>NC_137832.1:19664721-20324721 GCF_963921795.1 Nannobrachium achirus | reverse complement strand
CTCATGGGTTATTCCTGTTTTTCCTAGGATACATGACAGTTCCATAATGTTCACAAGGCAAGCATAGAAATCTCTCTTCCAAAGCTACCATAATCAAAGCGCTTATTTACACATACTTGGTTGTCAGATTGACAACATGTATTTACAGCAAAACTAGCAAAGTTATGTATTAATTCATTTCTACTATCATAATATATAAACGTAATATATTCCAGGGCCCGTGTGCTAAATGTTTTAGCATTGATTTTCTTCTAGGAGGTGTTCTAGTTGACAGCATTGGTTCACTAACAGCCACCTCATTGTGATTTTTATCTAACTGTTTACATCCATAGAGTAATCTCGTGATGCAAAAGCCCTTTATCTCTGTGCCCAAGTTCTTATGAGTTGTGCATTAATGAAATGATTTTAACACCAAAATAAGCTGTATTTCTCTGTATTGCTGACTTTTCTAATGAAGGACAATAATGTAAATAACAATAATCAGTTAATTACTCTGAACATTGTAATGAATTCCACACATTGAGAGCAGCTCCAGAAACCACTGAGTCTTTGGACACTTGCTTCTAGAGACAAATGTTTGCGTCATGTTGTTCTATCCAAGGTTAGACGAGAGACATGTGAATTCTGTCTTAGAGTGGAAGTGTACGTGATAAAGTATCTTGTTCTGTACTGTATGTCTCAACATGGGTGTTCACACACAGTTCCACAAATCTGTGTTGTCTAAGTGTATTTTCATGCATGCCAAAGACAAAGAATTGTAAAATAAATTATGCACATTCGCATTTGTGTTTTATGACGTAAACAGGAACTCTTGCCAAGTTTACTGTAGAAAAACAAAACATGTTTACACGGGAGCCCCATTTTCTGTGATATCACATTAAAAAAAACATGCACAATAAATACCAGAAAAACAAATCTTTGTGTGTTTATTCTAAAACCAACAAAGATAGAAAAGTGTTGATTAGTCATATTTACAACTAGTCATATTAACTTGTAAGCATTGTGCAATCATGGAATCATGCAACTTTAACAGTGGTACCGTTGTGCAAATATTGTCTGTAAATCTCTGGAAGTAGCCTATATGGTTCCTCAGTGTAGTAAGGGTGAGGAACCGCTCTTCGTGGGGTGTTGTCTTCCTGGGACTTCCACTAGTCTCACGGAACTTGGTCCTAAATTTGGGAATGATATGGGCTGGCACCAAATAATGCTGCCACTCAGTGTAACGGAAAAGCAGCTTCCAACTTGCCCTATTGCACTGGCCTTATCCCGAAGGGTCAAATGTGGCATCTTTCTATGAGGGCAGTGTTGCTGCTTGGAGCATACACAAACTAGTTGCAGGACCCATGAGTGTGTGCTGGGAGGTCGATGTACAAATGCTTGATGTACACTACAGTATATGGTGTAAGTGGTTAAAGTGATTTTGATGGTATATTATCTCATTTTGCTGGGGACCCACTGTAACCTTCGCAAGGACCCCTGGCCCCACTTTGAGAACCACGGGTCTACATACCAGCATCTTTCCAGAAACGTTATCAGTTTATTACAGCCATTGTGCCCAGTTGTAAACAGGGTAAGGCAAGAATACCATAAAGTTCAGGAAATGCAATAAAAGTATTTTTCCTCCCAGCTCAGGCCTAAAGACACTTGTGGTCATAATAACCACCTGTTGGTTCATTATTAACTAGTGTTCTGGGGCAACCACGCAACAGATGTTCACAATCACAAGTTAAACAGGCCTATCAGTTTGTGGCAAAATTGCAATGGTTAGAATCAGAATAGAAAATAATGATTACACACTTGTAGCAGCTAAATTAAACTATGAATACTATGACACAATTATGACCTACCTATAATTATGTTATAGGTAGGTTATAGATGCTGTAAGGGGATTTATTTGTCACTCATACAGATAGGCCTACAAGCAGCAAAAGTTGGTGTGGCAAGCTCCACAGACTGCTAATAATATTATTGTTATTATTAATAAGGGTAATAATAATAATATTAATAATAATGAATAGTAGGTCTCCATGTTTATAGGTAAAGACAAATATGGGTAAACCCTTTTATCCAGAGGCGTCAATTGGGTATGGCAACAGGGGGGAAATAATAAAATGTACTTTTCATCGTGCCTATTGCTAAGGTATGGCAACATGACTGGTGTCTTGCACGCGCGCGAGGGCACGCATGCAAGACACCAGTCATGTTGCCATACCTTAGCTTTTTCTGAACTGACGCCACTGCTTTTATCAGTAATGTAATAATATGATGGGGAAATATGCAGCTTTTATAGACAACGGGCAGACAGGGTATATTGTGACATAATAAACCCAATACTGAACAAAGGAACTGCCATGGCATGGCCAAACTCTCTCTTCCTCTCTCTCAACGACTCACACTCACGTTACCGAGAAGTATTATGTTGCTGTTACCATGGCAACAATCTTCATTCATTCATTCTTTGCTTCCAGGTCCAAACCCAGAGTGCATCGCGTGTGCGCTGTGTTGGACTCCTGTGATTGGAGGATTGGACCGACTTTTAGAACGTACCAAACTGGTGCGGGGAGAAAGGGGTTTATTTTTGTTGCTTTGCCATGCACACAGTCTAATTACTGGACTGTAGTCTAATATCTCTTTAACCTTAACCATAATCTATCTATCAATTAGCCTACTGTAAAATATCAATAATTATCTGTTTCTGATTGTATTGTGTTTTTTCTGCATTAGGCTACTGTTTATTTGTCTGTCATTTCATGTTTTCATGAACAAATGGACCCCAATGCAAACAATTAATCCATTGCGTGCGTGTGTGTGTGTGTGTGTGTGTGTGTGTGTGTGTGTGTGTGTGTGTGTGTGTGTGTGTGTGTGTGTGCGCGCGTGCGTGTGTGTGGAGGATCGATTCTATCCTGTGGATTTTGCTAACACAGCCCAACAGTGATTGTGATTTGGTAGGTATTCTGTCACTCAGTAGTCAGTAGCTGCTGAACATCATGTTAGGTTGTACCCGGCCCCTTCAAACCAAACTGAAACCAAAGATGGGTCTAGATCCCATAGCCCGGATGGATGGTCGCCCTACGATTGGCCAGTTGGTTGTCAACCTGACAGAAATAAGAACAGATCAGCAAATTAATACGTCAATCATTTCCAGGAAGAGGCCTGTCCAAATGTTTTTGTTAGTTTAAAAAAATATATATATGTCCAAATGTTTTTGATTTTATGTCTAAAATCAGCAACGACAGTGATTTAAAGAAAAAATATATAAACTAATTATCAAAGTAATCAGATGGCCTAGGCTATTCTGAAGATCTTATTTGTATAGTTTGACATTAAACATAAGCGTTCAACACCCTAAAAAGAGGGGGTCTTGAATAGCGAAAATATATTATTTTATTAAAATGTATTTATGTTTGAGAAAAAAAAAAAAAACACACACACGCACGGACGCAAACCGACACAAACGTCTAACGCTGGCTGCCCGGGCAACCAACTATCCAATCATAGCACGACCTGCCCCCCGACCGTCTCTCCGGACTATGGGACGTGTAGGGACCTAGCCGCTGCAGCTAGCCAACATTTAGCTTAGAGCCACTCATTGAATGAAAGTCAACGTCAGTCTATCACAGCATAGAGGAGGCTACTACTATAGGAGTCAAGGAGATTATATTAGTAGTTAACGTTAGCGTAGGTTGTAGAGAGTAGGTAGGTGCTAGTTAGACTAGAACAAGGAAGAAAACGTTGTACACAGCAAAGAGGATAGGTTGAAGCAAATTGCGCAAAACCAGGTAAGAGAATGTGACATTAATTTGGCGTGCTTGTTTTAGCCGGGCTGCTTTCATTGACCAAGTATTTCTGGTCAGACAGGTATCATTAGCTAGCAGGTAGCTTGCTTGCTAACTTAACAAGGCTGCTCATTTCTACTACCTGTGTAACTTTTGCTGAAAGTATTCACAGACACGGCAGGCAGTGCTGCTGGATATGCAAACGCCAAACGTGTTCAACTTCTGGTTTATGTGGTTGAGGGTTAGTACCAGGCAGTCATGTTAAGGTTGGCTAGGTGGCTACTGGTGTGTTGCATCCAGTCATCATTTAGACAAGCTTGCTAGCCACTACTAAACGCCAGCTAACCTTTCTGGATGCATGTGGGAGGGATGGGAGGGGGCTTCCATCCATGGATGGATGGACCCTTGCAAGGGTTTCGTTTTTAACCCCCCCAGGAGTTAATCTAACACCCCAGATTGTGCCGTCTTGCAGTCATGCATGCAGCAAGGAAGGATGACCTGAAACGGCAGCAGTGTGTGCACAGTCTGCACACAGTAAAAACCCATGATTCTTTGAGATCCTCACTGTATTATGCACTGATTGCACACACACACACACACACACACACACACACACACACACACACACACACACACACACACACACACACAGAGAGAGAGAGAACCAAAATTGACTATTTCTGGTCCCTCTATCGAGTTGAAAATGAACACTTGGGATGTTAAGAACAGATCATGCTTTTCTTTCCCACAGTGGAGGACCGGGCTCCGGTGTGTGGATGGCAATGCAGCGGGTCACGGGTGCACGGCTCCTCGGCTGGCTGGTCGCAGCGGTGCTGGTGCCGCTGCTGCTGCTGGCAGGACAGTGTTGGGGGGCTGACGGCGCGGCGGGGGGCCCCAGCCTCGCAGAGCGAGTTATCTGGGCCGTGAACGCTGGAGGGGAAGCGCACACGGACACGCACGGTATTAATTTCAGAAAAGATCCGCTGGAAGGAAAGCTGGGGAAAGGTGAGTGGGTGTCATGATACGATCACGCATGCCAGCGGCACTTGACTTGTTAACGTGGTGTTGTTTGTTATTTGGCTCGACTTTGCGCTTTTGTTTGCAAGGCGCTGCTGTGCTGTGACTGGGGGCGATGTTGTCGTGTTCAAGAAGCGTTCTCCGGAAAACATAATCTCAGAAGTGTAGAGCTCTGACTCGAGATTGAGAGAGAGCGTGGTTTTTTGACTTCCTCTCCTTCCTTCCGCGAGTAAACACTACCCAATAATGGGTGAGCACGTATAGTTGAAGCTCCTCCCCCGTTACACTTGTCAGGCCAGCCTGTAGTGAAGAAAGTATTTGGTGTCATAATGTGCTTAGTTGATCAGGTTGTAGATCCTAATTATATGGATAGAATAAATTGCGAAGTGGATGAATGGTGTAAACCAGGGGTGCCCCAAAGCTCGATCTACCAGTAGACCACATGCCATGCCCCTAAAAATATATATTAAAAAAAAATATATATATATATATTGATAACAAAAATCAAAACTCCTCCAAATGCTTTGTATTCAAGAGTGTTGTGCACAAACAGTAGCATTACAAAGTTATATAAAAATGTGCGAGGCAAAGAACCCGAAACGCCCTCTTCTATCCACAACTTTCCAACGTCCCAACCTGCATTGCGCAGAAGGTGTGCGGCAGCTTCCGGCGCCGCAGCCGAGTGTGATCTACAAGCTCAACAACGGTTGCATCTGCGACGCGACGTGAGCTTGTATGTCAGCTGTTCTCCGGAAGTGTCCCACAGTTAATGCTACAGTAAATTCTTGCGGGAAACAGGTGGATACATATATTTATTTCCCATTCACTATACCGAAGCCCCCTTGGGTGCATTTTTTGTAGCAAGCAACCAATTAATTTGGTGCGTAGATCTTGTTGAGATGATCATTCTCAAGTATTTTTCACATCAAAAAAGTGTGGGCACCCCTGGTGTAAACGTACCATATAATTTGAGAGAGACACACGATCACTGTATTCATTTGCATCCATGAAATGAAAGTACAGATCAAGGACCTTATGTCACCATGTGACTTTAATAGCCAGATCAAGGACCTTATGTTACCATGTGACTTTAATAGCCACACTCAAAACTTTATCAGTTTACCTTAATGCAAATGTTTGGGCTTTGCGTAACCTATTTTAATAGACGAGTTTGGACAGGAGAATTAATATATTGCACTTTGATCTTGACACTGTCCTCTTGTTCTAGCATCGGATTATGGGGTGCGCCTTCCTATACTGCGCTCTAGTCCAGAGGACCAGATTCTCTACCAAACCGAGCGTTACAATGAGGACACTTTTGGATATGAAGTGCCCATTCGGGAAGAAGGAGAGTATATACTGGTCATGAAGTATGCAGAGGTCTACTTTGCTCAGTCTCAGCAAAAGGTAGGTCACCTCGTTAATGATATTCTATATGACTTGGCTAACTTGAACTTGGTTCAAATTGGAACATAATGTGTGTATATTCTGTTTTGTCCATTCAGTCATTATTATATTTAATGCTTTTTGCTTATCTATTTGATATTGTATCGCACATGGGACTTGCTAACACATACTGGGAACAACATATAAGGACACAACTGGTTATCATTGCTGAAAGATACGCTATTGAGTCTTATGTTGTCTTACCATGTCAAGGTGTTTGATGTGCGTCTTAATGGCCATGTGGTGGTGAAAGACCTGGATATCTTTGAGCGGGTGGGTCACAGCACTGCTCACGATGAGATCGTCCCCTTCTCCATTCGTCGTGGCAAGTTGAGCGTGCAGGGAGAGGTGTCCACCTTCAATGGCAAGCTCACCATAGAGTTTGTCAAGGTGAGTTGTTCTAGTATTATTTACTCTGCGAGTCACAATGTTGTCCGTAACAGAATAACCCCTATGTGAACATCCAGAGGTTGACCCAAGAACTAGTGGACAGAAACAATTTGAGAAAGTTAATTATATTGCATGAAATAGTGTTGCTGTGGATGCTGCGGCTATTGTTTTTCTTTTAGAGTTGTATCGTCATTGCGATGGCATTCCCTGCCATGATGCCATCTATTGTGTCACTGTCAGTCAATAAGCGGTGGGTTTGAATATTACTATTTACAAATCCTGTTTGGAATGATGATAGTGATAGTTTCCTAAATGGACATGGCAGTTGTATTCTTTACATACCAATCCATAGCACCGGAGAATAGCAATAACAAGGTGACTCATTTGCCTCAGGCTTGTAGGGATAACCATGGGTGTAGGTTTCACTTCTACATTGATCGGGGCACTGGTACGGTGCCACAGAAAACCAATCTCAACCCCTCCCTGGCAATGTTTCACGAACAAAAGTGACAACCCAAGGGCACTTAATTAATATAAGAAACTTAAATAATAAACATGGGTCTGACTGCTACACATAATTAAGTTGTAGCTGAAAAAGTATTGTTTGATTTCCTCAAATTATACATATTTAAATAAATGCGGCCTGGTGGCTCAACCAGCAAGCACTCATTATATGCTCCTTGTGAGTTGCAAGGACCCGAGTTCGAATCCAACTCCTGTTACGCAGATGGCAGCATTTATTTTTTGTATATTTTTTATGCCATTGTGGCAGAACACTTTCACTCTGCGTCTGCAGAAGAAACGTGAATCTTTTAAAATATTGGTACGACTTGATTGCTCCTTTGAGATACAGACTTTGAGGCTGTATTACAGATACACTTGTCTGGTGGCAAACTGTGGCATAGTCCCCATTTCTCTCTAAGGTTTAATTCCTGACTGTCTCTTTCTCCGCAGTGACCCCTTTTACGTCCTAACCTTCTCTAAAAAGAGAAATAGGACAGATTGCCTTCTCCTTGATAAAGAAGGAAACATTAACATTTTGCCTTTGAAATGTCAAGGCAATTATTAATCCAATGTTTCATTTTACATTGATTTTATCTAATTGCTTCACTACAGTGCTGATTGGATATTTTAATTATGCTTTTTTTACATTCTATGCTACGGACAAAGTAAAAAATGTAAAGAGAGAAAAGTACCTCTTGAACTCTTGTCCTCTTCTGTCCCCATCGTGACCCATCATCCCTACATGTTCTAGACTAGTATGTGACAATAACGCTTTCTCTGTCTGTCTTGGACGCATGGTCTGATACACAGGGCCAGTGGCGCTGTTTTTAATTAGCAACAGTTGAACTTGATCCTGGTTTGACCTTCTGTTCAAGACTTGATAGATTTATCGTGTCCTGTACGCACTATTCAAATCATAATTGTCATACTAAGCTCTTCTTATTACCATGTATTAACACAGAAAAGGACATGGGAGGGGACGGGGGGGAGTAGAAGTTGCTCATTCAGCCTGAGAATTAGTCGAATGTTGGTTTGTGGTCGCTTGAAAGTGAACAAAATAAACAGAAAGCACTCTTGATTTTTATACTTTCATTACAGAAATGTTAGATGGTCACTAGACAGAAACATTGTACTATTCCACACCACCGGGTTACATCATTTGATTCAGCCTTTGCATTGTACACATTAACTAAAAGGTGAATAATATCTGTGAATATTTGGCTAATTTATGTGTAACTTTAATGGTGCAAATGCACCATGGTGGATCTGGACCCAAAACCTTTGCTGTGATGGGGGCACTTAACCACTGCGACAACCGAGCACCCACGGAATTCACATTTTAATTACGTCTTTGGATTTTTCTAGGGCTGCACGATTTTGGGAAAATATCTAATTGCGATTTTTCTGACTAATATTGCGTTTGCGATTTCCTAAGGTAGGATAAGTGATAGTTTTTTGGTTAAAAGGTTGACATAATACATTATTTTAACCAAATAAAATCACTACCTTAAGTCAAGCTTCCGAAGCTTCTGTTGAATATTTATTGTGTAATACATTTAAAAAGAAATTGATTATTAATAACTAGGCAAATTGTCATCATGCAAATGGTTTGATTCAGTTCAGTTATATTTTAAAAAGATTCCCTTTTATTTAGCTTATTAGCCATATAAAACGTTTTTATATTCAGAAAGATCTCAGTAATGGTATTGTCTGCCTCTCATTATTGTCAAGGAAGAAAGTACTATATGTCGCTGCCTTGCTTTCATCAAGGCAAAAAAATTAACCCTAAGACACACCATAAGTTTCACATGTGTGCAGGGGACGGAGGAGGGGAGCCACCGTCACACAGAAATCACTTTTGCGATTATGCACCTTTGCTAATTGCGTGGTTCCAAATCGCGATTTCGGTTTAAAAACGATTAATTGTGCAGCCCTAGATTGTTCCTTCTCGATCTGTGTGCAATTCTCACACAAAGCTAGAAGTAGTTGCATTTCAATGCACTGTCAATGAAGCATCACTGATTGGTTTCTCTCCTTTAGCATGTATAGAGTTGTTTATTCAGAAAACAGTGATTGAACGGTTCATAATAATAACTAGATGAAAATGTATGTAGTTTCAGGGATGGATTTGAACTTAAGCGTGACATGACACATCCTCTGCTGTGTAATGATAACCTGTTCTTGTGATTGTTTTCAGGGTTATTACGACAACCCCAAGGTCTGCGCCCTCTATGTAATGAAGGGGACATTAGAGGGTGAGCCTCGTAAGACTATTCACACTATTTTTGGTTGTATGTCAAATAGCGAAAATAGGCATGTACAATTTACAATTACAATTTAGGCATTTAGCAGGTAATACATCAAAATAATAAGCAAGATAATGTCAGTACTTCAACAGCAATACAACAAATGCATAGGAATATCAATCTAGAAAGGTAGACCATGCACCTAAGCAGTAAAAAACCTTTCTAAAACCAAAAAATGCTATCTAGCTTCATGTGTGGTGATTGAGGGAAGGGGAATGTTAAAGCTTGTATTGCATGTACTGTACTTCGATCTTCTATTATTTGCTGAATGTTAGCATATTTTTCTGAATATTGGCCTTCAGGAATGGAATAAGGGAGAGGATTCATATGGTTAAACTGCTCATTTACAATTACAATTTAGGCATTTAGCAGACGCTCTTGATCCAGAGTGACATTAAAAAAAACTCCTCTGGTTAAACTGCCTTGCCTATAAAGAAAATATAGACAATAATATGAGAATTTGTTACGTGTGATTTAAGCCTTTGTTATTACCTTTCTAAACATCCAAATTGAACATAAATATTCAAACATCCTAAAAAAAAATCCTGTGGTTTTAATCCGGTCCTTTCTGTTTTTCTTGGGGTGGTGGTGGGGGTTTTGGGCTTCCCAGATGTACCAAAACTCCAGCCTCACCCTGGCCTGGAGAAGCGCGAAGAAGAGGAGGAGGAAGAGGAGGACACCGAAGCGGGAGAGGACGGCGTGAAGAAGAGCGCATCGACGGCTCCCAAGTACAGGGTCCAGTCAGGACCCCGAACACCAAACCCATACGCTGCTGACAACAGCAGCCTTATGTTCCCCATCCTGGTGGCATTCGGGGTGTTCATCCCCACGCTCTTCTGCCTTTGTCGGCTGTGAGAACTCCAATTAGGGAGGAGACAACCGGGGGGACAAGATGGACAAGAAACTGATGAGAGATCAAGCGTAAGAGACAGAGCGATGGGGGTGAGGGGGTGAAGGGGAGGGGGGGGTCATGTGAAAGCAGCAGCAGCAGCACAGTTAAAAGCATACAGGCAGGACAGAGCTTGAGGCATGGACAGAATCAATGTGCTAAGCAGACGAAAGGGACGATTTACTTGGGGGGAAATCAAAACCGACTGCAAGATAGGAGTCTTCATGTTGTTGATTTTTTGAAAGGTTATGGTATGAAAACGGGGCTGTTAGGAGGGTATGCCGTGTGCCTCTGTGTGAATGTGTTTCACAATCCATCTTGGCTGTCCCAATCGAATGACACGTGCGTCATTCATTTCCTGTCACAGAGATTTGAGACAAGATGTTCAGTGCAGACACCACTCCTACATGTTCGTAACCACATCGCAGTAGCTCAGTAGTGAAATGTGTGGGGGGCCCGTTTTTACTATTTCAAAGCGCATTCTTTTGAACTGGGCTCAGCTAGAAATCACACTCTGTTTTTAACACCTTTGGTCTTGTCTGTTGCAAAAGAAACTACCGTACCTTGAAATTGGAGGGATTTCCTTGGAAATGCGCTGTTTTAGAGGTGGAATTGGAAATTATGTTAAATACGATAGAACGCATGAGACAACTGGGTGATGGAAGTACTCGGTTGCCATTTGATAGGTTCACATTTTTCTTTAACTTTTCTCCACTCGAGCATAGTCCTCAAGTTAAGGGCTTGATATACTTTGTTGTGCGGTAGGGCTGCAGGATATTGGTTGAACGTGTGATATGCAATATCGTTGTTGAATATTGCAACGAGGATTTTACTTGCGACAAGTAAACAAATATTGGAGTATAATATGTATTTCTGTTTTAAGTTTGCTGCTAACATAGACCCCATACAATTAATAGCCTATGCACGCTGAAAAAATAAAAAAATATATTTATATTCCATCAACATGGCAATACAATTTGCACATGGCTACAGCCCTAATTGACAATGAATATATACCACCAACTTATTGGCAATACAGTTTCTCACTTCTCCCTTATACTCTAAACCAGTGGTTCTCAAACCTTTTTGGCTGCAGTACCCCCTTATACTGATATCTAAGGCAGAGTACCCCCTTGCCCTGACTACAGCATTTTGCTTAGAAAATTTTACATCAAAAGTCCAGAACCACTGCTCTAAACAAAAACATCGCTTACTACCTAGATTGTTTAAATAATATAACGTTAAATAATGTTAACATAATTTTAATCCAACTGCAATGTCTCTCTATTCAAGCTTATGTTTCCAGCGCTTGGAGAAATGTAAAGACCAGCAGCTCAAGCAATATGACCAACATCTTTAACTGCATATTCTAGGGAGTGGGTTGAAGACAAGACACAAGAGAAACATGTATTATTTTTTAAACCTCTGCAAAAACAATAACGGCAAAACATAATTTCAGTAATATTTTAGCATTTGATAAAGACTACCAATACCATACCTATAAAGTAGCCCAACGTGTCCTTAAAATAGGACGGGTTATAAAGCAACATGCTATACTCTACTCTCACAATTGATTCATGAACTAAGATCAGGTGACATAATGGGCAAAATTGGCCATATATTATGAATTAAGCCTATTCAAGTGGCAAAACTACAATGGTTAACTAATGTTACAGTGACACGCAGGTCACTTTATTCCCCCAGTCATTTAATCGGTTACTGACGTGTACTTGTAGAGTTCAGTGGCCTTCACAACGCTGGCTCCGTTGTCTGTGGTGATGCACATTTGCTGCTGTTCATGCAATTCCCAGCTGGCCAACGCCTCACATAATCCAAGAGCTATATTTTCATTGGTGTGCGATTACGGGAAATATACAGTCTACAAAGTAGGTTTTTATTTTGAAGTCTTCATTGAATGCTTTATTGCCAAATTGCAAGCCCTCAGCTAGACCTGTAGTCTAACTTAAAGCTATACTGTGTAAGATTCTCAACTAGTGGTCAGTAGCCATATAGCAAACCGCGGTCGCGTTCGCGTCTTTCGCCCGTTTTTCGTACCTTCACACCCCCGCGTCTGCCTCCACAACGCCGAGAGCTATCTTTAGAGGGGTCCCTGGTTCCTGTGCGTTCAGGCATTCCGGAGAAACGGACTACTTCACCCTGCCTGGTAGGCGAGATTACCTTTTGAGTAAAGAGACACACGGGTGACTACAAATATGGCGACCCCACTTCAAGATGCGCTGTGATTGGCCAGTAGTGTACCATGTGTGCATGATCGGCGATGTGATTGGGCAACGTATACACAACGTATACAGATGATGCAGATTACGTCTTTATGGCGCGAAATCCGGTCCACGGCCAGGATCATAGAAAACATATAAAGAGAAGGCTTCAGAAGCTGAAAATAACGGAGTGGGTGTTCTAAAACTTTAGCGATTTAACAGTTAGGACAATTTTAAGATTTGTTTTATAAAAAAAGTTACATGGTACAACTTTAACTTGACTCGGTTCTATTTCCCTTATATCCAAATTATTCCCAAATATCAGACGAGCCGTTCTTTTTAGCCACAAACGTCCACATTTCCTCCGTGCTCATCTCTCTCCATTCAGTGATGCTCACGTTGACATGCTCTACACTTCCGTCCCCCCATGCTCTTCAACTCATTCACTCCCGCTCGCATATTGTCGTTGAGTGTGAATACATGGCACGTAGATATACAATTTTTTTTGCGGTTCAAGCAGCATTTTTATTTTTTAATGGGTATATTGCGCATGTTGATCTCTTGATGAAGGTATATTATTGATATATTGTGCAGCCCTAGTGCGCAGCGTCGCATGCCAAAAATAGCCAATCTACAAGCTCACAGCGCATTGCAGTGTGATACATAGTGAACTTGTATGTGGTTGTAGCTGAATAGATGGAGGGGCCGCTTGGGAAACGGAAGGTAATTTAACCCCTAACTGCCCCTCCCCCCTAGCACTCAAAAGGACCATCTGAGCAGCTATAGTGTGATTAACCTGGTCTCCTCTAGATCGACTACTTTTGGTGCGGGACACTGGCCCGCAACTAAGTATACATCTGGCTTTATGTGCAAGGAAGCACATGACATGATTTTCAATTATTTTTTAATCAATGGCCTTATACCGGCAAGGCTTACATGTTTTCTGCTGTCTTGTTTTGGATTCACATTTGCATTCATACAAATGCAAGTTAGGTTTCGCAAATACGTTGTGTATGCAAAGTTTGTAAATGCAACAACTATTTCGATGGGAGTAACAAAAACGAGTATTGACATCCCTGGAGTAACCAGTGTATTCAGCTGTGTTCCTAAATTCAACTACAATTTGTCAGCACTTGTTGCAGCCTTTCATAGGACAGATATTAAGTTATTAGGAATTGCATGGCAAAAGTGCTGGACATTTATTAGGGCGTACCCATGTTTCTTTTAGGAAAAGGTACACATTCTTAACTATGGCCTCTTTTCTTAGCTGTTGAGTTTGAAGTATGTTGCCAACACTCAAATGAGTTTGGGTCTTTACAGAACGGTCATAAGCCATGTGTTCTCTGCCTTGTTTCCCACTCATTTTATAATTACGCATGCCTGCCTTTTTGTCATTTCACCAAAGACTGTATTTTATGGAAGATCTCCTGGTAGCCTGATCTATTGACCTCGCATTCACAGATGATGTCTCAAATGGTCAAACATGGGACAAACATCTATTTATAAGGGATAAGAAACACCATGTTATATTCCCTGTTACAAAATATGGATATAATTGGCAGAGCATTTGAAACAAGTCAGACTCTGTTTTAATGATATTTATATAATAGAACAATTCCACAAAATTACTGAGTTGTGGTTGTAAGGTTGCAAGGGTTATTTAGGGGAAATTTGAGTGTAATGTATATCCTGTTTCCATACTTCTCTTACCTCAATTTTGAGGTCGGCTTGTAGCAGTTAAGTTGTTTAAAAATGGTGAACATCAAGACCAGGTCAGGTTTTGTATTGGCCTGACATTCAGACCAGTGTCCCTATACCAGGGTTCCCCAATAGGCGGACCGCGGGCCATTTGCGGCCCGCGGGGGGCTACCGTCTGGCCCACACCAAACCCAGTAATAATGGTGGTATAAGAGCAGCAACAACACTAGTATATCGTCGTTGTCAGGTGGTAATCTCATATCTCCAAATTTGTACGTTCTTTCGCAAATCATACAAGGCCGTCGCACAAAAGTAGTGAAAACAGCAGATCTACAAGCACACAACGCCTCGCACCGCGAGGCGTTGTGTGCTTGTAGATCGGCTGTTTTCACTAGTTTAAATCCTTTTTAATATGATAAATTCAAAACGAACGGTTTTGGACATACAAGATTTTCACCCGACAACGTCGAAAACTGTTGCTGGTGTAGCGGGAACGCCACCGTTGCCCCCTGCAATGTTGTGGCCCTTGGCTTGGTACCCTAGACATAATTCGGCCCTTGGGGAAAACGTATTGGGGAACCTTGCCCTATACCTTTCTTTGCACATTAATCTGTGAATGATGGGGCGCTACAAAACATGAGTCTAATTTGAAGAAAACAATATGTTGAATTTCCACCTTAGGAGGACATAACATTGCCCATGACGAGAAAATTATGAAAAGGCATACTTTAAGCCACAGGCTTTCATCAGTGTATTGTGTTGAATTTCCCATTTATTTTCCCCCCCAATGTTTTGTTTGAAGTCAATGTGAAGTTTAATGGGATATGGTTGTGCTCCATTGATTTCAGACATGGTTTAAAGCCAAGGGCTCCAAGGTCCTTGGCAGGGTATGAACATTTTCCTTGTCTAGCCAGCACTAGACTTTAACTTTGTAGCCAGCCAAATGTGATGTGATTGTTTTTTCTTTTTTTTTTTAACACACATATAATGTATTCAAACCTCAAAGCAGGGCTGGTATACCTGTCAAGCTGGCAGGGAGGGTGAAAGTACTTCGCAGCCACAGTCAAACTGTACAGCTTCTTGCAGGTTGCTAGTGTCAATTCCCCACCCTGCTTTTTGCTGGGCAGTGCTTGTAGTGGAGGTCTTGAAACGGGCTGTGTGAACTAGAGAAAGAAGCTTATCCTGTGCACCTTTTCCCTGCTACATTAATGCCTTCTTTCTTTCCCTTGGCCATGCCCACATATCCGCTCCTCAACGTTGCTATATCCTGTTGCTTCAGGTATTTATTTACTGAAAAGCAACTGTGTTCCTTGCTTCAGTAGGGGGTGTCTTGCGAATTCTATTTATGGATCAAATTACCTCCCTTAGTCCCTTTTTACTGCTAAGCTAACCATGGACAATTTTGTAATGTTGCCTGATTTACTGACTTGACTTGTCTTAAATACCACCCAGCCCCTCTCTGCTTGTCTTACTGTTGTCATTCAGTTGTGGTGCATCTGTCCTCACTCCCTGGATTCTCCCTTTCCATGTTTATTGCCGATGGACAAGAAATAACTGCTAGAAGATCAGATTTGCTTGTCAATCAATGACGGTTTTGGGGTTTTGCTAATTTGTAAAGAAATTAACGCTTATTTAAATATAGATGTACGCACCTTTGTTCTATAGAAAGATGCAAAAACTTAAAAGTTCAATAGGTTATTAAATAAGACATTTAAATTCAGCACCAAGTCACCACAATTCTGTCAAAAAATTCTACACAGTTGCGTGTGTATATAAGGTACAAGATTATACTCTTTGTGTGTGTGACAGCGGTTTTCATCAGTTTTGTTTTCTAGTAGGGCGTTTAATTTGTTTTCTTGTTTGAAGACGTGGCCTTTCCGCTGGGATTTGGATGGTTGTTGGTACACAGAGCTATAAGAGAAATGATCTAATGGGCAGCCAGACATACTGGCTGTCGAGACGTCAAATAAATGAACTGAGTCAGAAAAATGTGGGATCTTCCATTTTGTTATGTATAATTTAAATCAGAGAGTGGGGTTAATCTGGAGATATTTTATAGTGCATTTGTATCTTTGAATTATTTTCCTCAGGATCTATTTTTGTTTGCTTTTTAACGTGATATTTTATTGGTGTGAAGTTTTGCACTGCCTCATTTATTTTAAAATCTTGTAATTTTTTTGTATTTGTCTGAGTCTTTGTTGCCTTGATTTTTTTTAATACATTGTACTTCACCATGATTTGTTTTGAGTTCCCTGTTATTTGTTGCGCTTATTACATTCAGTGGTCATTTAATGATTCTTTAAATTTACAGGCTACATTTTCATTCCACTCTTAACAGCCCTTGGCTCTTAGTTCAAATTCGTTTGTTTTATGAATTTGTTTCCTGAATTAAGTATTGAATTTCCAAGTTGTCATGCAACATTTGGTTTCCTGTGTTAACTGGGCTGAAACAAACCAACCTTTTTTTGGAGCAAAGTTGGTGAAAAACCTGCAGATTTAAGTCCAAAGCAAGTAAGCTTGTACATGCCCAGCACCAGTTTGAAACTATCTGCCATGTTGTTTGCTGACTATTTACATTTTAGCTGGACATCAGTCTTGATGAAGATTGTGAGTGAAACTTTTGAAATGAAGTTGAATGAAAGTTGTGCTCTCGACGATTCCTGGCTTTTGTATCACTAAGAACCAAAGAATTGCTATCATTCCATCTCAAATCTTGGATTTAATTTCATGAACTAACGGTTCCTCTTTTCCTTTCTCTTTTTCCTTGCCTTGGAAAGCAGTGAATAAACAAGGAGAAGCATTTTGTTTGTCATGCTTTGTTAAGTCGTGGCCCACCCCCTGTTGCTTTGCCCATAAACCCTAACCTACTTTGCATCATTGCCAAATCATATGCAGAATATTTTTGGTTGCGACAAAAATTACTTTTGAGATGGATGCAATGGAGTGCAGACAAGACAGTGTACTGGTTGCTGTGATTTCTCCTTGTCTATAGCTGTTTTCAAAGCAACTTAACATTTAAGGTGAGTAAAGTAAAAACTAAATTACCAGCCTCTCCAACCGTCCAAACAACATGACCATTATTCCAACAAGTTACACATCATGGATACACTGTATGTGAGAGAATGTAAGCTCAATTTGAATAAGGTACTACTATATAAATAACGGCAGAAGCAGGTGAACCGATAAATGTATTCGAGATCCCCCAACCTTTCTCAGTTGTGGCATATATCTGCATATGATAAATGCTGTTTTTAATAAATGTGCTATTTTATCTAAATGTGTTTGTTATTTGATTAAATACACACGTCTCAATCCATCACTATCATTTACTGTGTTTTCAAGTTTGTAATTTTAACTGCTCACAGAAACCTCAATCATAACCCTATGGGCCTCATTCACCAATACATTTGTTCTTCCTAAGTGAATTCCTAAGAGAAGTTGAGTCGTATTCATGAAATATTCTTAAAGGGCAGAATTGTTCATAACTGCAGTATGTGCGCATGGTGATGAATCATAACTTGAAGGGGTGCTTGTTAATCCAATTAGATGCCCCACCTATATGCCAATTAGGGAGCCACCCTACCAATCTCCATACAGGGTATGACCTTGCCTGTCACCTGTGTGTGATTTCTGCACACATAAATCACACAAGTTGAGAGAATGAAGTCAAGAATTCCTAAACTAAAGATGGTGGAACATCAGTAGCCTGGCATAATGCTAACTAACTGCAGTATCTATCCCCTCCTTGTTTAAACATGGGTGGATGGTCTAGCTGAGCTAGGCTAGAACATCAGACCCAAAACATGACAAAAAAAAAGAGTTCTCATGTCCACTGCCATAGTGTCATACCTGTGCTATAATCATTTTGTTCAGTTACACAAATGGAAACATATAATGCTTTACAATATGCATTATATTCTCTCCCTCTCCCTCTCTCCCTCTCACTCTCTCTCTCACACACACACACACACACACACACACACACACACACACACACACACACACACACACACACACACACCCTTCCACTTTCCAGGACCTCCTGAGCCACTGCCTTCTTAAAACATACTATGAAGTATGAACATTCTATAATGTGTATATGTGCATCATCATTTTATCATATATCATGCACAACAAGCAGAGTTGCCCAAATAACAATCACATTTTACAGTTTCAACTGAACACTGATGACCAGCAGTGGTTCCCTATGGAGACACAAAGAGCCTGGCTTTGTTCCCAATGAGTCTCCTCAAATTATTGGCTTAGGAATGTGACAAAAACAAAAGAATATCCATGAATTCAATGGGGTGAGTAATAGATAGAAAAAAGGTAATTTTGGGGGTGAACTATATAAGTATATGAGTATTTCTTCCACCACTGTGTAAACATTTAAATGTATCAATTTGAGAATAAAATTACATAATAACACATTTATTGTATGTATTTATAATCAGGAAAATACAAGATGAAAGTATCTTGATATATGTATTTCTTTCCGTCCCTGCCAAATACAAATGATAAAATAAAATAAAGTATCTGAAATACATATTTGAAATACATGTATTTCAAATACTGCCCATCTCTGATCATAGTGAGAATCTGTAAAATGTATATCCTTCCCGGGATTCTAACCCAGTGTGCCCATTATCATGTTTATAATTTGAAAGTATATATGGCTGCCAATAATTTACCCCAATAGAGGGTATGCGCATGACATCATCACCATTACCGGAAGTTATGCGGGAACGCCTACTGAGTGGCAAAAACTACTTTCTGGCCTTGACGGCCCATACATCCAAACAGAAGATTGCATTATACGACATTAAACTCACTTTGCCATTCACTTTATGCATGCGCATACCGTCTATACGTACAGGGCCTTATCTCTGCATTGCCTAGCGGTGATATGGGCTTTGCAGGTTTTTGGTTGTTTTTGTCTAGTAGGCTATGACATGAGGGTCTACTTTTCTTTTTTTAAATAATATGACCGTTTTATGACATAGTATAACAGGACATTTTCTTAACAGTATTGTATTACTGTGTTTGTCCAGGTGTTGTTTGTTCCAACTGTGTGTAAAAACAGAAGCATCTAAAATTGTTAGTTGAATTTCTACATAGAAGAGGTATAACAGCTTGCCACCGTGGCTATGTATAAAGACAGTCTCATACCACAGTTCAGTCAGTTCAGTCTTTTAATAAAATATTCCTGAATAACTCTTCACAATATTTCACATACAAATCATAAGAAGGCGTTTTGGCTGCCAAACAATTAATCGATAAACATATGTAATATACACTATTTACATAACAAAATATATCTTACAAAACAAATCATATAAATTAATATATTTGACATTGATGAAGTGCATTATTTTCCCCACATATGATGTGTAACAATATATCCTTGTCTTTTGGTTTGCAAATGACATATCTCCTTCAATTCCCAGCAGGGACATACCGTACATACTGCATATCGTCGTTGTCGGGTGAAAACCTTGTATGTCCAAAACCGTTAGTTTTGCATTTTTCATTTTAAAAATGATTCAAACTAGCATACAACGGCGTTGTGTGCTTGTAGATCGGCTGTTTTCACTACTTTTGTGCAACGGCCTTGTATGATGAAGCAGGGCTGCAAAAGAACGTACACATTTGAAACTTGGAGATACAAGGTTTCTACCCGACAACGACGATATTCAAGTTTGAATCAGGGAAGGAGGTATACATTTGACTGTATCTGTGTGTGTACAAGTTAATACACAAAAGACAAGAAGAGTACGGTTGTACCCGCACAACGTCACTCTATCTACGATAGGACAGGGAGATGAACGGTGCGTGTGAGAGGTGGACGCCGTTGTGTTCACAGGACACTGCCAGTCCTGCCTTGTTGCAACTCAGTGCCAGGCCCAGCTCCAGAGCAGAAGACAAGTGGCCCAGCCCATCCCCCCACTGCAGGTCGCCATGCGTGTTGTCCTGGGTCTGCGGAGCTTGCCTCTCTCGCAGACCCCCCCTGGGAAGAACCTCCTGCAGCCTCCGCATGTTCACCAGGGTCAGCCCCCCTCCGACACCACCTGCCACCTCCTGCAGGCCCTGGAAGAGGAACAGCAGATCTACTCGCAGCTCTGCCGTGTCACCTGGGGACCACACACTGTACCTATGTGAAGAAACATGACACAATTATTATAGGCCTGCATTCTTCCAAAGGCATGCCTCTGCTTCACTCACTCACTGTCTTAATACTGGACTACATGGTGTGTGTGTGTGTGTGTGTGTGTGTGTGTGTGTGTGTGTGTGTGTGTGTGTGTGTGTGTGTGTGTGTGTGTGTGCGCGCGTGTGTGTGTGTGTGTGTGTGTGTGTGTGTGTGTGTTTGTGTGTGTGTGTGAGAGAGAGAGAGAGAGAGAGACTTGTGTGAGACGTGTGTGTGTCAGATGGGGACATGGGGTTAGTTGTGCTTGTGTCTGGGGTCAAATTGTAAAAATGGTGGTTGGCTATCAGGTTGCAGGTTGGCTATCAATGGTAACAGTTCATGCTTTGTTTAGCAATTTAAAAGTAATGATCAGAAAACCTTTGTAGAAATAGCAATAAAAATGAGGGAGGGGGGGGGGGGTGGAGAAAGAAGTGTAGATAAACGTTCCGCAAGCTTAAATTCATACCTTGTAGGGAGTTTGCGCTTTGCCATGTAGGGTAGCACGGGCTGAATGTCTAGATGATGAGGGTTGAGAAACTGAAGATGGATTTCGGCTTTCATCACTGCCATTGAGAAAACATCTCGACTCAGTAGAAAGTCCACATCTGTACCTAGGGAGGGGAACATATAGGCTTAATTAAATATAACACATTTTGTGCAGAACCTTGGAATGTGCAGTAGCCTACAAGACAATGTGTTTATATAAATAAGCAAGTTATGCAATTAAAGAGCCACTTCACCTCTGGGACAACCCGATCTTATTTTATTGTTGTTTGGGACACGATAAACACATTCCTGAGTTATTTTTTTTAGTTCAATCTGCTTTTTTTTTTAGATATTTTAGTATTTCAGCATGTACTAGTGATGCGTTTTGCATCATATGATGCAAAACGCATCACTGATGATGCAAAATGCATCACTAGTCATGCTGAAATACTAAAATATCTCAAAACAGACTGGACACAAAAAATAACTCAGGATTGTGTTGATCGTGTCCCAAACAACAATAAAATAAGATAGGGTTGTCCCAGAGGTGAAGTGGCCCTTTAAGTTACAATAAAGCAGTGGTGCTCAAAGTGGATTGCAGGGACTCTGTGGGTTCCTTTATGGGGGTCTAATTGACCCATACAAGTCTATAACTCTGGCAGTTTACAAAATTAACCAAATGCGGGTTCATTTGGTTCCATTTGTACACTGTCAGAGTAAAAGGGGAGACCTTGAAATTTGAGAAACACTGCAATAGGCCTAAGCCATTCCTGGTGATAATAATACTCGTTTTGGAAATGGTTTGCCTGCCTTACCTCCACTCAATCGACCCTGGATTCCTTTCACGCCTCTGCAAACGAATCCAAGTTGACAGCAACGATAGACCCGTCGAACGAAGCTGAATAGTGATTTCTCGGGGAATATGGAGCCATGGTGGGACCTTCCCGGGGCGAACGAGCGGACGCGGAGCCGCAGCATGTTGGCGTTATCCCGGGGAGGTTCTGTGCTCTCCATCCATGGCGCGGCCAGCTCCGCGCAGCGCTCCCGGTGGCTCTCCGTGATCTGTCGCCTCCACCGTCTCAACACGTGCGTGCGTAACACAGGCCTGGAGGAGACTCCATCACCAACTGTTGCCGAGGACTCCTGCTTGCCCACGGCGCGACCAGAAACTCCCTTGACGTTTGTCGCCACCGTTATAAAAACCGTTATAAAAAGTATTGCAGTCCACAGGCAGCGCAGTGAAGAAGCCATGGTGAATGATGCGACCGGGTCTGAACTCTGAAGCTTCACACTACTGAACGGCAACCTTTATGCTGGAGGTCGGCCCTGCATCCAACGATAGGGGGGTTCAGTTTAGCCCCGCGGCTGCCCTATATACCTATACTGACAATGGGGACATTGCGCTACTTAGAATTTGAATCGTGGCCCCAACTGACTGTCCCTCCCATCTTTTTGTTCGCGCTCTCATTTGCACCCCACTGGTTTCTTATAATGCACTTGCATAATGAGGCGCCCTAAAGAGCACCAACCACATCCATTCAAATTCAGCTACAGATAATGACTCTAATTACACTATATTTGGACCATCAAGAACAATCTTCCTCACAAAATATGTGCGTCACAGAAATGTTGGACTAGTTACATTAACATTTAGTGAAGGTTCATGCTCGTGCACCCAACGTTTCAAACCACTTTCTTTGGCCCCATACAATGCTATTAGTCTACTCTACACGATGAGTGACACTTAATAATGGGACCAAAAACGGGGTCACTCGAAAGTTGCCGATGGTTTTAATAAGGCTAATAATCTTAATAAGACAATCAGTAACGTTCTTATAAGGGCATGGCCCCTGTAGTTTAAAACAACCATTTCCGAAAGCAGCTCAAATGTATAAGACAACAACATGATTATTTATTCATTTAACTTTTCATTATTGCTGCCAACTATAACATTAAATAATATCTATAGGAGTCTAAGAACTAACAGTTTCATAACGTAAGTGCAGATTATTACAAGATAAATAATATACTGGTGCATATATTTAACCAAAACGAATTTTACTTGGAAAAGATTACATGTACATCCAAAGCAAAAGCACTGCCATGATTTTATATACTAGGATTCATACAAAGATGCCATTTATCATCTTTGCCTTAAAAACACACAACACACAAATTGTATTACACACAAATCAACAATAACAATAGTGAGAATAGACAACACAACAATGATATTCTATCCTTCAGTGCATTTAGACCAAAATGAAGTGGCAACATTGTAAAATTGTCACAGCTCCAATTAACAGTATGATCTCAAACAGTTTACTGTGTGCATCCACTGTGTGCAGTGTGTTGGGAATAAAATAAATACTCAATGTTGAGAACACAGCATACCCCTGTGGTTCCCAATGTTTTTAGCCTGTGGCCCAAAAGAGAAAATTATGTCTTTGCCCGGGACCTATTGTGAAAATCGTCTATTTTCACTACTTCTTAAACATTTGTTTTCTAACTAAAGGAATTTCTTAGATTTTTCCTTTCATAATAATTCATTAAATTACTGCTTTTTATGTTTTGAAATAATAATAATTAAAAACAAAATGAGAAACCAAAAAAATTAAGGGACACATAAAAATGTGTCCACGACCCGCAAATGGGTCCCGACCCAGTGTTTGGGAACCAGTGGCTTAAAAATAACAATTACTTTAACTCATGTGTAGGTGCTGCTAGCTTGCTCTCAGAATAGGTTGACCCCATGTTTCATTAGTCGGTGCCGGGCCTTGCTGGGCAGGGAGAAAGCACTGTCCTGGTGGTTGGGGATGCCTGAGTTTCGCACCGGCACCCCTTGCTGCAAGAAGTACGTCTCCTGAGCCACCGTGTGTGTTCCATACACAGCCACACCTGCATTCCTGTGATTCAAATACTACATATGATTAGAATCACATTTGAGGTATTTCAAGTAATCTTTTCTAAAGCAATAATACAGTCCCCCCCCCCCCCCCCCCCCCCCCAGATCAACAGGTAAAAGCAATGGCAAGGATTACAGTTACAGCCCCCACCCTATACAGATGTGTCATTAGCACAAGTAGAAGAGGACAATACAGGAGAGGGACAACCTCTGGCCAATGCATAAGTTATCCGGCTTAATGACCCATTAAGCATACATGCAAGAAAGGTGTCAAGTACTGACACGTCCATCTTATTCTGTAGTAAATATGGATTAGTGCTAAAAACGGATCTGGCAAAAGGTACTATGGAGAACCTTTGGCATTTTGGTCTATGTGAACACACCAAATGGACAAATAAAGCAGAGTAATGTACTGCTTTGGAGTGAGATGAAGTGAGATTTAAAGAGATTATTAGTTCCCTCTGTAAGTGTGTTTTTGTTTGGTTTTACCATTGTGCAAATTAAGTAAACAAACTAAATGGATGGCACTACAGGCCCAACCCCCCCAATATTTAATTGCAGCGCTATGAAAGGCAGGACCCCCCACAAACCACCCCATCACTGTCATACAGACCTGATAATAGCCTCCTGCAGAGTTGCAGTGTTACAGAAATGTGAGTGGAGCAGCGATGTGGCCCTCACAAAGGATCGCTCCTGGACTCCCCCCTGCCCACCAGACAAGTTGGCTGCAGAGACAAAAAACACACCAGAGTCTCACTACAAAATACCACATTAACCTGGACGTGCATGCTTTGCACAACAACTAAAGAATGGAGATCAGAGCCCGACTAATTACCTACAAGCTCATGCAAAGCGAGGAATAAGCCATCAAGCGTGGTTTAGTGAAACTAAAATCTTAAGCAACAAGTGATTAAAAGAGCTTATTTACACTCTAGCAGAAAAGTAAACGTGGGAAAACTTAAAAGGCATAGGGTTCCAGAAATATTGGATGACAAACAGGGGGGACATCAAGGGAGTGAATGAAGAGGAACTTCATACTTGTCAGTGTGTTTTGAATACAGTCAAAATGGGCAAAGATGTAGTTTCCTTGAGGGCCTGTGGCCCCTTGAGTGGTGGTCCTCAGATGGGCCTCCAGTCCATTCAAAGATGCCAGGCTGCTGTGGTACTGGAAACAAACCACAAGGGAAAGCTCATTCAGCTTACAAACAGTCAAAATATGACTATCATAAAGACCCAAGTACTGTACTTTCAAACGTCCATAATGCACCTTATTAAAGACTTCTTTTTCAAATTCTCAACATAATATGAGATTGCCTGCAGTCGATTTGTAACTTTTATTACTGGATGCAAGCTCATTTGGTGTCCAGTGATGTTGTATTTGGTATTGTAGAGCTCAATACCAAATCCACTCATAATCATAAAGGTATAATTATGTAGATTTGAATGTCATGTGCCTAACTGCCAACCACTCAGCAGACTTTGGAATAAATAGTAAGCCAGGTCGCCCTGGTGTGTCCACAAAGACACACCACATGTCTAGTCATGTCCAGATCTGTCTCATGGTCTACATCACATGCCAACCGCTTTCTATTCCTTCTCTTTTCCCCCCCAACTCTCTCCACTGTTGTCTAATAAATGGCATTTTAAGGACTTTAATTAACCCTTAAAGAATCCTCCAAAAATAGCACATCTACAACTTTATCTATGTGTTGCACCACTATCTGCTATTTTTGCAATATTGCAATATTTTTTTTTTTAGAAGCACAAATGTATTTAGATCAAATTAATCTTGCAATAATGGCATGCTATCTATCTCACCACTTCCTCCATGGCGGCAGTGTCGTTTTGAAAGTGAGACTCCACCAGCAAGGCCAGCACCAGTCCTCTCACCCTGTGCTGGTACAGAGTCATGGGGACCAGGGGACTCTCTGCCGAGTCATCATCACCCAGATCTCCCATACTAGCTTGCCGGGTACTTGTGTTCCCAGCGCTACCCCAGGTTCCTCCCAACAACACCCCATCCTCTTGTGAACCATCAACCCCTGCTTTCTGGCCAGCAGGTCCAGATATTTTGCGGTCCAGTAGCGTTGGCCCACAGTCTCCCGGCCTCTCTTTGCTTGCCGGAGCGCTGCCCCCGCCGTGTCCATTAAGATAAGGCGTGTCCTCATGCACAGAGACGTCATCTTCGGTATTTAACTGACCGTTCTCATCTCCATTGCTGTTAAAAGAGTAATAATACGACTGGTCCAGTGGCTCCTCCTCTTGAGAGGCGTTCCCATTTGGAAAGGCAGGCCCAGGCGACTGTAGCAGGGTTTGGAGTGGTGGGGGGCTGCGAGGGCTGGTGGTACAATCTGAGGGACCTGGGCTAACCAGCAAGTTGTCGGACATTGGTGAGCGAGCGTCAGCCGCTGCTGCAGCCATGAAGGGAGAGTGGGACGGATCAGTCTCAGCTGGGTCGGACTCAGTGGAGGGAGTGTCAGATAACGTTCTCGACAGGCGGGCCTTCCTTGTACGAGTGGCTCTGTTTGGGGTAGAGTTAGACCTAGAGTACAAAGAGTACAATAGGTACAAAGGTCTTATTTGGGATGTTCCTTTTAGGCAGGGTGTTTAATTGTGCTTGTACTGTACAACATTTCTATTGTATTGACTATACTTGTACTGTTCTCCATTTTCGTCTAATAAAATAAGCAATCAATCAATGCTCAAGCTGCTTTCAACAGTGGCATATTTAAGAATGTATGAGAACAAAATGCTCATAATACAAATGATGTAGTTAACATGTACCTGGATTCTTTGTCAACGGGAGCAGAACGAAGACACTGAAGTTCAGCTACTGTCAGGAACACAGTAGTGGAGTTCACAGCACTGGAGGCGGAAGAATTGCCTGAGGACTTAGATGAGCTCAAACCGTTGGTCCTCTGGTACTGAAATCAACATTTAAAAATCACTGAGTTATTATTTAGCACTCAAATACTGAACTATCACTTCACAATTAAAAACAGACATTCACTAGTAACTTTAGGATTCCTCATGAAAATTGAAATTCTGGCAACACATCTCATGTCATGTCACACCTTATTGTACGTTTCACTCTCATGAACCATGACCTTCACTGTGAGATCTGGAGGCATCTGTGTGCTAACAATTCTGCGTGGAAGACAGAAAGGCATGATGAAAGTGGTTACTTGTGATAACTTTGCAAGGGTGTATTAAGCCAAAATGCCAGCTTACCTTCCACGGAAGAGAATACAGCCAGCCAACACTAGAGGGCAGCGTTGACATGCCTGAAGGATGAGTGCAGCTTTCAACAGCAGAAGAGGGTCAATCTGAGGACAAGGATCATAGGTTAGCAGCTGCTAGAAGAATGAAATGATGAAAAAACGTGGAAATAGATTTGGAATTTATGCAACTGGAGTAAACACTTTACGCTTTTGCTTGTATGCTCCAAGGAAAATAAAAGTACAGGACATTTGTCTTATAGCGATGGTACAGGAACACATTAAGCTTACATACATAGCAGCACAGTGCAATACATACTGACATAATGGGAATTATTTTTAAAGGTTTCATAGTTTCAGAATGAGCTAAAATAGGCTAGCCACAAGCTCATAGATTGGCTATTTTCACTATTCGTCGTACAACAAAGTATATATACCTTCCGCAGGGCTTAAAACACATACTGATCATATTTAGTACGTACGTGAGTTGAGTCTATGGTTTTCAAGCAGCTAAACATATGATGAAGCTCAGTGGATGCGGTTTGTAAGTGGGAGAGATAATGGGCCCATTGGACTGCTAATGTTTCCTTATTGTGAGTCTAAGTTGGGAGACAAAAAAAAGAAAGAATTAGTGACATGTTATGGTTACACATACACACGTTTTACTTTTACAAATCAACAAATGCATACTGCCAAGTGACAATATTAGGAAACTAGAGGTTTAGAAAAAAATGTCTCGATGTTCTTTCTTTTTTTTTGCCAAAGTTCACAATTAAAATAAACAGACATTTTGATTACATGATCCTCATCACTGTGGTGTCTTGCCAACCACGCCTTTATTTATATGGGAGAAATGTGGTTTATATTCCTTGTAGCACTATGTTTGATAGTTGTCTAATGTGCTTAATTATTGCTCTGCTCATCATGATCACATGATAGTCAGACATGTATAGCATGTATGTAAGCAATAAGCATGTATGTATGCATAAATGACAGTGGTTTAATCTCTCATTAAGTCAATTCACATCACCTCCCTGCCAATGTTCTCCTCTATAAATAGGGGTATGTTGGTAATTGTATAAATCAATAATCACTAAAACTAAGCAAGGCCTTGATTTTGTCACTGAAAGAAATAGTCTACATATCTACACATGGCTGTGCTTGCTTTCATACCAAGCTTAGCTATCTTGACAAGCACTGTAATGACTGGTTGATTGTAATGACAATTCATAACAACTGAATACTACACCTGATAGCTCTGGCGAATGGAGCCATTGTAGAAACTAAAGAGGTTTATTAGCTGGTCCAATAGGTCACAGACACTGACATTGGGGATATCCACTGGGCAACCCAAAGCCTAGGAGGAAACAGTTCAGTAATAATTGCATAATGGCTTCAAAAACAAAATTGTGAAAATAGCTAATCTACAAGAAAGATCACAAAGCGTCGCATTGCGACATGTTGTGACACATCAGGTTGAAAATGGTTTAAGTGGCCCAATAATGTTATGAATAAAAATTATGAACAGATATACGGCAGGGGTCCTCAACAGGGGGTCCAGGACCCCTAGGGGGTCCTCAGAGTTACTACAAGGGGGCCGCCAAATCTTTGTGTGATAGGATAATTCTTTTAGATTAACAACTTGAACCCTTTGGCCTAAAATAGCAGATCTACAAGCTCTCAACGCTGCGAGGCATGAGAGCTTGTAGATCTGCTATTTTTGGCAAATAGGTTTGGTGTAGAGGTAAAAAAAAAGAGCAGACCAAGAAAGTACAGAGTGAAAGGTCAAATTTACTAAGCATTGACGATTTAAGTGGTCAAATGTCTGAAAAAACACATTAACATGAATCCAACACAGACTGATGACAGTGCTGTCAAACAAGTCTATGAATCAATCTATGAAACTTTGCAATTGCAACACAATTTTAAACAACGTGTACTGGGGGTCCCTGCTTTATCTCCCTCTCAGCTAAGAGGTCCTTGGCCTGAAAACGCTGAAGACCCCTGGTATACGGACCGGTATAGACCTACATATATACATGCTCTCCTTTCCAATTGCCCCCATGGAGCCCCCTGGTGCCCCCCACTTTGAAAACCTAATGTATTGCTTCACACACGTCCCCAAGAGAATATAACCAACAACTATGCTCTACTCACTCACCCAAAAAAAGTCATCTTTCATGCAGATGGCAAACTTGCTGCGGCGTAGCCTGATCATGCGTACCGGAGAGGACGACAACTCGGAGACACAGCGACCCACACCAGCCAGCTGTCCACACAGCAGTTCCTGTTTATCTATTGGTGTCTGGGGAATTGAATGAAATGGCAAGAAGAGTTATGTTTATGGCAGTAAACACAATTGATATGGTGGTCACAATAATCAGTACCGACTCAGAGTTAAAGGTTACAAGACCACAAAATAAATGCAGTTTATGGCATGCCACATATGGATTTATTATTAGTATTTATCTCAACTCAAGACACACCCAAAGCTCACTCAATGTCAGGGCAACTTTTACTGCAAAACTAACCTCTTCAGGATAGAAGTAGCAGATTCCATCCCTTGTAGGGTCACCCTCTCCTTTGACCTTGGATCCATCATAGAGGAAGAAGAAATTACACCTGAAAAATGATCAAACACGTGTGAGTTATCTAAATTATAGCTCAGACCTTACAGACTTGGTTGGTTGAATGAATCCATGGTGTTACAGGGTTACAATACTACTACTACTACTGTACCTTTATGCAGATTGTGTTTAAAGATACATTGAATAAATGTGTTATTGACAAGACAAAATGTCCTAATTTGAAATGGCTTGCTAAAAAAAATGTCAGTTCCCTCGTTTCTTTCTTTCTTTTGGTAATTTGTGATGCTACAGCAATATGAAATCTGGAATGGATCTTGGAGACGTCTGATATGAAATGACACGACATCGTCTACGGCATTTGTTTACACTGTTTAAAAAAATCTAGATCATAAAAAAAGTTATCAAGATGAGGGATTTTAGAGTATGTTAACATAGAGACAGATTATGTGCAAAAACAGAGAACTACATAGTACATACATTACCAGTATGGTGGTTATTTGGGCAACATGAAGCGGTTAACCGCTGCACTCACCTTCTTGCATCTGGCATCATGCTATCAGCCATCCCTTGATCCCTAACCAGGAGTCCAGGACCAGAGCAAAGCCAAAGGCACAGTTGTCCTGTTTCAGTAACGTGTTCCCCCCGTGTTCAATATCTCACGGCCACATGTTTCATAACGATCAGAATTAAGACTGTAAAGTATTTAGTCCCGGCCGGGTCGCGTTGCAATACTCAAGTGAGCTTCTGTAGATATTCCATAAGCCAGTAACGTTCAACGTTTAGGAGGTTAGACAACAACTATACGTTCTCTAATACAATATTAGCAGGAGTATGTAGTTCCAGCCGGTGTTTAGCTAGCTACTTTCTGGACGTATTCGATTGATTAAAGGCGTTCGGAAGCCATGCAAACGAAACAGAATCAAACTTAACTTCAGTGAGACGATTGCTTGAGGAATGCAGGTCACAAGTAGTGGGAGTCATGTGAAAGTATGGCAAGCATCTAAGGTCAAAAATGATAGTCATGTCGTGGCGGAAATAATTAAAGATTCTCCAAAGAAATTCAAAAAATAGAAAATAGCTGTGAGCTTGTACCTGGGTTATTCGTCATTTTGTCGAGACTTTTGAGTGTCTTAATTCACTTTCACTTTAAAACACTGTTGACAGTTACTCTGCAAAGTGTGTGTGTGTGTGTGTGTGTGTGTGTGTGTGTGTGTGTGTGTGTGTGTGTGTGTGTGTGCGCGCGCGCGCGCGCGCGCGTGTGTGTATGTGACACACACACACACACACACACTCACACACACTAGCGCATGAATATATGTTTCAAAATACTTTATATAACATAAGACCACTCGAAACAAGGATTTAGACCTATATTAGAGAAATGTCAACCTTCTGAAGTCAGAGTTGCATGAATGAAGCCCACTGGGAAGTTTACAAAGTCACTTATGATTTAGGGTAGCCTATAATGCTTTTTTACAAAATATTCAAATTTTCTGAGATTGATCTGTACACACTATTAACTTGGTGGACTGGAGGTGAGGTCATTGGGGTAAATCTGAGCATGTTCTTGTCAACTGCAAATGTGCAAAATGGAACAGAATTAAACATGAACTGAAGAACTGATTAAATATTATGCAAAAATGCCTACATGCATATACACTTGACTAGACTTTTGACGGATTTTACATGAAGCAGAACCTGATAGTGATAGGCAATACTACTAAACTACTAAATTCTACTAAAATGTGCTATACTTAAATTGTATAAGAGGGTCATTCCTATATTCGCTGCAATCAGCCTCGTAACCTTAAAAAAAAGAAAATGTCCCCCCTGTTACAGGACATATTTAGACCTATATCTATTAAAATATATTTCCAATGCATACCTATTTACAAAGAGATCTGATGTACCTTTCTTTGCCATGATAATGTCTTTTTAGCAAAGTAATTATAAACAATTATTATATATATGGCACCTTTTTATTAAGGCATAATAATTTCAGTCCAATGTTTTAGGATCAAATTAATGTACATATTATTTGTTGATTTGATTAAAATCTTATTAAAACACCCATGTTATTGTCCACCAGTTATGTTTTGCACTGTAACAGGGTGGACGGGACACAACAGATATTTTGTATTATGTCATGGGGACACAAATGGCACCGAATACTAGGAATGACCCAAGACAGGCCTGGAATTTTGTTATTTTAGGGGCAAGGCCACTTGCCTTTGGTGTTTTGAGGGCAAAAAGGCCAAATGCCAGGGCTGGAAGACCATTTTCTTTGAATTTAAGGGTTAGGGATGATAACCTAATTTGCAGTGAAATAGATAAATTATGGTAATTACAATATGATCCATGCTCAGCCCTGAGTGGATTGGTTTAAAGATGGGGACTCGGGGGAGTTAAGATTTCAGAATCTCAACGAAAGACACTGGTGTCTAAATGACAAGAAAGAGACACTGGTGTCTACTGTAGTGTCTACACATTGACAAGAAAGAGAAAGAGGAGAAAGTGGTACAGTCAGCTGGGGCATTGGCCACTGTGGCCTCAGGTTATGCCATTGGTTTGAGGGGCACAAGGCCAAACTGAGGGGAAATCCTGCCCTGCCCAAGGCTGTTTTTAATATTAGAGCTGACTTAAATGTATCTTATTTATTCCTGTTGGGATGCAGGTGAATGTAGGTCTTAGTTACATGCTGTTGGTGTACTGTACAGTATGTGCACTGTAGTGAGTTCCTGTTGAAGGTGAATTTAGTTATTGTTGGCTGCAAGTTAGTGTACCTACCTGGGTGAAGGTATAACCGCTTGGGTGTAAACGTTTATAAACGTTTAATCCATGATGAAATATGAAATGAAGTTAGGACCATATCTCAAATTGTTTTAAAACGCTAGGCTGATCAGTGCCAAACTTTGTATGCACAGGCCATACAAAGAGCCAAAATTTGTGTCAGAATCATAGACTGTAAAAAAAAATGGACAGAGCCACGCCATTGTTTCTATCCACAAGTTTCCAACATCCCATAGTGCATTGCGCAGAAATTGGACGGAGCTTCCGGCACCGCAGCCGAGCTGCATCTGTGACAACGGCTGCATCTGCGATGCGAGCTTGTATGTCTGCTGTTAACCGGAAGTGTGGTGCAGTGTGGTGCAAAAAATTCTCCAGTAAATTCATATCCTGTCCAAAAATGGTATCCAATGAATGCTATTGCCTGGAGGGCGGGTCTTCACTCTGTATAGCCAATACAAAGCCTAGAAACATAGCCTACTTTATAATTACTTGCGCACGGCACAAGTACTGTAATGGGCTGGGTATGTATGTAGATGACTGGGTTTTTTGAAGACCATAGCCCTGAAATTGGCTGGGATTCTGGGAACATGTAACCCAGGTGAAGACATTAGGGATATGAGGCCAGCAGTGCACACCTCGTGGCGTGCTCTGCTTGCACACAAGTAGGCCATGTGTGGCCTAGCTTGAGTGTGAGGCGCAAGTTGGCACCTTGACAGAGTGCAGTTCTAAGTCATTTGGAAATTAACGTGACCATGATTCACTAAATGCATATCATGATGATTTAAAAAAGACTTTAAACTAGCGACTGAAAACATAAAGTGTTAATGAAAACGTTTATTAAGATCCTCATAGACTTCCATTGAGCTGAAGGTTTTTACCGGTAGAATTGGAACATTAATTGGAACAGCAGCTTCAAGGAGAACCCGGAAGCAGCTTCATTTCCAGCGAAACAAACTTGCCCCTTGGTTAGAATGGGCGGATTGGGCGCCTCCAGACAGTCAGAGGCAGATGCATTGACCCCCATCCACTCCCATGTTAAGGGAATAACCTGGAAGAGGCGTTAGGTCTGCGAGGGTACGTTCAGATATCTGGCTTGCAAGGCGGCGCAACGCCCCCTGCCTATTTAGAGCTTAAAGATTTTGCCCGAGCCCGTGCCGACCCGTCAGCCCGACTCGACCCGTGACGGGCTCTTTTCACGTATCTGTCGGGCTTTGGGTCGGACCCGGGCTTTGAAGCTGCGCTCGTAACTTGATAACATGAAGCCTCTCACAAAAGGCCAGACAGTACGAGACATATGCATTAACCCCCATCCACTCCCATGTTAAGGGAATAACATGGGAGTGGGTGAGGGTTAATGCATCTGTCTCATACGCGTCTCGTACTGTCTAGTGATGTGTCGTTCATGAGTGATTCGTTCATAAGATTCGAATCATTAGCATGACTCGTGAACGATTCGTTCAAATCCCTGAAATGGGTCGTTCACACTTTCGTTCACACCCCCGCCCCTCCCCCTAAAAGCCCCGGCCGGCAGACAGGACGCGACGGCGGGCTGTACTCGCGATGTAATAAAAACGCTCCCGCGATTGTGTTTTTCACGGGACGATCGCGCTATGAACGAATCATTTGAACGAATCTTTTGAACGGATCTTTACCGCGAACGTGAACGAAATGATCCGATCACTGAAATGAACGGGATTGCCCATCACTAGTACTGTCTGGACGCAACCTTAGAGGCAGCGCTGCTATCGCATCCCCTCCGCTGCTGCGAGGGGATGCGTGTAGTGTGTGTGAGTGTGTGTGTGCTGTGCATGTGCATTGTGCATGCACTGCCGGTGCGGACATCATTGAAACTGTCCACACAGTAACTTTTGTATATCCTAATATTATAGAAGTTGTGTGGCTGTGAACTTTGTTTTTGTAGCTATAATACCCTGCGCCTGCTTTCTGAATTAGCGGAGGTCGCACTTGTTAACGTCAAACCGTGTTCTCCGAGCGAGGCTCTGATGTTTATTTAGTTCCTTAATTTGGACGGTAAGCCCTATTTGCTACTGTAACTAGTTGTTTTTTAATAAAGAGCGTTGGAAAAGGGTAGAATTATTCTGTTCTTAACGAATCACCAATATTTATCGATAGAAAAAAAGGCTGCAGTGCATTCAGCAATTAAGCTTGTTTAGAAAAATGTCGGGCTACGGACTGGGTCGGGCTTCAATTATCAATCATGTATCGGGCTTAGGGTCGGCAGCATTACTCCCTTACCTTTGAACTTTCACACTTAAGCAGCTAAATGTGAGTGTCAACAAAGCGACGTTCTTCCTGCGTTTAGGTCTGTCCCATTGGTGAGAGTACACCAGTGCTGAACCATGAACCTGTATTCAACCATTGAGCTCGTCACCCCACAACGGCAAAATGCATCTTCGATCAGAGACCCAACACCTCTTCCGGGTTATGGGGGTCAATGCATCTGTCTCTGACTGTCTGAACGTACCCTGACGATGCCAGCTGGGAATGATACCTGTTATAGAACCCGTTGCACTCATTCTTATTGATGACATCAGTGATATCCATATATGGTCATAAAAGGGACACAAACACAGGAATTTGGACTCTCATTTTAACCGCTGATCTGATCCCAATTGGCAAAACACACCCTCGGGTTCTCAGTGATACACAGAGCAAGTAGTAGTGCTTACTACTTCTGGTAGTGTGCAGTGAACATCCAAACCAATTAATTCCTTCACCAAGGAACGGCTCCAAGTCAACTTAACTAAAGGTCTTGTAAGCCTGATATACATACATCTTGCATCTTGGCGTTTTACAACCGAATTGTTGAAAATGATATCTCCAATAAGATCATCTTACGGTGAGCCGTAAGAACTGGGGGGAAAGAGTGTGTTCTGTGTGCTTCTGTATTACTATAAGCTTTGTATTATTATTACCTTTAAGCTGTGGAGAATTAAGAAACTGTAGTCCCTGTCAGTTGGTAATCTCCACTTAAAACCGAGCCGCATGGCCGTTTGGAGTTCTAGATTCTAGAATCAATGCCCCTCTTCCATCCATCTGCAGTGTGATTAGTCCACCTCTTCAGGGTCTAGGTATGTCCCGAAGACTCCCTGGCTAGCGGTGGACTCAGCATAGGTGGGCGGCGTGGGCCTCTCTACAGGTGAGTTTCGTCTGCGATAGAACAGGACGTAGGCATAACGTGTCACCACCTCACTTTCCTCCACCTTGGTGACCTTTTTATCATCAAACAGACGCCAACAGACATCACTGCCCTGGCTGTCCTTGTCGCTGGGAAGGCGTGCGTAAGCCGTGTAGTGGCCCCCTATCATGCCTCCGAAGTGGTTGATGACGGCATACAAGTCGTAGACAGGGGCCGGCTGCATCTCGTCCTTCTGGCCAATGCAGAACTGACTCAGGTCCAGGTTGTTGACGGGAAAGTGGACCATGTCGTTGATCTTATCCCTCCAGAAGGAGCTCCGGAAGGAGAAGCGTTTGAGCTGGATGATCAGCATGTTAGGCATACGCCACAACAGCAGCTGCTTGGAGGCTTCGCGGTGCTGCTGGCACTTTGGACAGTTCCATGCTTCCTCTGGTGCCAGCACCTCAGGCTTGGTGAAGAGGTTGAGGCACTGATCTAGGGTGCAATGTCCGGGTCGGGCCGTCTTGCTCAGGGAACGAGGGTCCTCATCGAACTCCAGCTCCTTGGAGCGCACCATGACATGCCCCCCCTTCAGACCCTCATGGTTTTTCCACACCAGCTCCAGAGTGATGGGCAGGTCTGCCATGTCCTCTTTCAGTTTCTGATCCTCTGAGCCCAGAGAGATGTAGAACTGTGTGGCATGACCTGACGCTGACTCACTTGGTTTCTGGTACCCTGTCAGTGCAGCTTCTGGCCATACTGCCTTCTCACAGGACATCTCTTTCTCAGCCAGGGAGCCCTGGGAGGAGCAGGACTGGAAAGGAAGCTGTGACACGTTGACTGAACGCATGGAGTAATCCTTGAGCAGCTGGGTGAGCCGGGCATAGGTGAGTTGGGACTCTGGCACACTGACCAAGAAGGGCTGGCCCACATTCTCCGGAATAGGTTGACAAAGTTTTTCGTGGGATGGCCAGTGCATCGACAGACATTCTTTGCTGCAGTAGGCCACACTGTAGCAGAGAGGGCAGTGCTCCAGCTTAGCTCCAGACCGATAAGTAGACCTGCAGTTCTTGCAATCTAGGACAGGGAAAACCTGGAGCCTCTGCTCGACTCTGAGCAACACCACCCTCTCCTTGGCTAGCTTTTTGGACAGCACCTCAATGCAGAACAACCTGTCTTCAGACAACACTGATTTTAGAGAGTGGGATGGCCCGAAGATTTTATGGAAACGGCGCTTCACCACCTCTGCCAGCCTGAGGTTCTCTGGCTTGATCCCCACACTCCTGGAGATGGATTCTAGGACCTCTGCTGTGCTGGAGGTCTCTATGCTCACACTAACCCGGACCTTGATGGGCTTTTTATGAGGTTCTTTTGCAAAGAAGAAGATGGTGAGAATCCTCTGTTTCTGGGGCAACGGAACAGGCAGGTAGAGGAAGGGGTCAAAGGTGATGGACACCTTGGAGCACGTGGGACAGACTAGCTTTGACTTGAATTGTCCCTGGAAAAGGTCCATTATGAAGGAGTCATTCCTCATCTTGTGCCTCTGCCATGCCTCCTCTGCCACCACGTCATCCGGCCGTCCGTCCGAGTCCACCGTCTCTGTGTAGGGTTTGTTCTGGATGCGGTTCAGGTCTTCGTGAAGCCCATCCAGCAGGAAGGCCATGAACTCCTGCGCATCGTGCTGGCCGTATCCCGCAAACTGACTGGCTTTACTGACCACTATGGTCTTGAGGCTTGAGGGTCGGGAGGCATTGTCAGTTCCTTCCCACAGATCCCTGAGCAGCTTGGCAAAGCTGTCGGCCAGTCGGCCTCCCGTACCCAGAGGGTTGTCGTAGTTGATCTCTGCCCTAAATAATCGATCATGGAAGTAATCCCTGAGTTCTCTGGTATTGGATAGGGACTGGATGACGCTGTTCATGAAACAGGTGTTTCCCAGGTTGTACAGTCCTGTGAAGCCAGGCAAGCGCACGTTCTCCTCTTCGTCTTGGGATTCATCATGGCTCATGGGAAAAATGGGCAAAATATCAGTCATTGCACGTTGGTGACAGTAATGTCCATGAGACCAATGTTCACCCCGACACACATTGGAACAGTGATGACGGCATGAGCACATTGCACATGAGCTGCCATTCATGTTATTATCCTCTTTCCTATGTACAGTGCGACAACTTGAGTATAGTGTGTGGCAGAGTGTCTTGAAACTTCTAACCAAGAAGGCTTCCAGTATTGATGTATTACAGTATATTAAGCTCAAGGGAACAGTTGAGCAATAAAATATCTGTAAACACAAATAAACAGTAAATATATTTATGAAAACATATGACAGCAATAATGATGTAATCAATAACGATGTCATTATCAGTCCAGGTAACCTAGCTCAGTCGGCAGAGCATTCGCCTCCAGAATTGCAAGTCTGATATTCGGCTCAGCCAACTCAGCATATAAGTAGCATTAAGTAGCATGACTTGGGTTAACTAAGATAAGATTGGGCAAGTAGCCTGCATGGAGTTGACAGCAACTTGTAAGGGGTCGTTATGAGTATCAGTTTCCCCTTACAAGGTGCTACGTCAGCTTGAACTAACATCTAATACAACTAATTGCATCACCTATCTATAAATGCGAGAAGTCTCTGCGTGTCTGTCTGTCTGTGTGTCTGTAATCCGCGTATCTCGAGAACCGTTCGTCCCACCGGCTTCAGATTCGGCACGCGCGTTCCCCGCCGCGGCACGGAGTGCAGTGCCGGGTCTCAACCCGACCCGACGCGCGGTTTTCCCGAACCGGCGCGAAACGTTCGGAATCTCCTTATGCGGGGTTGATTGTTGACATCAGGCTGTTCCGGAGGAAATCGGCGAAAGCTCTGACTCATTGTGACATCACTTCATAAAAGGCTCTGACATCACGTACGCCACATGGGTCAACAAAAAATCTCTGTGAGTGTGTATGTATGTATGTAATCCGCGTATCTCGAGAACCGTTCGTCCCACGGGCACGCGCGTTCTCCATATATGGGCATAAAATGAATGCCCCCATATATGGGCATAAAATGGATTGCAGACAGACAGATACAGATATCTCCATATATGGACATAAATGGACAGAGGCAAACAGATGGTCAAAGATCTCCATATATGGGCATAAAATGGACGCAGACAGACATATACAGATATCTCCATATATGGGCATAAATGGACATAGGCAAACAGATGTTCAAAACGGGTCCTATGACAACAGGTATAATGAGGTTTGCATTAAAGGGGGAACCGGCACTGTGTCTGCAACACAGTTGGAGGCACAGACAGATACTCCATATATGGGCATAAAATGGACGCAGATAGACAGATATCTCCATATATGGGCATAAAATGGACCCAGAACTATAACTGCAGTGATCTCCATATATGGACATAAAATGGACGCCGACAGACAGACAGACAGACAGATACAGATATCTCCATATATGGGCATAAATGGACACAGGCAGACAGATGGTCAAAACGGGTCCTATGAAAACAGGTATAATGGGGTTTGCATTAAAGGGCGGGGCATTCATTCCCTATTTACATTGTTCCGAGTTGGCCAGGTCGCCGACTAGACGCTGGGCCGCCCGAGCTTCTAGTCATAATAATAAAAAATCAAACCTCGGTTCGAAGTGAAGCGGTGAATTTTTATTCTATGTGTTCTAGAGCTATGAAATCTGTGTTCTAGATCTATACATGCTGTGTTCTAGATCTATACTTTCTATGTGCTTTAGTTCCACCAAGTGGTCCAGATTTGGGTTATGAGCTTCAGATGACCCATTTGATGGAACGTGCCAAAGGACAATTGGGAGGGGCTTACGGATTCAGAGAATCGAAAAACCGGTGCGAGACAGAAGCCTGACTGCTGGCACGCCGTCCTACAGGGTTCCCACACATTTTTACCAATTAATTTCCAAAACATTTCCAGAATATTTAACCCGATTTCCAGGACTATATAACAATAATTCAGCTCAATAACAGGTCGCTTACTCCTATGTGCAATGCCCAAAGACAGGTAGTGTATGCCAGTGATTCTCAACCTTTTCAGGCCATGACCCCCAAAATAATCATGTTTTAACTGGGGACCCCCCACCCTGACGAGCCCTAAGAGAAGAGGAATTTTGTTTAACACGGTTCCATTGTGAAAATAGCTGATCTACATGCTCACAGCATGTAGATCTGCTATTTTCACAATTTCTGCCTCTAATATGAGACAATTTGGCCAATGTTTAATTTGTCAATTCAGAGGTATTAACAAAATCAATAACCAAAGACAATGCATAGCTGTTTTTTTCCAGGACCTGGAAAAATATTTTTCAAATTTCAAAATATTTCCAGGAATTTCATGACCGTGGGAACCCTGGTCCTAGTAATCTATGTCCGTCTGTGTGTCTGTCTGTGCTTACATCATCCAATGTAAGCGCAGACTTGAAAAAACACAAGTGACTGACGTCATCCAATGGGAAAACCCTTGAAATAGCACAGAGGGACGATTCTTGGTGACGTCACCATCAACAAGTGGACCTGATATAAATAACAAGGCACGCTCTTCTGGCGCACAGGTAGGCCATACGGGCCATACATATATTAGCCAAACCTATGTAAAGGGTAACGTCATAATATCAAGACATTAGGGCCACGGGTGGGGCCGTCTATGCCCGTAGCCAATCAGATGGGCATAAACAGGCATATTTTGGAAAATCTTGAGGATTGGTGCGTTGGTGAGCTTCACATGACATTTCGGCCAACCAGACTATAAATAAATCTCCATGATTGGTCAAATTCCATGTGACATCATAATATCTTACTAGAAAAAGGAAACTTTCATGTAGCAATCGCTTTTTTGAAGCGGTGAAAGCCGCTTCCAAGGAGTGGCTTTGTCTGTCCCGTACCTGTTTTTTTTAGGATTCCCATAGATTCTCAAGGAGTGAGAATGTCTGTCCCGTACATGTCCCGTACCGTTTTTTTTTAGGATTCCCATAGATTCTCAAGGAGTGAGAATGTCTGTCCCGTACATGTCCCGTACCTGTTTTTTTTTGAGGATTCCCATAGATTCTCAAGGAGTGAGAATGTCTGTCCCATACATGTCCCGTGCATGCAGAATTGAGGATTGGTCAAGCTTCACATGACAATTTGGCCCTCCAGACAAAATCATTCATTCATTCAGAATTCATAAAAGTATAGAACTAAAGCACATAGAAAGTATAGATCTAGAACACAGAATGTATAGATCTGGAACACAGATTTCAAAGCTCTAGAACACATAGAATAAAAATTCACCGCTTCACTTCGAACCGAGGTTTGATTTTTTGCCCCTGCAAGGCAACCGGACTATAGTCTGACTATTCCATCCATCCAGCCTGCCATCTTTCTTTCTTTCTTTCTCCTCCCCGGTTACTCCTCCCACAGGATTTACAATACAGAAATGTCAACCTTCTGAAAAGTTTGTTTATTTATGCACTCAATTCTGTAATACTTTTGAACAAATTCCTTAATCAATGGGGTGTAGCATGAAGGGGATCAGCCTGTGGTACTGCTGAGGTGCTATGGAAGCCCTGGTTGCTTTGATAGAGGCCTTAAACTATCGGTGTGGTTGAGTCTGGTGTTTCTTCCTCTTGACAATACAACACAGATAATCCATAGGGTTCAGGTCAGGCCAGTTGGCTGGTCGGTTAAGAACAGTAATATAATGGTCAGTACTGTAGTTTTGGCTATGCGGGCAGATGCCAAGTGCTTCTGGAAAAGGAAATCAGGCATCTTATGTATGGAAGCACAAATAGATACCTTTATAATACAAAGTGCTGTAGAATCTCCTGGTAGATAGCTTTGTTGTCTCCACCAGCCGAAGGCTGAGGGAGAGTATGTTTTCCCCTCCGTCCGTCCGTCCGTCCGTGCGTCCGTGCGTCCGTCCGTCCGTGCGTGCGTCCTCGCAGTTTGTGAACAGCTAATCTCAGTCACCGTTGGCCCGATCGCTGCCAAACTGAGCACACACACTCCCTGGATGCCAATCTAGAACCTCTGCCCCACATTTTTCAAATCAGCCTCATGGTGGCGCTATAACAGGCCGATTTGTGTGGCCTGGTGGAGACCTGTGCTCGGAAGAGCACTGCTTCTAGTTGACTCTGGACTTGATCAAAACACAGTGGACCAAAAGCAGCGGATGCATGCCATGCTTACTTTATTAATATTTTCATGACTTTAAAAACAATTGCAGATCTACAAGCTCGCAGCCGTGCTGTGAGCTTGTATATCCGCAAAAAGTGCAGATCTACAAGCTCGCAGCCGTGCCGTGAGCTTGTATATCTGCAATTTTTCAATAGCTAAAGTGTAAAATAATTAAGGCCCCTCCACCTTGGGCCATATTAACTCAGTCCCACTTTTCCCCACCTAGTGACACCCCTGCTCCTATGTACGGTACTTGGGTGGATGTTTAAAATGCACAAGGAGTATCTGACAAAGGGCTTTGCAAATATTGCCCAGATTATTAACAATTAACAGGATAAACAATTTCATAGCTCATTATAGTTTGAGGCATCCCACTCATGACAGACCACGGTTCAACTACCTTAACCAAGTACTACAGAACCACTTTCTCAGACACCACTTGGTTACTGTAAACTAAACATTGATCACATACTGTAGGTATGCAACTGTAGGAATAAAGTTTGAGGCAAGGTAAAGGCACGCATCTTTAATATTAGCTCTTACAATTAATTACATATCATCAGCTGCAAATAAAATTGTTTACAGTCAAATCTATGCAAATGGACAGGTCACCATCCCCCATATTTTATGATTATATATAATATATGAATAAAATCTGGACCAGATTACACATTTTCTGCTTAAACGTATGTGACATAAATAAAAAATAATATTATTACCTCAAGTTGTGTTGCTGAATATGCCAATGTTGTGTCCCTCCACTGGTCCCAGACAGACAGTATTCATATAGATTATATGATAATATATTATATAATAGTATATATATTCGATAATATATATCTGATATACTTGAACTCCATTAAACAAATAATAGAAAAGGCGCAAGTTCCCTCCTCGTCAGACTCAGTCTTGTTCTGTACTATGATCACTTGTAAGTCTGCTTAAGTTAGAGGGTTGTTTGAAAGTTCAATACAACTTGACCTTTGACAAACGAAACCATTCTGTCTGTACAGTCAATGAACACACACATATATATAAATATCTACATCTCATAATATATATATATATAATATAATATATAATAGTATATATACACTATTAGTCCTCCCAAACACTCAGCTCCCACCTCTTCGTAATCCTTCTCCAGGGAGGTCCCATGTCCTCTCCTGGTCTCAGAGAACTCTCCCTCCTCACCCGATCCCCAAGTTATCATCCCAAAAAAGCCTTTGTCCATTGGTATGTCGGTGAGGGCATGGAGGAGGGCGATCAAACTTGTGGTCAAGACGAGCCAAGGCCTCAGCTATGGCTGTGGTGTTGCTCAGCATGCATACAGTCTCTTGGCTGTGCCACAGGAAGCTGAAGACGGCCACAGAGACCTACATAAAGAACATCCCCCGCTCTTTGGGCACGACATCTCCATGGTAGAGCAGACAACAGGCCATGTATTTACCATGACGAGGATCACACTTCACAAACTGACTGACTGGCTAGCTATGTATTGTGTGAGCTAATAAAGATGCATGCCTTTACCTTGCCTCAAACTTTATTCCTACGTTTGTCCTGTTTAATTGTATTAATCTGCGCAATGTTATCTGATATTTGCAAGCCCTTTGTCAGATACTCCTTATGCATTTAAACATCCATCCAATCTCCTTTGACTACGGGAAGAAATCCAAGCTTGAGTTTGCAGTCTAGTAGAGTCTACCTAGCTCCCCAAATTGGCTTGGTCATGGATAGAACTCGCAAGCTGAATTGGCGAAATCATTGACCTGGTCATGGACAGAACTCGCAAGCTGGTGAGAACTCTCTTGGTGGTTCTTGGTCAACTGTGTTGTGTAACTAGCTTCAGTTTTGACAGGCTTTTTTTTCGCCCTCCCTTGGTGGTGGCACTGGCTCTGGTTTCACTTCCCTGTTATTAGTGTAGTGCCCACAGGCATATAGTTGTTGGCAGCATCCTCCTTTCCTGTGATCATCTGCTCAGGGTCAAACAGCTGGCGCTCTGTTCCATGACGCACCACATCTGTAAATGGAAGGTTTTAAGGAAGAACAGTGGACAATTACTTTTTTTCAAATGTAGAACATGGTTTGTTTTGCCATTATATATATTCTTTATTAAAACATTTTACATTTGGTCATTTTGGACTCAAGTAGCTACCTGCAAAGGGGTAAACCGTTTAATGCTTTTGATTTTCCCAATATATTTATTCTTAATTACATAGATTACATTGCAAAGGGTTATTAGCCATGGCAAAATACCCATCCCTAACCCCCTAACCCTTAGTCGAACTAATGAAATGTAGAAATAGAGATTTCCCCTGTTGTAAGCTTGTAGGGCTGTTCTTTTCGTCACTGATGTGCAGTATTCATGAAGCTGCAATTACAGTCTGTTCGGCGCAAAACTGTTACAATTCATGAAATGGGTAAACAAGTTTTGGATAAAAAAAAAAGAAATAGCCCAAAACAATGCATAGCCAAATCTCTTTCAATAATACTTGATAAATTCCCTTTTCTTGACTAGATGTTTTCCAATTTCAAAATATTTCCAGGAATTTCATGACCGTCTGAACCCTGACAATAGGCTCTATGCATATATGCCATTTTGTTCTACTTCCGGGTGTCTTTCAACTTCCTTCACAGGTGTTACTGATGATGCTAATGAAGGGTCTGTTTGATTTATTGTACAGTGGTTCTTTAATTTCAAGCACCCCCAAGACTCTGTACAAATGGAATCAACAAATGGAATCAAATGGACCCTTGCAGGTCCATTTGCTTCCATTTGTACACTGTCAGAGTTACACACCTGTATGGGGACATTTGGAACCCAATCAAGGACACTTTGAGACCCACTGGTGTAGCAGAGTGTTTCCAGTGAGCCAACATGCACAATATCAGCACCCTGACTCTGTTTGACCAGAATGGAACAGACCCTTCATTAGTATCATCGGTAACACCTGTGAAGGAAGTCGAAAGATACCCGGAAGTAGAACAAAATGGCGTATATGCATAGAGCCTATTGAACAATTAAGGTCTAATCCATCTTCATGGGGCTACTGACCAATGACAGTGGGTTCCAGGTCAACAAAGATGGCCCTGGGGACATGCTTTCTCCCTCCAGTCTCACTGAAGGTGTTGAAGGTGTCGTCTTCTGCTACACCAACAGTCTTATCACTGGGCATCCGTCCGTCAGGCTGTATGCCGTGCTCCAGACAGTACAGCTCCCAGCAGGCATTGCCCATCTGGACTCCAGCGTGAGTGTATCTCCATACATGTGGGCCAAGCTGCAGAGGAAGAAGTGAAAAGCAGCAAAAAGAAATTAGAACTCAGAGACAGAAGTAAGAAAACTAACAGTTACTTCAAATGGGAGTCTCTCTCCATTCCGACATGTCGCCCCTCCGAAATTGACTTCTTATTGTCGGAGTGGCGACACTCCCATAGGGGTTAAGTTTAGGGTTAGGGTTAGAGATAGGGTTAGTGTCGGAATGGAGACATGTCGGAAAGGAGACATGTCAGAGTGGCGGGATGTAACCACTGCAAATATACCTTTATAGAAGACTAAAATAAAAAGTACTGTCCCCAGTCATTGTCAGACGGCAAGGCCAAGAGCCGGTAGACTGGACCAAGGTCTTTTAGACTTGTATAATTAGTTGAATAAACTAAAACAATTCCAGAAGACTAACACAGGACTAAGACTAAATGGTGTGTTCTTCAAAAGACTTTAAGACTGAAACATGTACACATTCTTGCATTTAATGCATCAGGGTACTACAGAAGGGTAAAAACATGACAGGCTACATCAGGGCAGGAATTTCAGGGAGGCCATGAAGGCCATGGCTGTCGTTGCCCCTCAGTTTGGCCTTGTGCCCCTCAAACCAATGGCATGACCTGAGGCCACAGTGGCCTTACTCCAGCTACCTGTACCCCTATCCCTATAAACTTCTTTGCCTTTTTTAAAAAAAATACTTCAAATAGCCGATCTACATCGGCAGGCGTCATCAACATGTCTGCACACGGACAAATGTGTCTGTGGCAAGACTTGTCCATGTCCGTGGCACATTTAGTCTTTTGGTACATAATCTATCCTAAATATTCAATAATAATAATAAAGCATTTGTTTTAATTATTTTGGATGATGATAAGTGTCAGGATGATTAATATGTTGTGTTGGCTACATGATTGCATCAGGTGAGGATGCAATGCAATGCAATGCAAGACAAGACAAGACAAGACAAGACAGAGAGAAGTTTGCTTCTCTCTGAATGTTTGCTAATACTTGTTCCACTGGTATACCTTACTGTACATCACACCACTTACGCACTGTCTTTCTCATCATCATATAATAATTGTTCACCGTGTAAATTAACACAGGATTGACCCTGGCAGCATATCAATTTTACTGGACTGTTGCCTGTTTATTAAGCTACTACTATCTTTCAACCACAACTTATGAGACAAGAGATCAGTAGAATGAGTTTGGCAAAAGACAAAAGAATAAAACAATATATAGGTCAATGAATTGCAAAAACTATGCTGTGATAGTGAAGAAAGGGAACTTGGAAAGACTCTTTCTGACAAACCACAAATCATTTGACTACCAGAAGGAGGTGAAGCCTTACGTATTTGTGTACCTACTTGGAACTGGATGGAGCTCTGTCAAGTATTTGTCTCATCAGCAAGATGGTGAAGAAAGAGAACTTGTGGGAACCACACATCATTTGACAAGACATTTCCAGCAGACAGAGAACTGAGAAAAAGAAATAAACTAAGGAACTGACATGGTGATGACCCCTGTACATCGGCATGTTGTGAGATCAGCCATTTGAAATATTCAAAAATGTTTTTCAAAATAGTAAAAAAAAGGAAAGAAAGGTTTAGTGATATTGAACTAAACTAAACTGATATATACATTTTTTAAGACCTCATGTTTAAACCAATGCAGTAAGTGTAACCCTTAAATTCAATTCATTATTTCAATGGACTAAACTTTGTTTTTGTGCCCTCAAAAAATTTACAACACCAAAGGCCAAGTGGCCTTGCCCCTAAAAAGACAAAAGTCTAGGCCAAGGCCTACTCAAGTAAGCACTCAAAGCTGTAGCTAAATCATGGGTGTGCAGTGCGCTGTGCAGGTGGAACACCTGGAAAGGATGCAACACATTAATCAATTTATGTAAATATATGGCTGCTGTGGAAAAAGTACCAACTAACTACCATCTTAATTATGTTTGCACATGGCACACCTAAATGTTTTAACCTTCTGTAGGCTTTAACCACATGGGATCATTTGTGTGTCACATCTCCATTCAGAAACATTGCCATTCAGAAGATTGACTTCCATTATTCTAAATAGAGGTTTCACCTGCACCTTACCTAAACCCTAACCTCAGTGGGGGTATTTCTGAATGGGGATGTTTCTAAGTGGGGGTGTTTCTGGATGGAGGTCTGCCCCCGTGCAGACCAAATATCTAGCTCGCCCATCGCTCACTCAACAACGGTGAACGCACTACAAATTCAGCCTAGGCCAGGGCTAGATGAACCATATACAAAAATAGTCAATTTGTGAATATGTAAATAGTTTTGGTTTCAAATAATTCATCCCAAAATGACACATTTACCGGTAGGCTACTCACCATTTCGTCTGCTCGTCGATGCCAAACCCACGCCGTCAGTTCAAGTTCAATCACCACCTGCTGTGTAATTTCAGTCTAGACGTGATTTATACTTTGTTGCGGTTGCGGCCGTGTCGCGCACCGAAAGTAGCCGAGTTTTTGATTCCAAGCGTCTGACTCTGCACTGATTGGTTCTATTCGTGAGCGGATACGGAGCGCGCGTGTGTGTGACGCGTGCGTGTTTGCGTGTGTGATGCACATGTGAGCTTGCTAGCTTCACACAAAAATGAGGATGAGCTTTGAATTTTTTGGAGTTAAATGTCAATTGTCAAGATTATAATACAGCAATATTAAAAAGAAAAACGGGTCATTTTAACATTTAGTCTGGCTTTTTTGAGCATCCCTGATAGTTTTGAGATTCATTTTATCAACCCATTGTAACTTGATACCATGTTAGATTCATCCAAAACAACCGTCCTTGGTTCTGGTGATACTGATGTTACCCTTCTACTACGTGAACTACATGTTCCAGTTTCAATTTTGTCAGTTCACTTTTGTCATGACTTCTAATTTACTTGTTTATTCTGCTGCAGTTCCCACTCCTGACTGGATAAAATTGTAAGAAGCTGGAGAGACAGGGAGACCTCTAGTGGGCCTACTGAACAGAACACAGGTTCGAGTCCCAATCCCAACAGCCATGTCATTCCCCATCTCTCTCCCCTTTTCCCCTGTCTGCTTACTGTCTATCCCTCTCAATAAAGGCTTAAAAGCACACAAAACCCCACACTCTATAGCAATAATTTCTATCAGAATAGCGTGATTATTGCACCTTTAACCACATCCATCTCACAGTAGCTGTCAAAGTAGTTGGATTCACACACAAACTTTGTTCTCTCTGGTTATGATGCCAAGTGTATTATGGAATATTAGGCAAGCACAATATGGACTATTTGGCAAGTGCAATATTAAATGATATGATTCCCCATGGTCACCGTTTGTTTTTATATTTCAATATTTTATTATTCAAGACTTTTTAGAGTTATTGTATGCATTATGGATGTTTCTTATTGACAAGAGACTATGAACTGACCTAACGGTCTATGGCATTATGTTGCTCTATCGGTGTATTTATTTTTCTTTATTGATGCTGTCATTTGTTGAGGCACTAAACGACATTTTGTTTTATGTCACCACAGAAAACATCTCTCCAAACCTATTGACTTGGACCCTGCTCGTGACATCAAGTATTTTATTATTGCATAAATGCCCAATGCCTGATACTTAATATTCCATTTACACTAGCTCCCCCAAAAAATCTGGGACCTGTCACAGCGTTCTAATTTTGCAGTCTCTACGGTTATTAAAATAAAGTAAAATTAATCCTGCATATTTATTTTTAACCTTCCTGAAATGTGTTTTATTCTTTGATGGGGAACATCCATATCTTAGCCTTCATAAATAAAACCATCTAGATGTACTTTGTCTCTACCAAACAATTTGGTGAATATGAATGAATGACATGAATCATGTCAAGGACCATGATGACAATACTGTCTGTCTGGGACCAGTGGAGGGACAAACATTGGCATATTCAGCAACACAACTTGAGGTAATAATATTATTTTTTATTTATGTCACATACGTTTAAGCAGACAATTTGTAATCTGGTCCAGAGTACGGTAAAGTAACAGTTTGGGTGCTTCGATTGTGTCTAGAGCACGGAGGTAAACATAATGGAAATGATAAAAGTAAACTGAATTGGAGGAAGTGTGGTCCAGGACTGAGAATAAGAGGAAAGTGGTCCCTGTGCCAGGGTCTGGAGGAAGAGTTCTTTACTCGTCATCGCCACCCTCATAGCCATCAGGAAGGGCATTCAGATGTGGGTTGTGGAAAAGGGTTTTGACACCATCTCCCCACGGAAAACGCTGAAAAAGACAAAGAAGATTGTTGTTGAAATGAAATTCAGTCTGTAACACAATCTCACTTCAAGGTTCATTCCATAATTGAAATATAGAGTACTGTATAATAGTGCATAAGTGTCATATAGAAGGTTGTCACGATTATTTGTGATATAAATAATTGCGATGAACGATTTAATTGTGTGGCTTTTAGAGCTTTGTAAACCAACATTACAAGGGGCAGATATGAAAAGAAAAAAAAAAAGGCTAAAATATGACACATTTGAAACTGCATGCTGAGGAGGACCCATTATGTTGAAACGCGTCCATTGTCTGTCCATGAGAGGTAAATAAAAGACTGTGTGAAAGGATATTCATTGTGTGCCGGCCATTTCCTTACTTTTATGACATTGTTGAGCCGTGCAACTTAAGACTTTTTATTAAACCTAGGGTGTTGGGGCGGGCCTTCTGCTTTGTAGTAATTTCTCTTAAAAGTTAACACCCAAACTCTTACAAAATAGTGGCAACAACACACAATCTATAAGCTCACAACGATAATGGCATTGTAAGCTCGTAGATACAGTAAGCATGCTATTTCCACCATTTCTGAAAGCATTTCAAAATATATGAACCTTTATCAACATTTATTATGACTATGTAAAATAATTGTGATTATATCAAATAATTGCGATTAGGCAATTTAGTAATTGTGACAAGCCTACCTCCTTGTTAAGTAGTGAGTTATTTGAAAGTCATTTTCACTCTGAATTTTATTGCAGAGCTTGGTGTTCAAATATTTGACAGTTAAACTGAGTTTTCTGTGCATGAAGCTATGAAATAATTTCCTCGCAGCACTGCTGCTATATTTGTAAGAACAAATGTTAAGAGTAAAACAGAACTTTATTTAAAGTAACAAGTGAGTTTCTTAAACATTCTATTCAAATGTCAAACCTGCACACAAAGTTTAGACAGACTGTATTTTTTAAAGGCAGTTATTTGAAACCGCAATACTATTTGAGACGGTCATGTCGGTCAGTGTTAGAATTATAAAAGTTTGATGAAACCTTGTTGCGGATGCGAAGGTGGGAGTAAGCTGTGAACTCTGGCTGTTCATGGTGGGCGGCGTGCTGTTGCTCCTTCAGGTACATGTTCAACATGCAAACTGCCACGCCAGGTAGAGCAACCACAAAGGTCAGTATCTTCCATACCCTTGCTGGAAGAGAGGGATGGAGGAGAAGAAAGAAAGAAAAACAATTGTTAGATTTAGATTTGTTCTTAAGACTCCACTTCTTCTATTAGTATAGTTAATTATCCAGTTATGGATAAGGAGTTTTAGTCAAGGAGTTTTTTCAGTTGACTGTTCAATTTGATAGTTTTAGAGTTTTAGAATGTTTTGTATCAGTTCCTGAAACGTATTAAGCTTACGTTAAGGGTAGTATCACTTACGTTAAGGTAGTTATCACTTCTCTCCCCCCCCCCCCCCTACTGTAGCCCCACCCCCGTTTCCCCTATCCTGTACATATAGTGTTTTCATAACTGCGATATTATTGAATGTTTTCTTTGCTTGCTATTTAATATGTCCATCTATACTATAATTTTGCGAATGTCTGTCTGTCTGTCTGTGTGTCTGTCTGTCTGTCTGTCTGTCTGTCTGTCTGAAACAGCGTTTCTCCTCAGTGGCTGGAGCAATTGATCTGAAATCGCATCACCATTAGCATATGAACACACCTAACATAACTGTGAAGCCCGTTTGTCACTTTCACAAATCATATACTGTATATTAGCATTTTTATGGTGTATCTACTATCTATTCTGCATCTAGCATGAGGCACATCTATTCTGCATCTAGCATGAGGCAACATGTTTAACCAGCTCTCTCTGTGTGTGTGTGTGTGTGTGTGTGTGTGTGTGTGTGTGTGTGTGTGTGTGTGTGTGTGCAGGCAGGCGGGTGTGTGCGCAGGCGGGTGGACGGGTATTTCTTACATTGATGCTCCTACATATTATCATGCAAGCACCAGTTAAAGTTACTTTCCATCCCTCATATACTGTATGCACAGTGCACATCCCATAACCCACACACTGCACATCATTTTGGAGCTCATATCTTTGAACGGGTAAGGGCTAGTCTATACTATAATTTTGCGAATGTCTGAGTGAGTGTCTGTCTGTCTGAAACAGCGTTTCTCCTCGGTGGCTGGAGCAATTGATCTGAAATCGCATCACCATCAGCATATGAACACACCTGACATAACTGTGAAGCCCGTTTGTCACTTTCACAAATCGTATGCTGTATATTAGCATTTTTATGGTGTATCTATATTAGCCTACAGTACCTTTTGTGACCACACATGTTAAGGGAGGGGCGCTGTTGTTCAGGCCATGCACAATCACACACACACACACACACACACACACACACACACACACACACACACACACACACACACACACACACACACACACACACACACACACACACACACACACACACACACACACACACACACACACACACACACACACACACACACGGGGGCGGGGGGGGTTCTGGCCCTGTTACAGATGTTGTCCAAAAATCATGCAGATCGGTACACAGTATCTCTGTAGCCGTTAAATGGAACGGGTATTTCTTACATTGATGCTCCTACATATTATCATGCAAGCACCAGTTAAAGTTACTTTCCATCCCTCATATACTGTGTGCACAGTGCACATCCCATAACCCACACACTGCACATCATTTCGGAGCTCATATCTTTGAACGGGTAAGGGCTATGAATTAAATACAGAGGGCTTCCAACGTAAAAAGACTGTAAAAGGTCTTATTTGGGATGTTCCTTTTAGGGGGAGCGTGTCGCTGTTACTACATGTCATCTTTTCGACACCCGACTCTAACCCTCGCCCTAACCTCCATGGAGTGAATCAGAGTCGCTAACCCTCTGGTCAAAATGTTGGTCGTTCGAAAGAGCGATTTTGCCCCTTATAGGCAGGGTGTTTAACTGTACTTGTACTGTACTACATTTTGTACTGATCTCCATTTTTGTCTAATAAAATAATCAAAAGCCCACCTCTCCGGAAAATTGTCATTTTAATAAATTACTTTGCACATGCTCTTGAATGCTGCATGTGTAACAGCTCTACTTAAGAAAAGGGGGGAGAAAAAACAGATGCTGATCATTAAAGCCTTTTCATGTGTTCCATATTCTTCATCTGACTTGCCATGAGACATATTCCTCAGTATAACAACATGCATACTACATATGAATTTAACTAGCCGCAAATTGCAACACTAGATTTTGTTATAATCGGATGAATCTAGGTCTAGGGTTGCAATACCTCCCATAGGCAGCCAATGGATCAATTTTTTTTGCTTTCTGATTGTATTAAATGTCAAACTCACCAATATTGCGGCTCTATGGAAAGCTTGCCTTATCCTCTTACTATCTGCAGTGTTTGTTTCATAAAATTCCACCGTAGAATTGTTATGAGTTATATCTGTCAATAAATTCTAAGTCTTGAACTTCGGAAGCGCTCGTCTTCTATAACACCATGTGCCGCTGCCTCCTGCATTAGGCTATGTGACATTTAGAACCAGCTGGTACACAGGACCGCTGAGTGACTTCCCACAAGTGCTTCCAAACTCCAGCACTTTCTTGACAGAAAATAAATCTTAACAATTCTACGGTGGATTTTTATGAAACAAACACTTTGCAGATAGTAAGAGGATAAGGCAAGCTTTCCATAGAGCCGCAAAAAGCACACAAAAAAAACGCTTTGATCTATTGGCTGCCTATGAGAGGTATTGCAACCCTAGATTCATCAGATTATTAAAAAAATTTAGAGTTGCAATTTGCAGCTAGAATTTAACTTTGATACTACACCACATATTGTCACTGTCGGGTTACTTTTAAGGAAATGGAATCTACATCTACAAGGTCACAACTCTTCATGACGCGACTTGTAGATAGGCTATTTTTGCAACGCAACCATCATATAACATAGTAAGGCATTAATTTAGGTGGGGAAATTATCGTCATTGTCTGCCTGATAAGGATGATATGGTACATGTCTCGGGTCTCCTTGCAAAATTGCCTCAGTGATTAGATCCCAATCTATACTATAATTTTGCAAATGTCTGTCTGTCTGTCCCAGCGTTTCTCCTCGGTGGCTGGAGCAATTGATCTGAAATCGCATCACCATCAGCATATGAACACACCTGACATAACTGTGAAGGCCGTTTGTCACTTTCACAAATCGTATGCTGTATATTAGCATTTTTATGCTGTATCTACTATCTATTCTGCATCTAGCATGAGGCACATCTATTCTGCATCTAGCTTGAGGCAAAATGTTTAACCAGCTCTGTGTGTGTGTGTGTGTGTGTGTGTGTGTGTGCAGGCAGGCGGGTGTGTGTGCAGGCGGGCGGGCTGGGGGGGGGACAGTATCTCTGTAGCCATTAAACAAAACGGGTTTCTTACATTGATGCTCCTACATCATGCAAGCACCAGTTAAAGTTACTTTCCATCCCTCATATACTGTGTGCACAGTGCACATCCCATAACCCACACACTGCACATCATTTTGGAGCTCATATCTTTGAACGGGTAAGGGCTAGTATGACAAATTCAGCATGTTCACAGTCACACCAGTATTCCTGCAAAGCAGTAGGCCTATTCCAGACAAAAATATTGTAATCTAAACATTAAACGCAATGAGAGTAGAGCTTATTCCATCAGTGTGCTCTGTGCTGACCTTTTTTCCTTTAAGATCACCCAGCCCAGGGTGCCTTTTAAATGGCATGTCTGACTCTGAACCCTCATACATACTACATGACAAATGTACTCTTTTTCTGGTGACTTGTTGCACTTTACAAATGTGTAATGTGCCTTTGACCATCTTTTAATTTGAAATGTTAGGTGGTAGAAATTAAAGGCAGACAGAAAAGTAACGCTAAATGATGACTATAGCCCTATTAGCCAACAGTCTTGGTGCAGAATCAGATGTCAAGCAAATACTTAAGTTACAACTCTGATTGGTCAGACAGTCCTTGATGTTTTGAATTGGCTAACTAACTGTTAGCCTACTAACGTTACTAAAATGCCCCCAACACACAGGATACTAAATTGCACGTACTAAGTTACATTCTGGGAATTCGTTTTATTTCCCTAACCTGAGTGTCAAAGCTCTGTTGGCAAGAACAACCACCATTTGGCTAGTGTCCTCTGTTGTTAGCCACCTAGCTTATAATCATGCTAACTCACTCAGCAAGGTCACTTGTCAGGACTAAATATGTTCAGGCAAGTCAAATAATTATCCACAGCCAACCATCCAAAATATATGTATATATCACCTGAGTCGTGCTCGCCATGTGAAGCACTAGCAGAGAGCTGACGCCGTGTCTGGGTCTGTGAAGACCTCAGCAGGGCTTGAGAGAGCCTTCCGAACGCGGCCATCTTCGTTTGGATTCGAGGCAGAGCGGAAGAAGAAACGCCGTGGAGGAGTCAGGTCACGTGGGGGGCCGTGACCAACGTTTCTGGTACCAGACACACTCAACACTGCCCCGCCATCTAGTGGCGTACGTTACGTAGTACTTTTATAACAACTGAGTTTGATTTAACAACTTTTCTTTCTAGGAAGGCATTTTCCCAAAATGTCTGGAAAAAAGCTTTTGTTTGTAAAAAGTACTTTTGAATAATTAAGTAACCTATCTTTAAAAGCAATTCACTCAAGTACAAAGTTGACAGAATAGGCAGGGCTGTATTAACCATTGGGCCGGTAGGGCCGTTGCCAGGGGCCCTTGGCTCTCAGGGGCCCTTGGGGGAACTGGGCCGCGTGGTCATTGACAACTTACTAAAATTATAAATGTATATGTTAATTCAAAATCAAATGTGTGGGCCCCTCCTCTGTTGTCTACAGGTGCTTTAATTAGCCAGTAGCTATGCCCCTCCCAAAAAGCTTTTGTCCAATGCTAGCTTAGAATAACTTCCTGCTTGCCAAGGTTTGCCTTGGCAACAGCCTTGGCAAGCTGCCGGTTGCTAAGCTAGCATTGGACAAAAGCTTTTAGGGGAGGGGCATAGCTACTGGCTAATTGGCCCACAGATAATCATCATGGCTTAAAATCCGAGCTGGGTAGTGCGTGTCGGGAGGGAGGGGGGTTATGGTGGGGGTGGGGGGGCCCCTAAAAAAATTAAAGGCCAGGGGCCCTCGCGGGGGTTAATCCGTCCATGAGTAGGCCTATAACTTTCATGCAGTTATGGCTGAGAGATCTGGGGTCCCCTTGCAAACCAAGAATTTGAAAAATGGGACAAACACCAAACTGAGACTCTGCACGCAGAACTATGCAAATCTATACTCCGCACCCAACGGAAAACAACGAACAATGCTTGCAGGGCAGAATTAGGACGATACCCACTCATTATAAAGGTAAAAAAGAGAGCACTTAAATTCTATAATCACCTCAAAGAAAATTGAATTGAATAATGGTCATATTTGAGTAATTTGACCAGGAGTATGTACTATGTACTTTGACTCAAGTAGGCTGATGGGGTTGAGAAGGCCTATGAGGGTACTTGAAGAGGTTCCAGGGGACACCGTTAAAATGAGGAACAGTTTGTACATAGATCTGCTTTTCAAAAATGTTGACAAGTTAAAATCTTCTTTTATAGGGTCCCTGGCACAAAATATCTTCAAATGAGGGTCCGCAGCTAAATACATATCGATTGGGGGGTCCTTGATATAATAATGTTTGGCAGGAAGGCCATCAAATAAAACACGATTTTTTTCCATTTAAATAATTTGTTGAATTTAAGGGTTAGGGATGATAAACAAAACTCAGTGAAATAGATAAATGACAGTATTTACAATCTGATCCATGCTCAGCCCAGCACCAAATCAAGTCAGTTAAAGATGGGGACTCGGGGGAGTTAAGATTTCAGAATCTCAACAAAAGACACTGGTGTCTACATGACAAGAAAGAGACAGACACCGGTGTCTACTGTCTACATATTGACAAGAGAGAGACAGAGGATAAAGTGGTAGTCAGCTGGGGCATTAAGGCCACTATAGCTGTGGCCTCAAATATGCCATTCATTGGTTTGAGGGGCACAAGGTCAAACTGAGGGGCAACGGCGGCCATGGCCTTCATGGCCTCCATGAAATTCCTGCCCTCGTTGAGATATTACCAATGGGAAAGGTGTGGACAAATAGGCGACCCTATGTATGTATAATAAAGGTTGCGTCTCCCTATACCCTCCTTCAAAACCACCATAAAAGAGCTCCTGTCTGCAATTTGCAACTGGGCCTACAGTAGACACCCCCCTCTATAGTATTGAGGATTTCCTGTCTTGATAAATTGAATATATGGGACAATGGAAAGCCCCCAGCAATTTTTGTTATGCATCATTGTAATTGCTAAAGTAATCAATCAATCAATCAATCAATCAATCAATCAATCAATCAATCAATATACTAAGTATACATTTACTGGTTTCTCTCTGTAAACCTGAATAAAGCATGCAAGCCCTTGAATAATCAGTTGCTAAAAAAAACAATAGGCCTATTAGGCAACTTTACTTTTGAAATTCTGATCAAAATGGACAGCAGAGGGCGTTATAGTTTCATCATACCATTCACTGCTCTGGTTCCAAGTCACACTTGCACCGTTTTTCATTGGGGTCCAACTTCAAGTATCATGCTCCTGACACCAATTTCCTTAAACATCCTCATCCCCACCAGGCTGGAATGTTCTGAATCTGTCCGTCCGTCCGTCCGTCCGTCCGTCCGTCCGTCCATCCCTCCCTCCCTCCCTCCATCCATCCATCTGTAAACATCTAATGTCAGTCTCCGCTGGACTGATCAGCATCATCAGCATGAAACTTTGCACATACACTCCCAGTAAGAACCTCTGCCCCAATTCTTTTGGGGCAGAGACACATTTTTTGCAAAACACATTTTTTCTTACTACTTCTACAGATTTTGTCCAAAACTCAATATACGTACACATATCTGTCAGATTTGTCAGATATCAAGGTGATGATAGTCAGCAGTCTTGATTTGAAAATGTATTCTGTCTTGCAGGGTTCTGTATTTGCTCAGTGAAAGCTAATGGAGTGTTTGCTTTAAAGATCAATGGAAAGAAACAATTAGGCAATAACTCTGCCAGGTAGAAGGTTCAATTCCCTCCCTGTAGTTAAAACGGTGGAGCATGGCATTTAGAAACGATAAAAGTTTAATAATTGCTTGTGCTACACAAGGGGCTGGCTGGCTGGGCTTGTTGTTCAGTGTCATTCAGGGTTAGGGGTTAAAATTCCGACTGGGGCCACCCTGGCTAAAAATGGTATAGGCCCCTTTGACCTCACTCTGATGCAGCTTAAGTGTCTACTAAACAGCATATTATGTTAAAGTTATACTTGAAAGTTATACTCTAGAGAGCATTTCTGCCTCATACAGCATTATAGCACCGCCAACTTTAACCAGTGGTTGGTGTTAGTGGGCTATTAGATCTCTACTACTATGATGAAGCAATGGTGTAGCTTACACATGGATCTTAGACCCTGTCTACCAGTCATAGCTGGATGACAAGCAATGATCTATCCCCTGTCTCACTATGCCTACGGCGGCTACACTTAGGCTTAGACAGCGTGGCCATTACAGCAATGAATACAATTTACCAATTTCACAATCCCTCTTTTTTGTTTTAGGAGAGATGAGTTGAAGTGATGTTATGTATTGTACACAGGAGATAAAATGACAAACTGCCATGAGGGTGGCATGTGCCAGAGTTGCGTAATCGTACACCTTCTGGCTTCACACACACCGCTAAAAATACCAGCAGGATCTGGCTATCCATCTGATATGCTTCTAACGTGTGTGTTTGCATGTTCCTCTCCCTCTCACCACCTAAATGCATGTGTAGCCTGTGTGCGTACACTTGCATGTAGCCTAAATGTGTGTGTGTTGCGCCCGCGTGTGTGTGTGTGTGTGTGTGTGTGTGTGTGTGTGTGTGTGTGTGTGTGTGTGTGTGTGCGCGCGCGTGTGTGTGTGTGTGTGTTTCTGAGTGCATGTAGCCGTTGGGTGTGTGTATGTGTGTGTGTACTGTGTATGTATGTGTGTGTGTGTGTGTGTGTGTGTCTGTGTGTGTGTGTGTGTCTGTGTGTGCGCGTGTGCGTGTTTGTGCGTGTGTGTGTGCGTGTGTGTTTGTGCGTGCTGCCAGAGAAGGGTTGTGTGTGTATTAGGATCAAGTGAGCTCACCATTCCTCCATGTCAGCCAGTCGTTTGCCAGCCTCGCCAGTTTTGATGTAACTAAGCTGCCCGGGGTCCCATTTGGGGTCAGAGTCAGGACAGTTCAGCTGAATTTACACCCCATCACATAAGGGCGTTAATTGCTTGCCTAAAAGAACAGGTCTGTGTAGCTTGTAGGTCTATTCTTTTTTTTTGTTTCTTTTTTGGCAAACAACACCTTTATACTATGCAGGATACATTTCACCGGAGCAGAGAGGATCAAGGAGGAGGTGCAGACAGGAAGGGCTTTATTTGCTTTCAGCAGAGATCTTGTCCAGATGACAGGGCTTTTAAAGACAGGCGGCACTACTTGCATCCCACAAGCTCATTTTACCAGTCTTCTACATGGATGCTGCATCTGCCAAGCAGGATTTTACCCAGTAGTATAGGCTATATAATGCTATGTGTGTACACACTGTCTAAAAGGCAGGGGTGTCCCAAGGGGGGGAGTGGGACTGAGTTACCAGGGCCCAATGTGGAGGGGCCTATTTTATGCTTTATGCTTTTGCAGATATATAAGCTCGAGCTTGTAGATCTGCTATTTTTGAAAAGTCATGAAAATGTGTGCAAATCTTTGAATAGATATGTATTTTTTAAGCGAACATTTGTAACTCAAATCTTGCTTCTGGGGGGGTCCCTGGAACTAAATATTTTCAGATGGGGGTTGGCAGCCTTTGGGGGTCCTTCACATGATAAAGTTTGAGCACAGAAACTTTCTTTTAAAACCTTAGAAGGATTTTAAATATCTGCTATTTTTCAATAGTTAAAGCACCAAATAATGCATAATAATGCGTTCCCAGTCTAAATGGACTATCCTTGTCCACGTGTACAACACAAATAACGTGTGAAACCTTGTTATTCTTCGGTTTCAGCAGTTATTTTTGGAGCAACACCAGTGTTGTGCCAAGTTGTCCCCATCAGAAAGTGGCCCTCCTGCATATCAATAGGTTTGCCAATTTGTAAATTCCTGTCCGAATGTGTTCCCCCTATCAACAAAGGAAGTTAACCATGTTCTTATAACACACTAGAGTTACACTAATGTGATACTGTTTTTTTTTGTTAGTTTTTTAAGCCATTGAAGTGGCTCCAGTGCTACACCTCCTGTCTGGCTATACGGGATATGGAAAGTGTGCAAGTAAGCAATTTACCCCGAGTGAGAGGACATTATGCTCTGATAATGTCCTGTGTTAGGGTGTTATCGGACGAGGCGAAGCCGAGTCCGATAACACCCTAACACAGGACATTATCAGAGCATAATGTCCGACCCCGAGTGGTAAATAGCTTTTCTACCACTTTTTCCCTTATACATGAAAGAAAACACATAGTTGTAACTTGCAAGGATCTTAAGTTACAATCATTATTGCCTATAAAACTTCCGCGAGACAGCAGATAGTTCCACAAACAACATCTTCTACTCACCAACAGATGGCGCCAACTCCATACTAATCCATGCGTCTAGCTTACAGCTAAGCTAACGTCAGTTAGAAGTACCGTTCCGGCCGTAAATAGAGGCTGTTCGCTTCCAGAAAGGCATAGGTTCAGAGAAAAGGGGCTTTAAAGTTGGCGGATTGCATTGGATCCAAATAAATCGGCGACTATAGCATGCACGTTAGTGAACATAGGACCGTTGCCACGGTCATTTGTTGGTTGGGGGAAAGGTGTTCCGACTACCTCCTGAAGTCCCCGGATGTACACTGAGGCTCATTGATCTCGGACAAGTCATCACACAACTTTGCGGCAGTAGTTCTCTCATAACCTCCGGAATTTAGCCAATCAGAATCCAGTATTTGAACACGTGACTCGAAAAAGTGGTAGAATTGCCCATTTAAACCATGTGTAATATGGCAAAAAAATGTGCTCTCAAAAACACCACGCTGCAAAGATGACCCCTGTGGGAAAAGTGAATGTTTATTTAATTGAGGTGAATATTCCACTGAGACAACTGCATACTTGACGTCATAATTAACGGAATGTTACCTGGTACAACAACAGAGTTTGATATGAAGCAGATACAGCACAGTTCAAGACAATACTGTAGTCATTACTAGACAATGACATTGTCAAGTGGAGAATCCAAAATTGTGAAGTCCTGGCTTAGCTTGTCCTGTTTCTGCTAATGGCTCAGATATTGAGATGTAAAAGCTGTATAGATGTCTGCACTGTACTATACTGTACTGTACTGTACTGTACTGTACCGTACCGTACTGTACTGTACTGTACTGTACTGTTATGTACTGTGCTGCACTGTACTGTACTGTATGTTAGCACCGGAGTGGGCTGGGTGGCATAGTGTGATTATGAGATGATGTCCTGAGTAGGAGACAAAATAAGATGCCTGTCACAGGCAGGATTCCTACACATTATTTATGTAAGACAAGTCCATGACTATTCAACAACAGCATCATTTCCATGACCAGTATTTGAGCATCTATGTTTATAGCATCTATTTTCAGATTCTTCTTTTCTTTATGTGTCATTTTCCTGGTATGGAGAAGACAATTATTACAAAAAGGATAATAAAATGTGATGACCTCTCCATGATCCCTGTACAGCTCAGAGAAACAGCTGTGATTCATAGTAAAGACACCAAGAAACTAGAAACCAACACCACGCCCCAATTCACCGTGAAGTCATTACTTTGACAGATGCACGTAGAGCAGTAACAAAATACCCCTACTAAGCTGACATGTGTCACCTTACATGACCGAGGGAAATGTTGGCTATACATTCTAGAAGACATTCATTACAGCAATACTGTGTTTGAAAGTACAACGGGTAGTCTATTATAAGTATCTACAAAGGCATTCACATACCATTTGATTTGCATGGCTAAGCAACATGCATTAGTTTCACTTCCAATTGACTCTAACACCACTTTTTGCTTGTGTGAACATCATGCACAGAAGGATGTGTGCTACGCGGAATGTATGCGTCATCGCACTACCGTGACAGGGCACGTTTTTCAGTTGAAATTCTGTTATTATATTCACTATATATATATACGTCAAGCGGCATAGGTCGTGCAACGATATATAAATTAGCCCTTAAAGGACGACTTCATTCATTTTCAATCTATCTTCAAACAATTGGTCCTCACTAATTCTCATAATAAATATGGCACCATTTGTGTCTACTCTGTCTCGGTCTGTGTCTCAGAGGAGGGCTGTGGGCAGTTTGGAAACCCACCTACCAGTGACATCATTGATGGGGAATTCAAGCTAATAGAAACAAATAAAAATAAATAAATCTAATAATAATAAACTGCCTAGAGGAGCATTAGTGGGGACCAATAGGTTGAAAATGGGTGAAGACGTCCTTTAAGTTGCCCTTCTTGTTTTTCATAGATTGAAGGTACCTGCCCTGAGTTGAATATTGCTATAAAGTCTTGTGCTTTCCAGTCAGGCTACGGTGAGGAATGCACTGCAAAACGTATCCATCTCAGCAAGCCATTTCATCTAGTGTCGTGTCTCAAATATCAGATTGTAAGAAATGGGGGTTGGGGGGCTGGCAAAGGGTTTAGATTATTTGACTTGTTTTGAATTTAAGTCACTTGAAGACCTTTCTTGAATCAAGTGACAACGGATACTCTTGGCATGATCTGTCTTATTACATCTTACACAAATAAACCAATGAAACAGCACATTTGCGTATCAGGCTGAAAAAAAAAACAAAAAACGTAATATTTAAATATTGATGATGATTGAAAAGAAAAATGATGGTCAAGGTCAAGAAGCCTATTCTACTGATCACTAATTGTAACATTCTCTTTGAATTTCAAAGAGTCTTCAACTTGTTTCTGAAAAACAATGAATCAGTATTAGTGGCCTAAGTATAAGTCTCCAAACAGGTACCCTGTGTCTTATTCCCATATGTTATGAAGCTATGAAATTAAATGGAATGGCCTGCATGATATTTTTTCTTTTGATGTACTATTGACTTGCACATGCATACCAACAAAGGGCTGGTGGAAATTTCTCAGACTAGGGTATATGAGGATAATGAATAATTAGGAATTAATAGAACTGGCTTCTAAGAACGTAATATTGAATGTCCCTTTAAAGAATTTCAGTAAGTGTGCCATTGTAGAAGCGTACAATAGAGAACTTCTGAAAGTAGAGCTTAACAAATTGTATAAAGGTGATTAAGTTGAATCACTAATCACTTTAGTGCTTTCGATTGGAATACGGCTACAGGCTAATATAATAATGATTAACTTGAGATTAAATACCACTAACAATACAATGTTATAGTTTCAAATTTGTAAAATGTATAACTTTGATTGTTAATATACTTATATTTATCTTTCATTTGAATACAAAGCTATTTCATTCACTAGGGTATATACATTCAGATATATAAATGATAAATATTTCTTTACATAGAGTTTAACATTCAAAAATCACATTTCCATTATTATTTACATGTACTGTACATACTGTATGTGTCACATTATGTGAATTTACCGGTATTGTACTGCTGGTCCATTTGAAATCGGCACCTTCACTGTGAAACAGTTCAATATTGCAACACATTTGAGATTTGCAGAGCTGCTTCATCCAAAGGCAGAAGATGTATTGCTGCTTGTTTTATAGACACTTTCCCAGCCGGGTGGATGAAATGAATTCTTGAGGGTGGCTCCATCTTCCTTCCTGTCTCCCATCTCCATTCAGCACTGCCAACCAGAATCATCGGAATCTGGCCCACGGTGGATTTTCCATTTCTTTCAATTTTGCAGCACGGTTTCCTCAGCTTAGTGCAGTTCAGGGAAGAATACCCAGGGGAAGGAGGAGCCGAAATAATCGAGATGCACTCAAGAGTTCAATACAGAAGGGAGAGAGATGAAGCTTGAGTCCTTTGCTACAGTTTGCACTGGTAGGGTCAGAACAGATCCTGAGGCCCGAGGTGAATGATTATAGGTGTGGCTATGGTCTGGGGCTGGTAGTAGGCACTGTCAATGTACAGACCGCCTACAAACACAAAACATTATCAGGGTTAGAAACACTAGAAATCACACCATGTCAGCGAGATGTACGAAAAGCCTTATCGAGGAATGGATCAATTCGAATTAGAGGTGTGGAATAGGATAGGTATTGACTGCAATCACTGCATTTAATCAATAGTGTAGAGACAGAGCAGGACGATCTCTCATAATGAGATCCAATTGTCCAGAACGCCTATTTGTTATCTGACCCCTCTTAAGGGCCCGTTGTGTCCATATACTGTATGACATCATGGATCTACATATGTGGGCATAAAGGGGACAAGGACAGACACACAGAAAGACGGGTACAACGGGTGTTCCGACAGTGGGTACAACGGGTACATAGGCCTAACTGCATCACTCCTGGCTTGCTTACACTGATGACATCAGAGGATCTCCATACATGGGCATAAAAGGGACATAGACAGACAGACATGCATGTATGGTCATAAAAGGGACCAGCAGGAAGACAAGACAGGCAGGCAGACAAACAGATCTCCATACTGTATATGGGCATAAAAGGGACACAGACAGACCGACGGATACAACGTTTACATAACTTGCATCGTGCCAGTGATACAAATTGTAGCTTCAATTCACATTTTCAGAAGAAGTTTACATTTGAAGATGCTCTCATCCTAATGAGACAGCAACTGAGCAGGGTTCGTACCCAAATGCAGCTCACAAGGTTTTCTGAAGCTAAATTCATACTTTGTTGTATGACAGAACAGGAGCAAAATGTAATCTCTGTCTCCCGGCCTGGCGGAGATAATTAATTTGTTAATTAACATCATTTGGTCAACATAATTTGGGTTTTAACCAAGTGGAGAAATAAAGCATTAAATGATAATTTCTGTGACCTATTGTCCACACAGTAGCCAGGGTTAAGTGTACGGTGAGTGAATTAATCATGATAATAATCCATCAAAAAAGTATGCTCTTCAGTAGGGCTGTCACGATTAGGACATTTTACATGACGATTAATTGTCACTCAGATAATTGTGATTAACGATTTAATTGTTTGAAGTTGCACATGGCAATCATGACACATAACTTAAATATACAAAGAAATTACTGACATATTTGACAATTTTATACTTAAAAAAGAACATTGATAGTGGAAATAGCCGATCTACAAGCTCACAACGCTTTTCCACTACTTTTTTAAAAGTGTTTGTAACTATATTAACATTTCTCAACATGGAAACGATTATGACGATTATGCAAAATAATTGCGATTACCTCAAATAATTGCGATTAGATTAGATAGGTTATAATTAGGTAATAACTGTGACAGCCCTACTCTTCAGATGACAATTTTGGAGTTGTGCAAGAGCTCATAGAGCAGGGTTCCCCAATTAGTTTTCCCCAAGGGCCGAATTATGTCTAGGGTACCAAGCCGAGGGCCACAACATTGCAGGGGGCGACGGTGGCGTTCCCACTACTCCAGCGACAGTTTTCGTCGTTGTCGGGTGAACATCTTGTATGTCCAAAACCGTTCCTTTTGAATTTATCATTTTAAAAATGCGAGGCGTTGTGTGCTTGTAGATCTGCTGTTTTCACTACTTTTGTGCAACGGCCTTGTATGATTTGCGAAAGAACATACAAATTTGGAGATACAAGATTTCCACCCGACAACGACGATATACTAGTGTTGTTGCTGCTCTTATACCACCATTATTACTGGGGTTGGTGGGGGCCAGACAGTAGCCCCCCGCGGGCCGCCTATTGGGGAACCCTGTCATAGAGCAACAATCTGACTGTGTGCAAGGGCTATAATGGTGAAAACATGACGAGGAACTACCAGCACTGTAGCACAACACAATATGAGCCAAAATGTACTCAAGTGTTGACGAAAATATTCATTTATTTTAAAACAATATTATCTACAAACAGGTTCAGATAAAATAAGATATCTCAAAAGAATTCACTGTTAACCAAGCAACCAAGTCAACAGCAGAGCAACAATGGAAAATCAATATCCAAAGAAAATGTTTCACAGTGCAACCAATCATTGTAAACCAACAGGCTTTCTCTCCAGAGGAGGAACTGTATGCCGTCAAAGATAAAATAATATAAACCATACAAATAAAAATAAAAACATTCTTTTTCAAATGCACAGGTGTGTGGTAAAGGAATACACCTACTTTGCTGGGGGACCCAATATGGGATTCATGGGGGTCCCTGTTGCTATGAATGGAAAGAATTCATTCTGATTCTATATACTTTAATTCTATTTCTATAGTCAGTATATTCTAGCACTTTAGCACAGAACAGAGCAGCAGCCAACATATTGATTATCAGCTGAGTGTGGAGTAACATGATCGGTGGGAATCACACAGGTTAAGGAAGTCATGATTCATAATTGTTCATATTAGTGATTGTGAATGTGTGATAATCACACATTATATCGTTTGATAGGAAGTAATTAAGATGTGATTTTTTTTCTCCTGTGTTAAATTTGAACATTTAAATTTGTTATACAGTCTTAATGTAGTGTTTTGTTATGATTATGTTGGTATTGCTTTTTAGGAATGAGACTGCTAAAGACGGAGATCTCCTTCTTATACTTTTGTTCTAGCCCCGTGCCAGGTATTTCAGGTGTTTTTACCTGTTTTTGGAGGACGGTCACGCGCTTACACAGTGCCATGCATGTTCTCCGTTTACTTGCGGTAATTTCTATACCCTTGGTGTGTGTCAGCGTGCAGTAGTTTCGCTTCCCTGTTAAAAGTACTCCTCGTGCCGTGTGCACACCTTCATGCGGGCGGGGCCATTTTCCCCTCTCCAAACCTAAGGGTGGAGATACAGCGCATTCTTCTTCTGCAGTTGAATGGGACCGGATGGGGAACGGATGTTTTGTTTCCGGGTTATTTAGTCTCCTAGCAACTATTAGCAACGGTAGCTTGATCGAACGATAGATAAGAGATCTTAGTACACTGATTAAAAAGAAACGCTAAGACAGAGATTTATTAACCATAATTCATAAACCCCTGGCAGAAGGGGAAGTGGGAGGGGGGTGGAGAGTTATGCTAGAGTGTATGTATGCATGAGAGTGTTTTGATGTTGACATGGTAAGTAAAAAATGGATGGGACCTTTGACATAAAAGTACACAAAAACCTACATCTCCATTATGACCATAGATATGTTTTCAGTGTGCCCACACTATGCCTTATCAGTACTTAATAGTTACAAGGTACAAAACCATTTAAAAATATTTGTAAAAACATTTCTCCATGGACCACCTGGAATCATTATGTCCACAGGTTGAGAAACAGTGCCCTGAAGTTTAAAAGGCAACCTTTCCACGCCAACCGACGAGGTCAAGAGGCAACCTTGGTCAACATCGGTCGACATGTCGACATCATGCTCAGGAGAAACTGCTTAAATGTTCTTCCAGGGACTGGATTCTGTGTTATGTGAAGGTTAACGTGAGGTGTTAATGTACAACAAAGGTCGGTGTATTCCTTTAAATGACCAGAACAAAACAACAACAAAAAAACAAACATTCTATTTCATATAGAGCATCGCAGTTGAAGCCCCACCCCATCCTCACTCTGGTGTCGGAAGCGTTTTCCGCATTCATTTCTTCCATAGACATTTCATAAAGTATTTATTTAAACGTTTTTAAGCCTTGGACAAAGCCACCTCGGCTGGAGAGGAATCATGTCAATATTCACATTTTTTTGAATGCAAAGATTAATTAGAAAGCTGAAAAAAGGGCAGGGTACAAGACTGTGTACATCATTATTTGTAAAATTGCGGAAACTACACTTCATTTAGTTTCCTGAAATATAGCCCTTAAATCACACTCAGTTTAGTTATCCAGGCCAGCATATGGACTGAAATGTAGTGATTGTCATCTCTGTGGACGCTCTTATCGTCATCCTTAACATAGTGCATCATATTTGTAAAAGAAAGACGATCGCTCACGGAGTTCTGCTGCAGTCTTCAATCAAGTGCAATAATCCGCCGGGAAGACAGGGGGCAGTAGCTACTTCCGCGGTAACCGCAAGATATGTGAAAGAAGAAGAAGCTAGACCAATCACAGACGTCGATTTCACCGGATGTACATGTTTAGCAGTATGGGAAATGCAGTTCTTCTCCGTGCGATCTTGATTAAAACGTGTTTTTACTAAAACTAGAGTGATTGCATACATACTCGGGGGTTCTACAGGAGCATATAGAACCATTTTACAACCACCAGCCTAGTGGTAAGTGTACATTGAATTGCTACGACTTTGTGGCTGATAATGAAAAACCCTATGGTGAAAATGAATGGAAAATGGACTTCCGACACCTCACTGCGATGCTCTATAGGCTTTGCCCTCTAAGAGCTATCGCAGTGGGACCAACAGTGGTAGAGGGCAAAGTCTATTCTCATAGAACCATAGGTTACGGTACGTAACCAACGTTTTTGTCTTAGGTGAATGAAGGTGGAGGAGGTCTTAATAGGGGTAGAGATGGGTGATGGGGTAGGCTGTGGGGACTCTCATGACTGGGACAACTACTGAGTGCATTCTGGAAGGAAAACCTAAAGAAAAAAAACAACACAAAGAAACAAAAGGAACTCAAAAGTCGTGATGAGGCGATGGTTAGGTTGAATGCCCGAAATGTTAAGACATTCGCTGCCGTTTGTTTAGAATGATTAGCGTGTGCTTACCGTAGGCAGATAGCGCACCTGCCGGACCATATGCATAGGGGGCTCCAAACCCTGCCAGGAAACAACAATACAGAGTTGTTGTTTTTTACACTTTACACACTGGAAACCCAAATCCACAATAGCCTTTCTATGTAATTAGAATTTTTTTTGTCCAACTAAACTAATTTAGTTGGACGAAATTTAGTTGGACAAACTCATTTTTATCATGAATGCAAACTCACGTTTATCATGAATGCAATTAATTCCCGACTTTTTACCATTTCAAGCCAGGTTTCCAGAGGGTTTAATTCATGCATTCAAGCTGCATATATTCATTGCAGTTTTTTTTAACACGACTGGACACAGTGGGACATAAGCCCATCATTCTGGCAGTATTAGTGCCATGCTCAGCTTGTTGAGGTACACATGGAATGGAACCCTAAAGGCACGTGTGCGCGCACACAACACGCACGCACACTACTACTACTACTACTACTACTACCAGTTCCAGGCGTTCCAATGATTTACGATCGCCCCATGCCTGACCCCTAACCACGACATGCTTAACCTTAAACCCCCGTCCTAAAATGGTACATTTTCAAAAGGGGGGACTGCTAAAGTGCCACTATAATGTCTGCGCAATTCACGCACACACACACACACACACACACACACACACACACACACACACACGCACCGAGCTATATAAAGTATGTTCCAGCTCCACCCACCTGGAGGCATGTAGCCATGTGTAGGTGGGGTGCTGATGTACGGTGCTCTGGGGATGACCGGCAGCCCTCTGGCTCTGGCTGCATGGGCTGGAAGGGCCACCATTGAGGCTATTGCTCTCTTGGGCTGCACAAAATCACAAAACAACAGTAGGTGTATACACATTACACAATGGTGTATATACACCAGTACATTTACTTAAGTAATGTACCCTTTTGAGGTATTTGTACTTTACTTGAGTATTCCCAATTTCCAAAACTTTTACTTCTACTCCACTACATCTCGGATCAAAATAATGTACTTTTACTCCACTACATTTATTTGAAAACTTTAGTTACTAATTACTTTGCAGATATACATTATAATATTATAAAACATACATAAACCACTTTAGCCTTGTTTTATACCGTGACTATCTGAAAATATCCCATCTATATCCATCTGCTATTTTCAAACATGTTGTACTTTTACTTTTGGCAAGTACATTTTGATGCCAACACTTTCATACTTTTTACATTTTACAAGTACATTTTGAATTCCGGACTTCTACTTGTAAGAGTATTTCTAGATTGCAGTATTGACACTTTTACTTAAGTAAAATAAGTAAAATACGTCAGTACTTTTTCCACAACTGCACACGATACACTACATTACACACAGGCACAGGCATGACACATACTGTCGATTCACATAAACAACATACAAACTAACAAACTATACACACACTTTGCTTAATTGCTGTGGTAGTAAAATGTGTCACAAAACCAATTACAACAACATAAGACAGGCTCCCGAGTCCTAATTAGTGGGTCTACTCACCGGTGGATTGGGACGTTTCTTTTTGTTGCTTGTTGATTTGGAGCCAGAGAACAGGCTCTTTAGAGCGGCCATTGCCGCACTGGCCTTGGCTACCTTCTTATTGGGACCCGTGCCTCGGAACACCTGCTTGTCTACCTCCACCTGTCATAACAGAGAGAGTCAGTCGTAGGGCATTCACTAAATATTCGAATATCAAAGTCACTGTTCGACGTTGTTCACAGAAGTCGAATATTCGCTTTTTTCTCTCTCTCTCTCTCTTTAAAAAATATATAATTTATAAAACTTGGCTATAGGAAGTCATAACAATGAGTTGTCAATGTCCCTGGTGGATGCATTTGTTAATGCTCTATACCAGGGGTTCTCAAAACCTTTTAGGGCGTGACCCCCAAAATAAACATATTTGAACTGGGGACCCCCACCCTGACAAGCACTTGGAATTGTACATTTAATGTGACTCGGTTCCGCAGATAAATATTGTGAAAATAGCAGATCTACATGCTCACAACGCCTCGCAGGGTGAGGCGTTGTGAGCATGTAGATCGGCTATTTTCACAATGATCGCCTCTTGATTACTTAATATTTGTCCATTTGGCCAGTCCTGTCGAATATTCGACTATTCGAATACTTTGAGGTTGAATAATTCCAATACTAAAAATCACTATTCCTGAATGCTCTAGTAGTCAGTCGATTGTTAATTGTTTTTCTTAAGCTGGCAATGTTGAACAAATGCTGGTACTAAAGTGAAGTTTGGCCCCATCTACAGTATACAGACTGTTTCATCAGAGTATAGTCTTATGTTGGGTTAGGAGACATGCTAAGACTGGTTGACGGTTGGTTAATATTATATAACATTATGTTAAAGCTATAAACCGTAATTCTGCATTTAAACTAGGAGCCACAAAATCAACAAAACTACTATGCTTGGACAGCTACATTGTTAAAGTGTTGTTCAAGCACACTGTGTGGCTGAAAAGGAAAGGGTTGAATAGCACAAGGAACTGGCCAACGCCAACAAAGAGTTTTTCTTCCTTTTACGGCACAGAGCAGGAAGAATTATGGGGCGAGAGATGGGTAGTGGAAATGGTGCAACGAAAACACATGATTGATTGAAGCTTGACTTGAATAGAATATTTGTAATGCTTCACTGTGGAGTGCACATTGGAGTGCTGAAGTTTAAGCCAATTTAGTTTCGCATAGCTGCATTGGATATCTCCGCCAAGTGGAGCTCTTTTAAAGTCAGGCTATGTGACTAAAGCCTGCTCAAGTCTTTTGTAGTGCTTGGCATGCAGTTATTAAGTGCCAGTCATTACGTTGTAGCTTCATGTTGCTGGCTTCCATTGAAAATGACTTGTGGCCTGTTGCTTTGTCCCTGCCCGTGTGAACGTAGCATCAATACTATGTCTCTCCCGACAGAATGGTAATCCCAACGCTCGAACAAACTACGATAAAGCGTCCAATCCAGCACACTATCTGCTTCAAGTAACTTTAATGAACGTCAATCAGTTGGTGTCCTACCGGACTCCACTTTAAAAATATCTTAATGGATTAGTAGGGATGTATTGTATTAACATACTCTATCAAGTAGATTGATTAACGTCATCAAATTTGTATTCAGTGAAATAAGTGCCAGAAAGTAGCTGTTAAAGTTAGATTGGTTAACATCATAGCTAGCTAGCTTAGATTAATGTTGATGTTGCTAAATTATTGTCAGCTTGAACCCATCTATTTAACTATTATTAACTCCCAATACTCGCTGAACTCAATGATAAAAACACTCACATCCTACAGCACCATCAGACACATGCAACTAAATGTCCCTTTCTTTAGATATTACAATATGTTTTTTTTTAAACAAAAGGCAACACTGTGAAGAAACATCCCTGGAGGGCACGGAGGCTTGGGTACACACCTCTATTCCGAAACCCCACCATTCCGAAGATTGACTTCCATTATTCGGAATGGTGGGGTTTCCCATTGTTCTATAAGACCCCACCATTCCGAAAATCAGAAACACCACCATTCCGAATATGCAGTTTCATTTTCACCCACCTCCATCCACCCCCACCAACCTCCACCCACTTTCACCCACCTCCACCCACCCCCACCCACTCTCAACCTCCACCCAATTTCACCCAACTCCACCCATCTCCACCCACTTCCACCCACCTCTACCCACTTTCACCTACCCCACCCACCCACCTCCATCCACCCCACCAACCTCCACCCCCACCTGTACCCACATCCACCAAGTTTCACCCAGCCCCACCCACCTCCACTAACTTTCACCTACCTCCATCCAGATCCCTCCACCCACCCCACCCATCTCCACCCGCTTTCACCCACCTCCACACACCTCCACCTACTTTCACTCACATCCACCCATTTTCCCCACCTCCAACCATTTTCACCCATCCCCACCCACCTCCACACATTTTCACCCACATCCAACCAGTTTCAGCCACCCCCACCTACCTCCGCTCAATTTCACCCACCTCCATCCACTCCATCAACCTCCACCTACTTTCACCCAGCTCTATTCACTTTCCCCCAACCTCCACCCACTTTCACCCAGGCCCACCCACTTTTAACCAACTCCACCCACTTTCCTGTCCCTCGGAAGTGGGTGGAGGTGGGGGGGCCAAAGTGGGTGGATGTGGGAGAAAGTAGGTGGAGTTGGGTGAAAGTGGGTAGAGGTGGTTGGGGGGGGGGGGGGGGGGGGGTAAAAGTGGGTGGAGGTGGAGGTGTGTGAAATTGGGTAGAGGTGGGTGGGTTAAAGTTGGTGGAGGTGGGTGGGTGGAGGTGAGTGAAAGTGGGTGGAGGAGGGAGGAAGTGAGTGGAGGAGGGGGAAAGTGGTTGGAGGTGGGTGGGGGGGTGAACGTGGGTGAGGTAAAGTGGGTGGAGGTGGGTGAAAGTTAAAATAATTTAAATTTCGGAATGGTGGGGTTTCGGAATGGTGGTGTTTCGGAATGCTGGTGTTTCGGAATGGTGGGGTTTCGGAATGGTGGTGTTTCGGAATGGAGGCCCGTCCCCCGGAGGCTTAAACATAAAATATTCAGTTCATCATCAATTTCTAATAAGGAGCACTGAAAGGCAATATGAAAATGTATGACACAGAGCTTTGGGTGAGTACTTTAATATGTATGTGAGTGAGTGAGTGAGTGAGTGAGTGAGTGTGAGACAGTGTGTTTGCTGTCTCACTTCAATGATGAAGCGCTTGTCATAGCTGCTCCCGCTTTCTGATATGAGTTCATATTTGAGGCCTCTGCGTTTTTCGTTCAGCTCCATGACTGGGTTCTTGCCCCCAGCGGTCAGGATTGGACCCGGAGCCCTGGACTGAAGACACAGAAAGAGAAAAAGAAAGAGAGAGGGTAAAACATGAAGATACGTAATCCTGGAGCAGCAGTCGGGAAGATACTAAAGAGGAGTCTGTTTCCTCTACTGCGTTCTGCAAACCCATCATAGACCTACAGCATAGATGAATGGAGAATGATTTGGGGGATAGATTTTTTTATTATGTGTTTGTATAGCAGCCGCTCTCTTGCTGCCATCTCTGAATATAGCTGTATTTTGCCACGCCCCCAGCTTCTTGTGTGTACTTCACATCTAAAATAACGACTAAAATAATAGACAGTGGTTAACCATCCACTGTGCATAAGCACCTAACACCCTGCACACACAAAATGAAGAACTACTCTTCTGAGTGTTCGCCTCTCTCTTCTTTAATTTCATCAGGAGCCTACCGCACTGAAGTCCACTGGTTGAGCGGAGGAGTTGTACTAATACTACAACAGCATTTGAGACATTTACATTTAATTTAAATCAAACTGTGGTCAGATACGACTACTAATTAATACTAACTAATTCATTTCCCCTCTTTGCATTGTGTTCGTGTCACTCGTAGGAACAATTACATCATGGACATGTGCAAGGACAGTAGGTACAGTACATTTTCACAACTGAGCGTAATGGATGCACAAAATGACAGCTGTTCTCGTGCTATCTGAGAACTCTGCCAGTGCTACTTCTTCTTTGCCATTCTCTCATTGACAGGTCTAAAGAGTGATGGAGTGTGCACAAGTATTGATATACAAACAGATTTTCATGGATGCTTTTATGTCCATTCATAGCAAATTGCGCAGTGGACATGCTGGAAAAAATGCTTGCCATAGGTTTTTGAACACCAAAACTGCTGCCATACAAGATCAGTTCCTGTTTTTGCATTTTTGCACAAGATGGATTTCAAAATTTCTAATATACTGCCGGCATTTTGGCTATGTGAATACTTGCAGTTCTAGTTAGTGGCCAAGCCCTGTAGGGGCTTGTAGCCACTATTGTATTTATACTTTCTATTATTCTTCCACCACTTTTTCTGTCCTGGCAGTACTGTTGTGGAAATACTTTATATCATAATCATAATCCGTCACCTAAACAAGCATAATCTTTCCAAAAGAGTAACCTTTCCGTTACCACATGCTCACAGCTGTCTTCTTTTCCACCTGGATTTTAGTGTTTTAGACTGTAAACTGTGGAAAGCATATTTAAATATATGCACATCGACACGGGTGCTGGGCCAAAAAAGACTAATTCTTAGAACAGTAGAGACCACAATTAAATTGCCTCAATCTTTAAACCTGTATTCAGTCTATCAGACAAATTCTTGATTAAATGCAGGTTGATTTTTTGATTTGTATGTATGGTGTGTGTGAATATGAGTCAAGTGTGCAGAAACAAACACATTAGTCTTTACCTCATGTGCATCGGTGGAGGTGACAGAGTTACAGCTGGAACTGGTGGACAATCTGTCATTCTTGCCTTCCCCGTCAGACCTCTCGTCAGCACTCAGAGAGTCCTGGTCTCCGTCACCACCAGCCACATAACCCAGTGCTTGCAGCGCCTGGAGCGGGCAACAAGAGACCTTTAAATTATATTGCTCCATAAATTTGATCACATTCACACAGCGGCCATTTTACTACATACATGATGGGTATGACCTGAAATAGAACACAACTGATGAATGATTTAAAGGCTGAAATCTACGGACTGAACAAAATAGTACATAATACGAGTAAGACTCCCTAATCCGGAGATAAGCGACCGCCAGGTCGTATACACAAACTTTAGAATGCAATCGTAGCCAATCAGGAGGGAATATGGGAAATGGGACAGATCCATATTGATGACATGACTTTAGAGATACTGTGTACCGCTTTGTGTGATTTTAGGCCAAAATCTGTAGGAGCAGTGTCCAGAAATGGGCCTGATGGTGGCGCTAGAAGAGGGCCATGTGAGAAATTAGGGGTGGAGGTTGTGTTTTAAACATGAACATGATTTAAAAGTTAAATTAGGAGATAAATGCACTTTTGTGCAGCAGCATAACACTGCTGCAGACCTCCCGGTCACGTGATACCCCGTTGCATTTCGTAGTGTTTCTCTTCACAGGCGGGTGCCTCGTAGACCCCCCGCAACGCGTCAAACGTGTCGAGGGCACAGGGAGACATCAAAGAATTTGATGCGTTGGCAAGTCGTGGACCTCCTATGAGTTTTTAAATGACACCCATTTTCAACCTACCTAAAAATAATACTCAGTCTGAGGGCTCATAAGAGGCCTGTGGACAGGACAATTCATGAACCCACCTACCAGTGACATCATCAGCAAGTTTTATTTTTTCAAACAAGATTTCAATTGAACAAAAACTGTTTTTACACAAGAACAATGGCTTCTATTATAGCATTTCCAGGAATAGAAACCCTGCAGTTTCTACAAGCTTGGATTCCCGTTCACTGGTAGGTGGGTTTCTGAACTGTCCACAGACCTCCTCTGAGACACAGACAGGGGTAGACAAAAATGTTACCATGTTATAATGCACATTAGTGAGGACCAATTATGTGAAGATAGGTTGAAAATGGGTGAAGTCGTCCTTTAATCCCTAGTAGAGAAGTGAAGGATGAGTTCTCCTAGGGAGCACCCAGGCAGGGGTGTCACACCAAATTCTGGGCCCTGGGAACAAGCATTCACTGCGGGCCCCCGCACAATTATTTTGCGCTTTAACTATTGAAAAATAGCAAATATACAAGCTCACAGCGCGGCACTCGGCGCCGCGCAAAATGTATATGCATTTGGCCATGGACCCCCATCTCAAAATATTTAGTTCCATGGACCCCCCAGAAGCAACATTTTAGTTACAAATGTTCGCTTAAAAAATACATATATTCAAAGATTTGCACATATTTTCAAAAAATAACAAGCTCGCAGCGCGGCACTTGTATATCTGCTATTTTTCAATGGCTAAAGTATAAAACAATAAAGGTCCCTCCACCTTGGGCCCTAGTAACTCAGTCCCACTCCCCCCCCTTGTGACGCCCCTGCACCCAGGTGTAAATAAATGTAACCCATATTTAACGTGAAAACAGGCTGTGAGTGATGGTGCTCCATCAACAGGTCTTGGATGAACAGTCTTGCCATGAAATGCATTTTAAATACTCTTGGTTGTTATCCAATGTCTTTCTATAAGATCATTCATTTCATGGAAACTATCCTACAATCAATTATCTGTTCAGTACTAGTGCCAGCCTTAGAGAGATGAGCCCTGCAGCCTTTATTAATCCCTCCAATTATCCAGCCATCTCAACTCTCACTGTACTGGCATGCTGTAAAGGCACCATTAACATGCCACTCAAATCACCCGTTCATTTCTGCAGCATCATTCTTTTTCCAGCTGTCTATTAGTTTCTCTTGACCATTTTATTTGAAAGTTCATACATCTTTTTTTTTTCCAATTATCTGTCCATAATCCTCAAGAGACAGTCTCTCCTCTTTTACAGCACCACAGGCAGGCAATAATAACACCTTATTACATTTCTACCTCATAAAGCAGAGACGGATGCTTATGTCACCCATTGCTAACACATAAAATCAATACAGTAGTTATACTTTATCTTCATATTTGTTCATGTTCATACCGTATATAATGTAGAATATCGCCACTGTCGGACAGAAACCTCGTATCTCCAAGTTTCTAATTTGTAATTTCTTTTCGCAAAGTAAAGCTCTGCTTCATCATACAAGGCCGCCGCACAAAAGTAGTGAAAACAGCCGATCTACAAGCACACAACGCCTCGCGGTGCGAGGCGTTGTGTGCTTGTAGATCGTCTGTTTTCACTAGTTTAAATCATTTTTAAAATGAAAAATGCTAAATGAACGGTTTTGGACATACAAGGTTTTCAACCGACAACGGCGATATACCGGTACATGTATAATACATTTGTATAAGGTGCTGTAAGTGATCTTTTTGGGTTAGAACGAAAAGTTGAATCTCTATTCTAATCATTGCTTGGGGTCTTGCTTTCTCTCCAGCACTTTAGTAAATGAAACATAACATTTTTCAGGTGGGACACAATTTGATCCAGTCAAGAAAAAGAACTCATACAGGATGCAGGAAAGGATAAACAAGTGAAATTGGAAACGATGAAAAAGAAAAGAAAACAAGCAGACAATATCAGAGCTGGGACATTTTAAATTTGAATCTCATAATTGGGTTCACTCCCCTGATTCGATTAAATTGGCATCCCACCTGAAAATGTATTTTCTGTTTACTAAAGAGCTGAACAAACACTCAATATACTATTCAGTGTTTGTTCAGTAACAATCCAGTCAGTACCTTGAGTGCTACTTGTAGCTTTGCGGTCCGCTTTGAGTTGCCGGTGGCCTGATATGTGGTCCCATGGATCTCTACAGACATGGTGAAGACAGGGGCGTGGACCGGACCGGACTGGGACAACAAGCGGTACTGCAGGCCTGGCTGGATCTGGTTGAGACGCATCAGGGCATTCATTGGGTGGTTGGGGTCAGTCATCCTCCAGTCTATGACTAAAACAGGTACAAGAAAGACCCCTTGAGAACCCAATCCACTGAGAAAATATGTTGAAACAAAAACAATATTAACATATTAAATTATCATTTATATTTTGCTGAGAAATGAACTAAACTTTAATACGTTATATATAACACAATATATCACAAGCATTATACATTCTTGTGCACGCTGCTAGTGTTTTCTCAAATACATCAACGACAACTGTTATTTTTGTGAATTCATAACCTCAGACCCACCAGGTGTCTGCTTATCACAACATTCTTGTAACCTACGATTGTAATACCAAGCATTAATGTAATCTTCTTCATAATTAACAAAATCCATAAAATGGCACACTGTAGTTATAGCAGAAGAATCTAACGCCAGGGCTCCACTGGGGGCGTTGCGTTGCTCTGTGTCGTGACGGCTTCATTGACGCCGTCACGTTGACGTCCGACCGGCTCCACCGCAGGCGATAAGTGAGTTTGGACGCCGTCACGTACGCAGCACACAGCAGCGCAACGTCGGCAGTGGAGCACCCGTGCCTTCATTGATTAAAACAGGAGCGTTCCCAGCGTTGACGTTGGCGCGACGCTCGACGCGCCCGGTGGAGCCGGGTGGTAAGGGAACAAACGCTGCGGGAGCATGTATTCGACCCACAACTGGTCCAGACCGCACAAAGTCGCCTTTTGCCCAGTCCGGTCCATGATATCCCGTTCTAACATCTAATACTTCAGAAACCATGCGACCATCGGACCATGCAACCATTCATTGAAAATGTTGATTATTTTATTTTAATAAGTAATCAATGAACTGTGCTGCCATACGGTATACATTAGCTTCAAGTGGAAAATAGATTGGGACAGTCACAAGACGAACAAACTGTAAAGACAATGATGGACAGGTACTGGAAGAGAGAACAGGAGGTGTTAATAAGTGTGTGTGTGTGTATGTGTGTGTGTGTGTGTGTGTGTGTGTGTGTGTGTGTGTGTGTGTGTGTGTGTGTGTGTGTGTGTGTGTGTGTGAGAGTGTGTGTGTGTGTGTGTGTGTGTGTGTGTGTGTGTGAGTGAGTGAGTGAGTGAGTGAGTGAGTGAGAGAGTGTGAGTGTGTGTGTGCGTGCGTGCGTGGCGTGCGTGCGTGCGTGCGTGCGTGCGTGCGTGCGTCTGTTCACACATGCACGTACACTACATTGCGTGTGTGGTCTCTAGTGGGAGGCAGCGAGATAATTGCGTGCAAGATGCCTGCGAGCCAGGAGGAGTATTAATCCCACTCCATCTCCCCCTCCCTCCTCTCACTCTGCGTCACCTGCTTTGAACTTCAGGCAGATGAAAGTCCCCTGGGACAGGCAGCCCGGTGAGGGGCTATTTAATTACTGTGACACAGACTGTCTCCCTGGCCATAAGTGAGGCAGGGAGGGAGCTCCATCAGAGTTTGCTGCTGCTGTGTGGTTACTGGTGTTCTGGCATGCAGCCCTCACAAGGAAGGAATGTGCTATCAATTTGAAATGGAATCCATGACAAAACCAGAGGACAGGAGCCAAAATTGTCTTTCAGATATGACAACTCCCTAGTCAAAAAGCATATTGTCACCGGCACAAACAACAAAACAGACTACTAAGAAAACAAGCTAAAACTAGAAAAGGTGCTCCTCGGAGCACAGGTCTCCACCAGGTCAGGTAGGTTATTGTGGGCCAGCAAGGGCCAGTCCATTGTGCACGACTGTGCACACGGCATGGTATGCTCGTGAGCAAAAAAAATCCCAGTAAAATCCATGCCACAAAACATTCGCTGCAGTAGCTGCACGAAGAAATGAACAGAGATTGACACAGAGAAACATGTTGCCCCGCCCTCCGTTTCCGGCCCCAAACCGGAAGGACTGTTTTTGGAGCCAATTTCAGCGATCTGATTTTTGATTGTTTTGAATTAAATCTAATTAATCTAATAGCTCGGGGAACTCGGGCCTATCGGCCTGGCGGAGACAATGAATCTTTATCATTAGTTGAATATACACCCTTCAAAATAGGCTACTTCATTACGCATTCTACCTATTTGAATGACACATTGAATAGAAAGAAAGTCAAATGGGCAAATAAGCGCTAGCGAGGAATCTATTGACTTCTTTTGTGACATGATCTAATTAACTGGGTGACACATTTGTGAACCTAAATAACCGAAACCTAAATTGAATATAAACCTGGATGTAATCTATATTTCACTTTACACAGTGATTCATTTTAATCAGGTTGCACTGGTAATCAAATGTCTCTCGCACATCCGACAGGTGTTTTGGTGGAATGAAAGTAGATAACGTGACCAAAAACACCCACACACTGTCTTCACTTGCTCAATTCTATAACCATAATTTAAACCACAATCAATGATTAATTCTAAACTGTCACTTGAGGTGGTTTCGCTAAGATGCCAGCATACCTAATGTTGATATAGATCAGAGGCAAAATCCTCACAGGAATATAACCCATTTTACTTTCATGAGGATGATGAATTTCTTGAACAATATCGATTTACCAATGAGACAGTTGCGATGATAAATAGAAGAATGGAAGATGAAATAAAAAATGTGCTATTCCACCAAAGCAACAGCTAAATGGTAGCTCCATCTTTTTCTGACCTTAAATTTGTATTGGACCATCAACTCAAGCGATAAATGCTTCTAAAGTTATGCAACAAACCGTTTCACCACCGTTATATGCTTGATTATCATTGACTGGTTTTGCATATACGTTTTTTGGTTAGAATAAGTTAAAAATAAAAATAAATAAAGAAACCTTTTATCTATTATCAAGTATCCTCATATTGATGCTTACAGCCTATAATTCAATATGGTGGGCAAGAATTATAATCAATCCATTAATTAATCATAGATTAAAGTCCTAATAAAATTAAGCAACAGACTTTAAATTAAAAGAAAAGCCCTAAACGAATGTAATCGTTATCGGCGCATCCAACCCTTAACTCAATCAGGGACGTTCAACTTTTGGGCTTCAAGGCGTAGGAACTTTGATACCACTGACTAGCATTTCCTCGATTTCAAAGCGGAGGTATACAGGGGATGGAGATAAGCCGTTTGTTCTGTAATATGTCAAAGTGTGCTCTCTGAGGTGTTCTGCTGCTTAGGGTTGGTCAAAGTCACCTTTTATCCTCTTGATGAAGTCTCTGTCATCTGGCCCTCCATCCTCACGATGCCTCTTCTGGCAGCCCCCTGCAGAGAACGGGACACAACATGGATCAATGACCACGCACAGTAGCTCTCTCTGCGACAGGCAGGAGATATCCACACATCGTCGTTGTCGGGTGGAAACCTCGTATCTCCAAGTTTCAAATTTGTATATTTTTTCGCAAAGCAAAGCCCTGCTTCATCATACAAGGCCGTCGCACAAAAGTAGATGCGAGGCGTTGTGTGCTTGTAGATCGGCTGTTTTCACTAGTTTAAATCATTTTTAAAATGATAAATGCAAAACGAACGGTTTTGGACATACAAGGTTTTCACCCGACAACGACGACATACAGTACACTAACACAAACACAGATAAAGACATAAACACACACGCACACACCAACCTTCCAACAGCATGGGTGAGGGCTTGCTTGCAGGGAGTGGATCCATATTCAAGACCTTGTAAAGCTGTCCAAAGGCTAGGAGGCGTAGCGCATGCTGAAAAATAACAACATACACGCACACGCACACACACAGAGACACACACACACAGAGACACACACACACACACAGAGACACACACACAGAGACACACACACACACACACACACACACACACACACACACACACACACACACACACACACACACACACACACACACACACACACACACACCAAGACAGAATAAGGGCACGTCACTTTATCAGCAGAGCTGGAGGAACACACTCCCCTGCTCTCAAGGAAACGGTGCACAGACACTAGAAAATGCCATTTAAAATCCCAATCAATGTGTTTTAATTATCGCACAATCTGAACGGCAGCATGCAAACTAAAAAGAGCCTAGTGGATGGAAGTCATTCCATGCATTATGGAACAGGGATATAAACATTCTCTCTGCACAAAAAAAGAAAAAAAAATCTGAAGAAAGGAGCATTCCCAGAGTACCATTTCTGGCATTTTTCCACTCAGTGAAACAGAGATGTGAGGGGGGAAAGAAGATAGAGAGAGGAGAGAGGGAGGGAGGGAGGGAGAGAAGCAAAAGAAGAGAAAATGCAAGGGAATTTTGAGAACGTCTCCCTCTTCCTCTGCACTGAACCCACATCTTCTCCTGCCCAGGGCCACACTTTGTTGTTTCATGTGGTAAGTAGCGGCACGCAGCTCCACCGACACCCAGCGGTAAAGAGAGCAACGAGGGAGAGTGTTCCCACGCTCATTAGCCGGCTAATTAGGCCCTCAGATCAGTGGTCTCCTCCAGCGTGGAGAGGCCGCTTAACTGGAGGTCAGGGTCTGGAGGAGGAGAAGGGGGGGGGGAGGGGTTCTGCGGCAGCCACTCAGCGCTAAATATAGTGCTGATGTGAGCTAGGGGACCTGTGGGGCGTCCGAGAGCGCGCTTTAAATAACCCTCCTTCGATCAATGGGGAGGAAGTGTAACAGGAGGGAAGGTTACTCTCAACCTGTTTTTCCTGGGAAGAAATGCTGACTTTGGTGCAGTGGGCGGTGCTGTAGTGATACCCCCGCTGGGCTGTTTGAAACCCACTCACCCACACATGGTTCGGTTGGATTTTCTATATTTTCCCCCCCCCCCGATCCCTTTAATGGTAAGTAACCATCAATTAGGAGTGCGCCTGTGTTACATTTTAGTGCAGGGATAAGCAGTTTCGCAAACGCTGCAATGGACATGATTCGGAACTAACACACTGTAACTTGGAATGCCTTTGGCGACTGATTTTCCCTCGCGGGATCAATAAAGGTCTTATTGCTAGTCTTTAAGGTATCACGTTCGTCTCACCATCAAGTCTTAACTCTAATTTCAGACTCTCAGTGTGGCAGTGTCATTTCTTCCCTATAGGACCACTTTCTGCTAAATCTGATGCATTATAAACACCTATTATTTTCTGCCTTTATTTTTCGATTGTACAGTGGAGAGTGACAGGAAACAGGGAGAGAAAGACACGCAGCAAAGGCCGTCGGACTCGGTAATCGAACCAACGACTCTCTGTCAGGCTACATTAGAGCCTATATATGTGGTATGCACCTCAACAACTCGGCCATTGGCACCCCTGGATATAATTCTCAAGTCAAGTGTATACTTTTTTTTACTGTTTCTTTGAGGGCTGTGCAGCAGACTGACCTGTGCGCTCTGGGAGATGGCCTCAGCTTGCTGGGCGGTCATTGCAGCAAGGGTGTTTGTGGGTTCCCTCTCACAGGGGTCATGAAGTCCAGGGCCACCTAGAACAATCAATCTATGTCAGGATATCTACCGTCAAGGGGAGTGGATATATAAACAGCATTTGGGTGAATGGAATAGCAACACTTTCTATTGAATTCAAATGGCGTGTAATTCTTCCAGGTCTTTCAGGTGTGGTGGCAGGGGGACCTGGTGAGGGGACAATTCAAATCTCTTCACTGTAATTAGCTTGTAGATCTGATATTTTCTGTGAATGTGCCCCCCAAGATGCTACAGTAGGGTTCAAGTGGTTAAATGGGTATGTACAGTGTGCACCATAATGTAACTATAGCATTACCTTTGTTTCTACTCTATTTGGTTAAGACTATGTAGTAGCTGTTTAGCTTATAGGCTTTTTTGTATTATATTACAATGATATAATATATATACTATTGTGTTATTGTATGTTATCTGTAAACAATTCTTGTAACTAGGTTCCTTAAGAACTGACCAGGCAGGAGGATTCCTGAGGCAATACACTCCATGACCCTGCGAAGAGCCTCCCCAGGACCCAGGGGCCGGTTACATGTAGCTATGGCCTTCTCACAGATAAGCTCCAGGGGCTGTGCAAGGCAGGAGAGAAAGGCAGAGATTGCTTTTAATTCTACATTTCTGTTTTCATAGACACCTTCGTGGTCATTTATGTTGAGTAACGAGATTGTTGGAAAATGTTGACTGCCAGTGCCTACCCATCCTTTGAGAGGGTGCCACACGGGCACTCTGTTGGACATCTCTCTTAGAATACGCATGACAATGACACAGGACTTCAGATCTGTCACTCTGGCCTGGGAGGACAGACAGGCACGGAAACGAATACAGAAAGAGAGCATTAAGGCAGAGTTATTGTCATTCCAATAGACTGGTGAAAAAATAGGTTTTCCTCTAGACACAGAAATGACAGAATGCACTAGTGACTTTAGGAGAAAACACCTATAAAACACCTAAAAAGAAACAAGCAAAATCACCATGACAAACAAAAGCACAGTAGGTGAATTGATACTAAAATAAGACACCTGACCTAACCAGCAATGCCACACCTTTCAGCGTTGCTCTTGTGACCCCAATTCTGAAACAGTTTATGTTTTATTATTAAACTTAAATTGCGGGCCATGGTCCAGCCCTCCACTCTTGACTCTGCCCTGCACTTTACGGCTACTGGGCACTTACGCTTAATTTATACTCCATTGTGTGAGGGTGTCGCTTGCCAAAGAGAACTGAATTACAAGTTAACAATGCGTTGTTTGGTAAATGGAGCATTTATATAGCACCTTGCTCCAATGTGCTATACAATGTGCAGTACTTTCCCCCCACACACAGTCATTCACACACAGACGACAGGGGAAACAGCGCAAGGCACAAAACTGTTCGGCAGCAGTTAGTGTTTAAGAGTCTTGCTCAAGTACACTTCGACCAATGGTCAGAGAAATGTTAGATTAGAGTTTTTTTGTGAGATTAGGGTTAGGGTTAATAAACCTTGCAGAGCCATGAGGCCCATAGGGCAGGTGCCTATCTCCTGTTTCTCTAGCGTGAGCCGTGAGGCAGCTTGATGTACAAGTACCCCCCCCCCGGACATGACGCTAGTATGTCACAGGGACTTACTCCAATCAAACCCTGGATGCTGAGTGCCAAGCAGGGAGTCTTTGGTATGAACGGGCCGGGGATCGAACCCCGACCTCCCAGTCTCCGGGCGAACACTCTACTCACAAGGCCAATGAGCTGGTTAGGGTTAGGCTTAATTATAATAAACACAGTTTGCAGCTACTGTACCTCCTGAGCCACCCGATGCTGCTTGTAGATCAATACGTTTTGTTAAGTGACACTGTCAATCTACTGACCACTATGCCACTGCAACAGAAATTATTCTCCCTTCTGGCTTCAAAGTAGGGACTGACCATTCCAACCCAGTTGTCCCATATTGTCCCAGCCTGCTTGCAATGAAAATGTTCCGACATCCTTGCAAAAATGTCTACCACCATTTCTCCGCATTATTCATTTCTACATCTGATTGCATGTAAAGTAGGCAAGGTTATCATCTGGCAAATTGAAAGGCAATAATACCAGCCTGGCTGTGCATACCTGAAACCATTTGGCGTGTCGGAGCGATGCAAGGCCCGCCAGGCAACTCTGCCTGTCCAGAACATCTGCTTCCTCACCCTGCTCCTCCTCACCCGCCTTCTTTTTCTCCCCGTTCTGCATGCCCTCCTCTAGAAAGAGGAATAGGGTGAGACATGAGAGACAAAGCGTGACCACAGTGGTCTTCCACACACATACAGTATACACAGACACACAGGCAGCAAGGTTGACAGCTACAAATTAGGCAAACCCACTGATCTGACTGAATGAGCTTGGGAAGGGGGGAATTTGAGTTTGTGATTTTATTTTATTTTTTTAAGAGAAGGGTGTTTTTTTTTGTCTCATGCACAAGGCAGGATCTTTCATAACACGGAGAAAGACTTGGAATAGACATGAGCGCATGCGTCTTGCTGCCCCGGCTGGACCGTCACTCTAGATGCAGATCAGTGGCTGAGGGCGATGGAACACGCCAGATTAGTGTGTTATCGATAAGGCCGCAGGACGAAAATGAGAGCATGGCACTGGACCAGGACTAACAGGCCAGATTCAGATATTAAGACATCCCGACAGATTCTGATCGGTGTCTCTCAATGACTAACGGTGAAATCATACGAATAGATTCCACTTCATTAACAACGGGAGAAGTTCAAATGCATTTCAGCGGGTGATTTCCCTGCCATTTGCCGAGACGCCATGCTGGTATTTTCGATCTTGCGGAAGGTCGATCAGATGTTTATGTTTGACTGAAAAACAGTCTCTCCACACCGGTTTCCTGTGCAGAGCACCCCTGCCATGACTGGAGGCTGAGCCATGGGAGAACGACAGCAGAAAAGAGTGACAGCGGAATGACGACAACATAAACATCTGAGAGTGAGAACGCCACCCTGGAAAGAAAGTGAAGGCTATTTTGTTCTCAGGAGCAGCTAGGGGGGGGGGAGGGGTTGGGGGATGACCGCTGTGGGACAGTCAAGCAGACAGACGAGGGAGAGGTAACGGACTGCAGACCACACAACCCGAGCTCAACGCCAGAGGCTTCCACAAGTCCGAAAGGCAACTCTGTGATCTAAAGCAGTGATATCTCATCACTTCAAAAGGTCTTGTGTTAGACGGGAGCTGAAGGAGTTGCATATATACAGTACAGTATATGGAGATAGTCATGAAGGAATATATATATTTTTTTAAGAGCATTTTGCTTCTGTGATATTATCAAATCTAATCATAGATGGCACACGTTAAGCCTGGGTTTTATATACAGTACAACATTCAAATTCGGACTGATTTGATCTCGTGTGACAGAGGCACTTTGTGAGCTGAGGAGTCGTCTGTGTGGTTTGGCAGTCCGCTGCTGTAGAGACTGTTGGTGAAAGCTGAACAGGATGGAAGAGGTGGTAGACAAACAATAAGGAGCTGATGAGAGAGACAGGCTCATGTCGCTCCTCCTCTAAGACCAAAAACTGGGGACCTTCATGTTCTGCCCCAGGGAGATCTGGGAAATGTAGTAACTGGACAAGAATCATGGCCCTACACAGCAAATGGGTAGAGTATACAGTAGCAGAAACATTACCAAGGTTAGGGGTTGAATTGCCACAGAGACCAGCAACAATACAAATGTGGTACTATAAGGCGTTTTGTATCTGCCAAGTCTATCTTTTATAAAACATTTAAACTTTTATAGGATATTTTGAGCTCTGGCATAGGGAGATCTAAGTAATGTAGTATAATAATAGGCTATGCTAACACTTATCTTAAAAAGTAGCAGTAGTAGGTTTGAGTAACTAAAATGACACATGTTCTCCTCAGATACTGTAGGCTACTATTGTGTGTACTGTAGCGCATGAAACTAACAAGGTCAGGGTTGGGTGAGGGGACCGAAACCATACAAAAAGTGTATCTTGTAATGGTATTAGCAGGGGGTAGGGGATTTATATATTTTAGAATTAAAATATCCATGTCTTGTCCATCCTCAGGCATCAAATCCAGGCCCTAACTCGCCCTGCTTGGCTTTACTAATTATGGAGATCCCTGTCCCATGGTCATCAATATTAAGGACATATCTGGGAATGCCCATATTTGGTAATGCCCATATATGGGCATGTTTTGACATAACATTGTTGACCATCATGCAGGGGTCTCCATATATGGGTAACTGGTCCGATATACATCACTGGCCAGATGGCCAAGAATTGGCGTGCATGAGAAAGGGCGAGGTCGCATGTCGCCCTGAGGCGTATTACTAGTAATCTATCTGTGTGGCTTTCTCTCTCCCCTCAACTCTTACTGCAAAGATGCCAGCTGTGTGAGTGTATAAAGAAATTGAAACAGCAGGTAAGCACCAACTGTGTTGAGGGCACAACTTGCGTCATCTCACCCCTGCACGCCAACACTGCACTGATGCCAGGAAGTCATTTATTGCCTTCTCCGTATGCACCGGCATGACTCATGAAACTCAATTGGGAATATTTATGTGTGTGCTGATGCATCTTTGAATGTCACTGAGGAGTTTGTGGAGATAGTGTGGTGTGGAGAGGCGTTATGTTGCAAAAGCCTGAAAATGTACAAGGCCAATGTAGTAATGACAAAGTATATTTTATTACAGCCAATGGACTCTTTTGTCACCACATTTTGCCACCTAACCCTGCCACAGTGCTGAAGTATGCTGGTTGTATAGAGGGGCTAAGCTCAAACATTTCTTTCAATTAGGCTACGCCTGGAAACTGAACAACAGTATTCATGAACGACATGAAGTACCAGTACCAGTTCTGCTGACTTTTGCCCATATTACTTTATTATGTACAGTACAGCCACATAATGGTGATCTATGTTCATAAGTTGGGAAGCTGTGCAGTTACGTAAGTCATTCCCAAAATGCTCTTAAGGCCACAGTGACTATTAATGATTAATTTCATTTTCACCAAACTGTCACCTTTAGGGCGAGGTCGCTTTTCGCCCTTAGGCGTCGCACTGGTAGTATGATTATAGAGCAAACTCACACGGTGTGTACCACATAGGTGCACTGAAATACTGTTGGTTACTTGGACACTGCAGGGCGAACGCTCCTTTAAACAATATAATGATATTGTATGAAATGCACAAATAAAATATATAGTATACCGCAGAACACATTCCTATTTAGTCCTAAACCTGAAATCAGTAGCTTAAGAATGTTATCCATCATGTTTTATGTAATGTTACAGATTACTATGACAGCATTTGTGCCTTTCAGGATTGGGAGACAGACAGACATAGTAATCCGGCCCGCACAAAATTGAATTTATACTAATCCGGCCTACTATCCTAATATTATTTTGACATCCCCTGATGTAAAGCATTTTGGATAATATCACATCCCAGATGGCATATACTACAGTATGTGTATTACATTTGTTTCCTATTTGAACTTAGTTATGATTGACACCCATCCTTTCAAATAAGTGTCGTAACTTGGACATACATTAACACCACTGTTCTCAACCAGAGGCAGGCCATGAAGGAACCATCACTCAAATGTCAGGACCACATACAGATAAAAGGACAGTCCCCATTAAATGCTCCCTGACATCATCTGCTTAGGGGATGTTTGATTAGTGACTTAGACCATAAACAAAAAATTAATACCACTACTGCTTTTACAACATGAAATTATGGAATGTCATTCTGAGCCAATATTGTCATTGAGCCTGACTATAATTATGACATACGGGTATAGAATGTGGAGGGCTGCTGGGTAATGTGGTCATTTCGCCCTTATGTCTTGCTCGGTAATGGACATGGACCAGAATTTCATGGCGTACGGTAGGGCTGCACGATTATGGCTAAAATCATAATCCCAACAATTTTGCTTAATGTTGTAATTATAGTTAATCACAATAATTGGTAATGATTATTTTTGCTGAAAATATGTATATAATGTTAATTAATGCGTTTGTTGCACATTGTGCTTGATCAGTGCCATATCTTTGGCCAAATGAATGTAATGTAATCTCTGTAATGTAAGCCTCTGTGTCTGTGATTGTATTGAGGATGATGGATGTGAAGATGGCTTGTACACAGCGTTCTGGTGAACTGGTTAACTCATGTGTAATGGTGAGGGGGGACAAGGGGCAAGATGCAACAGCTGACCAAAATGTTAAAACTGCCAACTTCCAAAGTTTCACAATTGCATAATTGTGGAACATAAAACATAAAATTGTGAAGCACAAAAATTGCTGGATTTTTTGATTATTTTCAGATTAACCGTGCAGCCCTGGCGTAGGTTGTCCCAGGAAGGATAAGTCCAGTCAACAGAGGAAGGGGGTAGAGGAGCATGTTTAAGGCATAGAGAGTGGTTTGATTTGGTCTGTTTGTTGGGGAAGCCCCTTGTACCCGGGGGGTTTCCTGCGCTGGGTTGCAGGGCAGCCTCGTCGGCAGCATCACAGATGTGACAATGATCCACACGGCACGCTGACCTGGGGAGCTATGGCAACAAAACCAACAGTCAATCAGCAGAGACTAGCTACAGTTGGTACGCTCTAAGAAAGAAAATAAAACAGAAAAAAACAACAAAAAAAACAGAAAAGAAACCTAGGGGTTCATTGGGGTTCTTCTAGGATCCAAAAGGAGCCTCACTAGAAAGAGTCTCTTAAGGGTTCCTCAAAGCACTGGTTCCCAAACAGTGCAGACCCATTTTTATCATTTTTATGGGTCCCGAAAAAGCAATTGTTTTGCATGTTTTCAAAAAACATAATTAAATTATTATTATTATTACTTTTTTTCAGTAATTTCATGAAGAAATCTAAGAAAAATCTAATAAATGCCATAAATTAGAGCACAAATGTTTAAGAAATAGTGAAAATAGCTGATCTACAAGCTCACGACACGGTGCGAAGCGACGCATAATGAGCTTGTAGATCTGCTGTCTAATGTAATCTCTCTTTTGGGTCACAATCTAAAAGATTTGAGAACCACTGCCTTAAAGAATGTTAAGAAAGTTAAAGAAGTTCAAGGTAGTACCATCAGAGTTAGTTTTATTAAGGCTTTCTTCAAGAAACCTTCTGGTGTGCTCCTGAGTCTGACGTGGCAATCAGAAGAACTCCTATAGGTTCCTTGAAGTCCTTGTACTTGTATAATAGTGAAAACTATCAGTAGGCACTCAGTCAATTGTGTTTTTACATTTTTTACATAGCAGAGCGGTTGCAGGATAGCCTTGCGTATTGTAGCATCACATTGTATGTATGTACTACTGTAACAAGACAAACTGGGGGAAACATGTTTTTGTGCTGGTAAGGTGGGGGGAAAAGGGTTTTTTTGCAGGCAAGGTGGCAAACATAAGGCATGAGGAAAATAGCTATTCCCCCCTCGTGACAAGTCCTTTATACAGCTTTGAAAAAACACAATGTGGTGCTGTATTGCGGTCTTTATTGCAGGGCTGAATCAATCTTTCTATTCTTGGTGAAGGCATTTTTCAAATCTATCCCAATGGAACATTGTACAACAACGAGACGAGCTGTTCTATAATGCTGGCTCTTTATGTCTGACTCACCTTTCATTCTTTCTTTCTTTAAAAATTCTCTTAAAAATAGAATCACAGTGGAAGCACTGATGCCAATCCTCCATTCTTGACAAGACAGAATGAAAGGGAAGGATTGTGGGTTAAAAACATCATTGTGAATTCCTGGTCAAATGGGAGGATTTGATTTCCCCTCAGCCACTGGTAAAAAGGAATAAATTACTTTGTTGGTTTCAAGGGATTTACTTTGCATTGGAAAAGTAAACTGAAGAACAGTCGCCTAGTCTTAAATGACCTTTAACACTCAATAGTCCAGTCAGAATGGACGGCTTAGCTTTCTGGTAAAAAAAAAAAAGAAAAAGAAAAAAGGAGATGATACAGGAAGAAACCTGATAAGGGCATCTCATGTTACGCCCATCCCCAACCTGCACATCCCCAGCGGAACTTATCTTTCCAACGGCCATCTGCTTTTTTCTACCACACTTGACCCAGATCTATATCCTTCCCTCTCTTTTTTCCCCCTGATCGTCAATTCCAACGACCTCCCCTCTCCGCTTTCAACCTCTCTCGGTATCAATCTCACCGGCCTTCATTAAACTATCTTTCTCTCTCTCTCTGGTTTCACGTACTCTTTTATAACCCTTCGTACTTTCCTGCAACCCTCCACCACCATGCATTTAGCCTCATCCTCCTTCCTCACTCTGTGTCCTCTGTCATCGTGTAAAGGTCAAGTAAGATGGAGGGGTGGGGCAGGGACGTGCTGGGCCCCTGATTCAGCCCGGGAAAAAAAGAGTTGGAGAGGCCCTCATTGCGCGCTATAGAGAGAGAGATCTCTCTATAGCGCTGCTGCAGCTCAAAGATTTGTGACAAAGTGACAAGCCAGTTGGCCAATCACATGAGTTATATTTCGTCGTTGTCGGGTGGAAACCTTGTATGTCCAAAACCGTTTGTTTTGTATTTATCATTTTAAAAAATGATTTAAACTAGTGAAAACAGACGATCTACAAGCACACAACGCCTCGCGGTGCGAGGCGTTGTGTGCTTGTAGATCTGCTGTTTTCACTACTTTTGTGCGACTGCCTTGTATGATGAAGCAGGGCTTTGCTTCGCGAAAAAAATTACAAATTTGAAACTTGGAGATACGAGGTTTCTGCCCGACAGTGACGATTTACTTTGTTGGCCGCCCAGCCCCCACAATGGAACAAAGGACGACATTTTATTTGAATTTTTTTCCTAATGGCCGGCCTGGACCGGCCGGGAATGAACCGGCCTTTCGGGAGTTGTCCCGCTTTTCCCAATGGCCAGCACGTCCCTGGGCGGGGGGGTTTGAGCAGCCCTGAAGAGGAGGAAAAGAGCAGAGAGGGGTGGGGGTGCACTGGAGAGCAGCGAGTGAATACCTTGTTCTGTGGTGGTGTTGTGATCCTCCTCCCTCATGGCCAGGGAGGAGAGGGTGATCTTCAACGTGAGTTTGGGGTCTTTGGTGTTGAAGACCAGGATGGCTGCCTCGGGCACCTGTGACCGCACCTCATATTTGTCCTCTGTCAGTGTCTGCAAGGTAGAGATTTATGGTCAATAATAATAATAATTAAAAAAAAGAAACAATACACACACACACACACACACACACACACACACACACACACACACACACACACACACACACACACACACACACACACACACACACCAACAAACCCATACAGATGCCTGAATATTTGTAATCAGAAGAGAATGAAATATCTTTAAGTTCTATTTATTATTTCATGTATTCTTTTCTATCGATTACTCACCCCATGGTGACTTGAGTTCAATAATATTTTGTCACATTCCTAAGACAATAATTTGACACAAATAGATTTTTGTCTCCATCCGGAGAGACACATTTATTCAAATCGAATTATTGTCTTAGGAATGCGAGAAAAGAAAAAAAGAAAAAAGATTATACTTAAGTCTCCATGGGATGAGTAATCAATAGGAAAACAATCTAGAGTTGCTTACTGCTCCTGATAAGTAGGATGGGTTAAATGCAGAGGTCTAACTATACATACAGGTATACAGTATGTAAATGTATATGGCCAATTCATGTACATGGACAATACCTCAACACCCGAAGAGGACACTTTTATTACAGCTTATTTACACGGCTTGGTTGAATGCTTGATTCTGATTGGTCAATCACTGAATTCAGCTGTGTGCTATTTCTATATAATGACCAGTGAGCTCTATAACCGACCAGATCATGCATCCTATGTCGTGTAATTTTATAGCTGTGCAGCATTAACTGTATTAACATAAAAAGATATGCTTCCACCAGTATTATCCATTTCAAATTCCAGGATACTCATAGAGTACATGGTGTTATTTATGTATTTTTTAAGATTTATGTCACATTCAAAGCTGTGTTGTTCCGAGTGCATCTCTCTCGGAACAGTGCATCTCTCTCCCGAGTGCATCTCTCTCTCTCTTCCCTTTGAGAGATGACCCCATCCATCACCCTTCTTCCTGACAATCTCACTGGTTTAGTCCAGGAAATGAGAGGTTCAAAGGGATTCCTCTCCTGATGATGAAGGGCACACTGTAGCTATGGCATGTAATTAACTCTGCGATGGGGCTAGTATAGGAAGGAATTGGTCGGGTATTTACAGTCACACGCAAAGGTCTCAAGGTTGTATTCTGGTTCTTAGACCCTCCCCGGCTTTGTTTGAACAAATTGAAATTTAAATCCGTCTTTTCTCCAAGGCTTCCATTTCTCGAAAGGCTTCCAACCAAGCACTTTGTCTATCATACAAGGTGATTCCAGGGGCATAGGAAAGGTTTCATTGGTTGTCAGGCCTCTGTAACATTTAGCTCTCATGCTCCCTACCAGGGGCGTCACAAGGGGGGGAAAAGTGGGACTGAGTTACTAGGGCCAAAGGTGGAGGGGCCTTCATTATTTTATACTTTAGCTATTGAAAGATCTTGTAGATCTGCTATTTTTGAAAAGTCGTGAAAAATGTGTGCAAATCTTTGAATAGATGTATTTTTTAAAGCGGACATTTGTAACTAAAACTTTGCTTCTGAGGGGCCCCAGGAACAAAATATTTTGAGAAGGGGGTCTGTGGCCAAATACATATCATTTTGGGGGTCCTTCACATGAAAAAGTTTGAGCACCACTGACATAGAAACATAGGTTTTTCAAAACGAAGGATTTGAAATATTCAAAGATGATTTTTCAAAAATAGCAGATCTACAAGCTCGCAGCGCGGCACTCGGTGCCGCGCTGTGAGCTTGTAGATCTTCTATTTTTCAATAGTTAAAGCACAACATAATGCATACTAATGAGTCCCCAGTCTAAATGGGTTAAACCCCCTCCCCATATGAAGAACATTCATGGGGGGCCCGCAGTGAATCCTTGCACCCAGGGCCCAGAATATGGTGCGACACCCCTGATTGAGCCCTCATGCTCCCTACTATTGATCGTGCACCGACGGTGAGCTGACTGAGCTGAGGTGATGGTGTACAGTACATGTTAATCCTCCGTCACACAGCTTCTTCCACTGTTGATTCTCATTTCCCAACATTGTTGTCGGGCAGACCAAAAGTCCAAAACTGTTACTTTTCAGGAAATGTGGTTCCCATTTATGAGAAAACATACAACAATGAAATATGGAGATAAATGTTCCTACCGACAGCAATGATATGTAGAGTAATTATGCGCAGTTGACTGTCTAAAGCATGAATGTCACTGAATGCAGTGCCAGTTTGTGATGCCTTGTACTATATACTGTACTGCAGGGTTCCCCAATAGGCGGCCGGCGGGCCATTTGCGGCCCACGGGAGGCTACTGTCTGGCCCCCACCAACGCCAGTAATAATGGTGGTATAAGAGCAGCAACAACCATTTGCGGCCCGCGGGGGGCTACTGTCTGGCCCCCACCAACCAACCCCAGTAATAATGGTGGTATAAGAGCAGCAACAACACTAGTATATCGTCGTTGTCGGGTGGACACCTCGTATCTCCAAATTTGTATGTTCTTTCGCAAAGTAAAGCCCTGCTTCATCATGCAAGGCCGTCGCACAAAAGTAGTGAAAACAGCAGATCTACAAGCACACATCGCCTCGCACTGCGAGGCGTTGTGTGCTTGTAGATCGGCTGTTTTCACTAGCTTAAATCATTTTTTAAATGATAAATGCAAAATGAACGGTTTTGGACATACAAGATTTTCACCCGGCTTGGTACCCTAGACATAATTCGGCCCTTGGGGAAAACTAATTGAGGAACCCTGCTGTACTGTATACGGTGGACTGTCTAAATGTTGTTGACATGTATGTAACTAAAATCTTTGTATACTTGCTGCACATAGGAATTTAATTGAATCTGTTGTTTGGCACTGTAGACATTCCACTGAAGTATGCTCAAACAATTGTATTTTATACAGTATGTATGCATACAATTCTTAAGATCATTTACAGTGCTGTGCTTTGCTTTCATTGTTAGTTTTGAATGTAGTGCATTGGACATTCTTTGGCACAGCTGGTGTATTACTGTGTGCGTGGACGGAGTGTGCATAGGGCTGTCACAATTATTACATAATCGTCTAATCGTGATTATTTGACATTATCGCAATTATTTTGTCATAATCGTCATAATCGCGAATGTTAAAAAATGTCAGAAATAGTGGAAATAGCAGATCTACAAGCTCACAACGCGTCGCATCGCAACGCGTTGTGAGCTTGTAGATCGGCTATTTCCACTATCAATGTTATTTTTTAAGTAGTAAGTTGTCAAATATGTCAGTAATGTATTTGTATATTTAGGTTATGTGTAATATCTACCATATGCAACTTCAAAGCCTAAAAGCCAAACAGAAATGTAATTATCAACGACAAATACACAATTAAATCGTTACTTGCCAATTATTTGAGTGACAATTAATCGTCATGTAAAATGTCATATCGTGACAGCCCTAAGTGTGCATGTACCTGGATCTGCAGGGGCAGGTTGGCACTGATGGTGTACAGCAGCAGCTTGGTCGGCTTCTCTCTGCACATCAGAACCAATTCAAGGTCCGTGTCACCTTTGATCAGCAGGCCCTTGGCTACGAGACCTACACGCATCACACCACACAGCACTGACGAGCTCTCAGGCCCGTGGGTGGGCGGAGAAGTAGTGCCACAATCAGACTCGCTCCCCGCACTGTCGGAAATGACATTCAGGGTGTCAAATTAGCACTTGCCACCAGCAGCAAAATGACAGCTAAAATGAAAATGATTAAGTGTGGCCTGGTAGGTATGCCTAATGTACTTGCTATTGTATCTAGGCTATTAATTGTTAATAGCAAATTTGCTACGATTTTTTTTTGATTCCTCCTCCACTTATGTTGCGTGATATTTCTCAACATTTGTATGAATTCCACTCCCCTGATATTCTATTTCAGCTGAAGCACGGTCAGATCTAGTTATTTCCTGACGTGAGGCACTGAAAATGTAGTGTGGTGCCTTGCTTCACGAGCCAGGCACCACCAATGAATGACCATTATTATTCCCAATGAATGACCATTGGGAATAAGCGCCTATAGTGAACTTTAGCAAACAGCAACATCATGCAAAACATCATTTATTTTACATTTAAAATGCAACAATTTGCAGTCTGGGAGGAAGGACTACTAGATCATGTTTTAATAAAATAGGACTTAAACGGTTAATGATACTCATAGATTTAGTTGATTATAATCAATAAGAAAATATTTGACAGTTGCAGGCCTAGCTGTATTCTCTTCTTACCCTCTTCTTAGCCAGTACAGTGTTTGGCTTGTTTGAGGATATGTTTTAAAACAGTGGTTCTCAACCTGTGGGTCGGGAAAATGATTTTGGGGGGTCCCAGGATGATTAACTTAATGTGCAACATTGTTTTCTCACTCAACAGTAAACAAAGCAACATAAAGTTTAAGTGTATAGAGGGTATCTGCACATTTCTAAAGTGACAATTTAAGGACATTTTAATACCTCTAAAATGACACACAGATCTACATGCTTGTGAGCATGTAGATTTGCTATTCTCACAACAGAACCGTGTTATACAAAATGTAACTCTTAGTGCAAATCAGGGTGGGGGGTCCCCAGTTAAAATAGATTATTTTGGGGGGTCGCGGCCTGAAAAGGTTGAGAACCACTGTTTTAAAATACCATCTGCTGAGGGAGCGTAGACAAAACAAACAATCATAAAGGAAATATCAAATGAGTGCTACATACTTGGTGTTGTCGGTGGATTCCTTAGAGTCATCACTGTCATTTTTATTGTTGGTGGTGGTGGTGGTCTTTCCTGGGGGAAGGTTGAGGTTATCCATCCAATCAGAGACCCTCTTGAGAGCACTCTCCACAGTGGACACCAGCGTCTGCACAGCATCCAGCTCCTCCGTTGACGGGTAGACGCTGGCATGTTTGGCCATGACATGCCGGTCATCGCTGGCAAACGACCTGAACGACCTCTGGGGTTGAGAGTGCAATTCAGTTTATAATTGGTGCAAAAAAAAAAAAAAGATGGTCACCCACACAGTATAGACTCAGATGTCATTAGGAAGCAATAAGAGACTGTCCTTGGCAATGACCTTATTATAGGCAAGGTTACGAGGGGCTACTAGGGAGATTAAAAACCAGATTAACCATCATTAATCATGCATTAATGATGTTTAAGACTGCTGATGTTCACTTAAGGGCCCTGCTATGATTGGGGAGCAACTTGAGTCCTGACTGAAAACTGCCCTTCTGTTGACTCACAACCGCAAAAGCAGTTTCTTTGATCTTCAATGGCACATTGTTAATTCGGCACAAAGCTTGTTGTATAGTATTATTTCCTCGACTTCCTTCCCTCTGCAGCAAAATGAGAACGCTGGCTTCTGGTGTTGGTTGCGATGTGTCAGACTGAAACACTTATCTTACACTGCATAATGACAGCAACACCTGAAGCGACCTGTGCTGCTGCCAATCTGCCAGTGTCTCACATGCAGGCTTCACTACAGCACTGTTTTACATTAACATTTATGACATGTACTTAAGGACAAAGCCCATCTCTCCAAGGGGTGGGGGGAAGAAAAAAAAAGAAGCTGACATGCAATATTGGCTCTGTGTCTGTTTTCTCAAGCCTGACACTGTATGCCAAGCCAAGCGTCCTGTGAGGCTTTCAGTCCAAGGTCAAACATCTATCTCTCTCGCGCGCGCTCTCTCTCTGAGGTCTTTTCCGTCTTCAGCTTCCTCTCCTTCTTAACGGGTGATTCATGTTTACAGAGATTGCGCGTCAGTGTCGCACACTGAAAAGAGCTGACAAGCTCACAACGCATCTCTGAGCTTGTAGATCAGCAATTTTCAGTGCACGCGATAGATACCCGTGTGCAACCAAGTAACACAGTTACTCAGGCTGAACCCTTCTTCCCCTCACCCTCCCTCTCTCTCTGCCTGCAGCGAGTAAGCACCTCTCATTACGGTGAGTTATTTATGATGGCGCTTTAATAATTCATAGGCCAGAGTCTTGGGAGCTTGTGCCGGAGCTACGAGGGTCATCCATCACGACCTAGCTAATCTCCTGCCGCACTGCTGGGGGGCATTCACTGGATCTGTAGCGGTGAGTGTGGGCAGCATCAATAGCCATAACACTCACGTACACACACCATTAACAAGATCTAAATGCAAGATTAAGAATAGTGTGGGTGCAGCCAGATACAGACATTAGGTACAGCCTGACAAGCCGGCCTGGAATACAACACTGTTACTTGGTATCAAGGCAGATCATCGATACCATGGTTAGAGCACCAGTAAAAGACGCTCGTAAAAGGATCTCTATCAGTGAAGAACATGATAATACAATGTGTAAGAATACAGGATTACATTTTGATTGGATTAAAGCATGTTACTTAACAAAAATGTATCATTCATTCACAGATCAACAAAAAATTATTCAATGGAATGGAATAGAACAGAATACAATTTGTTTAAAAGAAAATGACCAGTGATCAATTTAAAAATAAATGATTAGCATTCCTCTAATTAAGGTGCTCAATGACAAAAAAATTACTGCACAGGGGAAGCACACAGATGCAAGCAAACATGGAACTTTGACAGCAAACTTACCATGTCTGTGGTGGAGGGGCGTGTCAGTGGGAGTGGTCTAAGGCAGGACCTTGGTCCCCTGACTCCGCCTCTTCATGCAGTCAACTCTAGCTCGTCAGTCGGCTTCTCAGGTCCAGTGTAGAATAGATGGGACTCAACTGAGATTCACCGCCTGTGCACAAATAGAAGAAAACAAACTAAAACGTCTACATTCTGTTCATTTCTACATAATTATTGTCTCCACCAGCCGAAGGCATGGGGGAGAGTATGTTTTCGTATGTTGCGTCCGCCCGTCCGTCTGTGTGTGCGTCCTCGCTGTTTGTTACCACCTAATCTCAGTAGCCGTTGGCCCGGTCGCTGCCAAACTGAGCACATACACTCCCTGGATGCTAATTCAGAACCTCTGCCCCACATTCTTCACATGGGCCTGTTCTAGCGCCACCAGGAGGCCAATTTGTGCAAAACTACCTTTTGGCCAGTACTCCTACAGATTTTGTCCAAAAATCACGCAAATCGGTAGACAGTATCTCTACAGTCATGTGATCAACATGGATCTGTCTGATTGTCCATATTCCATCCTGATTGGCTGAGATTGGCTTTCAAAGTTTGTAAGATTGGTCGGTTTTGGACAAAATGCCTCAAATCACAAACGCAGAGTGCAATTAACATGAAATCGCGCACACACGTTCCCACTAGGCCGAGGAAGAAATGCCACTTCAAATTTTTGAAATCAGCCTCATGGTGGCGCTATAACAGGCCAATTTGTGGTTTTACCTATAACTCCACCGATCAGTTTCAAACTTTGTAAGCGCACTCCCTAGAGGCCAAGGAAAAACCCTTTCCTTGCATTTTTCACATCAGCCTTTTATAGTTTATTTTTTTATTCACGCTCTGGGACATACTGTATATAGGGTTTAATCTACAGACTTAGCCTGGTTCCAAACCAGAGTGGACTGTTTCTCTGGTCTGGAGTTGAGTAAATGAATCGGCAGTTTCCCGACCCAAAATTGTGTCTCCTCCAATGAGCGTGAGGAGTGGGGGTGGGTTTAAGGAATAACCAATCCGCACCGCAGCCCGTTTTTCCCGTTTGTCATCATCAGAAGACGTGCTCACGAGGAGACTAGATTGGTTTTAGGGAAATCAAAATACCTCCCCCCTCCTCCCCTCCAGAAATCGCCCAAAATAGGGCACAGTGTCAGACTAAAGCGTGAGCCGAGTCTGAAATCAGGCTACTCAGGCTACTACAAACTTTCTCTCTCTAGTTTTAATTAAGATTGTTCCTAAGAGACGCTCAGCTAAAAGAAATAGATTACCTTGAAATTTAAGAGAGTTATTGGGAATGCAGCAAATTGCTCCCATGAGGTAGTCTAGATCTAAGTGTGTGTGTGTGTGTGTGTGTGTGTGTGTGTGTGTGTGTGTGTGTGTGTGTGCATGCACGCACATTGCTCCTGTATGAAATCCCAGGGGACACGGTGGGATCAGGTTGAGCATCAATTGGATTCTCTGTCACCTTGACCTTGTTCTCAATGACAGATAACATGTTTCCTTGCTGCTACTGTTTTACTGTCGGTATATTCTGGCAGCATTTTGATTCAGCAGAGTTAGTTGACTTATTATATTTTTTAAATCAAATTTCAAGGGGAGCTTTTTTCTGTAGTCTGTATTCTTATTATCTATATATTCTATACAGCTACATCCCCATTACTATATAACCACCCTAATTTATATAAAGAACATAGCTCCAAAATCTATAAGGAACCAAGTACAATAATTATGGTCTGTAAATGTAATTTATAATTTATTAAGTGGCAGATGCTGCAGAGTGCACATATTATACCCATGAATTGACAACATACATACTGTACATGACACAGACACAACATGTAAAACAATAGAGACTATACTACACAATTTGTAGTAGCCTTATCTACAGTACTCGCTTTCTAATAACCTCTTTATCCCTGAAGGGAGAGACGATAACATGAAGATAATTATGAATACAGTAATGACTTTTTAAGGACTTTCACGGCACTGCAGCACTGGCAGATGGTTAGCACAGCATGGTGTAAAAAGACAATGCAGTTTAAAAAAAGAACTGTCCTGTGAAAAGTCATCCACACTACAAGCAGAATGCTCTGTTTTATTAAGCATTTACTAATAATAAACTTTATACAGCACTTTTCTGAACCGTGAACAGTGTTACAAAGTGCTTTGCTAACCACTAAAAACAACAATAAATTAAAGACAGAAGGGAAACAATAAAACTGTTTTTCTTTTTCAGTTATTTTTTTCTGCCAACCAAAAACATTTAATCATGAAGATAAATGCTCGCAAGTTGTAACATGCAATGTTAAGTAGAGGAAATAAAGTTGATTAGTGTTTAGAGGCTCTACAATTGTGGCATATAAAACATTACTGCATGGGAGTGGATATTGTGAGAGACCAATCAGTTAAAATAAGTCAGTGTTGCTCAAGGGCCTGTTATAGCGCCACCAGGAGGCTGGGTTTTGCAAAACATTTATTTTTATATTCCTCCTACAGATTTTGTCCAAACATTACACAAATAGGCGCAAAGTATCTCTATAGTCATTAAACCAAGCAGGAGTGATCCGCTTTGAACAAAATGCCTCAAATCCCTACGAGCCGCCATAATCTGCTAAACAAACTAACGTGGGCTGAAATCACATCCATTCCACTTCTCGCAAGACTTGTCACAAAGCCAGTTAGAGACTGTAGCAAGTGTAGCAGCTTGTATGGGACAACTAAGCCATGTATGCGTGTGTAATAGCGATGCACGGTATTATCGGTAGGATATCGATTTCGTCTGATATTATTACAAATTGAATCGTTATCGAACCTAAATCAAAATAATTCAGATATTATTTCACCGATAGAATGGTTGCGAATTTGTGTTTCGCCTTTGTTTTCGAGTATTTGCCGGTTTCACTGATGGGGCCGGGGGGTCTGCGTGATGGGGCTCGGCCCCAGTTGCCCCCCCTCGTGCTGCCGGGCCTGACTCTATGATGGGGGCTGCTGGAGAAACTGGATGACAGGGGCAATTCTGCAAATAGACCTCATGGCCAGTCATTTGGGTACCAGTCATTTGGGTATTGCGATTAACTCATCTGCTGCCATTTAACAATACCTTCGTACTCCAATCCTGCCATGAGTCTCCATAGACTTCCATGTAATCAGTAGTGCACGGATAATGCACACCCATGCCTAGATCATGCACCACGTGTGTCCACATTGCTCACAGCTTTCAAACAAAAAAATCAGAATGGAAATCCGTTCAGGCATTCATGAGTTAACAGCCACTATGTTTTCCTATAATGTAAACAAAAATGGCTGCCATGCTTGAAAGATGGGGTTGCTATGGGGGTTAAACATGCGATTTCGCGATCGCTATCATGCCTACTATCGTTTTTGGGGTCAAAAAAATGTTTTTGAAAAAAAAAAAATTTGATTTTCTTTTTTTTTTTTTTTTCAAAATTCTCGGGTTCCTCGGGCGTGGCAGGGTGGTACATCGCGACATTCTCGGGTTCCTCGTTTTTGGCAGCAAATGAGTTAATATACTGTACTGAAAAAAAAGGCTATGTTATTTTAGTCCGGACTTGTCCTTTAAGACAATGTTAAATCAACACTTTTTGTTTTAACCACAGAAAATATGTTTAAAAGAGCACATACAGGTTTTAAATTTCACAGAAACGTAAGCCTTAATTTAATCAAAAATCCCAAGATGGTAAAAAAAAAATCACACCCAATGTGAAGTGAGCGGTGGTCGTGCTTGCATAACGTCTTCAGACTAACCAGTGGTAGAGACCGCGATATGTGTTCCGCCGTGTGCTTTGAGTCTAGGATGTACTATGGCAAAACGCTGAGGAAAAAGGCTACAGACATAAGACATATGAGACATCACTAGACAAACATGATGCTACGTACACACATTTTGCTATGGCAAAACGCTGAGGAAAAAGGCTACAGACACACGCACAGCCACTCTATGGAGCGGTTTACCACCGCTCAAAAAGCACAGAAAACACATTGCAAACTCACTTCTGCCTTTTTAGGACTACAACCTGTAGCACTCTTTACTGCCAGGGTCAGGGGTCCATTTTCCACTGGGACCAGCCAGTACTACTAAAAATGTGTGCACTCAGGGTGCTTTATGACTTTTTGCGTAAAAGTCATTCAAAACACATGTTCCAACTCCTGTATTCAAAACAGAAACATCACTCAGGTCCAGCAGTGTTTGAAAGCCTGCCCTGTACTCCATTTTGGGGAAGGTTATGTGAACCCAGGGAGGGGTCTATTTTAGGCTATGTTTATTTAGGTCATTTTTACTGCAGGCAACTTTTATGAGCTGGGCTTTTATGTTAGCAGATGACTTCAAATGATACCCCGACCCCGTAACATCCTTCTAGCCACTGCTGTTGTAGAATCTACAACATGATGTGAGGCTTTTGGCTTTTGTTTGAAATATTTCTCCTTAGGCTTAGTACATTTTTATTTAATTTAGCTATTTTGAGTTTACCCCCTTGTTGCATGTTGACATCAACAACATTTTAATAAAGGACTTTTATACGACAATATACCAAAAAGAACTGCTAAAAATCTACTTAATTTCCATGTTATTCAAGATGATGATGAACACTGTGATATGACGATAGGCTCATATACCTGTATGCTGTTGGTGCAACCAGTAAATACAACCTTACATCTTGCAGAGAGCAACTCCACAATTGTATTGGGTTATCATAATCAACCATACAGACGTTTTATATATTTTGAAAATGTGATAACATGCAATTTTCTTTTAGGTATTTATGCAAAAAGCTTTGTCATTCATCTTTAGTGAGAGAGGAGAGGCTCAAAATCATAATCCAGGCTGATTAATCCAGGCAAGAAGACAATCATAGACCAGATTACAGTATACCAGTAAGACTCTCTAATGGGGAGATAAGCGACTGCCAGGTTGCATACACAAACTTTAGAAGGCAATCGTAGCCAATCAGGAGGGAATATGGGAAATGGGACAGATCCATGTTGATGACACAACTTTTTAGAGATACTGTGTACCGCTTTGCGTGATTTTAGGGCACAATTTGTAGGAGCAGTGTCCAAAAATGTGTTTTGCAAAAATCGGCCTCATGGTGGCGCTAGAAGAGGGCCATGTGAGAAATCAGGGCTGGAGGTTGTGGTTTGCCAGCCAAGGAGTGTGTGCACACAGACTATTTCTTTTCCCGTGTTCTCATTAAGTAGTGTTTTGGTGTTCTTCAGAGGCATGCACGTCTCACTCTTCAGTAGAGCCAGTAAAACTAACTATAAAATGTTATATAAGTAGACCACAGCTGGTATAGGAGGGGGACGTGGCTGTTTTGGGAGGGGAAACAGATGAGGCAACACGGTATAAACTTTTCAAACAGGAAGCACTTGTGCTTATGGGCATGGTTTACTTTTCAGAAATACCATAGTAATCTCCCAGACTGTTAAGTGTTCCCCGTTATTATAGCCTAAGCCAAAACAGGGGTAAATGAGTTGATAAAACTGGGAGGAAGACATTGACAGAGGCCTAGGCTATACTTAGCCTATAGTATACAGAGTCTGGGCTGCAAAAAGAAGCAGTTATGTCAACAACTGCATGCACTAGAAGTTCACACAAGTGAAAATGAGTTGTGAAATAATACCAAAAATAAATGTGAATTAGCACCCCCCTCACGTTTTTTAGACTTGAGAAGCGTTTCTTGAGTGATGATGGGACATAGCAGATCCTAATTAACAAGTTGTTTTTTTCACAGACAAGTTGATGAACACACATTTTCATTAGAGAGAGATGAGATCGTGACTGGTGAAGTGATAATTGGAGACCGGAGACTCGACAGACTTATACGAGCAAACAGACAGGGGCAGAACACAAACTTAATCATCCCCTTGCAAATTTTCAAATGGACGGTGGAGGGTATCATGAAGTGATGGTTGGTTACCTGCAGAAGTGTCTGACAACAGTAGATCAACTGACCATGTTTCACTCAAAACGTACTGGAATAATAGGATATCAAGATCTGGTGCCAGGTTTTATGAGTCTCTTCAGTCCGTAAACCGCGCCAGATATTTGCATGACTATTTGCGTACAGTCAACACCCCCGTCAGGAAGCCACAGCTGAGATAATCAGACCCTACTAAAGAAGCCTTTTTGTGAAGCCATACTGAACCACGCTGGGTGACATCGTTTCTCAACCCACTTTAAAACAGCTGCTTTGTTAGGACACATCAGCTTGAAGCTAAAAGTAATCAAAAATAAAGGGAGGGAACGAGAAAAGAATTAGGCCTTCATTAACGCATTGATAGATTTGTGCTGAGATGTAGGACTGAAAACAGTGCAGTAAGCACAATGTTCTTGATCCCCATCCACTACTAAAGGCAGGCAGCATCCGTGTGCAATTGTGTGCATGAGTGCAAGAACAAGGACAATCTCAACATTTCAGTTGTCTTTTTTAATTAGACGGACACATTGGGTAGCAGAACTTCGTCAATATTTCTGTCCTTCAGTGTCCTTAGACCACACAAATCATGTTCTATTTTTGTTTTTGTTTATCCTGTTTTGTATTTAACTTTATAAATTTTATCCCACGATTTTGCAACCCGTTTTAACCCAGTGTCAATTGCCTATGTAATCCTGGGCTCTGCTCTCCCTCTGCCGCGCCTGGGGAGACAACGGACTGACCTCATGCTTCCTTCAATGCATGAGTAGTCCAAGTTGTTTCTTTTCACCTGACAGGGGGGATTTCCCCGGGATGGACGTAGCGCGTGAAAGGAACACGTTATTCCAACCAGTTCGAATCCTGTTTTGTATTTAAACCAAAAACTGCATTAATTCTGCAGTCCTTGCAGTAGCTGCACAATTCATACAATTTTAATCATGATTTTGGCTCCCCACAATTAAATGAACATGATCAAACCTTTTAGTGACATTTAAAATGTGTGCTCTGCACCTACAGTAGAACGCTCAGCTGAAATGCAAATCAAGCACCCTAAATTACTGCCTGGGGGGCCTGAATTTCAGAGCGGATTGCAGGGATTATATTTAATTGATTCCTGCATGTTCAACACTTATAATGCGGGAGATTTCCGCATCACATTCAAAGCGATGTTAATACCAGCCTGTGTTATAAAACAAGGTTCAAGAGTTTAATTCACCGCCATCATGCAAGTACAACGAATGGAGTGAAAGACTCACTATAACGAGAAGATTCACTGAAGCTGTGTTAACTCATTCTGTGCCAGATGCCAAAATGGCTCCAAGGTAGCTGTGCCGAGATTTTGTATGTTTTTCTTTACTATGCAATGAAAAAAAAAGATTTTTTTTTTATAATTTAATAATTTTCCCCACAGAAACAGACACAGTTGTTGTGATTCAGGGGCAAAAAGAATTTTGGCAATCGGACAAATGGTTCCAGAGATAGAGCTGTTTGAATGAAAAAAAGTGTCCATCCACTAGAATGGACACACATGAACACACATTTTCTCAATCAGCTAAACGAGGGAGCGAACACACAAACAGAGAAAAGCATCTCTCTGATCTCAGGTCATTTTGACATCTTTAGAAAAAAAAAAAAAAATGAAAATCTTTTTTTTTTTTTTTTCTATGTAAAAAACACAAAAACCGTCATAAGCCGTCATTGGCACACAGGGCTATTGAAAAAAAACCGTCATAAGCAGTCATTGGCACAGAATGAGTTAATTAGCAGGAATGTAAAAAAAAAAATAAAAGTGAAAACAGTGCTTACACTGAATTTAGGTTAATAAGGACCAATTAAACTTCAATTCAAAACGTTGTACTTAGCATAAATGTTCAGTAGTGAATAATCGTGATAGATAATTGTCATCTCAATATTGATACAAAATAATCAGGAGGGGCGCCCGCTGGCCTACTGGTCCAGGCGCATATACCACTTAGGCATTGCCACATAAGCATGTATGCCTGGCGGCGTCGCTGGTTCGATTCCCGATCCGGACGACCTTTGCCACGTGTCACTTCCCATCTCTCCCCCCATTTCCTGTCAGTCTACTGTCCTATCAATAAAGGCATAAAAGCCCCAAAACAAATCTAAAAAATATATATATAATAATCAGGATAGGGGCACGGGGACACAGTCTGTAATGCTGTCACCTCACACAGCTAGAAGGTCCCGGGTTCGATTCCCACCGGGAACGCTGTGTGCGCTGGTGGCGTGTTCTCTCCTTCGCGTCATCAGTGCCCATACCCTCGGTGGGGCTGGTGAAAGGGTAGGTAGTAGGTACCTTAACAAAAAACGTGCAGTAATCCTGGTCTCTATACTGCCTCCCCCTGGTCAGCCAGGTTGCCTGACAGAGGATAAAGGAACTGGTTGGAATACGTCCTACCGGGGAAACTCCCCCCTGTCAGGTGATAAGAAGAGGCCTGCTCAATCCTCATGCATTGGAGGAAGCATGAGCTCATGCAGTTCAGGGCACTCCAAAGGCTGGCAGAGGGAGAGTAACGCCCAGGATTACGGCTTAGGCAATTGGCACCGGGTGAAAAATGGGTTACAAAAACAATTCTGAAAGTAAAATAAAATGAAATATTAATAATAATAATAATAATAATCACATTATTATCACCTGCCGGTGTTGCTAAATCTGTTCTTGTTGTCTCTCACACTTTCCTATTCTTTTGAGCGTTGGTCACACTCCTAAGAGTGACTTGAACCCTGAAATGAACTGCTACTACTCACACACGGGCACGCACGTGTGCACGCACATGCACACATGCACACGCACACGCACACGCACACACACACACACACACACACACACACACACACACACACCAGCGCTCACTTCAAACTTGGTTTTAATTTGACTTTCTTAACTACATTAAACAATAAGGTTATAAAAGTACAGTACATGTGCTCTCACTGTGCTGTTACGTGTTTTGGCTGCACCAATAAGTTGTGGAGTATGATGTTGAATGTTTGTTTCCACAAACACTACAAAGTTTGCCCGGCGGTCTCGGGTGATTCCGTTTACTCAGATGATGTGGATTAACCCAATCTCGCAGATACTGCTAGAGTTGCGAGCAACACTGCTGCTGCATGATTCACCCCAGCCTAGACTCACTGTGCACTGAGGGATGTCAGTGCAGACAACACACATCATCATTTCAATCAACAGCTCTACCATGGCCAGAGTATGAGTTTGATTACAGATGCCCCATAACTAGACAGTACACTACATTAAAGACTTATCTCTTGCAAGTGTTTCGGTTGACTGAATCCATGCACGCCTGACAATAACTCTGCCTGGTCTCAGGTTAATGGACCACATGCTGGCACTTTTGGGTGACAATAAGCCCTGTGTCATCTTCAGAGAACTGTTCCTAGTAACAACCGCCTGAACATGTTCAGTCAGCCCTGACTAACAGGTCCATTAAAAACATTCGTGATTTGGCTAAATAAGCAGACGAGTTTGACTCTCTCAGTGCATGGGTGGGTAACACCTGCTCAGAATGCGTAGTGTACACCCTTTCTGGGCAGTGTTTCCTGGCTGACACAGGGAGTGGACCTATTGCACCTCACCCCAAGATATCTGGGCGGGGAATGTTGGTCCGGAGCTCGAGGTTGTGAATGTCAGGTGAGTATTCACCATATTCCTGGCCCCGCCCCCAGCTTCCTGTTCATATCCTGAAAGAGTCGGAGGCTGAAAAAGCTGGCCTGAAAAACATCATTTGGTTTCCTGTGTCCTTGCATTAAAGTGGTTGGCGTCAGTAGTTGGCGCTCTGGGCTCTGAATTAACCTGTGTTGCCATGTCTGCTTATAATAAGCAATTTGTGTCTTTTAAAAAAATAAGTGTTGTTGCTTATTGGGCTGCCTTACTTTCTAATATTTTTTAAAGCAGTGGTTCCCAAATCCTTTCATATCAAGGACCCAGATTAAGATATATGTCCACAGTCGCAGACCCCCACCTGAAAATATGTGTTGCCAGGGACCTCCACACAGATTTATGTTGTTAAAATGTTTAAAAAATATTCAAAATATTTTAGTTTTTTTCTTCCTTAATATTTTTTAAATAGCAAATATACAAGCTCACATTGTGAGCTTGCTGATCTGCTATTACATGTAAATGTAAAGTAATAAAACTGAGCCTAGTTGCTTCTGTTGGGCTTATTTCTTTGGCAAAATCTGGCAACAGACAATTCCGTGTCACTTCCTTGCTTAGGAGGAAGTGAAAAGATGTTTTTGAAGCAGCACACAGAGAAAAACTCACACTTGCAAATTAATTCTGTCCTTGTCCCTTTTATGCCCATATATGGAGATCCCTATCCCAATGTCATCAATATTAAGCGCATATGGGAATGCCCATATTTGGCAATGCCCATATATGGACACTCCATATATGGCCAAGACAGAATTAATTTGCAAATCAAGACTGCTGACTATCATCATCTGGATCCCCATATATGAAGATCACGACACTGACCTCAACAAACTCTGGATATCCGTGTATACGTGCCAAAGCGCCCATGTGCACGCGCCCATGTGTTTTTAGGGTCTGAATATGCGATGTTGACTACAACAACTGTGGTATGAATTTGCTATATAACATAACTGTAAAGGTCCCCCAAATGTTTGTATTTTTGGGGGGGGGGGGGGGGGGGACCGGCAAAAACCTGTGAAAAAAACAGGAAAAAAACAACAACAAAAAAAACAATGTCAACACAAACACATCAGCATCAGATCACTGCAGAGTTGTACATTCATTAAATGATTTACACCTTTGTTACGATTACGGTGATTAGTATTATTGCTATCCCCTGGGCAGATGAGTCATGTAACCTTCCCGACATTAAGCTATGTATGTGTAACAACACAGCCATGCAGCCTTGCAGTTTAAAGGGAGATTTCAGCTTGGGAAAAGGGGTCAGAATCCACATATTCAACCATTTTCTGGGTACGTGGAATCTGTTGATGTTTCATAGTCACCATCGCGTTATCGTGGTATTCCTATTCTTGCTATTAATGTTGCAAATGATTGTGTGTGTGCAGGCGAAATAACATTGACAGCAATCTATGACAGGTGATGGAAGAGTGACAAACCATATGCCAGCTTATCTAGGCTAGGATTGGACAATCGCTTTTGGGGTGGGGTTTAGCAAAGGGTCCATTAAGTATGGGGATTAGGTCAACATTCAGGATGTTTTCAGAGCTGTTGGGACAATGCAACAGGAACATGTGCCTATAGAGAGAGAAAGCAATGACTTCTGCAAAAGTGCAACTAACTGATTTTACATTTTAAGTCGTTAATCCCCTAACGAGGACTGACAAATGACAATGATGCATCTATTCAAAATATAACCGAAAGGTTCACATTAACAGGACTATAGAAAGCATAAAATTTGGAAACAACTAAAAGTTAATCTAACTAAGGAACAATTGTGTGCTTGAAGCCTTAAATCTGTAGCTCCCAGCCTCCCATGCCATGTCTATGGAAGATGGCTCTCACTGTGTCTAGGCCAGGTAATGGAGACATCATGTGCCCATGCATGAAAGAACAAGCAATCCGTTAGTATCCTCCTCTCCAAACACATCCCACTTAGGCCATGGCTACACGGAGCTGGATATTTCTGAACCTAGACATTTTTTTGTGCTGTTGGGGCTTGCAGCCACATGAAGCTGGATATTTCGGGCGCAAAGCTGGATATTTTTTAAACCGGATAAATAAGTGAAGACATTGAAATATATCCGATTCACTGGATCCATGTAGACATGGAACCCGGATATCTCTGAAGACTTTACTGTGTGTGTGCTTGTTAGACCTAGATATCTTTGTCATGTGGACCTAGATATTTTTCTATGTGGATATCTGAAAAACCAGGATATATGAAATATCCAGCAACGTGTGGACCTAGATATTTTTCTATGTGGATATCTGAAAAACCTGGATATATGAAATATCCAGCTCCGTGTAGCCATGGCATCTTAGGGTTCCAGCAGTGGGGGAACAGTATGTGTAACTGGACAGAGTATATTCAATTCAAGAAAAAACTAAATACAGCCTATAGTTGTACCTACGCTGAAGTATCAACACACTGAAGAATTACACTGATACAATCTAAAAACTATATTGAACATATGTCGTGGGTCGGGAAACAGTCAATTCTCTTGGGTGAGAGCCAAGCGACTGAATCGGAAGAGCTGCTCATACAAAGCTTAAAGACGTAGTGAAATGAAAATACGTTTTTCACTTTTAGAGCATATCTGTAGTTATGATATGGCCATACCTAAAAAAAAAAAGTGAAAATATCCTGTGTTTGTGTATTATAACAAGACAATTACAGCCCTAAGTACAGCCTCTAAACAAAAACGTCATGCGTGATGACATACATTAACTCTACTTAATTCATGTGGTCAGAATGATTGACAGGTGCCTGTGTCAAGCAACTTCAACTAATTCAACTTCAGCTACTCACCGCAAGCCGCTGGTTCATGTGGCTAACCCCTTCCCCTGCCTCCCCGTTCGTCCTCCCTGCACACTACGAAGCCAATGTGTTGCGCTGGCCTACCTCTGGTTCAGCCAATCACCAAGCCGCGGCCGACATCTCATCTCCTATGAACACAAATTTGTTTCCGTAGCCGCTGCCTTGTCAGTCTATGGGAGCGACGATGTGACACTCAGCGTCGCTCGTCAGGCCGCATGTCTTCTATTGAATATTTATATTAACCACACTTTTGTAGATGTTCTCTATGTTCAAAAACAAATGCAAAAAACTAATACAAAACCACAAGCCACAGGGTAGCAAGTAGCAACCAAGGGGGATCTTGTCATAAAGAGAATTTTCTGAATCCATTGAGCTCACGCAAACCATAGCCAATTTAGCCTATATCTCTACAACAAGCTACAAAAACCTTAAAGGAAGTTCCACTGCCTATACCTGGCCCTATACTGTATACATGCATCACCCAAAAAAAATCTTTCTTTCTTTTTTTTTTTAGTTTTTATGTCCTCTCAGTGCCACCATGTGCCAACCACCTCTATGGGTCATGAGGCAATTTCCTAACTCCATTCAACTGACTCAGTTAGTTTATTATAGATGAGGCCTATTTGAAGCAACAGCAAGTGAACTAATGTATTTCATTAGGAGTGACTCTGACTCTGGATGTATGCTGTTCCTCCTTCCAGACTCAGGAATCTAGCTCATTCTGGTAACAGTTCACGTACGGTTCCGCAGCAGCAGCAGCAGCGCTACTGGAAAGAAAATAACTCACTAGTGGTAGCCGATCTCCAAGTGCTGTTAACCTGCCCAGAGGGAATGCTTTCTCCAAATCTCTGTGCGCAATTTGGCTTTTAAAGTTCTTTTTTTTCACAGATCATTACCTCTTGGCTGGATTTAAAGAATTCTGTCAATGTTAAATATACCGAGTACCGACATAGACTAAGCAACAGATTTGTGACTGTGAACTATGCTACACTACAGTATATCAGTTGAATATTTAAGCCCATTCTACCTAAGAATAGCTCATTGTAGCTGCCTGCCCTGCACACAGCAATGGTTGGTGCCTAGAAGTGGAAGTGGAAGGAGTAAACAGAGAAAGATGTAAAATAGCAAGAATTGGAAGACAAATAGTGAGAAACAGGAGGGTGGATTAGCACAACAGTCTATAGTAGATCGAAATGTTCATTAAAAGTCCCCTTCTGTACTCCCTGTACACCTAACTGCGTGGCCACTTACAAATACAACTGGAAAAGACTAATTCTCCCCAGTCCCCCCAAGAGATATATATACGTTTGCATTACAGAATATTTAAAATGGACTCTTATCTGTGTACTTAGTTATCCAGAGGAAGCCCACTACCATAGTACCGGACTGCAGAGTTTTGTTTTTGCTACTCATATGCTGAGTTGGCAGTATCTGTATCGAACCCAGACCCTGGTGATTCAAAGTGGAAAGCTACTGTACATGGATCAAGCTACATAGGCACAAACCATGGTGTGTGCATCACTTGTGGAGGACAGTCTGAAGATGCTTGCTGTCAAATTAGAAACATTTGCAAGGAGAAGATGGACTTTGATTTTATTGATCGTTTTAACTCTATTTTCGCTCATCATTTATTTGCCTCAACTATATTATTTTATTGTTTGTAATTGTTAAATTAAACAATTTTTTAAATTATTAAATATGTATTTACTTTTAAAAGCTCTTATGCAAGCTTGTTACACTTATGTTTATATCAATTAAATCTTCCATGTAATTCATAGTGCACGGATCATGCACGCCCATGCCTAATCATGCACCATGTGTGTGCACGCTGTTCACAGCTTTCAAACAAAAGAATCCGCTTGGAAATCTGTTCAGGCATTCATGAGAAAGCAGCCATTATGTTTTCTTCAAATGTAAACAAACATGGCTGCAAGTGATTGAAAGATGGGGTTGGTATGGGGGTTAAACATGCAATTTCGCGATCGCGATCATGCCTAATACATTTTTTGAGGTCCAAAAACGTTTCTTCAAAAACGGCCAAAACTCGGGAAACTCTGGGTTGGCACAGGGGGGGTATCAAAACAAACTCGGGAAACTCGGGGTTGGCACCAGACAGGTTAAGAAAGTAAATTAAGATCATATACATTTTTGACCAACCAATTTTTATAGGGCCAGAACCATAAAGGCGAAAGTATGACTGTGTCACTGACTGAGGAAGAACACAACTGGTCGGCCAGCCGAGTGTTGGACTTTACCCATTAGCCATTGCTCTTTCAAAATGATTCTGCTTCCTATACGATTGAGTTCCCTATTAGGTCACCAGGGGCCATTTGCAGCGGCTCCACAGTCTTCAATTACGCATGCAGGGGTCTTCAATTACGTCCTCAGCTTCCTCAGAAGGCATTCATTCACAGTGCTTCCACTCAGCTCATTCCAAACGTATCGCATGCAGAGAAAGGAATATTTTGCTGCTCTTGGATAATATAATATCCTGGATAACTTTATCACTCGCTGAGTGTCATTTCAAATTCAAATGAAATGCACTCTAGCATTTCATACATCATACATCGTCCAGCCATTTACCAGGTTTTTACCTACCGGTAATTTCCTTTTCTTTAATAATTTCCCATATTTCTCATACAAACTGTTCCTCACCTTGGGCGCCCCTCCCTGAGAGACCTACACTACCTGCCAAATGTGTCAGCATGCGAAGAAGCAAGAGCTATCCCTTTATGCTGCCAGCGCAGAAATGCCTATGTTAATATTTCAGTCCCTGTTGGTATAAAGAGATCTCTCTCTCTCTCTCTCTCTCTCTCTCTCTCTTTCTCTCTCTCTCTCTGCAGGTCAATTTCAGTGAGCCTCAAACAAGGAGTTCTTACATTCAACGAGCCGTGCGTGCAGCACTTAAAAGATATGTTAGAGAGATCTAAGAGGGAGTGACAGTGCTGTCGTGGGATTTGCCTTGTAGTTGACAACAATACAGTGGGGCCTATTTATCTCCTCGGCACTGAACACCAGCGACGACCAAAAACGATCGTAGACAACCCTGCAACCACGAAAACGATTAAGACACAGCCCTGCAGTACTCTCTCTCTCTCTGTAAAGGGAAAAGCAAAGAGCCATATCCCTCGAAAGTTAAAGCTTACTTTTTTCATATTGTTGCAAAACAAAAACCCACAAGCCAACACTGAACCTTCTATGGAACACCACAGGGGAACTGTCACATGAAGGTTGACACTGCTAGCTGCAGTTGGCTCAGGTGCATGATAATGCAAACATCACACACAGGTCTAGGGATTCATCTACCCGTTAAGCTTCGGTTTTCAGAGCACATCAAACGGCTAGGAGAGGAGGGAGGCCCTTGGGGATGCTCATAAAAAACACTGTCTCCGGGATGGAAAGGCATTCATTCCAAGGGTGCAAAGTCAAAGACAGGCAGCTGGGTTCCTTTTTCTGTTGTCGTCAGTGTTTCTAAATGAGGCTACTTTCTGGGTTTTATACAGAAGTGCAATGTGAACTTGAGCTAGCCTTCCTCCCTCTTTCTCTCCTTCCTGACGCATGGGGTGGTGTAGGTAAAGAAGAGTAAGGACAAAGAGATTCAGTTGCAAAGAGAGAAAAGAGATGGCTTGGCTGATGGCATCAGGCAAGGTAATACTATATGCTCGGGTTCCATGGATTGTACCTTTAGCAGCTGCTCTTCCTTACAACAAGACAACTGAGTGAAACCCAGGCAGCAACTAAACCACCTTCAGTTCCAGAGCCAAATGAGGGAGCAGGGAGATTTAATTGGTGTCATGGAGTGGGATGGTACATTAGTGACAACATGGAAAGAAAACAATGTAAATCATCATTTTGTCTATATGATCTTAATTTGAAAATGTCTTATGGCAGGTAATACATTTATTTAGAGACAGTATACTTTTCTAAATGTTGTCTATTTGGCTGTAAAATATCCTTCTTTTTCATTGCTGGTTAATTGTCTGATATACTTATAATGAAAGGCAAGAGACAGCATTAGAATCAAGTACTGTATACAGTACATGGAGGGGAAAGCAGTGCCTTTGGTTTCACTTTTTACATTTTTACAGACCGAAAGGGTAAAAACATCAGCGACATTAAATCAAATGAATAGTTGACGTGTTAGTTTGATTTAGGTGTACCAGTGCAAAACACAGACAATAATAACTATTGTCATTGTATTCTCTTGGGGCACACCTAAATCAAAAGGAGTCATTATTGATTTAATTAGCTGCAGCTGTCTTTACCCTGCTATGACATGTCTATGAAAAGAGTCCAATATCATGCTAGCATTCCAAAACATGGAACATGGAACAACAACGCCCTGGGCATGAAAATGCTTGAGCTGAGGATATAGCAATGTGCATATCTACAACCAGAAAAAAACTAATAGCAAAACAATAGACATAAAAGCAGAAACTGTAACAACAAAACAGAACTTGTGCTGCAAAACTTTTCGTTTTGACATTGCTGTTGTAGGCTACTAGCCTTCAGTTTGCACTTAAGACAACACTTGTGTATGTATTCCTTACAGACAGGACCTATCTATACTATAATTTTGCGAATGTCTGAGTGAGTGAGTGAGTGAGTGAGTGTCTGTCTGTCTGTCTGTCTGTCTGTCTGTCTGTCTGTCTGTCTGTCTGTCTGAAACAGCGTTTCTCCTCAGTGGCTGGAGCAATTGATCTGAAATCGCATCACAATTAGCATATGAACACACCTAACATAACTGTGAAGCCCGTTTGTCACTTTCACAAATCGTATGCTGTATATTAGCATTTTTATGGTGTATCTACTATCTATTCTGCATCTAGCTTGAGGCTCATCTATTCTGCATCTAGCATGAGGCAAAATGTTTAACCAGCTCTGTGTGTGTGTGTGTGTGTGTGTGTGTGTGTGTGTGTGTGTGTGTGTGTGTGTGTGTGTGTGTGTGTGTGTGTGTGCAGGCAGGCGGGTGTGTGTGCAGGCGGGTGGGTGGGCGGGCGGGCTGGGGGGGGGGACAGTATCTCTGTAGCCATTAAACGAAACGGGTTTCTTACATTGATGCTCCTACATCATGCAAGCACCAGTTAAAGTTACTTTCCATCCCTCATATACTGTGTGCACAGTGCACATCCCATAATCCACACACTGCACATCATTTTGGAGCTCATATCTTTGAACGGGTAAGGGATAGTAACACTAATTGGGCAAAAATGTCACACATTTGATTCCCATTTACAAGTCAAGGGTCTCATTCTCGTCAACACTTTTAGCTGGTCCTGTCCCGAGAAGACTTGGCACTTGGGGTAAATTAGTTTCAGGTTACAGTTTCTATTTACATTCCATAGACAGAAGCACCTGCTACAGTCTGTGCACCCTGATGCTTACTCTGCAGTGTCGGTGTTGAAATCTGACACAGATGATGTTTATCAGGATTAGGCAAATGTGGAAATAATGCAGAGCACATTCAGTGGGCACAATGCAGCACGGGCCCTTGTTTATCACACTTATAGAGCTGTTTTGACAGCAGACTTGTGTCTCCTGTAATTCTATTTAAAATGGATATAGGAACAACTTAGTACAGACTAGGCTATTCTATACTATACGTTATTAATGGTTGGTGTGTTTTATTTGGAAGGCACTTATTGTTGCGTGACTTGAGTCCAACTGAACTGAACACAACTTTAGTGAGACTATATTGGAAATGGGAACTATGATGAATCTTGACTGCAGACGCGCCATAGCTTAATTGATAGCCTAATTATTAACTCGAAACCGTTATCTTAAGCTATAGGCTATGAGCTTCGGGCAAAGTGTTTCAATTCAAGGTGGTGTATTTTTATACAACGAGCTTCAGTTTTACTTTAGGTAATATCAGTAATGTAACTGACTTCCAGTGTTTGCCTCTGTCCAATAAACGCAGGCACTGCAACAACACTAGTCTACCTGTTAAAATAGCCTACTTGTAACTTTAAAACAAAAAATAACACTAACACTGCTGGTACGGTCGTACGGAGAGTATGTAATTTATTTTTTCTTCAAATATTTCTCATATAAAGCTAATTGGCTAATTGGAGGGGGGGGGGGGGAGTGTATGTGTCGGTTTTGGCCCTTTTTTATCATCAGCATCAAGACAGGCACCTCGCTCCATGTGGCATGGACGTTGAGTCGAATCACTCGAAGTTACCATTAAAAATATTTATACAGCCTATATATATATTTCTTGACAGTTCGTTACTATAGCGAGACATACAGTAATTAAAATAAGTGCACAACATTGTTATGGTAAATCCGGAGCGAGGCGGCGAGCACACTGTTCAGCAGTGTGAAGTTGACCCAGACAGAGACAAACAGACAGTGCATGGGACATTCTATCCATTCATTCATCCCTCCTCAACACGGGAAGAAACAACTGGCATAAAGCAGCGGATACTTACCGGTTTTCAATTCGTGGACCGAGGGGAAGAAGAGTCGAAAATATTCAACGAAAATATGTTTGTTTTTTGTTTTTTTCCCCCCCAAAGATATTCCGTTTTTCTGCTGTCAGTCCGACTCCGTCCAGGATAGGACACGCAGCGTGGAGTGGATGCCCGCGGCGCCGCAGCAACAACAGCGGCTACAGCTTGCTGTCTCTTCTCCGGTCGGTCAGCCTGCTGTCTGTCAGCCACTGCACGGAGCTCCGGAGGTAGCGCTCTGCGCAGGCGCGTTAGGACTGCAGGCATGGGTGCAAAAACAAAACCTCTATTCCACACTGAGAGGGCAAAGCCTGAGGCAATTCAGGCCATATACTGCCATTTGATATAGATAGATATATCTATGATATGATTCAGGCAGTGGTGGGGGAAAAAGTGCTCAAATTGTTTTTACTCAATATAGACATACTCTGTTACAAATAAAAGTCCAGTATTCGCAATGTAGACTAAAAAGTAACCTACAAAAGTATTGCATGTAATCAAAAAGCACCAAAAGCAAAAGTACTCATTTATGCAGAATGTCCCATTTCAAGTTTCAAATGTATTAACATCTTTTGAAAATAACAGATACAAGCTTGCATTGCCATATAAAACCAGCTCTAATTGCAGCAATTGCAATTCCTATGCCTAAATATGTATGTATGTATGTACACGTATGTATGTATGTATGTATGTATGTATGTATGTATGTATGTATGTATGTATGCATTCATTCATTCATTCATTCATTCATTCATTCATTCATTCATTCAGATATGCATTGTTAGAATAAGGAATATGGTTTTACTGTTGAAGGTGACAGCAGGCAACTGATGATTTCGGTTCATTATGGGTACTTGTGTTGTACAATTATCATTCATCATTATAATTTTCTCTCTCACTTTGTTATCTCTCTTCATCTCTTCTCTCTTGGCTCGTGTTCAACGTTACCTCGCATGCTCTCACTCAGACTTGTTCAAATCTGTCTATTGTTCTATCTTCTTTCACTCACTCACACACATCACATGGACATTCTCTCACTTTGTTTCTTTGCACTGCGCATACACGCGCACGCGCGCACGCACGCACGCACACACACACACACACACACACACCAACTGAATGCTGCAAACTTTGGGTTTCACACATATCCTTAACACCATCACAAGTTATCTGGGGGGTGGGGGGGTTGGGTTGCACCACATTGGTGCATTGCATACTGAAAGTAACTCTGTTTAGATTGAGATGACAGTGGTTGTTGTTCTGCTGTATCAGCATAATGGTGCATGGGTTAGGAGGTATTTCTATCATATTACTCTGCATATTAGTCTATGTGCGTGCATGTGGAAGAGAGCAGGCACGTGCACACATAGACAATCAAAGGGGGCTTGAGCCCCTGCCCTTTTATCCCTCTGTAAAGAGTGCCATCTCCAGACCACGAATGCCGTTTTAACATGGTGAAAGAAATTCAAATGCCCTCCTTCCATGCCATACCTGAAGGCAGCATTCAAGAGAATTGCCTTGTTCATACTCTCCTGAACTTGAATGCAGCATCTTATGCTGAAAGAATTGCTCTCTATGCTTAAGAAATCCATGCAGTTACGCCACATCTCCAGTATTGACTTGATTATGCGTGGTAGCACTGAAAATAGCAGACCTCCAAGCACATTCTCTGCACGTCCCTGAAAGAGAGTGAATGTGTGTGTGTGTGTGCGTGCGTGCGTGCGTGCGTGCGTGCGTGTGTGTGTGTGTGTTTGTCTGCCTACCTACCTTGCATTGAGTGTTCATGCATGTGTGCAAATGTGTGTGCACTGCATATGCTTATATATATGTTTGCCATCTAGGCTGTCAGTTTGCATGCAACATGATCTGTCTGCGTCAGACAGCAGCAGGTGAGCCTGACAGTGAGAAAGCCACCCTTGTTGCAGTCCCTCTCCGGCTCCATATACATTCATGGTGGTGGGCGGGGGTCACCATGCGTTACTTAGAACCAACCTGATCGTCACTGTCGGAAACCTCGCATCTCCAAGTTACAAATTTGTATGTTTTTTCGTAAAGTAAAGCACACAACGCCTCGCGGTGCGAGGCGTTGTGTGCTTGTAGATCTGCTATTTTCACTAGTTTAAATCATTTTTAAAATGACAAATACAAAACGAACGGTTTTGGACATACAAGGTTTCCACCTGACAACGACGCTATGAATACGTACTCACAAATAAGTTGCTTTAATGACACACACACTAAGCCTGGGCACCAAGGCTAACACACTGGTAACCTCAGACAGACCAGTTACAGGATCTGGATGGGCATGATCCATGTTACACAGGATCCAGTGTGGCTAACCATCGTCAAATAAAAGGGAACGCCCACTCTGTTTGTTCCTCTTCATGTATCAGAGTCTGCCTTGAGAGATTACACAGGATCGGGACGTGGTCCAGCTTCTGTTTGCCTACTTTGCTTCCTCTGGCTTACAATCTGCTCATCCCGAGTGACTGACATTCAATATACCATAGTACACTGTCAATCAAAAAAGAATCTATGCTGCCAATGTTTTTATTTTGCAGTACGCAGTTTTGGCAGTAACCAAGAACATTTAATACAGTAGAACTACTTCATCCATTTTCAACCTATCTTCATATAATTGGTCCCCACCAATGGTACCATTACTTTTAGGGCTGTGGACACTTCAAAAACCCACCTACCAGTGACATTATTGTTGGTCAAAGTTTTTTTAAACAATATTTTCATTTCTTATTTTTTCTTATTTTTTTATTAACAAGAACATCAATAGCTTGCTAACTTAACAGGAATAGAAAGCCTGTCATTTCTATTAGCTTGGATTCCCACTGGTAGGCGGGTTTCTGAACTGTCCACAGCCCTCCGCTGAGACACAGAAGGGGTAGACAGAAATGGTGCCATATTATAATGAGCATTAGTGAGGACCACTTAGGTTGAAAATGGTTGAGGACGTCCATTATGCCAGGTACACACCAATATAGTGCAGAGATACAACACTCACCTCCGAACCACACCTGGACTGGTGTTCTTCTGTCTCACCCTCTTGATTCTTTCTAATGATTCTTGATTCTTCTTCCATTTTTTTTTTTCTTCCATAGATTTTTTTGGGGCTTTTATACCTTTATTGGATAGGACAGTAGACTGAGGAAATTGGGGGATAGATGGGGAGCGACATGCATAAAAGGTCGTCCGGATCGGGAATAGAACCGGCGACAGCCATCAGGCATCCATGCCTATATGTGGCAATGCCTAAGTGGTATGGGCCTGGACCAGTAGGCCAGCAGGCGCCCCTAATTCTTCCTATTTTACAAAAAAAAGAATGGTATACTATGCTAAAAAGAATTATACTATGTGGATTATTTGTAGTTTCAACTGTAAGCTACAGTACAGTAAAATAAATGCTTGCTGTTGGCTGTTGTTCACATCCTTTGTTTGATTATTCCTATCAACGAGTCAGAGACTTGGCAATGTACTGTATGTGAGATCCTGCTGTTCTCGTCAGTACAGTGTGTGCTGAAATTGTTAAGATGTCAACACGCCTCTGCACCAATGTCAACATGTCAAGTCTGTGTACTTTAACATACAATACTTGACAATGAAAGGGGTCGTGATTCTGGACACCTTGCCTCACTGGGGCTTCTTTTCTCACTGTCTCCCTCCACATGAATTTCATGGTGTCAACATCTCTTTCTAATACTGTAGGCCAGGGTTCCCACAATTGTGTGCTTGTAGATCGGCTGTTTTCACTAGTTTAAGTCATTTTTAAAATGATAAATGCAAAACGAACGGTTTTGGACATACAAGATTTTCACCCGACAACGACGATATCTGAACTGTCACTGGAGTAGCGGGAACGCCACCGCCGCCCCCTGCAATGTTGTGGCCCTCGGCTTGGTACCCTAGACATAATTCGGCCCTTGGGGAAAACTAATTGGGGAACCCTGCTGTAGGCCTACTCAGTACTCACTGTACATAAAGCACTGGAAAAGTACATGGCTCATGAAACGCCATGTGTTTCTGATCATCGCACATTGTGTGTAGTCAAACAAACTGCTGCTGAGCGGACACATCTGGCTGTTCTGCAGTGATGACTTTGTTGTCTAACTGCATCAGCACATACACACTGTCGGTGACTGATTGATGGATGAGTGACAGGTCTGCCTGTATAAACATGTACATAACTTATCGTAATTGAATCTATCTGAATAATCTCTGTGTTGTGGTGGAGTTGAGGCTATGCAAAGGTATACAGAATGTACCTACAGTACTTCTCACTGTCAGTATGTTCTTTACTTTATAGAACTTTTCTCAAATCTATTGAGTTTTACATTTTTACACACACACACGCACGCACGCACGCACGCACGCACGCACGCACGCATGCACGCACGCACGCACACACACACACACACACACACACACAATATATTGAAAATGTACCTTCATCGAGGCCTCAACATGCGAGGTATACATACAGACGAAGACGGCTTGGAATGAGGTATTGCCTATTGGTGTATGTGTCAAATGAATTAACAGACACACTATGCATGTACGTAGCACATGCAAAAAAGAAGTCCATGTTATTTCAATAAAACCATTGTTGGAAAATGGAAATAAGGCATTTAATTTCTTTATATGTGTACTGTGCAATGTGCATGCATGGCTATGCTATTCATTATCTGGGTTAGGCAGGCAGTGGATCTAAAGCAGAAAACACATTAAAAACTATATAATGCAATTGTTTTTACTAATATCATGAGTAATATCGATATCAAGGTATTCAACAACGTTATCAAATATCGAAGGTTTTCCTGTTATCCCCGCCTTACTACACAGCAATGCAACTCCTTGCAACTCCATGGCGAATCATTGGTGTGGTTTGGGCTTTAAGCAGGCGACCTGATGTCACCTTTTGTCGTCAGTCTCTAGACTGTCAGTCTAGAGGATCTGAGGTTGTGCTCCCTGCCTCCTGCTCATATATTATGGGGCTAAACATTCTGTGATGTATAAAGGCTCAAGACCGAGCCATGTCTTAAAATCAATACATTCTTGAAATAAATTCTAAAGCGAATAGGCTAAAATCACCAAGATTATGCAAGAATTGCCCTGTTATAGTCCTGTTATAGCACCACCATGAGGCTGAATTGAAAACATTGGGGTGAAGGTTATTCCTTGGCCTACTAGGAGTGTGCAAGTTTCATGCCGTCAGTCCAGCTGTGTCCAATATTAGCTGTCCATAGACACATACAGGGGGTGAAATTTCCGCCTCTGCCTTTTGGCCCGACGGAGATAACATAAAATAAAAACACTATTTATAATAAGGATCTAGCAGGATCATACCAATCTGTTTGACGGCTGGCGTCATAAATGAAGCCTGCCCATATTAGGAAGAAATGGGTGTCACAAACATGTGTCAAACGTATGGAGAGGTCAGGGTCACAAACACTTGGGTGGCCGGTAGCCTCGCAAATACGTATCCCATAACCTAAAGGAAATATCTCTCTGGTGACATTCTGAAGGCCAGTTACAAGGATTTCTGTGTTTTCTGAGTGTAACTGAAGAACAGTTGCCATCCTATTTTGAACATTCACTAGGCACTCCTACAGTGATCCCAGCATACCAAAATCACTAGGCCATATCGGGAGGTGGGTGCCATGGCATGTAATGTTGCCAAGAGACCCAGAATTTACCTGGTTACATGTCTCCTTTCCGACACGTCTCCATTTCGACACTAACCCTATCTCTTACCCTAACACTAACCTTAACCTCTATGGAAGTGTTGCCACTCCGACAATAAGAAGTCAATGTCGGAATGGAGACATGTCGGAATGGAGACATGTCCCCAATTTACCCTCGTGGCATGCCATTCGTAACTACCAAACTGAAGACAGTGAAGAGTAACGGTTGTTGATAACAACATACTGTAGAGCTTTCTGTTCTACAGGTAGGAGGAATGACAGCTTATATAAGTCACAGTTTAAACGTCTCTGCCTCCCATGTATCTATCTTGCATTTCTGTCACAGACTATCACTCTGTTTGCACTCTCCCTCTCTTTCTCAATTCTCTTTATCACCTTGAGTCACCTTCAACCTGGTTGCTAATCACCCCTTTCACTGAATAGAACGCTCTTCTCTCTCCCACACACTCTGCCATTCTCTCTATTCACAACAGATCTGTGCATCAGCTTTGCCCTTCACTTCTTCGCTGAATTCCAATCAAAGGATCAGGACAGGGAAAGCAGCCAAAGACAGCCCTGAAATAAATCAACACGGACTGGCGGTACAGCAGATGGATGCTGGGGCTTCTGACAGCGTGCCTGGCTGAATTGGCCACTGGCTGTACGGGATGGTGCCATTTTAACATGCAGACTCATGTTTCAAGGCAACGATTACATGCAAAATTAACAGCGGTGATGATAGCCTATGTAAGCTCCTAGTCTATAGGAAGGGCGGCATGGCGAGGTGATGATTGACACTGATGGCTCGTCTCCCATATACATACCTTTTGCTAACTTCTCTCCAAAGCCTCTAGCCAGCAGCCTGAGGCCACAGAAGAAAGCCCACATGAAGCCCTGAATTAGATGGGGCTGTAAATATTTGATGAGCTACTGCATGTTTGCAACAGCCCAGGCAGCTTCATGGGCAGCCAAGGTCAAGAAAATCCACAGCCACAGAGAAGCTTACTTACACGCACGCATGCACGCACGCACGCACGCACGCACACACACACACAAGAGACACAAAGACAGGCAAACATACATGGAGACACTAGGCACTATAAGTACACACATAACAAAGGTGAACATATTTCAAAAGGACACACACAATAAACAAGAATACAAGCAAACATATTTATGTTGCAGACCCATAGACACAGTACAGAATGTACACTAACAAGAAGTAGATGTTTGTAGAGGATAAACACGCACATATACTGTACACACAAACACACACACCTCACACACATGCACACGCACGCACACACGCACGCACGCACACACGCACGCACGCACGCACACACACACACACACACACACACACACACACACACACACACACACACCATGAGCTGGATTTGCCACATTAGAACTTACCTGATCAATTCAACCAATATGATCCACTCTTGCATCACTAAAGCGTCATCAATACTTCATCCATAATTAAAAACCCAGAGAACAGTGGAGCTCTATACAGAGTATAGCTATGCCTATGCCTCTCTGTCTCTGGGTTGTAGCTGGCACCTATCCATCTCTCCAAGCTAAAGATGGCTTTGCCATCCATCTGCTATGAAAATAAGATGTTAGATAACAGCCATTGATGGCACTCTGGAATTCACCTTCTTTCGGTATTCAACATAGCAGTATTTCCACTACAAGCAGTGTAGTGGAAACAGAGACAAAAGACACAGGTTCAATCCCTACAACACAATTTCATCCAAGACCTGTCAATATGTTGTATAGCAATATATATTTTATTTGATTCTATTTTATTCAATTCTATTTTGCTATTTCGCTTTCGAATGACTATACTTTCATCTTCTAATGGTATTTTACTTTTGTCCACAATGTCTAGGAGGCTCTAGAGCTGTAATGTGGATAGTAGAAAACACCTTGAGCCTCATACTGACCCATTGGTTTGTTTTTATGAGAACAGGTTTAAAAGAATGTGTTCTCTGGATATTATATACTGCATACAAAATACTATAAAATGTTATTCATGAAAAAGTAAAACATTAAACGGAGGAGGCCAAGCCAGCTGAGGTATAGGTTACTCCAAAAAGACTACTCCATCACTGGAAACAACAATGAACTAATATGTTTAACTTTACACAGCCAGCCGCTAGGTGGTTGCTATTGGAATGATTTGTGGCTGCAGCACATGCAGAGACTATTAAGGGGAACAAAGAGAAGATCCTCCTACTACCCCTGGTCCTCTTCCAGGTGATAAATCTTCTATTTTGGGTTGCCGTTAAGACAGGTAACATCACCTGGGAATTACCAGAAAGCCACAGCAGGGTGATACATCACAGCAGTAAAAAGAGCAACTGCCTCTGTGTTGACTCATGAAAAGATAATGTACCGCAAGTGAGGCACGGAGGTGCAAAGAAAGAGAAATTAATACTTACAAGTTCCATTAATTGAAAACAAGGGCTGCATTAGCCTGCATATAAAATAGCATCTGATTGTAATGTTGAAAATGTGTATATTTGTCATTTATTGTTACAGTTTATCTCGATTGCACAAAATCACTTTGGATGAAATATTTAGTCCACTTATGATTCATAAGCACAACCTAAATGAGCACATTTTTCTTTTTCTTTTTCAAAACCGTGTTTCTCATTGCTTTCACACAAAATGCACAAAATAATGAAATACAGAAATAGAAATGCCTGCAATGGTCTGCATTGACAGCGCGTTTAGCAGCTTTATCTTAGGAGATCAACAGTGCCAACCAATAGTAAGAGCATTCAGGAATGAAAATCAGTGAGTGACTGCGCTATACTCTAGTTTTTCTATCAATGTCCTTTATATAAGCATCCTTTTCTCCTCAAATATTTCTTTACAGAATTGAAATACAACATGTTAATAAGGGGTAACGTCTTCAATGAGATGGCAGAAAACTGCCATAGTGGATATGGTTGTTGCCAACAATGCCAATCATTAGCAACAATCGAGAAAGCCATTCTCAACAGTCATCCAGGACCACAATGTGTTTGCCAATGTCAACAGTTTAAGCGTAGGCACTGTCTATAACAGACATAAAATTGGAATGAAACCGTTCTGCAGAGTCCTTTGAGAGGAATAGTGACAGGGTGAAGAAGATAAGATACCAGCATCACTGTCATGTGTCTCTTGACAGTAAAAAATCGAACCTCTGTTCGAAGTGGAGCTGTGTGTGTGTGTGTGTGTGTGTGTGTGTGTGTGTGTGTGTGTGTGTGTGTGTGTGTGTATTGCAGTTGAAAACAGCGCCCCTCCCTTAACGTGTGTGGTCATAAAAGGTACTACACCACATTCTTGAGGCTACATACAGACAGACCCACATACAAACATACCTACACACACGGCCACGTATAGGGAGCTCCACACAGCTCCAAAAGAAATACAGCTGGAATACTTTATAATGTGGTGTATTTATTTATGTATCATTTTCTTTCTGTATTTCTCTTAGACAACAATGGAGCTTTTACTTCACTGTGATGTCAGGGGAACCACACAAACAGATTACCTTTCATGCCCATACATGGAGATCCCTGATGTCATCAATATTAAGCCCATATCTAACAGGACTTCATATGGGAATGCCCATATGGAGGCCACATCGGCCACATACCACACTCACAGAATCCATATATGGCCAAGACAGATGGCCAAGACAGCCCATATCTGTGTGGCTGGTTCTACAGACAGAGATCTCCATTTATGGGCATAAAAGGGATTGTATGTATGATGTCAGATGTCATAGACGTCTTAGGACTTTCACATAACGAATAACATAACGAAAACTCTCAGTTTCTCAATCCTGTTGAGCAATTCTTCTATTCACAGAGGTGGAAGGTATATGACCACCGTCCACAGACCAGATGCCCCTCCTTGATGCAATGAATGATGCCTGTCTGGCAATCACAGCCAGGGATTGTCACGGGTGGATGCTCCATCTTTTCCTTGCTGGATTGCGTCTTGAGGAAAATGTCAATGAGGACCTGTGATATGATGCATCTGATCCACTTGGACTGAACGTGCAGTATACAATCATGTATTTGTTTTGTCTTTTTGACCTTGCTTTGTTTTCACAGAAATATAGATTTTTATTTCAGCATCAGCTTGGTGTATTTAATTGTGTTCCCTGCATTTACAGCATCATTCTATTAGTAAAGCCTTATTGTTGAAGTTCTTGCGCTTCAGTGAAATTATTTCTGCTCTGATCTTCTTTGATATTATCACCCTTTTAGGAACCAAGAATACAGGCATTGCTGTGGCAGAATGTTTACTTGCCTTTACAAACTATAATTATATTATCAAAAAGTGAAACACACACAAAAAGGGTAGCCATGTTAGGGTAGACTTAATTTTGGCAATTTTTAGCGAGTTTGTAATCATTTATAGAAACAAGTTTAATTGAAATGACAAGTTATGATGTTTTGGTATACCTTAGACATCGTTTTAAGGGCGTTTTATGAATCAAGTGCGTGAATTAAACAGGATTCCATTTGGGAGCGGTGTTAAAGTCACTGCAAATGTGGCTACTGCCATAGGTATTGTTGCCAATGCTAAACAATCCTCATTGTTTCACTGAACCCGGGGTCCCGTAATAAATAAATAATAAAGCTATTCATCAGTCAAAGGCATAACAAATAGAAATAATATAGATGGCAAGAGCATTAGAAACTCATCAATATTAATTTTCAATGCATGCGTAGCGTACATAACAAGAATTGGCTTTATGCTGACATTTCTGTCTGTGTCATTTCTCACAATGAGATGCTATCTCCATTCTCCCCCGGACATGAGAAAATGAGAGGATATGAGAGGATCATTTCACTCTCAATCTCCAACACAGTCTCGCCTTTTTATTTAGGCCTATAAAGTGCTCATCAAATGTGTTCTGCCGAGCAGTGTGGAGGAGAATGTAAAAAGCAGATACCTACGTGCTTTTACATACTGTACTACATTATCAAAAAGTGGCAAACAATACAAACATTAATTATAAGATACTGTATGCATGAGGCTATAATAGAGGTGTGTGTGTGTGTGTGTGTGTGTGTGTGTGTGTGTGTGTGTGTGTGTGTGTGTGTGTGGGTGTGTGTGTGTGTGTGTGTGTGTGTGTGTGTGTGTGTGTGTGTGTGTGTGTGTGTGTGTGTGTGAGTGTAGAGAAGAAAGTGAATCAGAAAGAAGTTGAACACATCACACATCAGTGCTTGCATGTGTGTGTGTAAGGGCATGTGTGTGCCTGCGAGTATGCGTATGGCTGCGTACATTTCTAAATGTCAACAGGGGCACGCTTTGAATAATTCTCATCACACAGAGGACAACATAATCCTCCCTGATTGATCAGTAAAGAGACATCCTGTATTATTTCATTCGAAATTACTTTAGCCAACTGTCACAGGGGCATATAGTGACACCACTGTGTGTAATTAATGTGCAACGATTTAGCATTTATTATCCTAGGCATCATCAGGGGGCACAAAAACAAAAAACAAAACATCCCTAATAAATTTGCAAGTTTACAGCTCATCGAGCCAGATGGTGCTGCTAGTTGAGGGACCCGTTTTAATTTGATCAACCAGATGTCTTCATATATTTGCTGTTTATTTGTTGTAAAGAGACCTTGACAACGTCACGTTAGCTACTTGCAACTGGTACAGATGGGACGCTCGGTGGATCCTAACTGCCAAGTTACCACACACTTCTGCAGTGACTTAAGCCATGATTTAAACTTCACCATACTCACAACACTTATAAATGAAACATTACAGTACAAGAAACATTTCGGGAATACTGGCATCCCAATTTTGGCCATCAATAGATGAAAAGTTGAAAGTTGAAAATAGAAGTGTATTTATTCATGTATTAATTCATTAATGTGCTTCTGATGTGTTCTTTTTTTTTAAATGTGTGTATTGTATGACATCACAGTGTGCCGACATTAAGGCAGCTGTAGAAACACTGATGACAGTCTCATTAATGAGCAATAAATAATTCACCTCAGTAGTACCTCAGTTCAATATTCACCACTGATACATCAAACACAGACTAGATCAGGGATTCTTAACCCTTTTCATTTCAAGGCCCTCCAGTTTCGCATTAGGCCACGGACCTACATTTGATCTTCATATTTCTTCGTTTTTTTTATCCCCCTCGGACCACAATCTACACTGTAAAATCCAAGTGTGTTCATTTAACTCTGAGTGTACAAATGAAACAAATTGTACACTCTCAAAGGGTCCATCAGGTTCCTAATACTAACTAGCCGGAAAACAATGGCTATAAAAGTACAAAATGTCAAGATCGCAGGCAGTGCTCTCTTTGACGTTACTGACGTCAAAGATTGGTCCATTTTGTTCCAAAAATGTGTTGTGCAAAAGTTGGCCCGCTGGTGGCGCTATAACAGGCCAATGTAAGAAGGGTGGTATCTGTTCCTTGACCTATTGGGAATGTGCTTGCAAGATTTCACGCACATTGCAGGCTGTGTTCATGATTTGAGGTGGCCAAGTGGCTTTGGCCACTTTATCGCTGCTTGCAGCTATATTCATTATTATTTTTTGTGTGTGTGTGTGTGTGTGCACTTCATAGGCATATTAGATAAAGGTCCTTAGATTGTGTGTAGAATGTTTCATGCAAATTGCAAAAAAAAAATCCTAACGGGTTTAAGCGTTTCAACGAACTGCTCAAAATGATATAGCGCCCCTCTTTGGCCAATTGGGGTAAGATTCGTTTTAGTGATATTTGGACTAACACTCTACATCTTTGCCAAATGCCATGAACATGTTACTTTGCATGTATGATTTAGAGGCAGAAGAATAATTTGCATAAAACTGCAATATTCATTGAATTTATTTAAAAAAGCATGTTTCAATTTTAAAGAAATCCGATCTGACAGATCTTTAGATATCGGTCCAAAGTTCACGTAAAAAAAGTTTTGTGCACGTGGAGCGAAAATTCCAGAATAAAAGCGGGTTTACGCGTTTTACAAACTGCTCAAAATGGCGGAAAATCGAAGGGCGGAGCTTACTTAACAACGACACAGATGTCTTCCGCTTGAGTCAAAGCACGCGTGTAATAAGTTGCATGTCTTCAAACGAAACGAGTCATGACTTATGCCCGTTTGAAGTTTGAATTTTCAAACGCTTCGTATAGCGCCCCCCTTTGGCCGATTGGAATAAAATTGGTTTCAGTGATACTTTGACTAACCCTCCACATCTTTGCCAAATGCCATGAACGTGTAACTTTGCATGTATGATTTAGAGGCCGAAGAATAATTTGCATAAAACCGCAATATTGATTGAATTATTAAAAAATTATATTTCACTTTAAAAGAAATCCGCCGAGACTAGTTTGACCATATTGGTCCAAAGTTCATGTGAAAAAAGTTTTGTGCGCGTTATGCAAAAATCCCAGAGGAGATAGATTTTTACTGTTTTTCATATAATTCAAAATTCTGGGGGATCTAAAGGTCAGAGGTCAAAAGTCAGAGCGTAAAAGTTGTTCGGCATGAGGAGACGCATACGTGTATACAGGTTTCATGGCTGTACCTAAAACACAGCATGAGCTATACCTGTTCAAAGTTCGCACTTTCGAAGGCTTCCTACAGCGCCACCATTTGGCCGATTGCTATAAAAAATAATAGCACACTTCGCCACTGTAAACTGAACACATTGATGTTTTTATTTTCATTTTCTCACTAAGTATGTAGGAGTAGAAAGGAACCGAAGATCCCGTCTACTGATTGCCTGCTTGCCTGATAGATAAATAAATAATGACAATATCTAAAGTGTGCTCGCCTTATAGGCGAGCCCACAACTAGCAATCATTCCGCTGGAGATCCCCTGGAACTCCCACAAGGACTCATGGAGTTGAGGACTATTTATGACCCTTCATCTGAACCTATGTGTTGGGTGTTGGCATTGTGGTCACTTCACTTTTCAGTTTAGTAAATTAATTTACACAACAACAAAAATTTAAAAATTATATTTGAAATGCTATTTTCATTATTGTGTTGATTGCGACCGTCAGGCCACCATGAGGCTAATTATTGCAAAAAAACACATTTTTGGACACTGCTCCTACAAATTTTCCCCTAAAATCACGCATAGCGATACATGTTACCTGACGGTCGCTTATCTCCCGATTAGGGAGTCTTACTGGTACTGGAATCAAAATGAATATACCACAAAACTACTATGCAGCCTTTCTTGCCATGCTGGGTCAGTAGACAGGAATCAGGAGGAGCATCTGTTGTGTGCTACTAAGAGATAGTATGGCTTGCCTACACACGTAAAATCAAATGTGGACACGTGTACAAATTGACCCAAATGAATCCAAAAGGTTGCCGTTTAGGTCCATTCTCAAAGTCAAATGAACGCGGAGGATTTCATTTTTCACTCGTAGGTTTTTAATTAGCAGTACTGGACCACCGAAATGTTATAAGGTTCAAGGTTCTTTATTGTTATGTCTTGTGTACATACTGTATACCAGAGGTCTTCAACAGGGGGTCCGCGACCCATAGGGGGTCCGCGGAGCTACTGCAGGGGGTCCTCGAAATTGTTGCTTGATTAAACAATAAAAAATATTTTTTTTTTCTTGAAAAAAATCTTTTTTTGCCATTTTCCACATTTATGTTAAAAAAATTAATCATGATTCTATCCATTTTCAATAGCTTTAATACATGATTACTATGCAATTGACAGTTGTTGATATTATTGACATTGGTTCTCAGTTAATAATTAGTATGTTTAGAAATGATAGTGTTATGGCCACCCTGCTCGCTATAATATATATTGTACATGTTTAAAATAAAAAAATATGTCATAGCCCCGACCCCCCAACCTACAAGGTGGTAGGGGGTCCCTGCTCCATCTCCCCATCAGTTTGGGGGTCCCCGGCCTGAAAACGTTGAAGACCCCTGCTGTATACATAAGAATGCAAATACTTTTGTTCGGCTCCTCGGATATCCTAAACACTGCCACAATCAGTGAATACATGATTACATTATTACCATTATGTTTGTATCTGTAAAATTAGAAATGGCTCACACAAAAGCCTCTCAGCCAGCTGATCTAGGATCAGATATAACACTTCACAGTCAAACATTTTTAACTAGTGTTCCTACTCTGAGATTATACAAATCACAAGTAAAGTTTTGTTCATCTCTATCCCAAGTTTAATGTTAGGAATTGAAAGATTAGGGTGATGTTACAAGTGAATATCTCCAGGCAAATCCAGGTTGACCAATAAGGGGCACATTTACACTCTGAGCCGGTCTACTGATGCCACCTAGTGGCTAAAACATCAGAGTTTTCATGTACAAGTGGCCATTATTTGTAAAGGATTGTTATTTTCTTTTTTTTTTATCATTAAAAGACTATACTTTCCCAATAGGCACATATGCAGCACGTGTCAATTCTTCTTACTTGAGGTTGGGTTTGTGAGAGGGGTTTCTTTTAGGGCAGGGTCTAACTGGAAAGGTCATGAACCTGTCCGTTCCAGAATGGTCATTGGCAGAGGGCTTGGCTTGACAGGGCATTTTCTGGCTAGAAGGTTTCCTAAGGGACAGAAGAAACAGACTTGGGTAGATAACAGATAAATCAATAAGATGGATGTGGGCAGGGGCGTCACACCAAATTCTGGGCCCTGGGTACAAGGATTCACTGCGGGCCCCCGATGAATGTTAACTATTGAAAAATAGCAGATATACAAGCTCACAGCGCGGCACCGAGTGCCGCGCTGCGAGCTTGTATATCTGCTATTTTTGAAAAATCGTGAAAATGTGAGCAAGAAACCTATGTCAAGGACCCCCAAGATGATATGTATTTGGCCACGGACCCCAATCTCAAAATATTTAGTTCCAGGGACCCCCAGAAGCAAAATTTGAGTTAGAAATGTTTGCTTAAAAATACCTATATTCAAAGATTTTCACACATTTTCACAACTTTTCAAAAATAGCAGATCTACAAGGTCGCAGCGCGGCACTCGGTGCCGCGCTGTGAGCTTGTATATCTGCTATTTTTCAATAGATAAAGTTATTAGGGCCCCTCCACCTTGGGCCCTGGTAACTCAGTCCCACTTTCCTACCCCTTGTGACGCCCCTGGATGTGGGTAAAACATATTTACAGAGTTACAGTCCAATGGTGGTGTTACTTATAGCAATATCACAAAATGACAGCTAGCTCAAAAACTAAAATTCATCACAAAATTAAATCAGGTTTATGTACAGGATCTACTCTCTTTTAGAAATATTGAATGGTGGCTTTCAATTGTTTATTCTCAAATGGATACATGGAAAAAAAAACTAGATGACAATCACATTTTTTGCATGCCTCAGCAATACTGCAATGACTATCTCGACAAGAGGCAACATTGTAAGTGTTCTAAAGCAGTGGTTCTCTGGCAGTGACGCTTTTCCAGTTGAAAATACAAGACCATGGTTGTAAAGCAGTGCTCCAATGACTTCTAATGACTACTTTTATTTCTTTCTTTTTTTGTCAGAGAGCATGTCAAATTTAAGGACTGCAGATTTTGAATGTCATCAATAAACAATATTAGATTACATTATATTATATTGTTGAAATATTGACTCAGTCCACAGGCTTCAAGAATACCATTACAAACCTGTTCAAATGCAAATGGCTGTTCTTGGGTTCAGTCTTCGACGGCATGTTGTTAGAATTGTGTGTTTGCGGTGGCACAAGGCCCAGGTCCCCTGTCTTGAAGTGGGACAGTTGGGATTGTGCTGACCTATGTGTAAGAAGTACAGTAAGTACACAGGCTGAACAGTGGTATGTAGCAGAAAGCAGCGCCAACATAGTTCATACATATCCAGGAATCAATTTCCTAAATAAGAAATTCTCTAAAAACAAAAACATACTATATCATTTCCCATAACATAAATGTATTTATTTGAGTTTAAAAGTGTTAGATAGTGGCATTTTCACCACACCCCAGTCAAATACCTGTTAGCCACAGGTTCCGAGATGAAGTCAGTCATGGTGTGCCCTTTCCCCAGCAGGGCGGCGCCATCCAGAACAGCCAGCACCTTCTGCATCATATGATTCCTCCGGGCTATGGCGTCCACCTCTGAGTCCTCTTCTTTGGGAACTTCCTGGGGTGAGAGGGTGAATGGTTGATTTATTTTACATGTTATGTACATCTGCTTGCAACAGGGAAGCTTTTGAGTGGCGGAGCAACACAATGAATACACACACCAACGGTGTCTTTTAACCTTCTTACACCCAACAGACCATATTTACACGGTGGCCATTTTTCTCATACGTTTTACAAGATATCATATTTCTTCCTTTTCATCATCAATCAATAGGACCATTTCATCATCATCACCTCCCAAGGACGACGTACAAACCGGCCAAATTGTGAAAATGGTATTTCAATAAAAGGTATCGGTTTGGCAATCAGAGGGAGTCTGTGATATGTGGTTTTCAACTGTCATGCTGGCTTCATGTGGTTTTTCTGACAGCAGAAGATGGATGGATGACCTTCAGAGCCTGTTTGAGAGCGATGGCGACATCCTGCAGGATGCTCTCCAGTTGGCCCTGCCTCTTCCTCTCTTCGACTAACTCCGCCCCCAGCCGCTCCACCTCTGCTCTGTTTCTGACGCACTCCTTCAACACTGACTCGTGATCCTGTCTGAAAAGACACACCATAAATTAAGATTTATAAAATGTTGTATGTTGGAGTCGCGCACTGGAAAATATGACTATCTACAAGCTCATAATGCAACGCGTTGTGAGCTTGTAGATCGCCTACAGCAGGGGTCTTCAACAGGGGGTCTGGGACCCCTAGGGGGTCCCCAGAGTTACTACAGGGGGTCCTCCAAATCTTTGTGTGATAGAAGCTTTTTTTCCTCCTTTTTTATATTAACCACTTGAACCCTAGCGTCCATATTCTGAGAACTTTAGCCAAAAATAGCAGATCTACAAGCTTGTGATCTTGTAGATCGGCTATTTTCGGCAACAAGTTTATTAAGTATTGACGGTCCAAGTGGTTAAATATCTGGAAACACAAATTGACATGAATACAAAATGCACTGATGATTGTGCTGTCAAACGATGAAACTATATGGTATCTATGGGTTGTGGGGGGTCCCTGCTTCATCTCTCTCTCTCGACTATAAGGGGTCCTTGGCCTGAAAACGTTGAAGACCCCTGGCCTACAGAACACCTGGACATAAATCAAAAGTGTCAAATGTTTCAGGATTCTTTACTCTCCGCATTAGCAAATACTGAGACAGGAAATAAACTGGATGCATTTTGTTGTCAAGTTCTTTTTTAATCTTGTTTGATGTTTTTGAAATCTAGTCTCACTGAGATTGAAAAACTATTTATTATGATCAGATTGAATTGAACATCATTATAGACTGTTGCCCCGAGGACTACTAGCATTTCTGTGGGTTATCTGCACAGCATAGTCTGCACAGCATAGTCTGTGTCTATCTCGCATCCCAAAAAGTTTTTGACAAGCACACCTTAAACTTAAACCTTCACTCACATTCAGCATTTATGATATCAAGGCACTGAGACACAAACACGTCAATCAGCCAAGCTGAAGCAACTGACACCCAGCACACAGTAAAATCCTCAGTGTAAAAAGTGTATATATATTTTTTTCTAACACTAACTAGGTCCATTTGGATCATTTTTTACACTCTCTGACTGAGTTAAACTAACACTAAGGATTTTAGTGTGCACAAAAATCAACACGTTGCCTAGCATTTTTTAGAAGCCCAGTTTGGAGACGCCAGTCATCACTGCAGATGTGTGGCGGTCATATTGTGAGTGGCTGTCACATCATCATTTATTTGTCACATTCTCTGTGTTGTGAACGCACTAGAGACTGAGAGGCAAACAATAATAATCATTCAGCAAGTGACTGATGGAGCAGTGAGGAGGTTCAATGAAGGAGGATAAATTTTGCTTACATTCCACTAGGCAGGGGCGTCACAAGGGGTAGGAAAGTGGGACTGAGTTACCAGGGCCCAAGGTGGAGGGGCCCTATAGTAACTTTAGCTATTGAAAAATAGCAGATATACAAGCTCACAGCGTGGCACCGAGTGCCGCGCTGCGAGCTTGTAGATCTGCTATTTTTGAAAAGTCGTAAAAATGTGCGCAAATCTTTGAATATGTATTTTTTTAAAGCGAACATTTGTAACTCAAATTTTGCTTCCGGGGAGGGGTCCCTGGAACTAAATATTTTGAGATGGGGGTCTAGCTGTGGCCAAATACATATCATCTTGGGGGTCCTTCACATGAAAACGTTTGAGCACCACTGACAAAGAAACATAAGTTTGACATGAAACAAGAAACATAAGTTTAAACATGATGTTCACACATTTTCACGATTTTTCAAAAATAGCAGATCTACAAGCTCGCAGCGTGGCACTCGGTGCCACGCTGTGAGCTTGTATATCTGCTATTTTTCAATAGTTAACATTCATGGGGGGCCCGCAGTGAATCCTTGTACCCAGGGCCCAGAATTTGGTGTGACGCCCCTGCACTAGGTCAGGGGTTTTCAAAGTGGGTGACGGGGCACCCTGGGGTGCCGTGACAGCAATCCAGGGATGCCTTAGAATGATTTGATGATATTTGGAATTCATCAATATCACTACATCAATATCACTTCACTATGTGAAGACCTGATTTGCACTGTACTTGATGAGTTCTTTTTCCATCTACAGCCAACTCTCTTCTCCAAAAATAGCAGATCTACAAGTTCACAACGCATCGTAGATCATCTATATTTGGTGAACTTTCCCCCCAGAATAGGGATACTGGGTTTCAAGTGGTTAAACATCAAGTCTAACGTTATTTTCAGTCAGTTCTGATGGAAACAGATATTTATCCGCGACATAGCCTACCGTATCTCAGGTGGAAAGATGTGCATATTTACGTCGTTGATATGATTTAAGTTTCAAAAAATGAACAATTCAGGGGTGCCGTGGATGAAAAAGTTATTTACGGGGGGTGCCCCGAAAACCCCTGCACTACATGCACACATTTGTTTTCACTGCATTCACAAAAATCAGAGGATCTGTCCTGCGAATAATATAAAAAAAGGGTATCCAGTGCAAAAGTTGACAGTACACTTGATTCATACTGTATGAGCAGGAGTATCCAACCTTTATACTCCCTCGTACGACAGTTGAATAGTAGATATACAAGTTCACATCACATTGTGAGCTTGTGAGTAAATCAGGCTACAATCAAATGACCCATGAACAGAGCACTTAACCTCCAGGTGCTCCAGGAAAGCTACAGTACTCAGTTCTTCTGTCTGTAAAACATCTCTTAAGTAAAGTAAATTTTTATTGTGAATGTATAGTTCGTAAACATACTAATTCAAAACGGATCTGATACACATTCTTCTTGTTGTATTGTGTTGGCATTAGTACAGTCTCATGGGCCTTGCCACACTAGCATGATGTTGCTTGCTTGATTGATTGAAGAGTGTATTAGCAGTTTGCAATAGAAAGTACAGTTTCATGACAGCACAAATCATTGGTACAAGGTCAACTAAAAGGAGATCCTAGAAAGCCTTACGGCTTATTTACACCACTTTATGTACCGGTATCTCATATGCATATGCTGCCAATTCCAGTGACAAAATAATAAATTCCGAAACCATAAATGATTATATATGAAAAGCAGCAGATACTGTACCTGAGTGTGTCCATCTCAGCCAGGAGATCTGTGTGCTCCATCTGGAGCTGCTGCTGTTCCATATGGGTGGAACTATGCTCTTCTAGCTGCGCCTGGAGGAGCTCGCATTTCTCTGTCAGCTGTTCCACCACCTAATGGAAGAGTTTTGAGAATAATTAAGATTTGTATCGTAGTACTGTTCTTTTTATTTAAAAAAATATATATTTATACCTTTATTGATAGTAGATAGTAGATTGAAATCAGGGGAGAGACGGGGAGTGACGCGCAGCAAAGCTTGGGACTGAGTTACTAGGGCCCAAAAGTATTTTATACTTTAGCTATTGAAAAATAGCAGATAGGCCTATAGATCTGCTATATTTTTGAAAAGTTGTGTGCAAATCTTTGAATATATGTATTTTTTAAGAGAAACATTTGTAACTCAAATTTTGCTTCTGGGGGGGTCCCTGGCCTGGAACTAAATATTTTGAGACGAGGGTCCATGACCAAATACATATCATTCTGGGGGTCCTTCACGTGAAAAGGTTTGAGCACCACTGACATAGAAACATTGTTTTTTTTTTAAATATTCAAAGACTTGCACAAGTTTTCATGATATACAAGCTGTGAGCTTGTATATCTGCTATTTTTCAATAGTTAAAGCACAAAATAATTGAAGTGAATCCTTGTACCCAGAGCCCAGAATTTGGTGTGACACCCCTGCTCCCACACACCTTCTGGCTGCTTCGGCTCTTGTGGGTCATCTGTTTGACTAGAGGCTCCAGGACGGACACCTCAAGGCAGAGGTGCTTCTTTTGCTCCTGCAGAGCCCTGTTCTCCTCCAAAAGCACCAGGCTCTGGTCTGACAGGTGTTTGAGCTGGGTCGTGAGCGCCACGTTCTCGTAGATGGCCCTCTTAGTGGTCTCCGGCATCCTCTGCTCCGAAACGCGCTGAAACTCGGCCGCCACTGCTGCCACGTGGCTGTGCATCTCTTCCTTCAGCCTGGGGAAATGGGGGAGGTATAGTGCCCTCAAAGGGAGTTTGACTCTTGACCAGTGGTGTAAAGTACAGTAACTAGGTACATTTACCTAAGTAATGTACTTAAGTAAAAAAAAAAGAAAAAGAAAAGAAAAGAAATGGTATTTGTACTTTACTTGAGTATTTCCAATTTCCAATACTTTTACTTCTACTCCACTATATCTCGGATCCAAATATTGTACTTTTACTCCTCTACATTTATTTGAAAACTTTAGTTACTTATTACTTTGCAAATATAAATTATAATATTATAAAACATACATACACACCCTATTTTATACCTTGGCTATTTGAAAAAAGCAGATCTACAAGCTCACAACGAGTGGTGTGAGCTTGTAGATCTGCTATTTTCAAACATTTTGTACTTTGGTACTTTAAGTACATTTTGATGTACTTACTTTTACTCAAGTACATTTTGAATTCTGGACTTTTACTTGTAACAGAGTACAGTATTTTCCGGACTATAAGGCGCACCGGACTATAAGGCGCACTGTCAATGAATGGTCTATTTTCTAACTGTTTTCATATATAAGGCGCACCGGACTATAAGGCGCACATAATAGACGCTACCGTTGCGTTATGCATCCAACAGATAGAGCTGTGCTAAAGGGAATGTCAATGTCAATGAATGATCCATATATAAGGTGCACTGGACTATAAGGCGCACTGAAGTTTTTTGAGAAAATTAAAGGCTTTTAAGTGCACCTTATCGTCCGGAAAGTACGGTATGTCTATATTGCAGTATTGTGACTTTTACTTAAGTAAAATATGTGAATACTTTTTCCACCACTGCTCTTGACATTGGCTTTGAAATGTTCTTACTGACTGAGCGGGTTTGTATGTGCCGTGTACATTTGGTCTGCATTTCAACATTCTAGTGTCTCCCTAATGAAGCGCACTTTGTGATTCGGGACTGAGTCAGCAGTAAAGTGAAGCAGGTGTTGCTAATTATTTTACTACTCCAGCCTTAGTTTAAGCCAAAGGTGTGTATGTTCAGGGAACTCAATGCATTTTTGCTGGCCAAACAAAACGCTGGCAATTTTAGCATACTGAGCAGCATTATTATGTCCGCAGAGGTTTTCCAGTGTGTTCTAAAACTACGATATCATGGGTAACAGTAGCCTACCAACCTGTCCTTATACAGCAGCGCTTTTCTCTCTAGATTATAGATGGCAGTGTTGTCCTCCTCCTTCTGAATGGCCAGCTGCTTCTTAAGTGAATCATTCTCAGCCATCAGCCTCTCCTTCTGCCCACAGAACTCCTCCAGGGATGCCAACTTCCCTGCTGGGGTTGGAGGAGAGGAGGGGAGGGGAGGAGAGGAGAGGAGAGGAGAGGAGAGGAGAGGAGAGGAGAGGAGAAACAGAGTCAGACCATTGTGGTTTGTGGAAGGTCAGACACAGACTGTCACTGACTTACAATAAAAATGACATAAACTTGATTGAGCAAGCACAATTTACCACAGGGATTTGCACAAGAATCTTAAGACTGTGATGTGTTCATCTCTCTTTGTTTTTCAAATGAGTTGCTGAAAACCGCTTGACATGCATTTCACAATGAACGTCATTTGTCCCTAAACCAACTTTTACTTCAAATACAAGAACATTATTGTGGCTGCCTGACATTTGTATGAGTCATGAAACTATTTGTGTCCAGGCTTTTCCCATTAATCAATGTGAATTCAACCCCTATAGGATAATACTTGATCCCCAAACAAAACATATCACTATTATGTCTTTTTAATCACTAATTATAGCAGTTTTCTCAACAAATGTACATAAGAATGTGACCCAGCTATCAACACCTTGTCCTATGAGAAGAGGGCAGAATAGAATAGAAAAGTTAAAGGTTTTACACCCAGGGTCTTCAACAGGGGTCCATAGGGGGTCCTCAGAGTTACAACAGGGGGTCCTCCAAATCTTTGTATGAACGTTTTTCTCCTTTTTTACATTAACCACTTGAATCCTAGCGTCCATATCCTGAGAACTTTAGCAAAAATAGCAGATCTACAAGCTCACAACGCCTTGCGCTGCGAGGCGTTGTGAGCTTGTAGATCGGCTATTTTCAAAGGTTTGGTGAGGGCAAAAATAGCAGACTAAGTACAGAGTGAAAGGTCAATATTGACGGTTCAAGTGGTTAAACATGTATCTGAGAACATGAATCCAAAATACAATGATGATTGTGCTGTCAAACAATGAAACTATGGAATCTCTGAAAAGGTTGTGGGGGTCCCTGCTTCATCTATTTCACAACTAAGGGGTCCTTTGGCCTGAAAACGTATGAAGACCCCTGTTTTACACGAAACGACAAGAATGTTTTCTGATTGGGAGTTTCTCTCACCAAGCTCTGCGTTCTCTGAAGTGAGTCTATCCTTGCTCTCTTGAAACTCCTGGCGCAGCTGTCTGTCCTGCAACTCCATCTCCAGGTTCTTGGCCTGCTCCAGACTCACCAGGCGCTCTGACAAATCACTCAGTTCATCCTCCTTCTGCGCCAGGGAACGCTTCAGGTACGACACAATGTCTTTCTTCTCTTTCTGCAAAGTATTGTACTGAGCGGTGAGGTCGATCATCTGCAACTCCAGTTCATCACATTTGCGCTGGTACCTGGAGGAAGAATGAGTTGTAATTGTTTCGGGGCTCAAAGAATTGTGACATTTATCACTTCCTAACCCTACACTTTTAAAGGTGGGCTTGGTGCATCCGTAAAAATACACGGATAGGTGTGTTGTAACTTGCACATGGTTAAAGAAGGCTATGCCTGCCTACTGGTTAACAGCTGGAAGAGTGGGCAAATGATAACTCTGGGCGTATTTTTTAAAATATTTAATAATTAATTTTACATTTATCTCCTAAATGGACAGCCAATACAACATTTGCATAACCAGTCATTTTGGGCAAATAGGCTTAACAAAAGTTGAATGTTAAATTTAGGACTGAAATCATGTAGCCTATAGGCCTACTTTACATTATTTCCCAATATTTTCCAAAGCATACATCATTGATTGATTGATTGATTGATTTAAATAAATGACAATTTAACATTGAGGTGGCCACAATGAGTTGCCCTGCCCACTAGATCTGTATGTGCAAGTTAAGTGCACTGGCTACTGTGACTAGCCTGATAATTCAGTCCGCACATTACCACCCCCTGTTGGTGGGTGGTGTGTAACGAAGTGAAACGTAGTGTGTGAAGAGTCTGACGCTTGCAGTCAGGCAAGCTACAGACAGTACGCAACATTGGCTACAGTAGCCTACGCAAAAGCAGCTGGCTTAGTAGTAACATGTGATTTAGTTTTGTGTTGATTTGGAGGGCGACATGTTTTACTTACTAACTGAACTGCAGGGTCTAATCAAGTTGTTCTACACAGGCTAAAATAAGCCTACTGAAAGTTTTTATAACAGCTAAAAGTATAGACTTTGATTAGCCTACTTTCTCTCTTTATTTGAGCAACTGAGAAAAGTCTCACCTTTCCGACCGTTCCTCCAAAAGCCGTATTTGCGCTGTATCTTTTTCTTTATCAAGCAATGTGCCATCTGTTTTATTTGTCACGGTCGTCATGCCATCTTTTTTGTTCAGCTTTGTTTCGCTTTTTTTGTCATTCTTTCTCGGCATTTTCCCAGTCAAACTTTTTTGTCAGAGAGAAACACACACAACAGACCACACGTTGTTGCTATGGGATGACGTCATCATCATCTGTTCATTCATAAGATTGAAAACAAGTTTGCAAAAAAAAGAAAGAAAGAAAAGAAAACAAGTTATTAAAGCCACGCCCACATCCATGATGGCAAGCACTAGCCTACATTAGAAGACACCAGTTATCCAATTATCCAATATAGGCTATAGGCCTATATATTCAGACTTATAATCAAGGTATGCAATGCAGGAACAAATGTTTTATTATGCAATGCAGGGACAAATGTTTTATTTCGTAGGCTACTATTAGACTATTAAATTAATTTAAATTTCTATCAGTTGATGCCTCTATAGGCTATATAGCCTAGGCCTATAGCTAATTTCATTGCATTTTTTTATTTAATGTATGGACATGGAACTGAGCTTGCACTTACTGTCAATAGAGATCCTGAAAGATTATAAATTAATTATGAAGAGGCTTGTGGTATTTTTTAATACATTTTTTGTCTTAAGAATGCGACAAATACAAAAAAAATATTATTGAAGTCAAGTCTCCATGGCATGACTAATCAATAGAAAAAGTATTTTTGGGGGTGAACTACTTCTTTAAAGGAGAGTGGCTTCCAAAACGATTCAATGATGAGATTTATTTTCTTTTTGCTTTACAAACACAGGAGAAAAATAGTCGGAGGCCTTAGGCGCCGTACAGACATCTGCGTCACGCATCATCATCTTATCGTATGAGAATGGCCACTGGGTGCGCCGTTCTAATGCATTCTCAATGCAAGGTTGTTTGGTGTTTTGTCGTTGCCGTGTCTCTTCAAGAGCGTACAGGCTGCGGTTGAGCTAGAGACACGGCAACGACAAAAAACCAAACAACCTTCCATTAACAATGCATTAGTACGGCGCCCCCAGTGGCCATTCTCAGACGATAAGATGATGATGCGTGACGCACATGTGTGAGCGCGGCCTTAGGGTTTTGTTTAGCTCTGGTCCATGGCGTTAGTGGAGTTCTCCCTAACGCTATGTTCCTCTACCTCCGTATTCCTTGGCAAAACCGGAACACCCCGCCGTCTGGTCCAAAAATAACAAAAACTGTTTCGCCCCTCATCAAACCAAAGGTATCAGTGGACAGTTGAAAGCTTACTCTACTTGGACGAGGTCTGAGCCCCCCACCACACGATTAAAATACATTTCTAGGGCAAAATGAAAAATATTCCACCGGATGGAGACGCTCTTCCAGGTTTTTACGAAACAGCGCTTCCAACGTCGCAGAGTTGAATAACACCTAGTGAGACTAATGCTCTGTGTAATTCGGTCCTCTGACCTGCGCGGCAGTAGTGAGTTGGCACCTTGATGGCGACGACAAATAGTGAAAAACGAGAAGAAATGGAGTCTCCATCCGGTAGAATATTTTTCATTTTGCCCTAGAAATGTATTTTAATCGTGTGGTGGGGGGCTCAGACCTCGTCCACTAAGTAGAGTAAGCTTTCAACTGTCCACTGATGCCTTTGGTTTGATGAGGGGCGAACAGTTTTTGTTATTTTCGGACCAGACGGCGGGGTTTTCCGGTTTTGCCAAGGAATACGGAGGTAGAGGAACATAGCGTTAGGGAGAACTCCACTAACGCTATGGACCAGAGCTAGGTTTTGTTGTGCTAATCAGTCAATAAGCGCCAAATTTTGCACAGATGTAGCCCAGGGCATGCTCTAATGATTTAGCTATAGGGCGCCCGAGTCGGCGACCTTTTAGTCTAGTAATTCTAGGAAAAAAATCCACTCCGGTTGGAAAAAATTGTGTTATTTAGTTTCTCAACTGATTCTGACAGGAAATTAGGTCTACTAGCCAGGATAAAAAATCTACCATAATCTGCTCACTGCAAATACCCACAGTGGCCAAATCAAGTTGGGCTCCCATCGACTTTCTATACAGGAGGAAAATACCCAGAAAAAAAATCTGCTTTAAGTAGGATGTGAGAGGTCTAACTAGGGGTTTGTCATGATGCTGAATCCATTGCAAGCATTTGTTTTGCACAAAAAACATGCCTTGGGCTAAAAATGGCCCCAGAAAATGATGGTTTAGTGATGAAAAGTGATGAGTCATCACTTTTCATCAGTTTTGTGGGCGTTTTCTGGGGCCAATGAATGTTTTTTGTGCAAAAAAAATGTTTGCAATGGATTCAGCATCATGACAAACCCCTAGTTAGACCCCTCACATCCTACTTAAAGCAGATTTTTTTCTGGGTATTTTCCTCCTGTATAGAAAGTCGATGGGAGCCCAACTTGATTTGGCCACTGTGGGTATTTGCAGTGAGCAGATTATGGTAGATTTTTTATCCTGGCTAGTAGACCTAATTTCCTGTCAGAATCAGTTGAAAAACTAAATAACACAATTTTTTCCAACCTCAGCTTTATTTTTACTTGACTATTTGGGGTCGCCACAGCTCCAGAAAACACCCACAAAACTCTGAAAAGTGATGACTCATCACTTTTCATCACTAAACCATCGTTTTCTGGGGCCATTTCTAGCCCCATGCAGGAATGTTTTTTTGTGAAAAACAAATGCTTGCAATGTATTCAACATCATGACAAACCCCTAGTTAGACCCCTCACATCCTACTTAAATATCCAGAAAATTTTTCCTCCTGCATAGAAAGTCGATGGGAGCCCAACTTGATTCGGCCGCTGTGGCGACCCCGAAGGTCTCTGACTAAAAGGAAATCTACAAACTCAAAAGGGTTGCCCACCCACACTGCTGCTGCTCCTATTATTATTTATATTATTTACAAATGAAAAAAAAAAAAAAAAAAAAAAAAAAACTGAGCAATAACCAAAAGGTTAGTATTATAGGTATTTCTTGTGATGTGTAGGACCCAGAATTCCAAGTGGCTTCTCTGAGTGCAATTGTAATGAACTTTGTGTCTGTGCTTAGATTTTGTTGTTGTTGTTGTTGTTGTTATAGGTTTTTTGTATTTTGTGTGATTGTTGTAAACTCCCATATGATGTCTTGGCCATGTCATCCTATTGAGATTTTTAGTGTGATTATGTGCGTTTTGGTTATACATCGGTTGGTCTTTACTATGCTTTTGCCAGGAAATCTTAACAGGAAATGTTGCAAGTCGACGATGACACATGATATTCACACCTTCTTGGCGCCCCTGAATACCGATAAGATCTCATCTTCACTGCTTAAATATGTTTTTAGATTTCATATACAATTTAACACAACTATACAGAATGTTAAATGTGTATACACATTTTTAAATATATACAGTATGTACAATATATAAAGTTAACCTCCTAGAATAGACTGTCTGGCTCTGGCACTACCTCCTTGCAATAATGAAGTCCTGTAGTGCCATGTGATTAAAGGCATTATCAGCTCTAAAATATTACATCCTAGCAGGTTGATGTTGATTCTATAAGGTTTGGTATCTTTGCTTGTTTTCTGGGGAACGTTTACAAAACGATGATATGATTGCTGACAACCAAAAGGCCAGGCCCTGTTGTTTAAGAAGAGCTCTTGAGGTTTCGCAAAACCTCAAAAACAGCTCAATCCTGTGAAATGTACCCCATACTTCCTCTTGTTCAGAAGGCAGGAAGTACACTGAATCTTCCGTCATAACACACTGGTTATCACATTACTCCACAGCAGTATCAGGATGTAGAGAAGGTTGATACACTTGCCTCAGTTTATGAATATTAAAAGATTGTTGGAACAATCTCCTCTCTGAAGCCTACCTCTGGACAATGAATAAACGCAAGCTGAGTGAGTTTCTTTTTTTTTTTATTATGCATGCTATAGTCCTAATGTTCTTTCAGCTTGGGTATTGGAAATCGTACTTGTCCGCACTGTACAGATAATGAGTCATGCTTCTCTTTTTTATGTTTGGTTATTTCACTTTCACACAGTAGTTTACAAAAATGAAATATGTGAATATTTACAATATCCACAAGATAAACATTATCCGCAATATGCACATAAATAGCCTAAAGAATAATCCATGCTCTTGTTCATGAGCAGTTGTGCTACTAAGGAGTCTGAGCATTGTCTGTTTCTATTTAAAAGTAGCATGTAAAAACATAAATCCACCAAAAGCCAATCCTCTTGATCAGTACCTGAATTACGTTCTACTGAATCAGCCTCATATTAATGAATAATGATAATGAATTTATTTGTGTAGCGCTTTCCAATCAGAGTTACAAAGTGCTTCACAGAACAAGGTAAAAGAGCAGCATTATAAATCTTAAGAGAAAACTACAGCATAACACCAGTGAATAAAATACCATAGAAAAAAACAGAGAACTATAAAATAAAAACGCTAAAACTGTCAAGAAGAGGTGAGTTTTCAGAAGTGATTTAAAATAAGTGAAATAATAATATATATTTGTATATAGCACCTTTCTAGACATGAGCCACAAAGTGCTGAACAAACACGAGACAGGGTAATAAAAACAAAGAAAGAACAAAGAACAAACAAGTGAAAATAAGATGATCTACCATATTTACAACAAGAAATAACCATACATACAAGCAAAAGAAATAAAATAACCATAAGCAAAAGGCAAGGAAGAACAAAAAAGTTATTTAAAGGAATGCTTTCTGGAACATATAATATATTTTTTATGACTTTCTTTTATGACGCTTTTAATAGTGATTTAAACAGTGTAAACTGTAAGGGAATGACTGAGGCGAGTTTTCTCGGGTAGGGCATTCCAGAGCTTTAATAGGGACTCGGACAGCTAAGGCCCGATCACCCTTAGTAACATAGGTCACAGCACAGACAGACTTATGACGAGTCAGAGCTAGAAGTGCATATGAGTGCTTCTTCGTGTGTGTGTGTGTGTGTGTGTGTGTGTGTGTGTGTGTGTGTGTGTGTGTGTGTGTGTGTGTGCGCGCACCATGCATTCGTGCATGCATGGTGTGAGTGTGCGTGAGTGAGTGTGTGTGAGTGAGTGTGTGTGAGTGCTCAAGCTCATACTGTACATGTATATGTGTGTTTGTGTGCGTGCCGCTGTGCGTGCACAAGCAGCCTTCTGTGAATGTGATGACTCTGTCCACTGTTCTACTTATAAATAGGTTTTTGGTCTATTGTAGATAAAGCATAAATGGCTCATTGTTTGGTATCAATAGAAGCAGCCCAGCTGAGCTCAGACCAAAACACAATGTTGAAGAAAGAACAGCAAATGTAGAAGGAGAACAGATTACTATTTGTCTATTCTTCTATTAAACTATCTTCTAAAGTGACATTCCACCCATAAGAGGGACTCGTTCTTGCCCTGCACTGTTTTGTATTCACAAACAAAAATATATTTGCATCTTCTTGAACCTTTACCTGGGACAGAGACGTAAAAGAAATGCTGGATTTCCTCATAATTTCTTTCTTTTTACCTTACCGTTGAGACACCCAAATGCTAATTTGGATTCGTAATAATGTCTTTGGTTCATTAGTGCACAATTGATCCTTACGTGAGATGAACTTACATGCTGTGTTTTACACTTCTCATAATCAAAAAGAATCATGTGCATTCACACATTTCCAAAGCTGGAGTTATAACAGCACAGCAGCAGTATTCACTGGCGGTTACATAATACATTTAAATAAGATGTCTTCCCTTTCCTTTGGTTTTAGTTTGGGGCTCTTCCAAATTCCAAAGTGCCATCATAAAAATATGAATAATTGACCAGGAATAAGAAAGTACTTGCATCTACTGTTGCAATCTGTTGCTATACCATCTGCCCCTGCATTCAAAACCATTAGCTTATATTTAGCGGAGGAAATAAATAACTGTCACAATTTCAACCTCTAATAGCTCCCCAGGGCAGAAACATAATCAAACAACTCGGAAAGCTCAGCTCACAGCTCTGAATACAAACTGTGGAGTTCCACCATGCTTGGGTGCAATAACATTCCATGCATGACATGAAAATACACTTGAAAATACACTTTTTTCACAAGACTAAGTCAAATACAAACTTTGTTCCTTTTCCTGTGAATTCAGAGTAATCACATTAGATACCATAAGACACTGTTCTGACTAATATAAAAGGCTGTGGAATTTAGTTTGTTCCCGTGGTTCAAATCCAATGATTGTCAATATAACCTGCATGATAGGATGGATAGGACACTTGTGAAAATCTTAACCGTAGATGAAAAAAGAAAAGAAAAAAATAATCTACACATTTTGAGTGCAAAAAAAAACATACATTCTAAAACAGCTAGTTCGATTCCTTGATTCTGATTGGCTGGTTTCCATTTTCGCTGTGGTATATGAGACTATAATCCACACCTTGAATCAGTTTATATCAAACCCAGGTGTGTTATGTCTTTCCACAGTGTTCCACAGTGCACCAATTATCTGCACCTGTGTTGTTAGCAAAAAATCTGGAAACTACTTTCTTGTAGCTGGGAACTACTTTCTTGCTGACCTTGTAGTGAATTATTAGTGAAATAGAACAGTTTTAATTGGTACATGTCTATGATTTTTCATGTTGCCATATTGTAACAGTTTTAGAAAAGCAATAAGCCACACGAGGCATGTGGTTACCTGTATTTTATAACGGCTGAGATGGTTGGAGACACTCGGCTTCGCCTCGTGTCTCACCACCAGTGGTGCAATGGTGATTCAATGTTTGGGGGGTCGCGAACGTTGCTCAACACCTACTATACAGGTCTATTGATATGCATATAGGCTTGTTTCTTTGTTAAAACAGTTGTCGAGGTGTGAACTTGGGGGAGTGAAAGACCCCGGCTCAGAAAAGATTTGGGTCGCCGGGGGCGCGTGACCCAAGACTACGGTAACACTGCTCACCACGCCTCTCAGTCGTTATAAAATACCAGGTCACCACATGCCTTTTGTGGCTTATTGCTTCAATATACCCCTCCAATGTATAGTAGTGAATATGTCATTGTGTGTATGCCACATAATATAACACTAACAACCTCCCATCAGGTTTCAAATGGCTTGGGAGCCTTTCCAACTCCAAAACACGGCACTCATCAGACAAGACAGACTCAAGCCATAATGGGAAGCGTAATAGTGTCACACCAGTGGGCAGCCAGTCAGCGGATGACATGGAGTCCCGTCTGCACAGCCCTGGCTATGTTCGCTCCACTGACATGTACTCCCATGTGGGCACGACGCCCCGCAGAGAGAGCACTAGAAAGAAGAAGGGTGCCAGCAAAGCCGAGATAGGGCAGAGCCAATGCCTGGCGGGCGACTACGTTCGAGAGTCTCCTCTTCTGACTGCCCTGTCTGCCACCAGCCTGCCCTGTCTGGACAGGCTTCAGCCCACTCCTGTCCAAGCGAGGCCACTGCCACTGCCCCCGACGCCCACCCACTCTCCATTTAAAGACTCCAAATTCTCCAATAGAAGCGCTACGGAAGACGCTAGAACCGCTTCAGTGGACACCCTGGAGAGTCAAGAGGCCACATTGAGACATGCGGATCCCGGCAGTGCCGTAGATATCAAGCCCTCAGAGATGGCTGCAGTTAATGCTGTGCTCCCCCGTACATCTTCCCTGGCCCCTCAGTCAGCACTGGTGTCGGCCAGCAGCCGCACACAGGATTTGTATATGGTGATGGATCCTATAGCGACTCAAGTAGCCCGGGGCTCTGCGGAAGACCAAACAGAGAAGCATCAACAGTCGATGAGGACACAGGAAACCAGCAAGCCCCTTGAGGATTCACAGGAAGTGGAGCTGGAGACACTTGATGGGTGAGAATAATTTGTGTGTTAAAAAAAAAGTGTTATAAAAATATATATATATCTAAAATGATGGACAATTGCTAATCCACAACTTAAAGTAGCTCTACTCGCAGGTACATTTTTATGGGTCCCTTAATTTTATTTTTAATTATTATTATTTCAAAAATAATTTCAAAAGTAATTTAATGAATAAATAAAAGAAATTCCATAAATTAGAAGAATAAAAATAAAAAGTAGGCTAGTTAAATGATCTACAAGTTCAACTTGTAGATCTGCTATTTTCATTAGTTTGGGTCCCTGGCAAATGTCTAATTTCTCTTTTGGGTCACAGGCTAAAAAGTTTGGGAACCACTGGTCTACAGTGTTGGTGAGATTGATTGATTGATTGATTGATTGATTGATTGATTGATTGATTGAAGACTTTATTTAACGTTTGCATAGAAAAAGGTACAGTTTCATGACGGTACAGTTCACTGGTACAAGGTCTACTAAAAGGAGATCCTAGAAAAGACTAAGCTTATTTCCACAGGAAACAAAGACAAAATCAAAGACAAAATGCAACATAGGTAGCACACGGGAAATGTAGGCTAAAAAGTCTTTAAAGTGAAATAATATCTCGTTTATCTTAATTTATTGGAATTGACTCGTTTCAACAATAATTTTGAAAGCAGCAGTGCTACTTTCTTCATCATTAATTAGGCCTACATCGCCAAAGTTTACCATGATTAATGATTATCGATTACTGACCATAACTGTCTGTCAACAAGCATGCGCACTGGGTCCCTCTCGTCCCGCACGTCCAGTGCCTGACAGCCTGCTGTGCTGTGTCTGTAGACCAGACCAGAACGCAGCTCAAGGCTAACGTTACGCCCCCGCATGCATGTTCAAGCTCAACAGCTGGGCTGGTTCCGTAGCGGTACAGTAGAACTGTGTGAGATTCGGGAGTCGGGACCTATGCTGCCAATCAGTAGGCCTACAGTCTGGGTCCTGGGATGATGAAGACAATGAGCAAAAGGTGAGAATGCAATTATTTTAATTGGTTTAACCTGGTTGTGATAGAGTATTGGGATTTATCTTGAAGTGTGCGCTGATGGTGAAGTTGCAGAATATATGAGACGGTTGCCTAATTCCTCAGATAAACTTTATTATCCCTCACGGGGACATTAATTTAGCCCATCAATATTCCAGACAAAATAACATGAAATCTAAAATAAGACTAGGCCTACAGCTTGGTCTCTCAAGTCTTAAATCACATAGCCTAGACTGAGTGTAACAAAAAAAGAAAAAGCTATATGTGATCAATAACAAATAATGGGGGGAAATTCTGATTTAAACCTGAATGTTATACAGGCTGATATAGTTTAATCAAGGAATAGACCTACAATGTTTGTCTAGGCTATGATTGATTGATTGATTAATTGAATACTTTAGAAGTTCGCATAGAAAGCACAGCACAGGACAGAACAGTTCAGATAAGGTCTATGATTTAAACCCAAGAAATCACAACAGCTTGTTTACATTGGGGTCATTTTGTTCTCAATTCATTACTGAGAATACAGACATTAAATGACAGACAAATGATGTACACCTGTCATCATGTAAAAGTAAAAATACAAAATAACCTACTTGTTTGACTTTAATATGCAAACAATCAAATATAAAAAAGCCATACAGTGAAGCTGCACTCACAGATGCCATCATTTTAAAATAATTTTGAGAGCAATCAAATTGTATTTTGAAAAGTTTACAAACCATTAAAAAAAGTCTATGCCCACAGTAAGTTATATGACAAGTAGGCCTAGTTTTAGATTGTGTGTCAGAATGCAGCCTTAGTAAACCATTGACAGAAATAGCCTACTTTTAAATCAGTTGGCTATCATTCTGGAATGCCCAGAATGCTTCTCATCTCCCAGTTCAGCACCGTCTCAGTGTGTTTGTTATATGGGGGAGTAGGGGTTCATGACTGCTATTACATAAGGGCAGAAATTTGGTCCTGACTCTCTTTTCAGCCAAAAGCATGATAAGACTGCTTGCTATGAATAAGTGGGGCTCATGAGCCAATTATGTTCACCCCACTGACCCAGTTCAAACTTGACCCTGGTATTAGTACTGTCCTACATATCTTTGTTTGGACTCTGATGGTCTTTGATCAGAGATGAGGAAATTATGATTATTCAGTCTACTGATGCTTGTACATCTCAAAATCCAACAGTCAAGCATACATACAACGTTTTTGGTCTTTTGGAGAAGGCAATCTCAATATTCTACATCTGTCGGCATTTGGTTTGGTTGGTGATAGTCTTCACACACATTATGTTTCTTAGTACTCAAGAGGAAGCATGCGTGTATACTGTGCAGAAATTCCTGTAATTATAGATATATAGCCTATACCATATGGCCCTTCAACAGGGGGTCCAGGTTCAACGCCTCACAGTGCGAGGCGTTGTGAGCTTGTAGATCGGCTATTTTCTGCAAAGAGGTTTGGTGTAGAGGGGAAAAATAACTGAACTGAAGTACAGAGCGAAAGGTCAAGTTTATTCAGTATTGACGGTTCAAGTGGTTAAATATCTGAAAACACAAATTGACATGAATCCAAAATACATTGGTAATTGTGCTGTCAAACATTGAAACTATATGGAATCTATGAAAAGGTTAAGGGGGTCCCTGCTTCATCTCTCTCTCAACTAAGGGGTCCTTGGCCTGAAAATGTTGAAGACCCCTGGCCTATACAGTATGTACTGTAGGCTATATAATTCTTTGGTGTGTGGAGCATGTTTACACAAAAGTGTTTGAATGTTTATGTATGCATTGTGTGTCATACAGACATGTAGCCCCAGGTAACTGTGTGTACCTGTACCTGTGTGTGCAGTGTACAGTGTACAGTGTACAGTTTACTTTGCAGACGCTCTTAATCCAGAGCGATTTACAATAAGCAGGGTAGTACATCAATATAATAAGCAATGTAATACATCAATACATCAACGTCATCAATACATCAATTGCATAGAAATCTCAATCTAGAAAAACGTAGGTGATGTCGTAGGTAGACCAAGCACCACCTATCAGTAAATAACTTTATATAAAACCTAAGAATGCTATCTAGCTTTCATGTGCGGTCATTGAGGGTAGGCGAGTGCTATGGTAAGTGCTATGGGCTTAGGTGGAGTCTGAAGAGGTGAGTCTTCAGGTCATGGCGGAAGCTAGGGAGTAGGGAGTGAGCCTGTTGTTCTAAGTGCGACAGGGAGTTTATTCCACAGTTACTTTGGGGGCCAGGAGGGCGAATTGTCTAGGACAAGTGGATTTTTGTCCTGGAGTTTTTAGCGAGGGTTCTGTCAGCATCCCTGTGTTAGCTGATCTGAGAACGTGTGGGGTTGTAGGGGTTGATCAGGCTTTGGAGGTACGTTTCTGGTCTTACATGTGTGTGTTAAAGGAGTAGTTCACCCCCAAAATGACTTTTTTACTATGTATTACTCACGCCATGGAGACTTGAGTTCAATATTTCTTTGTATTTGTCGCATTTCTAAGACAAAAATGTGATTATAGTAAATTTACCCCCATTGATTCCAGATGGGGACCCAGATGCATTTGGGTCTCCATCCGGAATCAATGGGGGAACATTTATTGTAATCAAATTATTGTTTTAGGAATGCGACAAAAATCTAAAAATATTATTGAACTCAAGTCTCCCTGGCGTGAGTAATCAATAGAAAAAGTCATTTTGGGGGTGAACTACTCCTTTAAGTGTGTGTGAGTGTGTTTGATATAACTTACAGCTGTGAAAGAGAGCGCTGCTGGCTAACTCAACAGGAAGTGTTGTAAAATAATTGACATCCATCCTGGGAACCCCAGCCAGCCAAGGACAGGGAGGTTCCCCTGGATTACGCTTAAAACTGGGCACAGCGGAGCTTTATGTATTATAGGACAGCTATGTTACAAAACCACACAGCGTTTGTATTAGACAAGCTAGCTTTTGTTATGGTTTGCCACTTTTCCTAATCTTCCTGATCAGAATCACTGTATCTAAAATAAATGCAATGTACTGTACAGGGATTTGTTTGCGGTGGCAGTGGGGGTATGATTCATTAGTGTCAGTAGTACAGTATGTACGAAACAGTACATACTGTACTACTGACACTCATGGTACTAGGACAACAGGACCTACATGCATGTATAATTGGGTACGCTGTGTTTATTTGTCTGTTCTTTGCTGGGAGAGAGAATCAGTGATTGACTGAGAAGAAAGGCATGCTGGGGAGGCTGGGGGCAGCTAAAGTTGGACATTGTGTGTGTCTGCGTGCGCGTGTGTGCGCGTGTGCGTGTGTGTGTGTGTGTGTGTGTGTGTGTGTGTGTGTGTGTGTGTTTGTGTGTGCACGCGCTGCGTGCGTGTGTGCGTGCGTGCGCGCGCTTGTGTGTAGATCCATGTTCCCATGCGTGCATAAACTTAGAGTTTCAGTGTTGGGAACACAAGGTCAAGTCCCCTGACATTACTCAAGGAAATATGCAGCATGTTGAAGAAGAGCAGAGGTCCCCCCCCAAAAAGAAAATCAGACTGCCAACACATACTTTCACTCACGCTACACACAGGGGTGTCGCACCAAATTCTGGGCCCTGGTCACTGCGGGCCCCCGATGAATGTTCCTCATAGGGGGAGGGGGTTAAACCCATTTAGACTGGGAACGCATTATTACGCGTTATTTTGTGCTTTAACTATTGAAAAATAGCAGATAGCTTGTAGATCTGCTATTTTTGAAAAATCTTTACATTTTTGGAAAACCTACTGTATGTTTCTATGTCAGGTGAAGGACCCCCAAAATGATATGTATTTGGCCACGGACCCCCATCTCAAAATATTTAGTTCCAGGGATCCCCCAGAAGCAAAATTTGAATTACAAATGTTCGCTTAAAAAAATATGTATATAGACCCATTCAAAGATTTGCACACGTTTTCACGACTTTTCAAAAATAGCAGATCTACAAGCTTGCAGCACGGCAATTCCAGGCCTCTCCACCTTGGGCCCTAGTAACTCAGTCCCACTTTTCCCCTCTTGTGACGCCCCTGCTTTCACTCACGCTACACATACGAAATTGACCATTTGTACTCTCTCAGAGTTCAATCAACACTGGTGATTTTACTGCGCATGCCTTCCATTGTCCCTTAAGGGGGTTGCTATTTTGCAAGCAGTTGCTGGGTGTTGTCATATTAACACACTGTTTGTATTAAAACGTTATGCAAGAGCATGCGATTGACTGCCGCAGTCACACAGAGAACATGAGCATGTTTTGTCTTCTTCTTTGCCGCTGCTGTGTATTTACGAATGACTTGCAAAGCAAGAGCCAAGAAATAATGACGCTGTGAATATCCCATAATTTAAATGATCAAAATGTTAAATAAAGCTAGAAAGGATGTTACTTATAAGTTTATAATCTACACGCTTGGTAACTTAGGTCACCTACGTACATATCTGCCACAGTTTGAAACTGAAACAAAAATATTGACAGCACACACAGACCTTTGTGCATACTGTGCATTCCTGTGTTTGAACAATCCACTGGAAATTTTGATCTCATGATGACAGGATTACTAAATATATACTCTGATGTTTTTCATCTGCCCTTTAGTCAGCACAATGCCATGGATAGCAGTGGAGAATATGTCAAGGTAAGTTATTCAGTTTGAGGATTTTGACTCTATTCTTAGATGTGTGATTTTGAGTGTTTGTGCTTGTATGCTTTTCCATCTTATCTGCAACTTCTTTCCATTAAACTGTAGTCATGATTCTGCTACTCTGACTACAGTATGTGTCTCTTACGGATTCAAGTTTTTGTTCATCTCAATGGCACGACTGCTGCTACTGGTTAAATAAAGGTTAAATAAAAATTCCAGCCTCTCTATTTGTGGGAGACTAGGGGGAGAACCAATGGGGAGACAGTGCTGTGTTCACAGCAGTCAAGCTCTAATTGAATTAGGACTTTTGACATAAAAGACTCTGGAAATACAGCCTATTTAAGGGGAATAGTTTCAAGGTCCCTGGGTTACCAGTAGCAACCAAGCCCCGACTCGATATGACCAGTTATGCCTGGAAAAGGTGTTAAGAGAGGGAAGGAGGATAATTTCCAATTCATTGGCTTATAATTGGATGCTTGCGTACTTGACAAACACACTTGCCTCAATGGGACAAGCTGGCAATGAATGATAATGCTAATGGAATTAAAGCTATTCATTAGTGGGTTCTAGGTCTTTAGACTATACCCCCTGTTTTGTTTTGAAGTGGCGTTGGCCCAGTGCCAACCCCTTAATCACGGTCCCAGGGGATAAGCTATTTGACGGAAGAAGGGGGACTGGAGCCTGAGAGGAAAAACAACATGTCACCTAGGCGAGGGAATAGGGCCAATGGTAATGGGGAGGAGAGTGGGGGGGGTCAACAGGTCTGCCCCACAAAAGAATTCCCAGAATATTGATGTAAATGGCCGTCTGGAGAGGTACTTGATATACAGTAGCTGGTCGCATTCGTACAAAGACGTGACAAAACACTGCTGAATGATGACCTGTTGCACAATAACGTTACCGCGACAACGCGGGTGAGACTCCGCTGTCCGATGCCAGCGTGGGAATAGCAGACTTGTCCCCTCTTTGCCCCATCTACCCTCCCGGCCTCACGCCGTACTCTCTGTCTGCCTCTCAGCCATTTACTGACAAGCACCAGTGCTAGTCTCAGCATCCACATTGAAGATGATGACTATCTTTATAAGACTCATCGGAGGAAATTGGAAACGTTTGGAAATTCCCTCCCCTTTGCATTTTTGTGCTTGAGTAGCGCCGTAGACTGAAGTAGATATCGTCGTTGTCGGGTGGAAACCTCGTATCTCCAAGTTTCAAATTTGTACGTTCTTTCGCAAAGCAAAGCCCTGCGTCATCATACAAGGCTGTCGCACAGAGCAGATCTACAAGCACACAACGCCTCGCGGTGCAAGGCGTTGTGTGCTTGTAGATCGTCTGTTTTCACTAGTATAGTTCATTTTTTAAATGATAAATACAAAACAAACGGTTTTGGACATACAAGGATTTCACCCGACAACGATGAGATGGTTCTGGAGGTAATCTGATCACAGGCCATTCCAGCCTATGGATATACCTGGGCTTCTTCTGTGGTGGACTTGTTGCATGTTTTGGACCTGATCCTCATCCATGCCTGTGATGCCCTTTAAGTTTTCCAAGGAGAAGTTCTGGCTGGAGAGCCCGTCAGAGAACCTGCGCAAGGAGCTGGAGGAGGAGCTGAAACTCAACAGCTGCAAGCTGAGGAGCCACGGCTGGTATTATGGTCGCATCCCCTGGGAGGTCAGTGACACACGCATGCACGTTGCATGCAAGTAGCTAAGTACATTTACTTAAGCCATTTAGGCCTAAAGTTAGGCCTAAATCAGAAATTAGCCTAAAAAAAACAAATATGTTGCTACATACTGTACCTGTACTGTAAGCCCCTCCCATACACTAAAATGTGTTCCCGGCCTGAATGGGTACAGTTTTGAGGTATTAAATTTGTACTTTACTTGAGTATTTCCAGTTTTCAGTACTTTTACTTTTACTCCACTACATCTCAGAGGCAAATATTGTACTTTTACTCCACTACACTTATTTTATAACTTTAGTAACTAGTTACTTTGCAGATATAAATTATTATATTATAAAACTTACATTAATCCACTTTAGCCCTATTTTATACCCAGGCTATTTGAAAATAGACGATCTACAAGCTCACAACGCTATTTTCAAACATTTTGTTCTTTTACTTTTGGTACTTTAATTATATTTTGATGCCAATACTTTCGTACTTTTACTCAAGTACATTTTGAATTCCAGACTTTTACTTGTAAGGGTGCCCTCACACCAAAGTACCTATGAGAGTGGAATCCGCGTTCTGCCAATGCATTTCAATGAGAGTGAAGCGGTTTCATGCCAGCAGAGGATTTCTGCAAAAAACGCTCCCTTCTCATTGAAATGCATTGGTGGAACGCGGATTCCACTCTCATAGGTATTTTGGTGTGAGGGCACAGAGTATTTCTATATTGCAGTATTGATACTTTTAGTTAACATCAAGTAAAACATCTGAGTACTTTTTCCACACACATGCAAAGCAACCTGTCTTGTGTTAGCCTATGCCTTTGGTAAGTTTTACTTTCATCACAGCTATCGTTTTTTGAGGCATGGCATCACATTTATAGAATTTCATATTGTCTCACATTGTATCAGTTATTAGGTGGTACAAGTGTTTATTTCGGGGGGTGCCGCTCCATTTATGATCTTATCATTCATTTGTATTGCCAGTGGGGATATGTTTCTGGTCAGACTAATTGCATTTACTTTTGAGATATGTAGATATGAGTTTTGATATTTATGTTTGATAATGTCATACTTTAACAATTTAATAGATAATGTATGTTAAACTCATTAATGAACACTGGCATCCCTGCAGTATTTTGAGTAGAATTTCAAAATGGATCATTTTATTCCAAAATAGCAGTTCTGCAAGCTCCCAATGTATCGCAATATGATGCAGTGTGAGCTTATAGATCGGTTATTTCCCTTATTTGTCATACAAAGAATGTTCCCCTCTGGGTTTTTCACAAATGGAATGGCATTTTTACAAAATGCTGATAACCTTGACTCAGCTCTTTGACTTCCTTTCAGTGGATCAGATATCGTCACTGTCGGGCAGAAACCTCGTATCTCCCAAGTTTCAAATTTGTATGTTTTTTTGCGAAGTAAAGCCCTGCTTCATCAGATAAGGCTGTCGCACAAAAGTCGTGAAAACAGCTGATCTGCAAACACACAACGCCTCGCACCGCAAGGCGTTGTGTGCTTGTAGATCGGCTGTTTTCACTAGTTTAGTTCATTTTTTAAAATGATGGACATACAAGGTTTCCACCCGACAACGACGATATGTTGGCCAGAGTTCCACAACCGATGATGTGATCTTTAACATTGGCTGAATCTGATATGCTGTTCATTGCGTGAAACATACTTTCACTGAAAGCAAATTGTAATTCACTGAAACCAAAAGGAACTGTTACCCAACACCATGTGGAAACGATTTCGCAATTATATCTACAACCTCATTACACAAGAGAAGAGAAGAGAATGTATGCACTATTTATCTTACTGTCGTGTCCATACACTTTGATTCATTAAAGCTAACCAGCTATGATTTTACTCAATTAAAGCAGTACTATGTAACTTTCCGCTTCTACCCCTGATTTGAACCTGGTTTCCTGCGTGCTGACATTTTTTACCATTGAGCTAATAGAGACAACCTTGGGGGATGAACTGAATCTTGACCATCAGCCCGGGTCAAAATTCGTGTCAGATCTCATGTCTAAACGTCTCAACAGAAGAGCAGGGAGCCAAAGCAAGTTACACGTATATTGTATTAACATACTCTGCCATACAGATTGAACTAAATTACACACAAAATGTTACATAGTGAGGCTTTTAAAAAGTGTCGCACGACAGTTGCGACATGCTGTGAGCTTGTAGGTCTGCTATTGTTGCTGTATTGTTGCCAGGTTGAAAGTGATTAAGCCTGGTACGTGGTGGGCTTTATAAATATTTGAAAAGTGTAAACAATGAGGCTGAAAAGTAAATGTTTTCGTAACGTACAAGGTGTAACACTGCAGTGACTTCAGTCTAGTTAGCACTTTATGTCTCGTTACATGCCTGGATACTGTCTAGCATAGGCTACTTTCATTTTAATTGTGGAAATATAATGTGATTGGCAGGTGTCGGAGAGCCTGGTCGTGAATCACGGTGACTTCATCATCCGGGACTCTCTGTCCAGTCAGGGAGACTATGTCCTCACCAGCCACTGGAATCACCACACCCTCCACTTCCTCATCGGCAGGAGCATGGTCCAATCCAGCGAGACATACACCAGGGTCCAGTACAAGCTGGAGGGGGAGGCCTTTGACTCACTGCCGTCCCTGGTCAACTTCTATGTTGGGAGCAAGGCAGCGCTGACACAAAAGAGCCAGGCCCAGATCCACAGTCCTGTGAACAGGACGCTGCCACTCAGATACCTGGAGACGGCGTTCTCCCTGGCTGCTTCTAAAGGCTGCGTCATAAGCTCACCCTCCTGCCAGAGAGGGCTGAAGCTCCGCAGTGGGAACGGGGCACCGATCGTCTGCCCGTGGAGGTGAGGCATTCTCGTTATTTGAGCCTTTAGAGCTGGGGTCAAGGACCCATTAGTTGAGAGAGAGATGAAGCAGGGACCACCACAAATTTTTCATAGATTCCATATAGTTTCATCGTTTGACAGCACGATCATCAGTGTTTCGTGTTTTCAGATATTTAACCACTTGAACCGCCAATACTTAATAAACTTGACCTTTCACTCCGTACTTAGTAGGCCCTTTTTTCCCTTCTACAGCAAACCTCTTTGCTGAAAATAGCTGCCTGATCTACAAGTTCACAACGCCTCGCGCTGCGAGGTGTTGTGAGCTTGTATATCTGTTATTTTTTGCTTAAGTTCTCAGAAAATGGACACTATAGGGTTCAAGTAGTTAACATAAAAAGGAGAAAACAAGTTTCTATCACACAAAGATTTCGAGGACCCCCTGTAGTAACTCTGAGGACCCCCTAGGGGTCCCAGACCCCCTGTTGAAGACCCCTGCTTTAGAACCCAGTAGTATTAGAACGACCATGTCAACGAAAAAGAAATACATCATTACCAACAGCAGTGTTTCCCAACCACTGTGCTGCAGACCTTTGGTGTGCCCTTTGAGATGCGTTGGTGTTCCCTTTGAGATTTCGAACGAAAGCAAACCACCCCCAGCCCCACAGCCCCCACCCCCCGACAACAATGTAGATAGAAGTACATCACTCACACTGTATATCTAGGTGTGCCCTGGGATATTTTGGCCATGAAAAGTGTGCCCTGGCAGAAAAAAGGTTTGGAAACACTGACCTACAGTACTCCCGGTCCCAATGTAGATGCATATTTGTTTCAGAATAAAAAAATGTTTAATAAATATTGAATTAAAACAAGAACAAAAGAGAGGTTTGATATGATTTATTTGAAAACATTATAATACGGTAAACATTTGTCTAATTACTTATAAGAAAAATTATCAATGTATAAAAATATGGAATTCATAAAGCAATTTTTGTTTTACAAATGGCCCCTCTCATTCTGTCTCTCTGTGCACATGACATGCAGCCCTTCAACATTTCACCACAAGGAGGCAGCAAATAACAGCAGTCTCAACTTGGAACAAAGTCAGCTGCAGTCACCAAGTGGGGAAGTCCCTCTTGCTACACAGCACAACATCAGTGAGTTTGATCTCACACACACACACACACACACACACACACACACACACACACACACACACACACACACACACACACACACACACACACACACACACACACACACACACACACACACACACACACACACACACACACACACACACACACACACACACACACACACACACACACACACACACACACACACACACACACACACACACACACACACACACACACACACACACACACACACACACACACACACACACACACACACACACACAGTATCTCAATTAATTACAGTTATAATGCCTGTACAGATGTTACAACACTACATCATTCTCTTTTCTCTTTCCTCCTGCAAAACACTTTACGCCACAAAAACTTCATCCCTGAAATACAGACAATTAATACCAGTGAAACAACTGCCAGCAGAAAGGCTATAACATCAATTGAATGGTACTGAATCTTTGACATCTTGTACGACTCAGTCCTCAAGTGCGGCGCCCCCTTGTGTCTCATGACGAACTCAATCCAGAACATGGCCTTGTCTAGAGGTTTCATGGGCTGATCCCTGTGTAGCATTGACAGCCTCTGCATACTCTCCTTATAGGAGGGCTCATGAAGGACCTCCTTCAATGCTTCCAGGAAGTTGTCTTTGTTTAATGTGGCAATATCAACTACTTTGGCTCCGCCCCTATCTTTCATCCTGTTCAGGTTGTCTTGCTGATCAAACAGGAGAGGCAGACCAACAATAGGAATGCCATGGTAGATGGCCTCCTGAACTCCATTGGTTCCTCCATGGGCCACAAACACTCTGGTCTTGGGGTGGCCCAACAGGTCATTCTGGGGCAGCCAGTCAATGAGCAGAGTGTTGTTTCCCAGTGTTGATGGTTTCTTCCCAGTGTTCCTCCAGATCACCTTCTGTGGCAGTTGGGCGAAAGCCGCTGCAATGGCCTCGTCAATGTCCTCAGGAAGCTTTCCAATCAAGGTGCCCAGAGTCATCACAATGACCCCATGTTCTCCGGAACTCTGCACAAAGTCCTCCAGATGTTGAGGAAGAGGCTTGGAGGGCTTGCACTGGAAACCCTGGATGTAAACAACGTTAGGCATAGTGGGGCGAGGGTATTCAAAGGTGAAGTCGTTTCTCATCAGCCAGATATCCGCTGCCTGGAACAGTTCCATGTAATGGACATCAGGGCCGAAGTAACGGTGAACAAACGGTGTGTAGTTCGGGTCTGCAACGTATGCAATTTGCATACGTGAAAAAAGGGAGAAAAGTATGTTTTTGATTCGTTGGGAAAATGTCATCTTGTCCGTCAGCTCCGCCCCGGGGATTGGGACGTAGGACAAGGGACAGGGAGCTATGGCATGATGCCCCTCCCCTTGTACAGTCCACCTGACATTGAAGACCAGAGGAAGACCTAGACGATGAGCCAACAGCACCCCTCCCCCCCACGCAGGATCCGTCAAAACCACATCATACTTAGCATCTTGAAAACCTTTCATCATTTCACTGTCCTCAAAAATAATCTCCATTGTCTCAATTAAGGCTTTGTGCAAGTCATAGAACTTTGTCACTAATTCCCATTCCAGTCCCATACGAGCCCAAAAGGAGGAACCATCCCGACGAAAGTTCAACATCCTCGTCACAAATAACCCAAAGAAATCCTCGCTTATGCCACGAGTGTCATTGATTGTGATGGTTTTGTAGTAAGAGGAGTCTGGCTTGATGTACCAGTTTGTCTCTGGCCTTATCACCGTGATTTCATGGCCTCTGGAATGAAGCTCTTCAATGAGGACTTTCATGTTGATCCAATGGCTTCCATCCAAAGGGTACACCAGGACTTTCCCTCCATCCACGAGTGGTGTGGAACACAGAAGTGTAGCAAACACCACAAGAGTTAACTGGCCCATCTCTGAGGAGAGATCAGAATGACAGGTGATTGCATATCAAGGTACATCCAGGGTTCCCACACATCAATTAATTTCCAAAACCTTTCCAAAACCTTTCCAGAATATTTAACGCGATTTCCAGGACTATATAACAATAATTCAGCTCAATAACGAGTCGCTTACTCCTATGTGCATTGTGCAATGCCCAAAGACAGGTAGTGTATGCCAGTGGTTCTCAACCTTTTCAGGCTGTGACCCCCGAAATAATCATATTCTAACTGGGGACCCCGGCACCCTGACTAAGAGAAGAGGAATTTTGTATAACACGGTTTTATTGTGAAAATAGCCGATCTACATGCTCACAACGCCTCGCAGCAGAGCATGTAGATCGGCTATTTTCACAATTTCTGCCTCTAATATTTGACAATTTGGCCAATGTTGATTTTTTTCCAGGACCTTCCAGGACCCTTGATCAATTCCAAAACTTTCCCAGTACTTTTTTCAATATTTTTCTAATTTCAAAATATTTCCAGGAATGTCATGACCGTGGGAACCCTGTACATCATTCTACTACTGCACTTTAGCTCCGCACCTGGGAGATGTGTTTGTCATGGTCAGGAAACAAGTCATTTGAGATTTCAATTACAAATGTTTTACCATATGACATTTGAAGATGTGTATGCAGTCCTAATACAGTATAAATTGAGGGCGAATTTATGAAAATGAACTTTTACAATCACTATACTATTATACACAATTATTGTTATTGATTAATAGATGGCTTCATTTTATTTGTCCATTTCATTCGAAAATATAAAGCTTTTTTTCTATTGATTACTCAACCCATGGAGACTTGAGTTAAATAATATTTTTTTGTATTTGTCGCATTCCTAAGACAAAAAGGTGATTATTGTATATTTACCCCCATTGATTCCGGATGGGGACCCGAATACATTTGGTTCCCCATCCAGGAATCAATGGGGGTACATTTATTGTAATCAAATTATTGCCTTAGAAATGCGACAAATACAACAAAATATTATTGAACTCAAGTCTCCATGGCGTTATTAATCAATAGAAAAAAAGTCATTTTGGGGGTGAACTACTCCTTTAAGTGCCGTAAATTCAACATAAAAAGGTTAACACAATAAAAAGCTGTGAGTTTTATTTCAATTTTGATCCCCTGGAGGCCTGCACAGGCACTCTGCAAGCAAATAAAACAATATCTACAACATAGTCACAATAAATATTTTGGCCGTACTAACTAAACTAATTCCATGCTGTACATCCATGTACTGTATGTGCAAATGTACAGTGAGTGACAAATACAAATGCTCTTACACTTAATCCCAATCAGATTTGATAGTTGAGAAATGTACTTGATATTTGCCAAATCCAGTGGCAAAGTATGACTAACAATAAATACATATACAGCTTGTCCAAGACTTTTTAACTATGCTTTTAGCTAAGGCATCATTGCGCAATAGCTTGCTTCTGGTACATCTGGATAAGGCTTCCTGGTTATGCAAGAGGATTGTTTTACAGGAATTCCACAGGAATTCCTACGGGCAAATCCCATTAGTTACACAAGAAAAGTTAATGTTCTCAGATTATGCCCTTTTGTTTTCATGCATGAACCGTACAGCGGATGATTGCTACAGCTGTGAACCCAGTGATTGTAATCTACAGAAATGGTTGCAGTGTGCATGAGCTGTTGTAAAATGTATGTTATCATATCTTCTGGCCATACAGATACGGAGAAAAGTACATATGCAAATATATTATTGACTGTATATGATTACACAACTTCTTAATAATAATAATAATAATAATAATAAGAGCCTATATTTACAATTTAAGATAAAACATAATGGAATGGGTCATGCCTCATACTGTTATAATGTTACAACAGTTTATCTACAGTTATACGAGTTGCAGAGAAAAGTGTTTATGCAAAAAATTAAATCTATATGGTTCACAGTTTAAGAGTGATTGCATATTATTGCAATGAAATGATGTACAGATACTGGGATGGATCAAGCCTCTTCCATATTACAACACTCACTTCACACTAGATAAGAGTATGAGCGATATAAAGCAGATTGGAATGGATCACAACACCCCCAACACATTCCCACACATTGCGCAAAAGGTTCCCTCTTCAAGTTTTAACAGCTTTAAACTTGCATGTTAATTTGAAAGCTATGTCACTCACAACTGAAGTCCTTTTTTTCATTTTGCATGAATACTATTTTATTTTGATTATGGATGTGACTTCACATCAACTAAAATGTCCTCCAAAATACATATCCCTGCCTGCTAAGTCAGTAATGTTGTAAAGTCAAGCTTGAGCAAAAGAAATTAAGCTACAGTAAATGCTCAAAATGTAAATGCAAACTCACTTACCAATAGTAATCCAGAGCCCATAAATAGCGTGCTTGACATTCGACAACCTACACTCACTGTGGATTCCTGACTCCCATCCCTCTCTACTTTTGTAGTAGTAGGTGTGACTAAAACTAAAGGCTGTTGACCCAGTAAGTGGAATAAAGTTCATAGTCCTGAACATGTTCAGCCAAGTTGTGAATCCACCAGGTAAGCACTTGCAGTATCTGAATCACTCTTATATTTAAAATCAATACTACTTTACAAAGAAGAAGAAAAGAAGAACACCAAAACCAACAACAAAATATTTACCTTTTTTCCCCCCGTTGATTACTCATGCCATGGATATTGAGGCAGGCACTTTTGTTTGTCCTGTGGACTCACAGCTGACCACAGCAGGTGTGCTTAAATCAAGCTGATTGAGCAAGTAGATTGGCAGGTAGAGCCTGGTGAAGAAATCATATGACTGCATATGTATAATCTTCAGTGTCGGGGAAGTACACTTGTACAATTACAAGTAACTCAAGATACAGTTATACCCCTGGAGAAATGTAACTTGTAAGGTTTCAAGTTACATAGAAATAGTAACTGAGTTACTTCAAGTTTCTTTCTTTTCCAGCGTTAAATTGAGAATGTACATTTGGTGTACATGAAACAAAATATTATATCCTTACATCTGTGTTCCTAAAATAAACTAAAAAAATATAAAATGATGATCTGTTGAGGACACTGTTACATGAGTCATTATGCCATTTGATTGTCAATCTTATCACATCACATCTCTGCATATTAACTGAACTGTTACATGACATTTCATCGTAACAGTAAAACTATACTTAACTTTACTGTAAAAATAAATTGGGCCTATGCCTCTCAACTGAGTTTTATACTTTTATTTAAAAAGTTGACATTTTCTTTTATAAACATCTGTGTTCCTAAAATAAAATTCCACAAAAAAGAGGATCTGTTAAGTATACTGTCTGTACATTAGTCACTCATGACATTTGATTGTCAATTTTATCACATCTCAATTGTAAAACTGTAACTAACTATAAAAAAAAGAGAAAAAGACTGGTGCCTTGTATAGTGATAGCTACACTTTTGCTATACTAACCAGTAAGGGCTCTATTATGATCCAGGTCTTATGCCTTATGCCTTAACTTCTTTGCCTTTTTTACTATTTTGAAAAACATTTTCAAATACTTCAAATGCTGATTGTGATTGTGCACGTTGTGAGCTTGCAGATCAGCTATTTGAAATATAAAAAAAAGATGTCTATATAGTAAAACTAGACCAGGTCACCTGGTTGTGCCAGACCCGCAATGAAAACTAGTATGGCACTGAACTAACACATGAACACACAGGATTTTATAGTCTCAGCAACAAAGCGTAGTGAGCTTGTAGATCGGCTGTTTTGACTAGTATGGCACTGAACTAACACATGAACACACAGGATTTTATAGGCTGAGCAGCTGGAAATGTTTGTGAGCTTGTAGATGGGCTGTTTTCACTAGTATGGCTGTGGGGCAAATGTTTTGCAGCACTGAACTAACACATGAACACACAGGAATTTATAGTCTCAGCAGCTCGTCAGCCAACTCAACTCAGCTGGTCCCGTACAGGTGACGGCACTCAAGGCAATCAGCCGAGCAAGGGAAGGGAGGGGCAGATGAGCAGTCAGAGGCAAACACAGACACACTGAGGAAAAGAGGGACACTGAGGAAAAGAGGGACCGACCGACCGACCGACAGACCGACAAAGCCTTATGTAGGCCGACCCCCTGGGTCTGGCAAAAAGGCAAAGAAGTTAAGGCATAAGGCATAAGACCTGGATCATAATAGAGCCCTAGGGCCCTATTATGATCCAGGTCTTATGCCTTATGCCTTAACTTCTTTTCCTTTTTTTACTATTTTGTTTTTGTTTTTTAAATATTTCAAATAGCTGATCTGCAAGTTCACAACGTGCAGATGTAGATCAGCATTTGAAGTATTTAAAAATGTTTTTCAGAATAGTGAAAAAAAGGTAAAGAAGTTAAGGCATAAGGCATAAGACCTGGATCATAATAGGGCCCATAGACTCCTAAGAGCAAAACCTCGCCCTTTGGGACGAGGTCGCTTCATGTCTTGGCCATCTGGCCAAAGGGATTTGGTTCCCCTGTCATCACAGGGATCTCCATATATGGCAATAAAAGGGATTTGGTTCCCCTGACATCACAGTGATTATATATTGGCATAATACTGATGACATCAGGGATCTCCATATATGGGTATAAAAGGGATTTGGTTCCCCTGGCATCACAGGGATCTCCATATCTCCATATATGTGCATAAAAGGGATTTGGTTCCCTTGGCATCACAGGGATCTCCATATATGGCAATAAAGGGGAGGGGGGTGTATGTGTATGTCTGAGAAAAACCATGTGTTTATGTACGAGTAGGTCTGTTTAGAGCATACATGGGCAACTGGCGGCCCGGGGTCCACACGCGTCGCAGTGTGACGCGTTTTGTGCTTGTAGATCGGCTATTTTTGCTATGTATATGCATTGTGGCCCTCTCTATCATCAAAGTTGCCCACCCCTATGGTGTAGAGGCTTCCGAATAGTAACCCGGGTCGAGATGTCTTTTTGCCGGTGTCAATGCGATATAGCACAGCAGTGCTGTGGAGACGTCCTTGAACAGGCTTCAGCCCGAGAGTCAAAACAACGTGTCCGTGAGGGAGTAGGCACCAACAGTGGCGTCAGTTCAGAAAAAGCTAAGGTATGGCAACATGACTGGTGTCTTGCACGTGCAAGACACCAGTCATGTTGCCATAGCTTAGCAACAGGCATGATTTACATTTATTTTAAGAAGTACATTTTTTTTCCCCCCGTTTCTACGGTTTCTAGGGCTGGATATGGCAGCCTGGAACGGTTGTTCAAGTATAGCTAAACATGATATGTTAGTAAACGTGCCACAATTAACAATAATGCATTGCACCTGTGCAGCTGACCTGCGGAACCTGGTAATATACCATTTTGTCAAGGGTTCGGAGAATATAATTATAATACCTTGTTAAAGTGACCATTTTGTTAAATTTTGCATTTGTAGTTACCGGTATTTTAGTGTAATTTAACAACATGACCAGCACAGATAGATAAAGAGACATTCATGGATTTATATTTAAAAGTAACTTTTATTCTCCCCCCTGGACCCAGGGTATGGCAGCTGCATACCCCTGCCATACCCAATTGACGCCCCTGGGCGACAAGCTGAAATATATTTTGTATGTAGACTAGAGAAAATCTGGTCACTATGCTCACTGCAAAACCACTTTTGCTGTACATTAACTTGTATGTTAGCGCTAATACTCCTTTTATGGAAGAAAAATAATTAACTTAAACTCTCTGTTTACAGACTTTACCACTACATTATGGCTTGTCACTTTTGGGCTTGACCACAAAGAAAAACACTAGTCAGTTATATACATCCTGTCAAACGATTTCTTAGGACATCTTAGGAACCTTTATTTTTTCCACAAGTCAACATACACACTCTTTGGTGATTATCGTATCTCAATTATTTGAAGTTATAATGCCCCTGTACACATGTTTCAACTGAACACTTGCATCATTCTCTTTTCACTTTACTCCTACCAAACACTTTACGCCACAAAAACTTCATCCCTGAAATACAGACAATTAATACCAGTAAAACAACTGCCAGCAGAAAGGCTATAACATCAATTGAATGGTACTGAATCGTTGACATCTTGTATGACTCAGTTCTCAAGTGCGATGCTCCCTTGTGTCTCATGACGAACTCAATCCAGAACATGGCCTTGTCTAGAGGTTTCATGGGCTGATCCCTGTGTAGCATTGACAGCTTCTGCATACTCTCCTTATAGGAGGGCTCATGAAGGACCTCCTTCAATGCTTCCAGGAAGTTGTCTTTGTTTAATGTGGCAATATCAACTACTTTGGCTCCGCCCCTATCTTTCATCCTGTTCAGGTTGTCTTGCTGATCAAACAGGAGAGGCAGACCAACAATAGGAATGCCATGGTAGATGGCCTCCTGAAGTCCATTGGTGCCTCCATGGGCCACAAACACTCTGGTCTTGGGGTGGCCCAACAGGTCATTCTGGGGCAGCCAGTCAATGAGCAAAGTGTTGTTTCCCAGGGTTGATGGTCTCTTCCCAGTGTTCCTCCAGATCACCTTCTGTGGCAGTTGGGCGAAAGCCGCTGCAATGGCCTCGTCAATGTCCTCAGGAAGCTTTCCAATCAAGGTGCCCAGAGTCATCACAATGACCCCATGTTCTCCGGAACTCTGCACAAAGTCCTCCAGATGTTGAGGAAGAGGCTTGGAGGGCTTGCACTGGAAACCCTGGATGTAAACAACGTTAGGCATAGTGGGGCGAGGGTATTCAAAGGTGAAGTCGTTTCTCATCAGCCAGATATCCGCTGCCTGGAACAGTTCCATGTAATGGACATCAGGGCCGAAGTAACGGTGAACAAACGGTGCGTAGTTCGGGTCTGCAACGTATGCAATATTAATGCGTGAAAAAAAGTAGAAAAGCATGTTTTTGACTCGTTGGGAAAATGTCATCTTGTCCGTCAGCTCCGCCCCGGGTATTGGGACGTAGGACAAGGGACAGGGGGCTATGGCATTATGCCCCTCCCCTCCCACAATCCACCTGACATTGAAGACCAGAGGAAGACCTAGACGGTGAGCCAACAGCACCCCTCCCCCCCACGCAGGATCCGTCAAAACCACATCATACTTAGCATCTTGAAAACCTTTCATCGTTTCACTGTCCTCAAAAATAATCTCCATTGTCTCAATTAAGGCTTTGTGCAAGTCATATTCCAGTCCCATACGAGCCCATTCCAGTCCGATACGAGACCAAACTGAGGAACCATCCAGCCGAGAGTTCAACATCCTTGTCAAGAACTCCTCACTTATGCCACGAGAGGCGACTGTGATGGTTTTGTAGTGAGAGGAGTCTGGCTTGATGTACCAGTTGGTTTCTGGCCTTATCACCGTGATTTCATGGCCTCTGGAATGAAGCTCTTCAATGAGGACTTTCATGTTGATCCAATGGCTTCCATCCAAAGGGAACACCAGCACTTTCCCTCCATCCACGAGTGGTGTGGAACACAGAAGTGTTGCAAACACCACGAGTTTTAGTTGGCCCATCTCTGAGGAGAGATCAGAATGACAAGTGATTAGATATCAAGATACATCTTTACTTGCGGCAGCAGAGCGCGCAAGTACTGCGATCGGCTGGGTACGTACTGTAGGTCCTTCTTTGTTTAAGCCCATAGCCCAATAAGGGACCAGCATTTTTGGCAACGTCATCATTAACATCATGTCCGTCCGTTTTTCTGTCTGTCTGTCACACGGTACACCTCATGCTCCACTGATGGCCAAGACACTTGCAAATTGACGTCAGACATCTCTGATGACGACATGAAACTGAAACAATATGTTCATATATGGGCAATTGGGCATTCCCCATAGACCACATGAGAATATGTCCATACTGTATATGGGCATTCCCAGATGATGCCCGGTTAGGGCAACCACACTAATACTAATCCCTTTTATACCCATATATGGAGATCCCTGATGTCATCAACATTAAGCCTCATGTGGTGTATGACGTCAGACATCTATGATGTTAGATGCCCATATATGGACATATTGTGTCAGTCTCATGTCTGACATGTTGTGTCAGCCTCATGATAACCAGTGTGGTTGCCACGATGCGAGTCACATTTGCAAATTAATTCCATCCTTGTCCCTTTTATGCCCATATATAAACATCCCTGATGTCATCAATATTAAGCCCATATCTGGGAATACCGATATATGGACATATTGTGTCAATCTCATCAGGTCTATGAAGTCAGACATCTATGATGTCAGACGTTATTCATCTCCATATTTGGGAAAATATTGCCACATTTTGGCCACATCTCATGTGGTCTATGGGGAATGCCCATATATGGACATATTGCGTCAGTCTCATATGGTTTATGTATGACGTCAGACATCTATGATGTCAGATGCCCATATATGGACTTATTGTGTCAGTCTCATGTGGTCTATGATGACATCAATTTGCAAGTGTCTTGGCCATATAAGTTTTAATCACTCTTAAACTGAGAACCATATACTGTAGATGTGTTTGGTTAGGTTTGGGAACGCCTCGGTATACTCCCTGAGGGAGTGGAGGAAGTTGCTCGGGATAAGGAAATCTGGAAGTCTCAGTTGGAACTGTTACCCCCGCGACCCGATTCCGGATAAGCGGTTGAAGATGGATGGATGGATGGAATGTTCCCACAAAACTCACAACACATTCCCACCCATTGCGTAAAAGGTTCCCTCTTCAAAATCCCATGCTATAATAACAGCTTCAAACTTGTATGTTAACGTGAATGCTATGTCACAACTGAAGTTCTTTAATGTATTTTACATAAACACTAATATTTATTTTGATTATAGATGTCACTCCACATCAACTAAAATGTCCTCCCTATGTATCCCTGCCTGCTTAGTCAGTAATGTTGTAAATCACGCTGGAGCAAAGAAATTAAGCTAGAGTAAATGCCAAAAATGTAAACGCAAACTCACCATTAATAATTGATGGAATTAATTACCATGGAATGTAATTAATTGCAAGAATAAACAGTTTCCCCAAGAATGCAAAAAGGACTCAAACAAGAAAAGACACAGAACACACAGTGTAAGCGTGATTCTGACAATTTGGACTGGACAGCTTTGTGGATGGTCAAAGGTCTTGACCATTCTTATCTTAAGTGTCTGTACATTAACTTGCCTGGTTAATAAACCAGACTGAACACAACAACACCCCCTGGCGGTGTGATAGAGGCTGGCACCGCCAGGCAATACATTAACTTGACCATAAGTTTGACGACCTACACTCTGGATTCCTGACTCCCATCCCTCTCTACTTGTGTAGTAGTTAGGTGTGACTAAAAGGATGCTGACCCAGTAAGTGTAATAAAGTTCATGGTCATGGACATGTTCAGCCATGTTGTGAATCCACCAGGGAAGCTGTAACTCCCTCTGATGTATATGGATGGACAGCAACACGTTCTTTATGATTTACTGATGAGATTTTATTCACACCGTGAGAACTGAAAAAGGTTCAAACAGATACAAACATACTAAGATAAGATACTTGGTCATAATACTTAACAAAACATAAAATACTATTTTTTCTTATTGTCTTTTCATTAATACTGTAGTGCAAATAAGTTAACTTAACCACATGCAAATAGACATTTACATACCGGTCAAACTACAAAAACTACAACATCAATGCCATCTACAGTAATGATGTACTTTAACTGGTAGACTCTTACAACAACACTGTGTGTAGAACTGCCGGTAGATTTTTACTGCTCAAAATGCGGCCGGGTGGAAACGCCGCTTTTCCGCTAATTAGTTCCGCCCATTCTTTTAGCAGGAGCCAGGAGGAAGGAGTCCTATTGTAAATAGAACTAAAAACTAAAGTACTGACTGACACAGAGGCAGTTATATAAGCACTTGCAGTATCTGAATCACAACTTACTGTAGATGTCTGAATCACAACTTAAAATCAATACTATATACAAAGAAGAAGAAGAAAAGAACACCAAAACCAACAAGAAAAAATATGAAAGTAAAAAGTAGACATTAGATTTCTAGTATACAGGTACATATTTAAAGAAATAAAAGCAGATGGACGTCCATCAGTTTTTTTGGAGTTCAGTAGTATGGCCTACCTTCCTAACAGTGGAGGGTCAACGTCATGCACTGAAGGAAGCATGAGCTCAGTTCGGTGCACTCCCCAGGTTGGCAGAGGGAGAGCAGAGCCCAGGATTATAGCTTAGGGCCTTAAGCCCTTTGCACACAGGACAGTTGCGTTTTTTTCGTTTGCGGCATGAATAAACCGCATTGGATTTGGTGTGCAAGGCTGTGCGGAATCGGCGCTGCGGATCCAAAAAGGAGTCATAAAAGGAGTGATGAGTTTTTTACCGCATGCGACAAGACGCACGAATCGAACTGGGTTCGATCGCGAAAAAAACGCACGGCGGCAGCCACTCGTCGCACGGCTAATTCGGATCCGGTGTGCATGAGGTCATAGAGAATCATTGTTTTCTTTTCAAAAAATTATATTGTCCGTTTTATCCGTGCGGTTAAACGCGCCTGTGTGCAAAGGGCTTTAGTCAATTGGCACTGGGTGAAAAATGGGTTACAAAAGTCGTGGGTTAAAAAATTTAGGAAAAAGAAAATCAACACACACACACACACACACACACACACACACACACACACACACACACACACACACACACACACACACACACACACACACACACACACACTGAATAATGAGATAGATTTTGTCCTGTGGATTTCTGCTGACCACAGCAGGTGTGCTTAAATCAATCTGATCGAGCAGGTAGATTGGCAGGTAGCGCCCCTCAATGATGTGTCTCAGACTGGGGCGTGGTCTTCTGGGCCACTCTCTGCCCCTGTCCCACTGTCTCTCCTTGCTGCGGTGCTTACCTGAGAGGCGGTTGCCTAGCGACACTCCATACTATGTAAACATTGTGTATGTAGACTAGAGCAAATCTGGTCATAGTCACTGCAAAAAGTCCAAATAGTGTGGGAGTTATATAGTTTTATGATTGCACTTTTTCTGTAGCCTACATTAACTTGAATGGATATGAATATAATATGTAAACACTAATAAACGTTTTACAATTTAGAGATCAGACTCCCAGTGATCAAGATGTTTTGGGTACTTGTTCAGGGACAGGCTCCCTAATCGCTCTCATCCCTACCACCATTTATCATGAATTAAATAATTCTGCTAAATAAAATCTCTATTTTCTTACTGAATTCAGCTAAATAGTGTAATTTTTCTCACCAGGTCACCAGTCCAAAGGTCCATGCAACAGCTATACAGACGGTCTCGTGGCTCCCTCCACCCTGTCCAGATGCCCCAGTGGTGCCCAACCACGCTCCTCACCTGACACCGCCCTTCATAGCCAGTGTAACGACAAACTCCACAATTCCCTCAACCAGGAACTGCTCCCTGCGGATGTAGACGGAAACAGCTACTCGGAGCTATATCACAGTCCTCTTTCTTCTCAGAGTTATGTGGACAGGCTGTGTGCAGAGGAGGGCTCAGACCGACTGAGGGTGGAGAATGGGAATGTGTCCTTTTCCCCGGTGGTGGAGACGGTCTCTGCCTTCAGGCCAAGCAGATACCAGTCCCAGCTGATGCCCAAGGAGAACAAGCCACTGGAGGTGGGCATTCTGAGGAGGAGGAAGGAACTGCTCCTCGAGATAGACCCAAGGACGGCAGCCAGACACATCACCAAGGCTGACTGCATGGTACCGTATGCCATTTAGCATCTGCAATGCATACAGTTTAGTTTACAGTAGGCAGCTTAACTTACTTTTACTAGTATGGCACAAATAGACACACATACACTGCACGCACACACCTGCACGCGCGCGCACACGCACACACACACACACACACACACACACACACACACACACACACACACACACACACACACACACACACACACACACACACACACAGACACAGACACACACATATTCAGATAAGCACAGTTACTAATCAGTGCTCATATTTAATTATTCAAATATCTCAAACAGTACTCATGCACTGACGCGCACATACAAATACAACCCCAAGCAAATACATGCCCAGCTTCAATATAGACATGACCGGTAGTTTAGGTCATTTCCCAATCCCCAGGGCAGCCGTTACAAACAGAATGTTCACAACGTTGTGGGATGTCCAAGGCTGCAGTGTTAGTTGTTTTGCAGAACTAAAATATCTTTGGAATGACCGGCATGTCTGTGTTCTGCAGGTGGCCAGGATCTTGGATGTGAGTGCAGATGTGCAGAGGAGCATGGGCGTGAGCTCTGGGATGGAGCTTCTCACCCTGCCTCATGGGCACCAGCTCCGTCTAGACCTTCTTGAGAGGTGGGGGTTATTCTCACAGGTTTCGCGTTACAGTAATACTATCCAAGAAGGTGTTTCTTTCCGCGTTCATGGGAATTGCGGTAGCACAATACATTTGACGTACAGATTACCACTCCCATCACCAAAGTACACATTAATCCCAATAGGAACGTCCTCAAGGGAATTGAAGATTTTATACAATGAATGCAAGGAAGGTGCTGTTTTCTGGAACAAATGCATAGCTGAGCCTGTTACAGGACCTGTTATATCAGCATTTTATTATTAAAATAAACCAATATGTTATTAACTCTTTTACCGCTTTGAACGTTCCCGTTCGCCCCATTTTTCCCGGCGGCGCGTTGCCAATAGTACGTTCTTTGGCTCGTTCTTTTGTACCTTGTTTTGATGTCTGTAAACTGATGAGGGGTCGCTACCGTTAACACATCTCCCGTAAAAGTACTCTCAAAAACCCACTGGACGTTAGCATCAATGGAGTAACAACACTCTTCCTTGTTATTTTCTCTGGTGACAGAGCTCTGTAGCGATTTAGTGGTATTGACGGACGGCAGCCGGCCGCGGCCATTTCACATTAATTCTTGCAGGAGGCTGCCCTCTACTGCTAGTATGACCAAAGTGCACTATGTAATGAATAGATCTTTGTCTATAACCTCGCAAAGGTAAGCTGCTTTTGCTGGCACAAGACCCAATAAATAAATGATAACATCTGGCAGTAAAACTGTTAACTGATCGAAACAACTCTGTTTCCACCATTATTCTATCTGTATCGCTTTGATAACAGGTTTTACACCATGTCCATCATGTTAGCTGTGGATGTCCTGGGATGTACAGGAACAACTGAGGAGAGAGCATCCCTGCTGCATAAAACCATCCAGATTGCTGCTGAGCTCAAGAGCACCCTGGGCAACATGTTTGGCTTTGCAGCCATCATGAGAGCCTTAGAGCTGCCACAGGTAAATACAGTATAATTATACAAATCAAAGATGATGTACTGAGTGCTTTAGAGATAAAACATACATTGGCCCAACTCATATCCATATGTACAGTATGCACCAGCACCATCATCAGAATAGTTTGTTAGCTTTTTCTGTTTTTTTTTTGTACTTGCCAGTTTCTGGCATGGTGTTCTAATTAAGGTAACCGAACACCAAACTATTCTATTCTCATTCAAGAGTGCTACAGTATACTAAACACAACAGCAGTGTAGCAGGAGAGGAAGTGACTATGAGCATTGCTGTTTTATGAGGGTTGTGTTCACTCATGGGCCATATGTGGCTATGATCCCCATATTGTTCTGAGTGTTTGATCTCTGGCCTTCAGGTGTCTCGCCTAGAGCAGACCTGGACAGTGTTACGGCAGCGACACACGGAGGGTGCCATCCTCTACGAGAAAACTCTGAAGCCCTTCATGAAGAGTCTGAATGATGGGAAAGGTATCAATCTCTGTTACATACAGTATGAGCAATCGGAAGCTTTCCATCCGGCACTTTGAATCAGGCACGTGCACACATAGACAATTAGACATCAAAGGGGGCTTGAGCACCTGCCCTTTTACCCGTCTGTAAAAAGTGCCCTCGATCTCCAGACCATGAATGCAGTTTTCACTATGGTGAAAGAAATGCAAATGCCCTCTTTCCATGCCATAACTGAAGGCATCAAGAGAATCACCGTGTCCAAACTCTCCTGAACTTGAATGCAGCATCTTATGTTGAAAGAATTGCCCTCTCTGTGTAGAAATCCATGCTGTACGCCACATCTCCAGTATTGACTTGATTATGCTTAGCTTAGTGTGGTATCAAGCACTGAAAATAGTCGACCTCCAAGCTCTGCCATGCGTTGTGAGCTTGGAGGTCTGCTATTTTCAATATTTTCACAAAAGGGCCCTTTTAGAAATTTCAGCCCCTGCCTCTATAACATTCTCTGCACGTCACTGCTTTGAATGGAATGAAGAATGCTTGTTCCATCACTGTTGCCCAATGTGTTTTGGAGATAATCCAAGATAGTTTCAAAGCGTTTTTCTGTAAATACATTCCTACCCCTTATATGTACAAATCAGTCAGGTTCTTACAAGAGAATGTTGAGTCATCCCTGTTTTCCTTCTATTTATACTTATATTTTTTATTTTCCTTGTCCAAAACACTAAGCCAGAGGTATTCAGCTGGTGGTCTGTGGAGTGTGGACCACTGGTGGTCCGTGTATTGCATGTGGTCCCTGACCATGCATTTAGTAATGTAATTATTATAATACATTTTTTCCTCCGCCACTAATTGAGAAACAGTGTACTAAATGCCCTGGTGACATATAAATGACGTGTCAATGTTGTCAGTTACTGGGAAATCCAAGATCGAAGACATTTCAACAGAAAAAGGGAGTTGGATAGAATCTCAAGAAGGAAAGGTTTACCGGATTACCTGGTTGAGTAATCAGTATTAGGAAATGTGCCCATGTAATCGCATGTGCCTGCTCAGTGCTCATGCTTAAGATACAATCAGTATAGGCTACTTGAGTTTAATATTAAAGGCTAAGAGAACGGAATATGGTTTAACGTGGGATAGGAATAGATCAGTGGTTCTCAGCCTTTTTTGAGCTCTGGAACACTAGCATATTTCAGTTATATAATGACTATTAAAGGCTTTATTTAATTAGTTCTGCATAGTATCATGCAACAAACCAAATCAAGCCCTTAACAGCCATTATTTCATATCAAGTGTTTCACCCCACACCACCAGCCATATATCCAACAGTGGTGCCCAGGTTGGTTCTTAGTCAGGGTGGTGGTCCCTGGTTTACAATCAGTTGAAACCCCCTTCATTAAGCAATTGGCTATTTTTGCCAAATATTTGTCTAGTTTCACAGACTGTTGGCCTATTTTTGCAGAATATCATCCCATTATACTAGGGCAGGGGTTCCCAAACTTTTTTGTCTCAGGGCACCCCATAAATATTTTTTTCATCCGAGGCACCCCTACATTATATCGTCGTTGTCGGGTGGAAACCTTGTATGTCCAAAACCTTCTCTTTTTGTATTATTTTAAAAACGATTTAAAATTAAAACATTGAGATAATAGCCATTTCGGTTAGAACTGACTGAAAATAACTTTGTACTTCAAGTTTAAAATGATACTAAATATTTTTTCAAGTGTACAAATACATTTCCAAATATTATCAGATGATCTCGCGGCACCCCTGGACTGCCATCGCGGCAGCCCAGGGTGCCCCGTCACCCACTTTGAAAACCCCTGTACTAGGGACACAAGGGTTCATATTGTTAAAGGGATATTCCACTTTCAAAAAAAGTCACTTTATCATCTAATCAGGCTTTTATGAACACCCTGAACAGTTTTTAATTTACTTCATTCAATATTTGAATATTTGATGAAAATGTTATCTGTCCCCCCAGGCTCAGGGCCTCTCCACATACACACCCATTGTAACTTCAAACTCCATTTTAACCATGATAGATTCATTAAAAACACCCATTATTTTTTCTGGTTACTCATACTACCATCCTAATACGTGAGCAGGCCGTGTTTTTTCCATTACCCTTTTCATTTATTTTTAATAATTCTTTGGAAAAATGAGAAAAATTCAATACTAAACAAAATTATTAAAAATAAATGAAAAAGGTTATTGAAAAAACACGGCCTGCTCACGTATTAGGAGGGTAGTATGAGTAATAATGTGTGTTTTTAATGAATCTATCACAGTTAAAATGAAGTTTGAAGTTACAATGGGTGTGTATGTGGAGAGGCCCTGAGCCTGGGGAGGCAGACTCATGCAAGGCAGAGTTTTTTTGAAAGTGGAATATCCCTTTAAACTACTATCTCTCTCTCTCCCTCTCTCTCTGCCCCCTTTTCTGTCTGTCTGTCTATCTGCTGCTTTTCAGAGAGCTGTCCTCTGTCCAACACGTCGTTCCCCCATGTGGTCCCCCTGCTGACCCTCTTGGAGAAGAGTGTGGCGGTGGGGGAAGGGGCGGAGCCATGGGAGACCGTGGAGGCAAGTGTAGATGTTGTCATGTGCCACCTGGGGGCAGCACGGACCATTGCACAGTTGGGCGGAATCTATCACTCCAACGCTCAAACCAAATTACATGGTAAGGGTGAAGGAGAAGCACATCACAGCTGTTTTAACTACCTCACCTTGGCTCCCTGTTTCTTTTAGAATTGATTTTAGGCTGTATTTGCACAAAGTTCTTAATGCTATAGTGCAGGGGTGGGCAACTTTGATGATGGCGAGGGCCACTATATTTCCACCGTCTCTCCAGAGGGCCACATATAGCATATTGCTACGTTCTACTTTGTCATTCTAGTATCTCATACAAAAGAAGCAAAAAATAGCAGATCTACAAGCTCAAAACGTTTTGAGCTTGTATATCTCTATTTTTTTTACTTCTTTTGAATTGGAATCCTGAAATGTAACAATTTGATTTAATTTCAAACACATTTAATTATATACTCATCTTGAATACAAATACATTTAATACTACTATAGGCTACTATAGTCATTAAGCTACTAATATAGACTGAAGGAATTAAAGCAGGTCATGTTTGGAATTGTAACAGCTGAAATCAATAATATATCAGTATTCCGGTATTAACCTGCGGGCCGCATTAAATGAAGGTGGGGGCCGCATGTGTCCCCGGGCCGCCAGTTGCCATGTATGCTATAGTGTCTTCTTGTGTTTCTAGTTCCCTAAAATGTCATCACCCACCAAGAGCCCTCATGTCCTCTCATGTTGGTCTTTTGCATTTACACATTGTATCCCACAAAGAACCCAACAATACCCCAAAATTGTGGAGCACTGACCAAAGGACATTTGGTCTCTGTTAGCATTTTTTAAAGACAAACCGAAAACCTATACTTTACCCTGTACAGTAGATCTAAAACCTTAACCACTGAGGAAAAAACAGTAGTCTACATTAATTTTGTATATCACAATTTATGTGTGACCAGGTAGTGCCAGCAGTGCAACCCATTTGTAATTTTCAACCTATAAGGCCAGTGCAACACTTTACAGGTTAGTTAGAGGGTTTAAACCGGTTCTACAAATGACTTCTATACCAGTGTAGTTCTTTCAAGATTTTTAATAAAAAAAAAAAAAATCACACCCAATGTGAAGTGAGTGGTGGTCGTGCTTGCATAACATCTTCAGACTAGGATTTAAGTCTGGTGGTCGTGCTTGCATAACATCTTCAGACTAGGATTTAAGTCTAGGATGTACAGGCTATGCTACACACAAACATTTTGCTATGGCAAAACGCTGAGGAAAAAGGCTACAGACATACGACATTTGACATCCCTAGACAAACATGATGCTACGCACACACATTTTACTATGGCAAAACGCTGAGGAAAAAGGCTACGGACACACGCACAGCCACTTATAGGAGCGGTTTGCACCGCTCAAAAAATAATAGCAGATGCACAAGCTCGCGTGAGCTTGTATATCTGCTGTTTTTTTAACGTGTGTGATGTGCTGCTGTGCTCTTGCAGGTTGTGACGAGAGAGCCGAGGTTCTAGAGCTCTTCCTGACAGAGTTCCAAATGAGGCTGCTATGGGGGAGTCGGGGTGCTGAGGAGAACCAGGCTCCACGTTATGCCAAGTTTGACCAGGTGTTGACTGCCTTGTCCAACAGGCTGGAGCCACCCATTCGACCAGCCGGACCCTTCTGACTAACAACCAACTAGGGCATTAACGAAAAAGTCGACAGACTTCATTACACAAGTCGACTCCCTTCATTACACTAGTCGACTCCCTACATGCTCACAACGCCTCGCAACGCGAGGCGTTGTGAGCATGTAGATCGTCTATTTTCACAATTTCTGCCTCTATATATTTGACAATTTGGACAATGTTTAATTTGGCATTTTAGAGGCATTAAAAACTCCTTAAATTGGCACTTTAGAAATGTGAAGATACCCTCTATACACTTAAACTTTATGTTGGTTTGTTTACAGTTGAGTGAGATTAAGTTAATCATCTGGGGACCCCCCAAAATAATTGGGGGGTCGTGTGTGATGTGATGACGTCATCAAACGATAAAGTCGACTTCAACTCAACTTTTTACTGAGTCGAGTCGACTTGCAAAAATCACAAGTCGTTAATGTCCTACAACCAAATAAAATTTGCATTACTTGGGAGATTATATACTGACCCAGAATACTGCAGGGGCACACCGGGACCGAATTTGTCCAAATTCAGATAATATTGTCTGTTTGTTTGTTTTTTTTCATGTGGAAAATCGGACCCTGTATGCAAGGGCATTTACTAAGATCGTTGCATCTGATCTGGTCCTGGCCTGAGTTTAAAGCTTAATTTATTCTTTGTCGTATGACTGTGTAATAGACTGTAATAATAACAAAGACAGAAGTAGGAGCGGTTAGCACCACTCAAAAACGCTGACTTACTTTCAACTGAAAAAGTGTAAATTTGCCTTATGAGGTAATGTACAGCTTTTGATGAGCCAGAGCTCAACTGAAGCCCAAAGCTCATAATGTGCTACAACACAACGGCAATAATAGAGTTTTTTATAGAGTCTACTGAATCCACACCTGAGCAATGAAATGGGGGCATTAAGCCGGGCCAGTTGAAGTCCATCAAGTGCATTTGGGTCTTTTCAGGTTCATGTATGAACGTTAAGCAAACATGATGGGTGATTTATTAATGTGAATGTTCTGTATTACATGGTGCTTGGCTTAAAACGTGTGTTATGCACATTTTTATATAAGTATATGATATATAGTATATGGTATATAAGTGATTCGTGAATTATAACAAAACCGAGTGAGACATTTCCACACCTAACCTACAAGCTGACAGATAAGAGGAGACCAATCCATGTAGAAGAAAACTCTCGCACACAATCTTCAAATGCAAAAAAAGGAGTTGAAACACCAAGTTTCTGTTGAGAGACCTTCTCTTTCCAGAGAGGGAAACAAATGTCTTGTTTTCCATTAAAACTCATTTTATTTTTTATGTTTTGCATTTGAAGACATGTGATTACCTTCTGCATGAATTTTGCATTTTCAAGGGACAATGGGGCAGTTTTCTATCCCATCATTGTACCAAATTCCCATACTATTTCATCAGTCTATTCCAAGTAATTGCTTGTAGGGTTTTTCATTCCAACAGTACGAACAATGTATTGGCAAGTATTCTACTAAGAAATATATATACTGTGTGTGTGTGCGTGTGTGCGTGCGTACGTTCCAGGGACGTGCTGGCCATTGGGAAAAGCGGGACAACTCCCGAACGGCCGCTTCATTCCCGGTCCATTAATAAAAAAATTAAATTAAAATGTCGGCCTTCGTTCCATTTTGGGGGCTGAACGGCCAACAAAGTAAATCGTCACTGTCGTGCAGAAACCTTGTATCTCCAAGTTTCAAATTTGTACGTTTCGCAAAGTATAGCCCTGCTTCATCATACAAGGCCGTCGCACAAAAGTAGTGAAAACAGCCGATCTACAAGCTTGTAGATCGGCTGTTTTCACTAGTTTGAATCATTTTTAAAATGATAAATACAAAACAAACGGTTTTGGACATACAAGGTTTCCACCCGACAACGACGAAATATAACAAAAAAAAACTCTCCAACTCTTTTTACCAGGCTGAATCAGGGGCCCAGCACGTCCCTGGTACGTGCGTGCGTGCGTGCGTGCGTGCGTGCGTGCGTGCGTGCGTGGGGATAAAGCACAGTGCTGTATCACATAGTGAAAAGAAGATAGCAAGGCGTGTCTCCCTGTCATTATTTAATATGGTGAGGCTGGCCTCATGTGATTCAAATATTTCTCCTTTGTTCTGTGTAAATAAATGTCTGTCTGAAGGCTGGGCCTTCCCTGTGACGATGTTCTGTATCAGACAGTTGATTAATCTTACTTGCCTCATTAAATGTAAAATAGTGTAGTAACATGTAGGGCTGGGTAATTAACCAACAATATATTGAAAGTTTAACCTATATTTAGAAGTAGAACCATAACAAACTTATAACTGAATAATCAAGAAGTAGGTGTTTATTTTTTCACACGTGTGTCAATGAATCGACAAAATAATTACTAAAAATTAACAAAAGATTCTAATAGATATTTTTTTAATCTACTACCAATTTAGATTGTCTTCTAATGAACCACTTGAGCCCTGTATTATACTTTGTTGTACAACAGTGGCATACAGAAATAGGCCTAGTGAAAATTTGCCTGGAACCAGACCAATCCGCCTGGGCAAAAAAAGAAATTGCCCTTGGCGAATATGGGTCTGGCCCCGCTCAGTAGTGAATCCATTTCCTCTCCCCCAAAATTTGGGGGAACCCTATCAGGGCCCAGCATTGGTCTGGTCTAACCAATCGTGTCCAGAGCCATTTTTTTAACCCACCCCTTGGAAACGAAAATTCGGCCCACAAGTCCAGACTAATATCTGATACGCAGTGAAGAATTAGTATGAGCAGTGAAAATAGCTGATTTACAATCTCACAATGCGACGTTGATTGCTTGTACATCTTCTATTTTCACTATTCAAAAAGATAATAATCGAGGCAAAAGTTTTAAATAATTACGATTTATTAATTATTGATTTGAAGTCATATTCAGCCATATAATGTTTTTGTTCATTGTTCATGGCACCCCATCTTTAAGATCAGAGTTGTGGTCAAATACATGTAGGAATTTAAGTACAGTAGTTGTGAATGAGGCATTGTAAGCATATTATAAGCTTCATATTTGCACCATAAACTGTTTTTTTTTAAACAGCCAGTATGACCATTTCTGTTATAACCATGGCTGTTATAAGACATTGGCTATTTACCACAACGCTGAATATATTCATTTTTGTCAATAATACATTACAAGCCATCAAAAGCAAACCAAGAAAACATATTTTTTATTGTTGGGAATAGTAGACATTTCTTGTGAATATAAATTATGTTGGGTCATGTGTTAATCAGTCTTTTGTTTCTGTGTTGTGGATGAAAGTAATTTATGCATTAGAAGAAATAACTGATTTGGTTTTGTATTTGTTATCATTCACTGCACATTACTTGAGTCTGAGTTTGTGTCTGAAAAATAAACAAATGTTATTATGACACACTATACAGTAAATGTTTTCATGTAAATATATGTATTTTTCTTCACCCTGTTACATTTTGAAAAATACATGACAGCATCAACAATTCACTACAGTACACAGATATTGGTGAGGGATGAATCTCGATTACGATACTAGCTTGACATAATACAGCTAATATATAATACAGATATGTATTGTGTGAGGTGTTGTGACTGTCATTGAGAGATGGCATATAGCCTAGAACAGTGGTTCTCAACCTTTTTACGCCAAGTAGCCTACCACCTCAGACAATATGTGTCTCTCCAAGTACCACCATAATAACTGATGTTAAAATACACAGGAGGCCAATTTATTCCTTAAATTCATTAAGATTTTTCAGTTTTTGTTTATAAGCCAATAATTTGATGACCACTACATGTGAATTTCCTGTGCAAACTGATGATATATCTATATCTATCTATATCTATTAACGTCTAGATGTGCCCTCGTGCGCATTTTAGCACGGCTGGAGAGCCTATTTCAACCAATTGCTTGGTCAGAATAACTACCTGTAGTAGGCCTATAATATAAATATTTCACTCAACTTAAGTTTTTTTCCCCTTATTTTTGGGAAGCTCCTCTGACTACCACCAGAGGGGGGCCCATGTACCACCAGTGGTACACATACCACAGGTTGAGAACCACTGGCCTAGAATGATTCATTGTCACTTTACTTTAAATTATTTGGTGAGTTTACAAATTAGATATGACACATTTTTACCAGACCTACCAGAACGAGTTGCAGTTGCAAACAAACAGAAACACACAGACAGAAAAACTTTATTGGACCAGGGATAAACTAGATAACATTATCATGGCACATATGATTATTATGTGACTTTGGATTAGTACAGTCTTAGTATCTTCCTCATGTCCTGGACATGAATAGGTACATACTGTAATAAAGCAACATATTTAAACATTTCATGGTGAAATTATGAAGCTTATAGGCTACACATAGTAGGCCTATGCACTAATAATGCAATCATGAAACCATGTGCCCCATCTATTCAAGTCTTGCCAACACCCAACATTGTAGGCTAGATTAAGGGCATGGCTGCATGTTGTCAAATTACATACAATACAATCAGGAAACGTATTTTCTTCTAAATCCAGTTAGAAAGGTTCTCACAGTTTATCAGTTGATACTAAATTGAATCCATAAATGTACAATCAGGCTCTGTCAGTTGTATCTTATCTTGAATAAATCACCCCAACCATAGTAATTGATTGATTGATTGATTGATTGATTGATTGATTGATTGAAGAATTTATTAGAAGTTTGCAATAGGAAAAAGTACAGTTTCACAACAGCACAAATCTCTGGTACAAGGTCAACTAAAAGGAGATTGTAGTAAGCTTTACGGCTTATTTACACAGGGACCACTTCACTTCATGTATCTCATATAACATTGAAAGACAGACGGATAGAAAAGAGTAGTCTACATAGGATAACATCAATTACAAAAGCAGAAGGGGGGGGGGGGTAAATTGATTGATTGATTGATTGAATACATTAGACGTTTGCATAGGAAAAGTATACAGGACAGTTCAGTTCACTGATACAAGGTCAAAGACCAGAAAGAAAGCTGTTAGGCTTGTTTGCATTGGGGTCCCTTTGAACTCAATTCATACAAATACATTTCTATTTTAGAACATGCCTGACAAATTCCTTGGCTTCGCGATTAAAATAATATTTTGTGACACAATAATGTGTGTCACATGAGTAGATAATACGTTGTCTCTTCATGCAATGGTAACAAGCAAGTACTAGCAGGCTATTCAACTGGCTGATTGGTTTTCTGGACTGTGATCTTCCAACGTGTCTACCATGGTTTACTGTCTTTTGCGACCATGGATTGCAACAACGCCACGCCTTGAGTGGTTACCAAGCAGTGTGGGAATTGTAGTTCCTTTGACATTTTGCGTCATCTTGCCAAATGACATACTGCAATAGAAAAACTACAACCCGACCAGACTTCCTCAAGTCGTCAACTAGCTTTTCCTTGGCCAGTGACTGTGGCCAGTACAAACAGTCGAAATGTTGTCCATCCGTACTATGTTGTTTTTATTAATCGTTAACCCGGCTCGTTGTGTTTTAAAGGAAATTTACTGCACATTATCTGACAGTTGTGCCTGCGATTTTAAGCCGGATATAAGAGGTAGGACAAAAGGAATTAATATGACAAATGTATTGAGTTGTATGCATCATCTCCACTGTTAGCTTGCATGCTAATGGCTTACCAAAACAGCTGGACTATTAATAGTGGGGTGAGGTTGGAGTTAACTAACTTGCATTGACGAATATATACTGTATATGTGTGTCGTATCATATCACGTGCAGTTTCGAGTTTGACTTTGTATCAATGGCTGGCCATGTAGTGTTTAGATAGGTAGGAAATATGGTTAGTTTACAGTATGTAAACACCAGGGTCTTATAGGCTTTTTGTGTTGTGCTATTAGCACCATTGTATAATCGTACCACTGTACTGTTTCCAAACTGTAAAGTACTCAACAATCCATTAACAATAGCAATGTTAAAGCTAAACTTTCACATTGATTGATTGAAGACTTTATTAGAAGTTTGCATAGGAAAAGGTACAGTTTCATGACGGTACAGTTCACTGGTACAAGGTCTACTAAAAGGAGATCCTAGAAAAGACTAAGCTCATTCCCTCAGGAAACCATTTAAGTATCTCATCTACACATATACATGACCACCATTATGCCTCTGTCCTCTTTTCCTGTCAAATAGGCTTGGAATGGGACCTCTACAAGAACCTCTATGGACAACACCTAGTCCAGGACATTGTATCTGAGGAGGTGGCTAAGTTCCTCAGAAATAAGAATCCTGAGAGTCCCCTTGTGCTCTCATTCCATGGCTCCTCGGGGACCGGCAAGACCATGGTCAGTGCCATGCTGGGAAGGTACTTATATGGCTCTGGCATGGACAGCCCTTATGTGCACCAGTTTGTGCCCACTCTTCACTTCCCTTTGCTTGGAAAGGTTCAAGAGTACAGGGTAAGCGTCATATATCTTACTCTAATTACTATTTGATAACTAGTTTGTTAGCGAGAGTTTTTGCTTCTATACAAGTGGGGAGAACGAGAAAGTAAATTGGTAAAGTAAACATTTCCCCCTATATTTGTCCTCATTTTGTCCACTAAACCCTTATAGGAGCAGTGGGCAGCTATTGAACAGCGCCTGGGGAGCATTCATTGGTTTATGCGTCTTTTGTTCAAGGACACTTGTAGGAGGACCTGGCTGGGATTGAACCGAGAACCTACGGATTCCCACAGTATTTCATTAAGTTGAGCGTACATTGTACATCATGTACACATTCATATAAAGTGCTTGCAGCCATGACTTGTTTCCCATTACACCAGGCCCAGTAGTGGTGCTGTTGAAGCAGGTGAAAGCCGGTATTAACAGCACAAGTTGGAAATCAGAGTTTTTGACAAGCAACAATGTTCTGCAAAGGAGTATAAATGAAGCAAGACACCAGTAAGCACTTGGTGTGCAATAATTTTATGATTGATAAGCAACTATTGTCTATCTATTTCGTCTCTGTTTTGCAGATAGAGTTGAAAGAGGAGGTGGAGGAGAGTCTGACGGAATGTGCTCGGTCTGTTTTCATCTTTGACGAGATGGAGAAAATGCCACCAGGGCTCATCGACATCCTAGCACCATTCCTGGGGCCAGATCACGTGGTTTTCCAAACCAACTACCGCAAGGCCATCTACATCTTCATCAGGTACCATAGACAGATTACATTCAGATGAACTTTCTGCTTTGAGGATTTTACCAACCAAGTTTTAAAGTAAAGGTGACTCTCCACCTAACAGATTAAAAGAGACTAATGTGCAACAGACTAGAATTTAGTTCTGCACAAATTATTCCGCCGAAGGAACTTTTTGTGCATGCAAGGTAGTCTGCAACACTGGTCTGCAAGCCTGCCAGTGTTGCCAGGTCTGCTTATTATAAGTGACTTTGGTCTTGTTTTCCTCTAAAGTCGCTTTAGAGGAAATATTCATAGGTATTAGTGGCTTTTGTTTGGGCTTGTTTCTGAGGTGTAGTTGCTTATTTGGACTTGCTTTCATGATTCTTTGAAAATAGCTGATGCAATAGAACTCAAGTGGTGAAACTCGTCCCTTCTTGGTAGCGGTGGTAGCTTTGCTTTGGAGTTGATCGATTGGTATAGGAGTTGAGATTGAGAATATGGTATCTAGTTCAAATGTGCAACGGGCAAATGTCTCTGGCTTATTTAGGCTTGCTTCTGCACCAGTAGCAGACTAGAGGTCCACTATACAGTGGAGTATTTACCCCCTCATCACTAGCGCACAGATATCGACGGCTAACCAGGTTGGAAAAACAACCTGGTTAGCCGTTCTTCATCAACGAGTTCCGACCTGTTTGCACTTGGCACAGCGATATCAACAGCAAGCGTCTCTTGCAGCAGCTTGATGCTTCCCAACTTCTTCTACCGCCGACTCGGGCCGATATTGGTGCAGCGGAGAGCTGGCTTAAGACAAACCTGTACAGTTTTTGTAAAACATACCCTACAAAGGCAGAGTGCAGTAACTACGTACAAGAATTTCACCAAAAAATGGGTTTAAAAGTGTTACAGCTGAACAGCCAATTTAGATAAAGGCATATAAGGGATATTACACTGATTGTATATCTGTTCTTGAGCTAATTGTTCATCCCCCAATATCATGAAGGCTAATTTGACTTTTGGGCGACACAAATAAGACGTTGTGTCTGAAAACGTAGTTACTGCACTCTGCCTTTGTAGGGCAGCTGGACTGTTCTTTATTTATTTTTAAGGTTTTGTTTACTTTCATTTTAAACTGATACAACTTAGGATTTTATAAATATAGATTTGTACTTTTTAATTTGTTTGTGCATGTGTGCATGTATCTCTACTATCTCCAGCACCACTGGGGAAAAGGTGATCAACAAATTGGCAATGGAGTACCGCAAGGCTGGTCGGGAGAGAGAGGAGATCAGGCTGGTAGACCTGGAAGAGGCGATCTCAAAGTCGATTTACAACAGCAGTGCGAGTGAGTAACATGACGTTTAATTGTGCTGTGAAATATACATTGAATCTAGTTACGCTTAAGGCTCATTTATGTTTAACACTATCATACAGTATAGGGATACGAGATGAAGACTTCTGTCAGTCTGAACTGTGTTCATTTCATCCGTTTTTGTGCACATTTTATGAATGTTTACGGATAAAGTTGAAACAGAGTTGTCCCACGGAAAACTACACTGCCCTCATCATTAGGGCTGGGTTCGGTAACCACCGTACCGCCGTATCGCGGTATACCGCGGCCTACCGCGGTGTCAGGGTCCTTACCGCGGTCAAAAAAGACAAAAAATAGGCTATTTTTATTGAGAACGAGCGAGTTTTAAAACGGGGGAGAAGCGAGGACCGCATGCGCTTCATGCCGCTCTGCTCTGGGCCGCGCACCACATGTTTGGAACAATTGGAAGCTTGGCCCGTCACAGTCTCCGACAGAGAGTGAGACACAGTAGACACTGGAGCAGTGCAGTAGCCTCAGCAGCGTTAAACTTTCTCCATAATCCACACGACACAACTCACACAAGTATGTTTATACATACCTCGTGGCCGTTTCTTTTTTATTCATACGGGCGGAGCATGAGGACTAAAACCGAAAATGAAACCAGCGCTAGTGAGTAGGCTACTTTTACAGTAGCGCGTGTGCCCGTCGTTGTTCGACTACAACCTTTTCTGTCAAGTCTGGTAACTAAAACCTGTTTACTATGTTTATATCACCACTCAATCAATGCGATTTGAGACGTGAGTTTGCATAATCACAGACCGTACACAATCACTATACCCGTCTCATCTGGTTTGTTCACTAACAGCGTGCAGTGTCTGAAGCCCCAGTAGCCTACCAGTGGCGTCAGTTCAGAAAAAGCTAAGGTATGGCAACATGACAGACACCAGTCATGTTGCCATACCTTAGCAACAGGCACGATGAAAGTACATTTTATTATTTCCCCCTGTAGCCTAGGTATGGCAGGTGCCATAGCTTGCCATACCCAATTGACGCCTCTGTAGCCTACGTTACTATAGTAACCCGACACTGCAAAGATCTACAAGCTCAGAACGCGTTGCGAACGCGACGCGTTGTGAGCTTGTAGATCTGCTACTTTCAAAAGCCAGACCCACTGTGCTGTACGGGGAACTCGAGCAGTCGGGCTTATAGGACCGTGGAGAGACGAATTTTGAGCAGATGATAGGAATATTTTGTCTTATCGCCGAACCTTAATTAATAGATACGGGGGTGCGGTAATTACCGCAATACCGGCGGTAAATGGGAGGACGGTAACCGCGATAACAAAATGTTGATACCGAGCCACCCCTACTCATCATGATTGCTTTGAACCACATGTAGTTAAAGTGAGACACAACAAAGTATCTTACCCTCTTTCTATACATTATATCAGCTTGCCAGCTCGGACTACTTGTCCACTTCATTACATTTGTACACTCTCCCGAGAAAACGCAGTTAAACACAAGTGCAGTTTAAAAAATAACAATTTTAAAACCCAGCAATTAGGCAACACACAGGAGATCTCCGCACACATACAAAACTATTTATAAAACAATAATGGGCAACTGTAACAACCGGGACGCGCGAGCTGAAAACCGTGTCCGTCCATTTGTTGCATCTTTACTATTGAGAAATCTCTGACCAATCAGTACAGGAAGAGCCTGTCCTCCCTGAGCCCGCCTTACGACACCTGCGTTACCGTTTGACAGGTGTACCGCCCCAGTCAAACTCTCCACCTGTCACTGTCCCCGTCAGCACAGCATTACATGTTACTATTTGGTATCGCCTCAGTCCTGCTGTGCTCTGTTGGAACTTTTAAGAGATCGGGCATAAAAGAAAAACTACAATGGAAAGGCAAAACATCTGGGTAGAGAGAGAGGTTTTTATATAATAATACTTAATTAACAGTTTGCAAACATTATAGCAAGTAACTAGAAAGGTGCAATTCTGGGAAATTGCAAGTGTGGTTGCACTGACGCGAGTCGCAAGGAATCCGCTGGAAAATTAATTCCATCTTACCATTTATATTACATATTGTGATGTCAAGTGAAGCACGACCAATCCTGTCTGATTGGACATTATATTATCCAATCAGAAAAGGTTACAGAAAACGTCCATTGAATTCAATGCACTTTTGGGATTGCAGAAAAGTTAAATGAAAACAGGTTTACTTTAGGTGACAGAAAAAGGTTAACAGAAATATGAGTTCTCGGACCTAGAACAATAGTCTGGTTGCTATAGGCAACCACACTAATTACACAAGCAAAGCTAAAAGGATAACTTAGTGGCTTGTGTTTCCGTTGTGGTTGTATATTGTGAGTGACTAAGTGGTGTGCCAAGCCAGGACTATGCAGTGGAACATTTACATTTATATTTAACATTGTGGCATTTTAATTTATCTGGATATTTCTTCAATACAGCTGCATAATGCTAACTGCAATAGGATGGATTGCTGCTACATGTATTATGTCCTGGATGAGTTCTGAAAGAAAGAAATCTGGTCTTGTTTATTCTTTGAGATGACGATTCACTTTTTACTTTGACAAATAGTCTATAGTGTTGTGGTGTTTTGTCCAACTTCTTTGATTTAAGAATTGCAGAAATAATATATGAATAATTACAGAAGGACCTAGAAAGATAGTTAGTTTCGTGAAAGAATAACACAATTAGGTTATTTGACACCATAAGAAATTATTGCAACATTAACTACATAAATGAATATAAAGTGTACAACATATTGTCCACATGTTGCAATATATTTATGGCCTCACAGACCAAGAAATATTTTGACTCTGAACTGCCCTCTAGTGGATCATCTATGTCCACATAAAAGATGCATGCTACACTTTTTGAAACAGAAATGTATTTGTGTATATAAAGGGAGCAAAAATGTTCCTTTTGTTTTCAGTGGGAGGTTTGTGTGGTCAAAGTCTGTAGCATTGGCCCCTGCAAAGGCCTGCATAGTAGCTACTAACAATACGTTTCATTAGTTTGTTCCACTTCCCACACATTTCTTATATCGTATCCCGTTTAAAGATTCCAGCACAGCTTTCACTTTCATCACTTTCTAGATGATATTAATTCAATAAATTGCAAAAATGTGTCCCTCGACTCCTCTCTCTCCCCCTCTTTCCAAGTCTTCACTTGAAGTATCAATAAAGGAAGAAAAGACCCCCCAAAAAATATTTATTCATTCTTTTGATAAGCAATAGCAAAGAATCATTGATATCATGACACAAGAATCATGAGTGGCATATAATATTACATTTCCATATTATAAATACAATAACCAACAACCTGGTATGAAGGTTCCTTGCTTTACAAGGTTCAAGGTTCAAGGTTGTACTTTATTGTTACGTCTTTTGTACAGGTACATAAGAGTAAAATTTGTTTTTGTATGGCATCCTTCAGTCAATGCAGTCGTATATCAAAGAAAAAAACAAAAAACAAAAAAACAATATAATAACATCAAACCACATCTAAAAATAATAATAATAATAATCTAAAAAGGAGTGCAAAAGGCAAAAAGAGCAACAGGAAAAGAAAAGAGCATCCTCAGATGTACTTGCAAAAAGTTTGGCATATTCTATACGCCAACAGCATATTTTTCCAGTAGTTGCTACTGTACTGTACTTAACTTTTGTAAACATCTTCACAGAGTGTTCTATGTGCAACAGATTAATATATTCAACTTCACAGTATGCATTTATGTACAGTAGGTGCTACCTTACACTATAATAATGCCTTACACTATATATAAGTGCTACCTTACACTATAATAATGGCACCTAAATAATGGCACCTTACATTATTTATTTATTTTACATATTCTTCATACTTGATGGCAAAAATAAAACTGAAACAAAAGCAAATAAAATCCTACTAAGCCCTACTAAATACTGTATCTCCTCAATAAGCAATAAAAACAAACATGCCTAATTTCCCATCTACCAGGGGCAGCGGGTGAAACCTGCAGTGATAGTTTGTACTTCGTTTGTAATTCTGGCATGGTCTGACATCTTTCACGACATTACAGAGAGTACTACACTTTGCAGTCCCTTTGGACTCGCAATACAACTGTGGCACAATATTAGAATATTGCATATCGCATTGTAACATCATGTTTGCCCTAGTGCTGACAACATGCCACAGCACTTCAATGTGTTCAAAGAATAGTCTCTATAATATAGCCTGTCTGTGTCATGAAAAGTGCTATACAAATAAAGTTTATTATTCTTATTATTACTTTAGCTTTGCTGTGATGATGTAATGAGTCCTTTATTATATTCAGGGTTCCCACAGTCATGAAATTATTGAAATTAGAAAAATATTTTTCCAGTACTTTTCCAGTACATTTTGCTGTCATTTCCAGATGACAGCAAAATGTTGTCATCATCACATGCCCCAGATAGACAGAAAGATGTAGAGGCAGGGAATGCTTCTTAGTGGAGATTTGCGCTTTACTTTTCTAGTTGCTGTTATTGGGCAATACTGAACTAAAATTCTCCCCCCAGGTGGCTTCTACCACTCCAACATCATCCAGGAGAAGCTAATCGATCGCTACGTTCCATTCCTGCCCCTCAGCCGGCGACATGTGGAGCGCTGCGTCCACAGAGAGCTGTGTCAAAGGGGCTGGTGTGGGCGCAGTGACGTGGTAGAGGCTGTAGGGGGAGACATGCTCTACACACCTGAAGGACAGTACTTCTCCAGCACTGGATGCAAGGCCATCCCAGCCAAAATCAACCTTTTCCTATAGGAGAATTGTGGTTGTAGCACAATACGCAAATCAAAAAAGGAAAGTGTTTTTTTTCCGAAAACCAAGTTGAGGAGAACCAGTTGTTGATATGTAACTGATCCCATTCGCTGCATCCATTCCCTCCTCCTGCTCCTCATCCACTGGGAGATGGGAGCATAGGGTCAACAACAGTGCATGGCAGTGCCATGCCTCCGGAGGTGATGGGGAATATGTGTCTTATTCAGGGTGGACACTTGGGGGAACTTGGTGCCCTTCTGGAAACAACATGGTTTTTCTCTAACCACAATGCCAGCCTGCCAATCACCCAAATGGACCTAAAGGTGCCAGGGCTATACCAGATACTTTGTGGCAATTTCAAAGTTATTCAATATTTATTTCTTTCCTCTTAAGCAATTTGGAGTGCTATCCCAGTCTTTCTTTTTCATCACTTACTGTTTTAACTTTTTTAAGGATCCATTACCTGTTTTTCTGGCATAATCGTGAGTTGAGTGGTGCGATCTAGCCAACACCAGAACAGGACTCCGGAAATGCCGCCCTCCACACCCTCCTGTTCGTAGGTGGTGCGCTTCTTGCCATGAAAGGCTTCTTGCCTTTCCTGGCCATCTTATCAGATACCCACATTTTACAATAATACAAATTAATTCTATGCTTGGATAGAGGACAGGCGGACAGCTGGATAGAGTCCAGCATGACGGCAACGGGAAAGGATCTTCCCTGATGCTATAGTCCACTAGTCCTGCTCTTGCTCTACCTCATATTCAGCTAGATATTTTTTTTATAAACTTGTGAGGGTTCTCTGGGAGGCGGCATAGAGGCTGTGGTTCCATAGTTATCATCAGGGGATGACCTCACATTTTAGCTGGCTAAGGAGACCAGTCTGGAGACCAGTTCATTGAGTCAGAAGTAACTGACCTTTGGCTAAAGGATGGTGAAACGGAACCATGGTTTAAGGCGTCCTGTATTCATGCCACTTCCAGGGAAAAGTAAAAAAGTTAAAGTTGAACACTGCTACATGGTGCTGTAACACAGTCCAGAAAGTCTAATTTTAAGACTTAAAGTAAAGATGTTTTGTTGTAAACAACAAAGTTGGAATTTTACTTGTTAATATTGAGTTCATTGAAAATGACTCTCCTACCATTAGGTGGCAGTAAAGACTATTTTAGTCCATACAGTGAAAGAGTTATGGTAAGGAGACTCATTATGAACTTGTTCCGTTTTAAATTAATTTAATAAATGTTGTATTTGTTATTTTCATGTGTATATTTTTGCTTTATACTTTATGCTCAGATTAGTTGTGTAAATATAAGAGAAGGCAAATTAATATTGTGCACTTTACTGCTTAGATTTACACTCCTGCCTTTGTATAGGTGAACTATTCAAATGCTACTAGGTCTTCTTCTTCATCATAATCACAAAATAGTATGATTTCTAGAAGTCTGAGCAATGCAAGTAAACAACATTACACACCATACTGTATGTGCCTAAAGAAAGATGTACAAAGTATATAGAGGATTTCAGTTTTCATTGTTTAAAATATTTTTTTTTAAATTGCTATGATTTTTTTTTCTTTATTTTACCTTTATTTTACTTGGAAGTCCCATTGGAATCTCTTACAAGAGAGACTTGCGGCCAAGCTGCCATATAAAAACAACACATTAAAATGCAACATAACACTAATGATTGCATTTGAAATGGTGTACAGCACGGCAGAAACGAAGAAAGCTATAATAAGCCTTAAGTTTCCCAAGCATGAATGATTTTCTTCCAGAACTCATGACTTCACTCATTACACTAAAAAAGTGACTTCAGTTGTCTTTACATATGACAATCTGAGAGCACCACTGCCTTAAACATGTACAGCATTGTTGGAAATGTAGGAATAAACAAACAAAAAACAAAACAAAAAAAACGTGAGAAAGTGGACTAAGATGGGGGTAACCCCGCGTCACCAGGCTTTCTTGGGGGAAATCCTTGGGGTTCATTGATCCGTTCTAGGCAGAAACCACAAGCAGAATAAGCTGCGTCGCTTTGTTTTGTTTCCCCCCATTTGTTTCCCCAATCCCTATTATAAATGCTCAAGTAGCCTAGTGTAGTCTTGCCAGTCGCTACGAGTTGGACTAAAAGATGCATATACCAAACACATTTTCCAAAAGCAAAACTATGCCGCATCAAGGTGTTTATTAGGTAGACCCTAAAAGTATGTCCTTGAGTGCAGGGGGATATTTTGGGTTAAAACTGAATCCGGTTTGATAGTTCCGGCCAAAGTGTAGGACTACAACATGACGTAAAGTGGTTTCCACTCCCTACCGGATCAAACCCCGAAAAGTGAACCCTAGGCTAAGACAGGGGAGGAGCCAAACTGAGTTCCTGTTTCTGCACTAAAAAGGAGGTGGTGCCCTAGAGGCAAAAAAAAAGGGGTGACGTGATCCTTTTTTAGTTTTAGTCTGTTTAGTTGCGGTGAGGTTTAGCACTAATAAGTTTAAGAATGTTTACATGATCAATTAAAAGTCAATTTAGCAAACATTCCTGTGATTGGCAACTTACCTGGGAAGTGGGAACAATCAAAATCTGCCTGATGAACTCGGCCACTCCCGCTTGGTACTTAAATATTTTAACTACTTGAACCAACTTAGCTTTTATACTGATACATGCTTTTCTTTTTTACATGGAATTTTATTCTTTGGGTGATTCAGATGTGAAGATGCCATTATTACGTCCATTCCTATTTCAATATAAGTCACAACTTGGAGCCATTGGCCATTTTCAATTCATTCTTGAATATCGTGATATTTCAGAATAAATCATTATTCTTGAACTTGCTAGGTTTTTGTTTGCCATTGGTACTGAATTAAACATCCATTGTGAAGTACAAGATTTTGTAGTTTTGTTTCTCGTGGTCAAACAAATAAGGTTATTATAACCGTACTGCTTTCAGGCAGACCACCATCCTGATAATAGGAAGTTATAGGAAGCAGGGTTGAAACTACCTCAAAATTGCTGGGAAGTATTATTGTGGCCGGGGTATGTTTGACAATTATTATTTTTACTCGGAATACCGATAGTCCCATTGAGAAAATGAGAAAAAGAACCTCCATTGCAAGGTAGTCCTGGCCAAAACAGAAGCACACAAAGTTTCCCATGGGAGGCTCCTGTAGGAATCAAAGACCTAACCTAGATGGGTTTTAGTACATAGTACTATACTAGTACAACTCTCATTGTTAAAGTTAGATTAAGAGGTTTACTTGTTAAAACAAAACATTTATTGTGAAAAGGTCAAAGCTCTAGATTCTGATGGCAATCATTGCTATATAGTCTGTTCGGGCCTCCCTGTCTCTCTCTAATAAACAGAAAATACATTTTCAGGTGGGTTGCCAATTTCAGCCAATCAGGAGAGAGTACCCATTTATCCCAATTGTATAGGTTTCCAGACTTAGTCTTCCAATTTCACTTATTAATCCTGTATGAGTTCTCTCTCTTGATGGGATAAAATCTGGATTTTATTGTGTGCCATGCTCGTAACTGTTTAGCCACTTTCAGTAGCCAGGCCAAGTTGGCAAAAAGTGTCTAATTACTCAATCCTGGGATCTATCAGCTACTGTGGTTGGAAAACATATTTACCTACCCTGGCTGCAGGGTTTAGCTTGAAATGCACCTGTGGCTGCATTTACATTTTATTTGTCAGTAAGACTGAACATGAAAACACCTCAATATAACCGTTGTAGGGATGGGAAGATATGAACAATTCATATCACGAATATTGTGACAAAAGAAATCGTGATTCACGATATTATCCCGATAATCAAAATCCATTATCCTGGGGAGGAACATATCTACATCTATCATATCATATATCCTATGATCCAGGTCTTATGCCTTAACTTCTTTGCCTTTTTTTACTATTTTGTTTTTGTTTTTTAAATATTTCAAATAGCTGATCTGCAAGTTCACAATGTGCAGATGTAGATCAGCATTTGAAGTATTTAAAAATGTTTTTCAAAATAGTGAAAAAAAGGTAAAGAAGTTGAGGCATAAGGCATAAGACCTGTCGGGCTAGGAGCGACCGGGAGAGCCGGGGCCGGTACCTATTCGTCCGCCTCGGCGGCGCGGAGACCCCACCCCTCATTTCTCACATGGCCCTCTTCTAGCGCCACCATGTGGCGGATTCTTGCAAAACACATTTTTGGACACTGCTCCTACAATTTTTGCCCTAAAATCACGCAAATCGCTACACAGTATGTCTACACTCATCTCATCAACATGGATCTGTCCCATATAGCGCCACCTTCAGGCCGATTTTTTCAAACACATTTTTGGACACTGCTCCTACAGATTTTGCCCTAAAATCACCCAAATCGGTACACACTATGTCTACACTCAGCGCCACCATCAGGCCGATTTTTTTCAACCACATTTTTGGACACTGCTCCTACACATTTTGCCCTAAAATCACGCTGCGACCTGACGGTCGCTTATCTCCCGATTAGGGAGTCTTACTGGTAATAGGGCCCTGAGTGTGTACAAAATGGAACCTACAAATGGAACCAAATGGGGTCCTTGAAAATAAAATGTTTGAGAACCATTGTGGTTCCTAATAGTGCCATTGTGTCGTACATATTCTGAAGAAAACCTGGAGACTGACATTCAGTAATTATAATGTAGTAGAATCTAAAATTTGACAAGGACAAGTCTTGCCACGAACGCATTTGTCCGTGTATGGACATATTGATGAACCCTGAGTGATATACATCTAAAATAACGTACAGTAGGCCACAAGTCAAGTTACGATAATCAGTAATCAATATGTTGATTGATATGCGTGCTGGCCTCCATGCCTTGTGTCTTAGCAATAGATAACGTTTGGGATGGGTAATGTACATACCGGTATATCAAATATAATTTTAGTTTGTGACAAGAGGAATTATTATTTGTTTAACAGTTGAAGCCTGCAAGGTTACATGGACATGGGTATATGGATGGACACATTAAAGGGGAAGAACTATGCCATTAATATACCTTAGAGGAGTTGTGTGGAAATAGAGAAAAGGTTCCCCCTTCTGTGTTGACTAGAACTGGAGGATTGATTTTGGGGTTTGTATTGTAAAGTACAACTTGATGACATCACACCGTTGTACTTTACAATACAAACCCCCAAATCAATCTTCCAGTTCTAGGCAACACAGAAGGGGGGGAACTTTTTTTCTATTTCCACACCACTCAAGTTATATTAATGACATAGTTCAATATTGAAAATGGGTGGTCTGCCCCTTTAAGAATATTACCAGACTTTATTCTGGTCATAATCAATGCAAGAGCATTACATTTTTATAATCTTGTCCATGTAAAAGTAGTCAATGACATTAAACAAAATGTTCTTTGTGTCAATCTTGTTATTTATGACACGTTGAGACCCAAATGTATTGTTGTTTGGTACAGATAATACATATATCTCATATCTTCTTATGTTTTGATTGTTTAATCTTTGTAGACTGTTTCTATTGATTCACTTGATGATTGTTGTTGCGTGTTTCTGTTTCATATTATCCATAATTATCCAGCTTTGCTAATCCATGGCAAATGTGGCTTTTCAAATGGTTTCAATCATTTCAATGTTATACTTTGTGGACTAAAGACAGTTCATTATGCAAAAATTTAGTATATTATGCCCATGCCGTCCCTATAAGAATCTATATTCCTATTGGATCTGTTTTTTCAATACATCAAAAGTCAAATTTAATTCAAAATTCTGTGCCTTGAGGCATTGTTTTTCGATATCCAGCGCTAATGGATAATATAATCTACAGCTGTTATCAGTTGAGCAATGTTGGGCCCCTGCATGAGAAGAGAAGAAGACATGATTTGGCCATGACAGACGTGGTTCTGCTATCTCCTTTGACCAACAACAGGAAATTACAAGTCTCTCCATCGGATATGAACAGGTGTCAAAGGTCTTTTGTGTGCGTGTGTGTGCGTGTGTGGGTGCATGTGTGCGTGTGCACGACACGTTCATATTTAGTTAGTACTGTATTGTATGTAATTGCATGTAAGGGCAGGTGTGTTTCAGATATCAAAATATATTATTGAGACTGATGCTATAGATTTTGTCTACGTGCTACCCTAGTTACTTTTGAGGACGCGTTTGTTTTCTTGACGCTCTTGTTGGTTGCTCATTGCGACTGTCAGGTCGCAAGTGGTCGCAAGTTACTATGAAAAGCTCCACCGGCTGTCCGTCTGTCTGTCTGTCCGTCACGCCACACTTTGCCCTCTTATCTCCGGCACCGGTGCCCCTATCCATGCCAAACTTTGCACACACACACTCCTTGGATGGCAACTCACACCCTTTCTCACATGGCCCTCTTCTAGCGCCACCACCAGGCCGATTTTTGCAAAACACATTTTGGGACACTGCTCCTACAGATTTTGGCCCAAAATCACCCAAAGCGGAACACAGTATCTCTAAAGTCATGTCATAAATATGGATCTGTCCCATTTCCCATATTCCCTCCTGATTGGCTAGTGGCTACGATTGCCTTCTAAAGTTTGTGTATGCGACCTGACGGTCGCTTATCTCCCGATTAGGGAGTCTTACTGGTGTTGTTTACTCCTAGCTTGACCTCTCTGGATAAAAGCATCTGCCCATTTATGCCTAAATTGTAAAATAGTTCACATGTGCAAATTCATTGCCTGTCCAAAAATACGATGACCACGGTCTCCAACACAGGCATGTCATATTTTGCCACATGTCACACCAGGACCATCACTTCAGCTCTTGACTGATGACCAGGGCACTTATCAAAAGTATTTATTCCACCAACCAAACTGACTAATACATCCTACAAAATAAAAATAAAAAACACTACAGTATATGAGAATTGGACCTCTAAATGATGGTCCAAAAAATGATGATTGCTTACTCGCCAAAGTAGCTGGTAAACAATGCCAGCCACAGTTCACATTTACCTGTGTGTAGTGTTAAATCTCCCACCCTGTTGACCACGTTTGGTGGACATCACCTCATCTGACAGCTTTTGGAAAACCGACACCCATCCTCACATATATATGCCACATCTCTCTCTGGTCCTACGGTGATGACTTCATTAGCTCACCCCCACCCGTGTGGCAGTGAGGAAGAGGAGGGGTTTGGAGGTCAGTGCTCTAAGAGGCCTCTTCACCCCAGCTGCCGTTGTTAAAGGAAGGGCTTTTCTGTTTCGCCATCCTTCTGGACAATGAAACACCCATATAATGCCAGGATGACCACTGGGGCCCCCTTTCTCTCTCTCTCTCTCTTCCCCATCTCTCTGTGGCCTGACCTCTGGGTCTGTGTTCACACGCTCCCTGCGGAACAGCTGGACCAGACTAGCCATTCTCTCTCTCTCTCACTCTCACTCTCACACTCGCTCGCGCTCTCTCACTCTCTCCCTCTCCCTCGCTACATCCACATTGGACCACCTCCCTCCCTACCTCACTCGCATCCTTGCTCTCTCTCTCTGTGTGTGTCACTAATTCACCATGTCCCTGTATCTCTCATTCAAATAGTTCATCTCTCTTTAGCGTCCCTCGCTTTCAAAAATCTGTTATTTCCATCAAGTGACACAATCATGACACAACCGTACGGCGATCAGGCTTCAACATCACTCTCAATCCCTTTGCTTTCACTTTCTCTCCTCTTCTCTCTTTCTCTCTCCCTCTTTCTACTTCCCATCACCTCACCATCACAAACTGGTGTAAAAACTGCTCCTAGCCCCCCCTCCAGTGTCCTCCAACTAGCAACAATGGGACACTGCCCCCGTCTCCCCCTCCACATCTGTGAGTGCCCCTCTGTCTCCTTATTCTTCTCCCTAACCGCTCCATTATTGGGCCTCTTTCACTTGTAAATGTGGCCAGTGATACTTCTGATGGGTCTTTTATGCACACGGCCGGGGTCAGGGGAAAGGTAGGGGCAGGGGAGGGAGGGGTTGGATACAATGGCGGAGGGGTGGAAGGGAGTCTTGTGCATTTTCTTTTTCGCGGGGCCAGAGTGTGAGGGGACAATTGTGACAAAGAGTTAAATCCTTTTTTGTGTGTGCAGTCATTTGGGACGGTTGGGCCGAGCCCAACACTTGCCTCTTGCCTGCATTCCTGCAGCCCTCCCTTTAGCAGAGCCAGAGAGCCGGACAGGCAGAGGCCCTCTAATAGCTAACGGACATCAGTTGAAACCCCGCTCTCAAAATAGGATGTATCACTTTCACCGCACCTGTGTCACTTTGGTATACGTACGTTTCAGTGGCAATAACATGTTTCTACAATATGAATTGGTAGGCTATTGGCCTCTGCTGTATACACATAACCCAAAATTGATATTACAGATTTCTTGACAATGACACATTAGTTTCAAGAGTACTTCATGAAACACATACTGTATGAAACGGGTACACCTAGATCTCATGCAGTGCGGTGTCTCAACTGTATATTGTATCAATTCATGCAATATACATGTATATACTGTATATTATTTCAATATTTAATCGTCACATATTCAGTTAGAGAATGAACTTCACAGAACATGCAGAATTCGATTTTTTTGTCAGAAAGAGGTTGTTATTGCCATGTTTCTGTGTTAGCCTGGCTGGCCGGTAGTTAATTTGGCTACTTATGGAGAGCCATGTGTTGTTCTTGATGTTCCTTGCTTCATTATGTGGCAGTGGCTCAGGAGGTAGAGCGGCCGCCAGTTCAATCCCGGGCTCCTCCAGAGTTGGTGTTGAAGTGTCCTTGAGCAACACTGAACCTCAAATTGCTCCAGATGAGCAGGTTGGTGCCTTGCATGGTTTCCTCTGCCATCGGTTTATGAATGTGTGAGTGAATGTAATGCACAATCATTGTAAAGCACATTGGATAAAGGTGCTATATAAATGCACCATTTAAGTATAAAGTTCTATCCTTATTCCACTCATCTCATTCCAATTCTCATCTTTGCTAAGGTATAGGCTGGAACTGTGGCAAGGCTTGTGAGTGTAATGGCACTGGTACTGTCACTGCCAATGTCATTTCCTGAGTGAGGGGTTCATACTGTATTGTTCATACTGTACCCCATTGGTTCTCAACCCTTGGGGGTCCCAAAATGATTTGGGGGGGTCCCCAGATGATTAGCTTATTCATGTGCAACATTGTTTTCTCACTCAACAGTAAACAAACCAAACATACAGTATAATTGTATATAGGGTGTCTTCACATTTCTAAACTGACAATTTAAGGACTTTTAAGACCTGTTAACACCTATAAAATGATGAAAAAAAGAGACCATTACTGCTTCAAAAGTAATCAACAAACTAATATCTGCGGAATTGAGTCCAGCTAAATGTAATGTCTCAACTCCTATAATTCCAATTGCTTGTCAGGGTGGGGGTCCCCAGTTCAAATATGATTATTTTAGGGGAAAATTGTCGCCTGAAAAGTTAGAGAGACACTGCTGTAGCACACCTGGGCTAAAAATGCGTGCTGTTATGATATGGCATAGTTGGAAAGAATCGAGACATTGGACACACACACCTACTTCACCGACAAACTATAGCTAGGGCTGTCACGATATGACATTTTTACATGACGATTAATTGTCACTCAAATAATTGGCGATTAACGATTTAATTGTGTTTTTGTCATTGACAATTACATTTCTGTTTGGCTTTTAGGCTTTGAAGTTGCACATGGCAGATATGACACAAAACCTAAATACATGAAGAAATTACTGACATATTTGACAACTTACTACTTAAAAAATAACATTGATAGTGGAAATAGCCGATCTACAAGCTCACAACGCGTCGCGATGCGACGCGTTGTGAGCTTGTAGATCTGCTATTTCCACTATTTCTGACATTTTTCAACATTCACGATTATAACGATTATGACAAAATAATTGCGATAATGTCAAATAATCACGATTAGACGATTATGTAATAATTGTGACAGCCCAAACTATAGCTATACAAACTATAAAACTATAACAGACAATGCAAATAATTCATATTGTGATTGTGACCTTACATCATTTTACACTATGTTAGAATGTGAGTTAGGGTCAGCACTGCCTGCAGGCGAGCTTATAGAGAAGCGAGGCAACCGCAGAGGAATGGCCTCCACAGTGTCATGGCTTGACCGGCGTTCCATGGGATTATATGTTATTTTAGTCTACTGGTCGGACACCCCCGTGCCCCCCCACCCCCACCCCCACCCCCACCCCCACCCCCACCAGAGGGGTGGTCTCTGTGGTGATCGAGTCTCCAGGACAACAGGTGAACAAAGGGGACGCGGCGGGGGGAATGCGAGGGTGGTGAGAGAGAGAGAGAGAGAGTGGGGACGAAGGGTGACGAGAGGGGGGAGCTGGGGGTGTGGGGGCGGGGGGGTGGTCCGGGGGGGTCAGATTTTGACCTTGGCCTCCGTGGCAGTGGTCAGGTGGTGGTGGTGCGAGGGCCACAGGCCGCGAAGGAGGAAGAGGAGGGAGGACGAGGAGGAGCATGATGGGATAATGCCTGCGTCTTCAAACTTGGAGTGATTAATGACAGCACACACAGGCGTACATACACCCCCATTCTAAATCCTACTACAAACACACACACACGCACGCACGCACGCACACACGCACACACACGCGCACACACACACACACCACCCCATCTGACCCCTGAGAGCCTGCTGCTCAAACAGTGGGCCCCGGCACTTTGACATGGTCACTTTCCCAACCCCTCCTGATTGATGACTGATTCCATTCCCACCCGCAAATTATGCTAATGCCGAAGCATGTGAAGGAACGAAGGAACGCGGCCGCTGCTTCCCAGGTCGCCTCTTTTGCCGCCAATGCACCAGCAACCCCGTTGTGTGTCCCCTCTTAAGATTGTAAAATATAGTTTTATGGCTTAGCTTAGTATTTCATAGGACAGCATACAGCCGGAGAGTGACAGGAAATATGTGTGGGAGAGAGAAGGGATGGGATGACATGTGACAAAGGTTGTGTGCATGAGTCTTAACTCGATGATTCGAGTCACCAGGACACCCCACGCTTCTCACATTTTCATACACTCTGTATTCATATCGGCTCCGGGAGATGTTGTTATTCCTAAGATGTTCACTGTTTACTAAGGGTTTATTTACGCATCTCTGAACATCGCAACATGTAGCCTCTGAAAGAACCGTGTCTGTATATCCCTGCTCAGAGTTACAAAACGAATTATTTTGCAAATGTTATGAAGTACTTTTGCCTTCGGTTACAAAAACTATTTGACGACACGGCCATAATGGCCCTACAGTTGTAGTCCAACTTAAATCAAGTCTTACTGCGGCTGAGCAATAAGTGTTGCTTAAAATAAACAAACAATCCCATTGGCTCTGCGGGGCGATGATGTCACAGCGTCCCTGTAACCACAGCTGTAGCACTGTGGCACAGTATGTCTGCGACTGTCAGATCTTGGTGAGGTTGAACAATGGTGCAGTGTGGAGAGATGGAGGACGGCGGGGTAGCGTCGCTCTCGTTTCGGGAACACAAGGGGACATGGTTCCTCTCTGGTACCGATGGGGATGGAGGGATGGGTGGATGGATGGAGGCAGTGGGTGCTCAGTCCGAGATGGGCGCAGAGACATCCCCGGGGCGTCTCTCAGTCATGTGTCCACAGTCGGTGAGAGCTGGGGAGAGAGGGCTAGCCAAGCAAACTGCGTCACACAACAAACACTGCAGCCAAAGAGCACAGCATGCACACAAGCTATACACACACACACGCACAAATTGTTAACATAAAGCTCGTAAACATACCAGCAGGCATACAAAAGAGCCATTCCTCATCCCCAGTGATTGAGGGCCAAACTTGACAGGCAACGTCTGTGTTACGTCCATTTTTGTTTTTTTGTTTTTTGTATGTGTGCGTTTTGTACAACAGAACTCACCAGTTAGACCCCACACTTGAAAATGTACATTTGGGAAGTGAAGGTTGACAATATTAGCATGCATGTGGAGTGGAGGGCGATGAAGTGAGGTGTTGGGGTGGGGTGTTGGTTCCATATCATATGAATATCTGCAGTCACCCACGCTAAGCCGCTACACTAGAAACAATGCACGGCAAAATGGACCCATATGGGTCCATTTTGCAGTAACTTTTTGCAGTGTCGATATACCACTGCTTACACTGACTATGCACAAAATGACACGCCGCATGCCAAGTGCCGATGACGAGCGCACGCACATACAACATTCTACATTTTTGTCTCGCGTCGGCCTCTGGCGGGGCACGACAGCCATGGTTCCCTGACATCCTTCTAGGTTTCTCAGACGACTCCTTCGGCCCTATATCTAACGTTGCTACGCACGACCAAGGGATGCTGCCGGAGGGACGAGGGAGGGAGGGAGAGAGAGAGGGAGGGCGCGGTGTGACGTCAGCTCTGTGATGCTCCCACACCCCCTCCTCCGCCTGCGACCCAACCCCTCCCTCAGCTCCATCCAGGGGCGTCACAAGGGGAGGGGGACTGAGTTACTAGGGCCCAAGGTGGAGGGGCCTTACAAATACATATCATTTTGGGGGTCCTTCACATGAAAAGGTTTTAGCACCACTGACATAGAAACAGTTTTTTACAAAAAAAACCTTAGAAGGATTTGAAATATTCAAAGACTTGCACAAATGTTCACAATTTTTCACAAAAATAGCAGATCTACAAGCTCGCTGCCATTTTTCAATAGTTAAAGCACAAAAGAAATGCACAATAATGCGTTGAAGAACTATATGAAGAAACATTCATGGGGGGCCCCACAGTGAATCCTTGTACCCAGGGCCCAGAATTTGGTGCGACACCCCTGTCTCCATCCTCCCTGCTCTTGCTCTGTAGTGGTGGTGGTGGTGGTGGTGTGTCACCCACAGTGATGACAGGGAGCCGCGGTCACGTGACCAGGGTTTTGGAGGGGACATGAAGGAGGAAATGAGTGACCCGGATCAGAACACAGCAGGACAAGACGGACGAGTATAGCCAACTAGCTGCAGACCGGACCCGCTGATTGGCTAATGGAGGTCATGAAAGAGGAAGGAGCGTGGAGCTGTATACACAACGCCATATCCATGTCTACAACCAGAGCTGTACACTGTGCACTGAATCTGTGGTTCCCTCTTACACAATTCTCCGGCTGCATGGAGTATGGTAGCTGCATGTTGCAGATGTATCTACACTGCTTGTATTTCTCTCTCATCCATAGGAGATGAATATTACCCAGTGATTTCCTTTTCACACATGCAAGAGAGTGGATTATGGTTATTGTTATGGATATTATCTTATTACTGGCATTGAAGAATACCACATTGCACAGTCAAATCCTCGGTGCTTGATCTCTGAGAGTGCACAAATGTAACCAATATGGATCAGAAATGCTAACTCTCTCAGAGTTACACCTGGATGAATGAACACAGTGAGGATTGTACTGTGCGGATACTGTGTGCTACAGTTATGGATATAATACTTATTTACATTCATGCTTGAGTCATTTGTCTTCTCTGCAGAATTACAGCTTGCAAAAACAAGCAAGCTGTAATTCTACAGCTGTAATGTAAGTAGAATTCAGGAATATACCCCTCATATGGGGGGGTGGTGTTGCTTAGGAATTTAGGGGTTTGTGTTGAAAACTTACTCCACAAGTCCACATAAATCATTCTGTTGAGGATAAAGACAAATATATATAATTGCAATTGTAGATGTATGAACCATAACAGACTGTAAAGGGGTGGGCAATACATCTACCTTGTCAGTAGATGCCAGCAAGGTTAAATGGTTGTAATGATCTCAAGTCATTACAAGTGTCTCCTAATTGCTTCCCTAAGATATCTTTCTCATCAATATTACTGTCAATACTGATCAATGACATGGCTAGGCATGCTGGACTCCATGAAACGCTTGTGCAGTAACATTTTGCTGCCATTCAGTGTGATGAAGTAACCACATTTAAACCTATATTGTTTACAAATGACTTTACTTATTTGTGAGCAACCGATTTGGGGAAGTTATACAATAATGTGCCCAGTATATCCTAAGTGTTAATTTAACTCTCAGAGCTAAATGAACGGTCAGGATATTACTGTGTGTGTAAGTCAGTACAAAGGTTTGCTTCTGCATCTGTTGTGTAGATATTGTCCTTGTAATATTATTCTGTAGGCCTCTGAAACCATATACATGTCAAATTGTTCAGTTCATCAGTCGACTTTAAGGCTTAATCAGGAGTTTGGCCAGGGGTTAGGCTAGGCGGTGGACATTGCTCTTGTCTGTATGTCCTTATGTACAGTATATGTAATCCTGTTTTGTTCCTTTTGTCTGTCAAATGTGTCTATATGTTTCGCATACTTGGCTGCTATGTCGCAAGACAAATTTCAGTGTGAACTGACAATAAACTACTATATCATATCATGTGGATCTCAGTGTGTCTCCGCACCTGTCACGAAGACAAAATATTACACAAATGGAGTGTTTCTGATTCCTCATTTAGTGATGTGTTTCTGTTCAAAACAAATAGTGGCTGACACCAGTGAGATATAAGTTTCAACTTGGGTGGTGAGAGAGAAGACTATAGTAGTAATCCACCATTATGCAGTGTCATGATGATCTGTACAAACATGAATGCTGAACTTCCAGATTCTACTTCTTCCATACTCTTCTTGGCAACATGCTGAGAGGGATTACAGAGAATGTTGGCAAGCTAATGAGTCAGAGAAGACCCAAGCATCAGAACTCAAGATGATACTCTGGTGTGAAAATCAAACAGATCCCTGTCCCAAGCTAGGACGCCAACAATAGCTCTTATTTGGTGCACACACTGTCACTGCCTGGGACCAATTCTCTTCTGATTACCATGGGCACATGCTGCACTGTGAAATCCTCAGTGTCCGTTTAACTCTGAGAGTGTAAAAAGAAAAATAACACTTAGGGGTCCATCTGGGTCAATTTTTCTACCCTCTCTTGAGTTCAATTGAGACCAAGGGTTTTACTGTGTTCTTTTCTTTCCAAGCCACAAACTGATGGATTCTTTGAATTCCTATCAATGCATGGGAGATGCTTTTCATCGTTCAAAATATTCAGAGAGAGAGAGAGAGAGAGGGAGAGAGAGAGAGAGAGAGAGAGAGAGGAGAGAGAGAGAGAGAGAGAGAGAGAGAGAGAGAGAGAGAGAGAGAGAGAGAGAGAGAGAGAGAGAGAGAGAGAGAGAGAGAGAGAGAGAGAGCACACACATACAGAGGTGCATCTGCGGTTGAACAAAATGTGACCCCTTCTCTTAGCTTCTCTTAACTGGATGGATGGATGGATGGATGGATGGAGTCAAGCTCAGTGGGGAATGCTTTTTGTTTAGTTCTTTAAGTCATGTTCTATACCTGAAGGCCCAAAGTTACAATAGTAACAGTTGTGAAGAACATAGTTGAAACATTGTAGTGCAATGTGGCTCTTAATTTTTTCATGAATTGTGCGGTGTAGCATTTTGAATTAAAGTATTCAACTATCAATTCAAAACAGAGGAATAGTTATAGTATGTTATGTACGATATATATATATATATATATATATATATATATATATATATATATATATATATATAGTTTTAACAATGTCTGGATGAATGAAGTAAAGAAAATTGTCTAATTAAATGTCAATTTGGAAACTAATGCTGCATTCACACTGAGAAGCCAAGCTAATGGTTTGCTTGGTAATTCAATGTATTCTCTATGCAAACCAGCTTTAAAAATGTCCAAGCATTTGTTCCAGCTTGGAAATTTTAAAAGCTGGTTTGCATAGAGAATACATTGAATTACCAAGCAAACCATTAGCTTGGCTTTTCTGTATGTGAATCATTTGTCAACGAAAAAGAATGAAAACTGACCATAACATAACTTAAAAAAAAAAACAATAATTGATGCAGTCATAAAACACAAACAAAAACAAAGCACAAAACCATGAGGGTCTGCTGAATTTAGTTTGAAGGAACTTGGGTTGAATGGGTGGAAAAAAACAGGAAACATGAGTCCAAACAAATACCAAACAGAAAATGATGCTTCTAATGACCATTAATTCTTTATTATTCACCAACACTGGAGTAAGAAGTACAAACGAATTCCCTCTTTATTGGCTTGTATAGGTATCCTTTATCAAAGGATAAAGGGGGTGAAAAGGTCACGGTTTGTTAAACAAAATTAAAATGATACATTCCTTAAGAATTATGCAAATTGTAATCCTAAAACACCACAAAAGGCGCCAACAAAAGCAGCACCAGTGTAGCGACAATAAACCCATCCTTGCCGAGGGGCAATCGAAAGTATAGGATGAAAAAGAGAACGCTACAGATTGCAGTTGGATTGGGCCTACTTTGGCAAATATTAGTTTCACTTCAACAATTTAGAAAAGTGTAGTAGCTTGTAAGATACTTAATTATCATGCTTTGCTAGGGCCTCCCTGACTAGGCCTTTACAACACTATTTTTTTCGTTCCCCAAAAGTGGTTATTTGACTCCCTTAACAAAAAAATAAGGTCCAGGGAAGGCCTGTAAATTAGCCTACACAGCCTGGAGGAACACCTACACAAATCAAAATGAAAATGTTCCAGGGAATGTCCCAGTGTTTGTGCGGCGATTGGATTCGTAAAATGAAAATTAAATGATTTACATGCAAAAGACATCAATCAACACAGGCTAGTGCAGAAGTCAGGGAACGTCCAGCAACAGATGTCCATGCACAATTCTCGGTTTGTGTTTGACATTTCACAAGAATTGCGTTTGGACAATCAGCTGCGAGGGTTCAAAAGATCGGAACATTTTTATCACTTTTATATGATCTTTAGAGAAGCCTAGATAGAGCTCGTTGCCCATTTTGTCTATCAGACTTACAGTAAACATTTAAAATGACCATCACGGACTAGTGAATAGTGTCAATCTGAAGCCAACTTGTTAACTATTCTATTACACACTCCATGATTAGGCTATATTAGACGTAGGATATTTGTCAATTAATAGTCACCAATGTGTGTATTCTAATCTCAAACAAATTAGGCTATCAAATTAATCGAAAAATCTAGATTAAGTTGCTATAATATTTATAATTATAAATAGACCTACTACAAACCTAAAATAGCTAGGCCTACGGATAACTTTTCGTTATACCGAAGTAAAAATGTTTGACATTTGAATGTGGTCCACGCTACTTTCTCTTGCATCTGCACAGGAATCAAAGGAATACACTTGTTCAAACGATGCTCTCCAAACTCCTCTCCGCCTGCTGTCTCGCCATGTCTGCACCTGTAAGACGCAGATCTTCGTGACTTTAAAATCCCTCACAAATAGCGCAAACTATTACCCCTCTCAGTTGTTTAGTCTTCACATTCAAATGTTCGGACCGCAAGAGGAGGAGAAGAACATCTTCCACGCCGATGATGACGCCAGGCAAAGCCCTTAGGAAAGCGGTTATGCACGCAGATGCACCTGCTCCTCCGTAGTTCCCCGGCAAAAAAGAAAAAGAAAAAAAGAAACCCTCTCGTACTCCAGCGTGTGTAGCAGAAAAGGGGATAAGAGACGCGCAAAAGGGGGCAAAACGAGAGAAGTCGTGGCTATCCCTCCTCGGCTGGTTATTGATAGGACGGCTGCATGGGAATGGCCACTGGCTCTCACTGTTCCCCCCATCCAGAGGCTTTTTCTTGGGCTCCGCTAACAATAACGGTGTTACCGAGATGGACGGCGAGAGGGAGTGGGGACGGTCTTCTCTTGGTACTGGATTTGAATAACACCACGGGGTGATAAATGCCCATTGTGCTGAAGAAGTAATGAATCTGCACTGTCTCTGATAGCAGCGCGCGCGCGCGCACACACACACACACACACACACACACACACACACACACACACACACACACACACACACACACACACACACACACGCACGCACGCACGCGCGCGCGCACGCACGCACTCACGCACACGCAGGCCAGCAGCTGCGAATGAAGGACCAGCAACCCTCTTAAAGACACAACAGTCTGATTTTCCTCTCACAGGCAATTACAATCAAAACACTGTTAACCTTCCAAAAAACGTATTGTCCACACTAAACGACGTTTTCCTTTCTCTGTTGTGTGCTATAGGGGTGGGCAGGACGAAGAGACAATTAGGCTATGTATTATAGGCTTAATGTTAACAAACTTAAAAACAAATGGGTCTGTTTGTTAGTTCAAGTCAAGTTTGTAGCTATATAGACTCAAGCATTATTTCGAATTTATTTGGGGACAGTATATGACTTTGAATTGACTTGGAGTATTAAGAAATATAGGGCCTAATATAAATCCTTTATTATTATTATTATGTATTTATTTACAGAAGGCCAACATGCACTTATAGGCTAGTAACACACCATGATCTCATTAACTTTATATAATAATAACTAAACGAAGTGTATTGGTTATGTTAAGATTTTATTAAAATATTCTGAAAATAGACTAGGCCTACAAGCCAAGGCCATGAATAAGGGTCATCTCGTACAGATGCCTTTGCCACCATAGAAAACCAATAGGCCTACATTCCCACCCCCAATGCGGAAACTAATCAAGTTTATAATATAGTCCGCAGAGGCCCGAATTTAACACAACATTTGGATATTGCCTATACACCCCCCCCCCCCCCCCAAACCATTAAACAAAATTATAAATAAAATAAAAATGCACACAAAATGTTATTATAACCAATTCATAATGTACAATTGCCTATGGTTATAATAGATGCAATATCAATGGGGAACATTACATGACGGCGGTTGGACTCATTTTAAGGGTTAAAAGAAAAGGCATGTTCAGGTCTATAGGCTCTTTCCATTTTAAGATGGCTCAGTCAGTGATCCCCTCCTCCGTTGCACTCAATGGTAGTGAGTTAACGTTTCCGTTGCTGCTGGGAGCATCTTCTCACGTTGGATGCTCATTTGCCTCTTAAAGGGCAGCGGCGTCAGTTCAGAAAAAAGCTAAGGTATGGCAACATGACTGGTGTCTTGCACGCGCGCGAGGCACCAGTCATGTTGCCATACCTTAGCAACAGGCATGATCAGGGTTGTCAACATTGGACTGTCAGAATCCAGGAGATTTATTTTTGGGGGGCGCGCGGAACTCCCCAACCGGGGTCTGGGGGGTCCTCTCCCCAAAACGTATTAATAGATATTTTTTCCTGTGTTCTGTTGAATTTTGTGCATGTTTGATACATTTATCAGGCTTACTTTACTAGCATGGGTACAATTTCAGCCTTAAAATGCCAAATGTTGTTGTACAGATTTGATGACTGAAGCAAAAGGACATCTTTAATAATGATTTCTCATCTTTAAGTCATTACTTAAGTGAATATCTGTATGATCTTTCTTGCATGCATTGCCCCCACCCCTAAAGAGGGGGGTCTGGGGGTCCTCCCCCAGAAAAATTTTAACATAGTAGATGTAATTTCCTGTGTTCTGGTGAATTTTGGGAGTTTGATACAAAATCCAGGAGAAATCCAGGAGATTTGCCAATCCAGGAGACTCCCAGGAGAGGGGTTCAAAATCCAGGAGACTCCTGGGAAATCCAGGAGAGTTGACAGGCCTGGGCATGATAGGTCTACATTTATTTTAAGAAGTACATTTTATTTCCCCCCCCATTTCTACAGTTTCTTGGGCTGGATATACGTATGGCAGCCTGAAACGGTTGTTCAAGTGCAGCTAAACTTGGCATGTTAGTAGGCCTAAACGTGCCACAATTAACAAAAATGCATTGCACCTGTGCAGCTGACCTGCGGAACCTGGGAATATGCCATTCTGTCAAGATGGGGAGAATATAATTATAATACCTTGTTAAAGTGACCATTTTGTTACATTTTGCATTTGTAGTTATTTTTACTGTAATTTAACAACCATCACAGATAGACACAGAGACATTCATGGATTTATATTTAAAAGTAACTTTTATTTCCCCCCCTTGACCCAGGGTATGGCAGCTGCATACCCCTGCCATACCCATTTGACGCCTCTGTTAAAGGGCCTGCCCGCTGCTGCCTTTTCATGGCCCTGGAAGAATAATTTAGTGCGGGAGGCCCACGATCACCATGCAGAGATTATGGCCATGAAAAGGGAAAGGACGCGTTATTAATGCTTAGTCATCGGAAAAGTGAATGAGAGAAAGGATTCCCAGGGGACTTGATTCACAGTTAACTTATATAGGCTACTCTTTTGTGGCATGCAAAAAACAAGACTAAACTAATACAGGCCTACATTTGTTATTGGGGGGGGGGGGGGGGGGGGGAATAACATAAGAGTGGATTAAAACATATCCATGTCTTAATAAATATATATATATATATATTTTTGCTATATTTTCTTATGCCTGATCTCTCAGTAAACTTGAGATGAGACGAATCGCTGTGCGGCTCAACAACGATCAGGACAAACTAGGTCTCCGTCTCCATATATAGCTCGATGCAGGATGTCACGGCTGACCTGATGCCGTTTGTATTGGCGACTTGTTTCTGCGCACTTACATCTGTCACACGTTTGTGGGTTTAACCTTATCGCACATGTAGGCTACAGCACAAAACAGGGTATAGCCTACCTTAATACCACATGCCACCACTACAGAGAGGTTGCTAGGTAGCCTATGGCGGTTTGGTGACAGCGAGACTCAAATGATCTTGCTGCAGCAGCAGCAGCACTGATTTTGAGAAGAATGCTATGGATTGGATCAGTTCCACCTGCAAAATCTAGCTTGTTCACATATAGTTATTACAGCAGTTCAACGTTTGCATCCTTGCATCCAGAGATATTTACTATTCTGAACCGGTCATCCTCATTGAAGGCAAGTCCGTGAGGCCTTTATTGTGTGTCCACGGAGTTAGCACATCTGTGAGCTTTCTGGAAGACCCCCCACCGGGGTCCATGCATGTTATGTGGAGCTATACGGGCAGGGGTGGGCGAGTGGGCCGGGGGGGGGGGGTTACCCATTCCTGAATAAATTTAGGGCCTTTACTATAATAAGCCTGGTGTCCAGCCCCATGGCTCCACCTTTGACCCCTCTAGAGAAAAGTTATTGAAGGTCCTATAGTGAATTCTCCTAGGCTGACCAGTCGGCAAGGGCTGGGAAAGTGCCCCGGTGGGGGCAAAAGGTTTGCTCGAGGGGGTCATCGCAGAGAAAGCCAGAGGTTCTTCTGGGGCAGGGGTGGGGGGTCTGTCAAGAGTGGAGAAACTCCCTTTGAGCCTCCTCTCTCTTTCCCCACGTCCACAAGTGTTCCTGTCGCCAGGGGCGTCACCACAAGGGGTAGGAAAGTGGGACTGAGTGAGTTACTAGGGCCCAAGGAAGGTGGAGGGGCCCTATAGTAACTTTAGCTGTTGAAAAATAGCAGATATACAAGCTCACAGTGCTGCGCTGCGAGCTTGTAGATCTGCTATTTTTGAAAAAGTCGTGAAAATGTGTGCAAATCTTTGAATATGTATTTTTTAAGCGAACATTTTCGCTTAATTCCCCCCGGAATTTTGCTTCCGGGGGGGTCTCTGGAACTAAATATTTTTAGATGGGGGTCCGTGGCCAAATTCATATCATTTTGGGGGTCCTTCACATGAAAAAGTTAATTTGAGCGTCACTGACATGGAAACATTGGTTTCTTGCACACATTTTCATTTTTTTTCCCAAAAATAGCAGATCTACAAGCTCGCAGCGCGGCACTCGGTGCCGCGCTGTGAGCTTGTATATCTGCTATTTTTCCAATAGTTAACATTCATGGGGGGCCCACATGTGAATCCTTGTACCCAGGGCCCAGAGTTTGGTGTGACGCCCCTGCCTGGTCGCTATTGTGACTCTTTGAGCTACAGGCAGAAGACAGAAGGCTTCAAACAAACCCGTTCTTAACAATGTTTGGTCCCCTTTGTTTCGGTCCTCCCTTTATTCCAGTCCTCCATCGCAATCTACTGGCTCCTTTGTATTGATTTTCCCCTTTCTCTGGGCCAGCCTCTATCTGTAGTTTTATATGCTCTTTTCTCAGTTTTTGTTTGCCCTCGTATTCACTGACGGTGTGAGAACGCTTTACACTTCTTGACTGGATGCAACTCATTAAAGACACTTAATTGATGAAGAGTGTAATTAGTGTGACAATCAGAGGGTGAGATCAATATGTTTTTGCCAAAGAACACATCACCGAGGACAAGGCTAAGAGAGTGGCATCTAAGGAGAACCCATATGTAGCAGTGACAACAAAATGGAAGGAAAGCGCAGGACTGCTATTGACTTTTAGTCGATGAAAAGGGGAAAAAAATCACCTACTATGCAAGCAAGAGCGGCTGTTTTTGTCTGGCTTGCTTCTTCATTCAAGCACCTTGGGAGGATGGTGACATTGTGATGCATCATGACTCCCATTTCCTCCTCAACTAGAACACATACTATTGGAATGCACTTTGGCATACTATTTAATATGTTAAGACATCTTAAATGTATATCAGGGAGAAGATAACGGATAATAAAACCCATCTCCTTATAGAAAATACATAGTGCCTATGCTAGATTTAAAAATAAATAAATAAATCCACTTCAGGAAATATTGCATCATAGTTCAACCATCATTTTACAGCTCAAATACAGTCAAATCAGGTGTTAATTAGTGTGGCAGCCCCCTCTGAGTGAGTGTAAGAGTAAGTCTAAAATATGGATTCAAACACTCAATTGTCATCATACTACTTATAAGTACAGTGTCAAAAATACTTCAAATTGGAGCATACAACACAAATAAATAACATTCTCTTTACATTTCTTGTTGAGGCAGATGTGTTTTAATATAGTCCCAAAGTCTATAGTGTCTATTTTATGCCTCAGCTTTGAACTAGGGTTGCTTCCCTGTCTGGAGAGGCCGAGTTCTCCCTCGTTTTCCTTTTCTTCTGCGCCGCTTGTCCTCCACCTGGTGGTGAAGAAGGGGATTGCATGTCTACTTCCACCAGCCGGGAGAGGAGAAGGTCGACACTTTGTTCCAAAACTCCACTCAGGACCTTCTGCTCCTCTTGGGAGAACCGACCCAGAACATAGCGGTCCACTGGTGTTTTACTGGACGGCCTGCCAATCCCCACTCGCAATCTGGGCATCACCTAGAGGAGAAACGTTAACTCTGTACGTTTACTGAATTCAACAAACTTTGAGGATGTTCATTACTACAGTTTGGGTAGTAAAATGATACACCAAATATTACCACTGAAAACAGGAATATATATACAGTAGGGGTGTAACGATATAGTAACTGAATCGAAAAATTGATTTTAATTTGCAATGATCTACTATATCGTTTGCAGGGAAAATGAAAAAGAGGGGTCTAATTACCTTTCCATTCCATATAGCTAGTCTTGGTCTATCGATAAATGTGTGTAATCATGTCAAGGTGGGTTTGTCCATTTGTGTTGAAATATATATGTATTTGCTAGATAATTACAGCGTTTACTTCCATAATAATAGATTTTTTACATGTTTTACCCAGATTTAATGTCTTTGCTAAATAAGTTACTATATCGATTTTAAATCATTGAATCGAATCGTATTGTATCGCCACGAATGAACCAATATCGTTCATGTATTGTTAACCATGTATCGTGATGTGTATCGTATCGCTGTTAAAATGTATCGTTACACCCCTTATATACAGCATATAACCAGCTCAGTGGCCTTGTGGTTTTGTTAGACTCTAATCTAGACTAAGGTGTCCGGCTGTCCGCCCTGAGACTGGGAGGTCAGGGTTCGATCCCTGGCCGGGTCACACCAAAGACTCTAAAAATGAGACCCAACAATGCCTCCCTACCTCAGTATCAAGGGTTGAATTGAGGTTAAGTCCCTGTGACATACTAACATCATGTCCAGGGGGTGTGCTTGTACATCGAGCTGCCTCATGCTACAGACCTCTGGGCCACATGGCTCTGCAAGGCTTATTTATATAATAGAGAAATCTCCACATTTAAGACTCCTGCACAATCATCAATGTACAGCCTAGGTGTGGGCGATATGGTGATAAATATCGTTGAGTTCATACAATGTCTAAACGATGCGCCTTTTCAGAGATATTGTATATATTGTTATACAGTAAAAAGAAGCCTGTTGAATTGTTGATACAGAGATTCATTGCAGAATCCATTTTGCATTTTCGTCTAAATCAGTAGTTCTCAAACTTTAAAATGTCAAGGTCTCCCCGTAACTCTGACTGTGTACAAATGAAACCAAATGGACCCTTACGGGTGCTTTGGTTTCATTTGTACACTGTCAGAGTTACATATTTCTAAGGATCAATTTAGACCTCCCTGGACCCCACTTTCAGGACCGCTGGTCTAAATGGTCTGTTACTCGTTTCTCTTTTAGTTGGTGTTACCTAAATCCAACATGAAAAATAACCGTGATAAGATTGTGTATTGTGATACAGCTTTGAAAAATATTGTGATATTGTATTTTTCCATATCGCCCACCCCCAGTACAGCCCTGTTGAATATGCATTAACAAACCCAAAACTACTCGCACACAAATATTGAGCTTCATGACGCTTGCACAGAAATATAATGCAACAATAATGACATCAATAGTGGAGGGGTTTCTTACATCAGTCTGAAGACAGTCAGAGCAGGATCGAACACCATTATGGCCCCTGCAGGAAGAGACATCTTGAAGTCAGAATAATGATTATGCAGATAATTGAGTTAACCCATTCAGACACTATATTGTACACTATACTGTGTATCATTATTTTATACTTTAACTATTGAAAAATAGCAGATATACAAGCTCACAGCGCAGCACCGAGTGCCGCGCTGCAAGCTTGAAGCTTGTAGATCTGCTATTTTTGAAAAATCGTGAAAATTAGAATTTTGACCCGATTCTATAAGTGTCTTTTGAATCCTTCTAAGATTTTTTTGAAAAACGTATGTTTCTATGTCAGCAATCTGGCCAGCCATCGTCAAAGAAAAGGTCCTTTTCACTTAACTGGAGCTTAGTTAGTCTGTTCTTGAGAGACTACTATGTCAGTGGTTCTCAAACGGTTTCATGTAAAGGATCCCCAAAATGATATGTATTTGGCCACGGACCCCCATCTCAAAATAACTAGTTCCAGGGACCACCCCCAGAAGCAAAATTTGAGTTACAAACGTTCGCTTTGAAAATACATATATTCAAAGATTTGCACACATTTTCAAAAATAGCAGATCTACAAGCTCGCAGCGTGGCTGTGAGCTTGTATATCTGCTATTTTTCACTGGTTAAATCATTCAATAATTCAAGGTAAAAATGGGTTAAATACACTTTAGGACGTAACTTCATTAAGAAACACACCTTGCGCTTCCTCCATGTTTGAAGGCTATCTTCCCCAAAGGTTTGTCCAGCTCATCATGGACAAGAAGTATGTCTTCTGGCTTGATTCTGTATTTCCCTGCTACAATGTAGAGAGAGTTAAATTGGTTCGTTTAGGGGAAATCTAAATGTGATTGAGTTTAATCAAAATTGTAAAATGATAAAACTATAAAACTAAATTATAAAAGTAGCAAGTGGTTAAGTTTGTCAAATGTTTTTTTTTTTTTTTAACTTTTTTTCCCCTGCTTTTTTTTTTTAAATCAAAAGGGCACACATTTATTTATTTATTATCAATATACATCTTTTCAGACAACTTGCACACAGCCGCAACTACGTAAGCCTCTGACCTCACCTGCTTTGGTCACTGACACCCCATTGACATTCATCAGCAGCTTAGGACGAAGCAGCACCACTTGGGTATCCTGGATCTCTGAAACAATGACCTCACCAGACACGTGCTTGTCACCGCGCCAACGGTCAGCCACCCCGAGCCTGGCAGCGAGCGCACAGAGTACAGCCATGCCCACGCTGTGCCTGGAACCTTCCATGCCGGGGTTACCCAATCCTACAACCTGCCAAGAAACATTACAGGACAACACACATTAGAGGAACACGTTTCAGAGTGCTTTTTATAAGGCGCCGCACAAGATGGGGCCCCATGTCTACATAAGTAGCCAAACTGAAACATACTCTGAAAGTTGAATTCAAGTCGACCAGAAGGGGTGCTACATACATATCTATAAGAAAATGGGGTGGCATAATGCAATTTAAAGTTCCATGTTTGATCATTAGAAAACTTTGTCTTCATCATCTACTCATGGTCATCTTCTTTGCTTATTTAATTATTGTCTGCAATATTTTATATATATATATATATATATATATATATATATATATATATATATATATATATACACACACACACACACACACACACACACACACACATATATGTGTGGGGAGTTATGCTTCATAGAGAGAGAGTACATGATGAGAATACATCCTTGGTATTTTGAGCACAGGCCATGAATGCTGCTCTGTTAACACACAGCATACAGTATATGAGGTGCTGCTTTTAGTAGTGTGTACAGTTAGGCTACAACGTCTCACTTACCAGCCTCCTCCGAGAGTGTAATTCTGCTTCACAGGCCATCACTGGAGTGAACGAAGCACTCAACAAGGCTCGGTTTATCACTCTTGATAAAAGTCGCCTCATTGTGACAAAGTTCAACAGCTTCTTGAAGAAGTGTGATAAACAGTTGCAAAGTTGACTAAAAGTTGTGACGTGTTTCATTGGTTGTCATAACGACATTCACAATGTTCCAACGGTAATACCCATTCTAACTGTAAGACTGTGTCTGCATTGTAGCACCAAAGCTAGCTTACTGTATTGGCAGGAACAGCTCGTCTCATCATCAACAAGCCATCCCAACGTATGTGGCTATAATTTGTTTTGATAAATGGCACTATTAGACACAAATAGTTTCAAGTTCAACTGACTTAGATTTCATCAATATCATAAGGTAAAGGTCTAAAATAAAAAATAAAAAACTAAATACCAGCTACCCTGGCCACCTAACAACAACACCGACCTTTCCACGCTTTTCCAAAGTCAACGAGTTTACATTACAGAGAGAACATACTAGCCGATCTCCCCCACTACTTTTACTGAACAGCGACATCTGGCTTGGAGGTGGAAAACAGCACTTGGGCTCAGTAGAAAACTCATAATTTCTGATCAGTGGTAGTAGTGAAACGTTATGAAAAACTGTTCCACTGTGACAAGATCTAGACAAATGACATTAATATTGATATACATCCTATAATAGTTATTGTTTTTTTGCAGAAATGTTTCTTCTATAAAATGGACTCTGCGTTGTGTCGTGTGTCCTGTGAAGGACCTCAAAGACTTTTGTATGAACTTGGCTGCTATGGAATTTGAAGGGCATATTATTCATGTGTTTTATTTACTGATTTGTTTAATTAATCACTTTAGTTAGGTCTCAACTATAAGACAGGGTTATGCAAATATCAATGGGATTATCATTTAAGGAGATAGACAGGACAGTGCCTGAATACCCTCATAGCTGTCTAAATACTTCTCCAAAGTGAGTTACACCTACAGCCAGGGTTCCCACGGTCATGAAATTCCTGGAAATATTTTGAAATTAGAAAAAATATTTTTCCAGTACTGGAAAAGTTTTGAAATTTATCAAGGGTCCTGGAAGGTCCTGGAAAAAATATCTATGCTTGCATTGTCTTTGGTTATTGATTTTGTTAATACCTCTGAAATGACAAATTAAACATGGGCCAAATTGTTGCGAGGCGTTGTGAGCATGTAGATCTGCTATTTTCACAATATAACCGTGTTATACAAAATTCCTCAACTCTTAGTGCTCGTCAGGGTGGGGGGTGGGGTCCCCAGTTATAACATGATTATTTCGGGGGTCACGGCCTGAAAAGGACCACTGGCATACACTGCATTGCGCACAGGAGTAAGCGACCTGTTATTGAGCTGAATTATTGTTATATAGTCCTGGAAATTGGGTTAAATATTCTGGAAAAGTTTTGGAAAAGTTTTGGAAATTAATTGGTAAAAATGTGTGCGAACCCTGTACAGCCACAACACTAGAGGGAGCGACAATGATCTGGTACCACCAAATTCCCATTCTGCTACTCTGCCACCAACATGTGCGATGCCCTGACACCATGCATTAAAGGACAACTTTGTTTTTTTTTTACAACAAGGGTTCATATTGGGATTGTAATTAGAGAAAAGAAAAAGTGAGTGTTAAAATGTTTTCATTTGCTTCGTTCTATTGTTTTATCGCGTTTACCATGCTAAAATGTGGGGCATGCATACGCATGGGGGCATGCGTATAAGTGGCTAAATAGGTCTTTTTAGACACAATAAGCCAACAGTTTCTTTATTGCTATTTACAGTAACAATTCTAGCCCCCATAAGTCACATCCAACCATTAAAGCTTGCGTTGTATCTTGGGAATGGGCTTCTTCTGTGTAAAATGACATATTTAGCCACCCCGACGCAACCACTGAAATAAGAATCTCTAAAACAATAGAAAGAAGTACATGAAATAATTTTAACACTCATCTTTTATATTCTTTGATTATAATCTAAAATGTGAACCCTTGTTGTAAAAAACTAAAGTTGTCCTTTGAGGTACATGTAATTTGGACATAATAGTGTTGTTGATGACATGTATTGTTGTGTTAATTCTGATGCTATGTTAATTCATTTAATATGTAGGACCACAATGGAAACAAATCCTCAGGACTTTTTTGTGTTATCCTTTTAGACTTATTGTCTTATTGTACCACATGCTGTTTACATTTCTGAATAATAAAGTATTCAGTCAATCAATCAAATTAATCAGATAGGCGTTTAGTGGATTGGTTTGGATAAAATAAAACAAAACAACGAATGAACAATACTACCACAATCACATTTCTTTATTCACTTTTTGAAATGGTTTGGTCCTTTCCAATTACACAATTCTTCTTTTGCACAAAGTAGTGCAATGCAAGATAGAGGGCGCCAGATCCCTTTGAGTCACACCCTACCACTACTTCCTGTTCATCCAGCAGCTTTCTTTTCGCTTTTTTCAACTTTTATTACTTGTCAAAATACATTTTATTCGTCTGCCTCATCTTTTTACCATCCCAAGTAATACAAGTTGAAAAAAGTGAAAAGAATTCTAATGGAGAAAATGACTAGAATCAATGCTCTGTGGATGAACAGGAAGTAGTGGTAGGGTGTGACTCAAAGGGATCGCGCGTCCTCTATCTTGCATTGCACTACTTTGTCCAAAAGGAGAATAGAGGTTCATGCTTGGTGTTCTGTTACTGAAATGGACATCTTAAGTTCATGGTTCACTTTCAGTGAATTTCTGCCTCAGTCATCACTGGGGTAGCACGGAACCGCGTCAGCGACCGGCTGACAGCGCTCCACCACCGCGTTGATCTCGCCGACTCTCACGCCATCGTAGGTTCCCGTGACCGTGGTCCAGCGGGTGTCGCCGTTGTGGTTGGTGCGGCTCAGCCTGCCGGTGAAGGGAATGTCCGCCGTCATCTTCCTCCCGTCCATCCTCACGGCGCACGAGTGGTTGGGCGGAACGAGAAGCTCCACCGAGACGGAGTGGCTGATGGATTCCACCATGGTGGTCCCCTCGGAGAAGGTCACGGTCTGCTCCTTTGACATGTCCACGGTCCCCGGTCCCAGGATTGGCACCTTGGCATTCATGGTGGTCACAGAGCCGTTTCGGGTTTCCCTCCCAATGTCCCAGGTCTTCTCCACGGTGCTGGTCTTCTCGAGATTGATTTTCTTCGCTACGCTGGTGCACTCCAGGTTGGTGACCCTGGCCATCTGCAGGGTCTCTGGAGGGTGGTAGAAGAGCTCCATCTGATCGATACCGTACTCCACATGGGAGATGTGCTGGCTGTAGCTGTCCCTGTTCAAGGCCAGGACCTGGTAGCTTTTATACCAGTACTCGTCACCCTCCCAGGGGAGGAAGAAGGCCTCGTGCATGGTCACAACTTTGCCAAGACCGTACTTGTTCTTGCCCACAAAGATGTCCACATCAGGACAGGTTCTGACTGCAAACCTGGGGACAGACCCGTACGAATCTTCAACCCACTCGAGGAACTCAAAGTGGTCCACGTTGACCAGCACCTCAAACTTGGAGGACTTGTATTCATGATCAGCGAAGGGGTACTGACAGAAGTCACCGTTTCTGGGAGAGTAGAAGCCAGCCTCACAGTTGAATTTGCACACATAGTCAGTGCGCTCGGTGTAGCCATTGAAGATGGAAACGGCGCCTTTCGGAAGGGAGCCTTCCCACTTCACCCATTTAAGGTTTTCATGCTCACCAAACATGGGGAAGGATAGGGAATCTGTGTCCATCTCTCTCAGTTTGGCTGGTTTACTTCTATCCAGAGACGGGACAACATCTTCTAACTGGGGGTTAAGCCAGGGCTCTATATGACAAGAGAGACAATATCTCATTTAAAATAGTGGTATTTTATATCAACAGACAGACAGACAGACAGACAGACAGACAGACAGACAGACAGACAGACAGACAGACAGACAGACAGACAGACAGACAGACAGACATGCAAAGACATAAACATAAACATACAGTATAGTTAAGACAAAACTCTTCCCTGGCATTTTTCTTTGTTTGACCACTCAACCAATTACAGCCTCGATAGACTTAAAATAAACCGGACCTGAGTTGGTTCGGCACTTTTTTCTATCTACATTAAATCTCTTATAGCCAAAAATAACCAAATATACAAGCCCACAATGTTGTTCCCCCCAGAACATGGATGCTGGGGTTCAAGCGATTAATCAAAAACGTCAACTCTATATCCATTGTCTGACTTACTGTTGAGGATTTGCTCCTCTCCCTCCAGCTGTGAGATGTAGAGCAGGGGGTCAGACAGCAAGGCTGGACTGCAGAGCTGCAGGACTGCCAAGAGGACGCAGACACACCACCTCATCTGGACACATGGGGACAGGGATGTGCAGAGAATGTTAGAGAAGCAGGGGCTGACATTTCTAAAAGGGCCTTTTGGCGAGAACATAAAAAAAATAGCAGACCTCCAAGCGCTTGGAGGTCGGCTATTTTCGGTGCTTGATACCAAGCATAATCAAGTCAGTACTGAAGATGTGGCGTGCAGCAAGGATTTCTACACAGAGAGGGCAATTCTTTCAACATAAGATGCTGCATTCAAGTTCAGGAGAGTTTGGACAATTTCTTTCACCTTGGTAAAAACTGCATTCATCCCTGGAGAGGGCACCTTTTTGCAGACGGATAAAAGGGCAGGGGCTCAAGCCTGTGTGCACGTGCCTGCATGGGGACCACACTGATTTATACGTTGTCACCTTGTAACATTCAAGTACTGTAAAGCCAAATATATTTCCAGCTAAATAGATATCTATATAGGACTATGTATAGAGAATATAGGCCTGAATGCAGTGGTAGACAGTAATGAAGTACATTTACGCGAGTACACAATTAAAAGTCTGTTCTGTCTATCTGTTTACTTACTGAGTATTTGTATTTATTGATACTTTCACTGCAATACATTTCCATAACAACTACTTTTGACTCCACTATACTGTATTTCTAGGAAGGGAAAAAATATGTACATTATACCATTGTAGATCTATTATTTCAAATATTGTGAAAATAACAGATCTACAAGCTCAGGATTTTATTTTTCCTAGAAATTAGTTTATTTTTGATTGATTGAGTATTTTATTAGACAAAAATGGAGAACAGTAAAACACCCTGCCTAAAAGGAGCATCCCAATAAGTCATTTTACAGTCTTTTTTTACATCGGAAGTCCTTGGTATTCAATTCATGGACGTTGAATTTGTTTTGAAAAATTGTCTATATTTTAACAAACCAATAATGCATTGATATTAAAATAAAATGTACTTCGTAATTTGTACTTTTGAATACTTAATCATTTTTTAAATGCATTCTCCTATTACTGAAGCAAACTTTCTCTTGAAATTGAGTAAGATTTTACCAGAAGTATATCTCTACTTTGACTCAAGTACTGGGGTTGAGTACGCCTACTTTGTCCACCACTGCCTGCCCTACATGATTGGAGACACTTGCCTGCAAACCGGGGGAGGAAAATGTCATTTGTATAATTATAATAAAATATATATTACAATAAATGAAATTTAACTTTCTGGGCTTTTGAAGTTACATGGTGATTGTAAATGTTTTTCTACATGCATAATAGATACAACACCACAGATGTACAGTTGCATTTTATATTGGTGGCTTTGATACAGAGACATATTTTTCAACCTACACAGTTCCACAGCGTAAGGACTGCATACAGAATGTCTCTAAAGTCTCTAAACAATGACACAGAAATACCATTCACCTTGCCTAGAAGGCACGGTGCCAAATTAGATGGCTTTATACATAATCAAGTCAGTAGTTGTATTGATTTTGTATCAGTTCTAGACAGAAATAGGCCATCACGTTCTTTTAGCTTTAAGAATGTTTTATGGCTATGTTTTCAGATCCAGTTTATCCCAATTCAGAACATCAATCAAGACTTGACATAAGCACATAGAATCATGCTGCAGAGTGAATGGTAATAGCCACAGATTATAGCCCAGCACTTCAATATCCGAGTGTAAAGAAGGTGTTTTACCTTGATAGGTTCCTCCTCCAGTGAGGTGTCCTGCTACGTGCGCAGAGTTTTAAACCTGTTTATGGCCCACAATAAACGTCTAGCTTTAGCAGCCTCTTGGACTGTCCCGTTGTTACGAATAGAGACCTGTCGCAAAACTATTGCACAGGGGTTAGAAGAGTGACAGCAATCTGGAAGGTGGCATTGTTACCTTTTCCTCCACGAAAAGGAAAATGCAATTCTGAATGGGCTTTATTGATTGATTGACTTTATTAGCAGTTCGCATAGGAAAAGCACAGGGCAGGACAGTACAGTTCATATACAAGGGCTACAAATAGGATTTAAACCCAAGTATTCTATTAGTATTCTATAAAATTATCCCTTTCCACATCAAAATCTTAATTTGAACAAGCTTACACTTTCCAAGTATTCGACAATGAATGAATTACACACATATACACAGTATGTTCTGAGCAAACTGTATATGCCTATCCCCAGAACCCAATAAATCAAATTGTCAAAAACATTCTTAGTTTTCTGGGTGTGAATTGGTAAATCTATTACAGGTTAATGTCCAAAGTTTTGTATTTTTATTTTGTTGAGGGGTGAGACCGATACGACATTAGAGGACACTTTGATAAATGCAAGACAGCAACATTATAAAAATAAAGATAATAATAATGACATTCATATTCATAACTATTATTATGAATGTCCTGCCCACTATCATTATTATCTTCATTTTGTAAAGTAATTTTATAAAAGAGTTATAAAGTGCTTTACATAAATAACAGAATAAAACAAGCCACATAATTACATAAAAAGGTTGATCCCCCCCCCCCCCCCCCCCCCACACACACACACACACACAAATATAAATGTTGTAAAATAGTAATAAAGTGATAAGAATTGTGACATTGCAGTTAATTGACATTAACTGCATCTGCTCTTATCAATCTTCTGAAGACAGGCAACAGTGAGTCATCTTACATAACCACTGGAGATGGCTTTCGAAACTACCATTGTTCTCTATGGACAGACCTATCATAGATAAGCACTGATGTCAAGGCCAGCTGAGGACATCCTTGGGAGACAGATAGGTATTATCAGTCTGATGATGCATGAATGCGGACTCTGTGTTGAAATGTATAGAGGTCTTTTACATTGATAGAGAGCTTAATATGGACTCTCTCATCTTTGTCATAACCATGTCACCAGCACTTACACCCTCGGAGCTGTTCTCACATTCAGCTGACTGTGAATACTAGCTATTCAAGGTCAGTGTGATATGTGTCTGTACATTGAGTGCAGTCGCTGAATGTGAACAAGCAGGGACTATTGGACCATTCATAGTTGCCATCATCTGGTCTCTGCTGTTTACAATGATGAGTAGATGAATGTATAATCAGTATACATAGAAGAAAGTGTCATCTTATAGTTAGAGCCTTATAGGCCTAAATAAACACTGCCAGCTCAATGATTTGTTGTCTCAGAGGTTTTTCATTGTACAAGTCAAACTGTAGGTTCCAACTTCATTTGTAGCAAAGCACATCATTATATAGTATTTCATTGCTGAGGCTACTTATTTATAATATTTTATAATATAGGAATGTCATAATAATTAACCTTTTTGTCCACTGTGCTGTCTTGAATATACAAATGCAATGCCAGTGTCTGACAATGTTGTATTAACAGATACATATGTGTTTTGGAAGTATGGTATAGGTATTTTGAGACATCTCAGATTACTAGATAGACGCTTGTGTCCTACATTAACTGTTCCTAGAGTAAAATCTAGTAAGGTGCATTTAGCACTGGTGTAAAGTAACTGAGTACATGTACTCAAGTATGTACAGTAGGTACCAATTTGAGTTTTACTGAATTATTTCCAATTTTCAATACTTTTACTTCAACTTTACAGGGCAAATATTGTATCTTTTTATTACACTACAATAATTTGAAACCTTTAGTTACTAGTTACTTTGTAGATTTGGATTTTTATTACAAAACATGCATTAACCCTCACAAGCTCACAACGCATTCTGCATATTGAGTACTTTTGGTACTCTAAATGCGTTTCGATGCCAACATCTTTGTACTTTTACGAGAGTAAAATGTACAGGGAAGCTGAGACACACAATTATACCTCACTCTTATTATTGTGTGATGCTGTTAGATGGATATAAAGGAATGCTTTGCTGAAATTAAGTGGTGGATTTTAAAAGGTTTTCTCCATCTCAGGGAAAATAAGGTCCTTTCACCATATTGGCAACTAACTAATTAAGCCTACAAGGAAGGATTTGTTCTTTTGTTTTTAAATATTTCCAAAATTGATACATTTTGTCCTCGAAGCAAAGATAAAGTATTCATGCCTGTATTTCAATTTCAATCTGTCTCAATTAATTACTCTAACTTATATTCCACCCTCATGAAACAACAGATGAGACCATGTTACTTGTGTTGTGTTAACACCCCTCCAATGGCTTCCAAATAGTTTTGAAATATACATTAAGATTTTATTGATTGCAAGACATGAAATGGTCTATAGTTCCAACTCTTTCTGCTTTGAGTTAACGTAAGGGCACTAGACATTTTCATTAATATTTCATACAGATACATCTGTATCTTCTTTTACAATGTTGTGTACATTGGTTGGATGGTGTTTATAAATCCTTCTGAGTGCATGGGTGGAGGGTGGGAGTGGGGAGGGGGGGTTACTGTACTTTGCATGTTTGTTGCAGTTTTTGTTGTTGCCTTTAATGAGAAGCACGTTGATATTGCTTTGTGTGAATTGTGCAATACAAAAAAATAAAATAAACATGTCCACATAATATTATCCATACATTTATTGAAATATATTGTGTTGTTACAGTTTTTTCACGATGGCAAGCAAGATATTTTTTGCAACTCAGACACATCTCACAGACACAGATCTTTTTCATGGAGGTGCCAGAGACATCAGAGGTATTGTAATATCAGTGTCTTAAGGGCAGGGCTTGGCGTCGGCCACAGGTTCACAGCGGTCGATCACTGCCCGAACCTCCCCGATCTGCACCCCATCGTACGTGCCTGCAATGGAGGTCCACTGGGTCTCCCCACTGCGGTAGGTCCGACTGAGGCGGGCCGTGTAGGGGATGTCAGCCGTGATCTTACGGCCCTCCATGCGGACAGTACAGGAGTGGTTCGGTGGGACGGTGAGTTGCACGGACACAGAGTGGCTCAGGGCCTCCACCATGGTGGTGCCTCTGTTAAACTGCAGCGTCTTCTCCCCGGTGAACTCAATGCCCCCGGAGCCGATGAGGGGGATCTTGGCAGTGATGCCGGCGGTGATACCCAGCATGGTGGAGCGCCCGATGTTCCAGGTGGTTTCCACCTCAGTTGTCTTGGAGATAGTCACAGTCTTCACCACACTCTGGCACTCATTGTTGGTCACCCCAGAAATGCGCATCGTCTCTGGTGGATACTGGAAGATCTCTACCTCATCAATGAAGTACTTGACATCATAGATATGCTGACTATAGGCATCCCTGTTAATGGTGAGTACCTGATATGATTTATACCAGTACTCATCCCCCTCCCAGGGGAGGAAAAATGCCTCATGCTCAGGTACCACCTTACCAAGTCCATACTTGTTTTTCCCCACATAGATGCCTACTCCAGGACAGGTCCTGACAGAGTGTGGAGGCAATGAACCGTAGGAATCTTCTTTCCACTCCAGGAACTCAAAGTTGTCCTTGTTGGCCAGGATCTCGAATTCAGGGGCAAAGTACTCGCTGTCTCCATAAGGGTAGCGGCAGTAAGGACCCAGGCTTGGGCTGTAGAAACCAGCCTCACACCGGTATTTACAGACGTAGTCAGTGCGTTCAGTGTAGCCGTTGTAAATGGCCACAGCACCGTTGGGGAGGGAACCGTTCCAAGTCAGCCACTCCAGATTGACATTGTCTGCAAACATGAAGGAGCTGGGCTGCGTCTCTGGATCCTGCCGATCCTCAAACTCAGCAGGAGTCAGGGGGCCTGGAATCAGTATGTCACTGCTCACGGGGGGAACCCTCCCCTGCAATTCTGGGTTCAGCAGGAACACTGTGTGGAAGACAGAGAAGACATGGCAGGGTGTTTTATTTGGAATCAAATCTAATTTACCAACATGGAAATAAATCAGAAGAATGAATCTCTCCAAATATCATGGTAATCCTTTAAAGGGTAATTTACCTCTTCTGTGATGTGAGCTCCGCCTCACTATGTCCTGCAGGCTGGCAGAGGCCAGCCCCAACAGGGCTAAGAGCACCAATGCTGACAGCTTCATCTAGGGACAGGCAGAGTGAGGAAATCAGTCTTGATTATATTATTCTTTACATAGCCATAGATCAAGGAAATTAACCAGAAAGACAGTGTTAGGAAGTTGTTTTGAATTAATGCCAAATGGTAAATGGTATAAATCCATCTATCATTGTGGTATGCATCGGCATACTGTACATACTGCCTGATATGATGCCATCACATAGATATGTGTTTTTATGAATATATAATATTTAATATTGCAATATTATAAACATCCTTACTTATATCTGATCATAAACCAGTGTAAGGGAAGATAAGGCAATGCCATCTTTCTATCTCTGTCAGTTACACAGCTAACTGTGTAAATAAGAAATTACAGAGAAATGTAACAATACTGACTCATACTGGGTATTGACTTGTGACTTCCATAAATATTGAACACTTTTAAGTCATATTCCTTGGCTCTTACAAGCAATTCTATCTCTAGCACAGCATGCACAGACCATTCTAATGACAGAGTTATAGAATTCCATTATCATTATATACTATCTCTCTCATGGGCCTAATACACACAACCCTTGGAGCTAAGAATACATTGTACAGGCAGTGCACTCACCGTTACAGCTGTCCCCCTGTGAGTCTACCTCTTGTCACCAGCAGGTTTATATAGTTGCTTTATGGCCATCTCATAAATCACAGCATGTAACTCTCACTCTCTGTTCTGAGCTGGACCAATAAACTAACTGGTACAGTGGATTTGTAGATCATGGAATGGACATGAAAGATTGTTCATCTTGTTGGCTTTGATCAGGATTGGTTGTAATTCCTTTCCCACTGATTCACTGAGTTTTCTTCAGAACAACAAACATGGTATCTATCAAAACATGTTTGTGTTGAACAAAGGGTTTTGTGATATGTGACTTGCTGTTTTAGCAAAGTATGATACTCTACATTTACAGTATCATACTTGTCAACTTAAGTCAAAGATGAACAAGTTAACAGTTGATAAATACATAAATGTTTGGCTATTTGCAAACTCTTTATTCCATAAGAATGACCAGGACTGAAGATTGCCTTTGTGCTAATTTCTCCACCTGTGATAAACCAGTGGCTATATTAAAGATAAGATTTGGGATTATTAACAGGTTAAAGAAAACACGCTGATAAAAGAGCGATAAGCAATGATAATATCAATATCGAGTACAAATTCATCTTCTGCAAGGCCACAGCTACCACCCATCCATTTGCACACACAAAACACTGTATTGTTGCGACCGTAGGTCGCATTTACTACCAAAACCTCCACCGGCTGTCCGTCTGTCTGTCTGTCTGTGAGTCAGTCACACTTTTGCCCTGCTCATATCTCCACAACCGTTGCCCCCATCCATGCCAAATTTTGCACACATACTCCTTACCTGCCAAACTACAACCTCCAAGGACCCCCAGAGCTCCAGGGACCCCCAGGTCCCTGAGGGACCCCCAGGTGTAAAAAAATGTCCCTCCGTCAGTGACACGTCACACGTCACACTTTTGCCCTGCTCATATCTCCACAACCGTTTCCCCCATCCATGCCACATTTTGCACACACACTCCTTACCTGGCAAACTACAACCTCCAAGGACCCCCGGAGCTCCAGGGACCCCCAGGTCCCTGGGGGACCCCCAGGTGTAAAAAATGACCACATGTGCAAAAATGACCAAATGACCACCCCAACGGGGCTGCTCACGGGGAATTCCTGGGGACCACCCACTCCTGGTGCTCCAGAACGGATGCAAAAGTGGTGGCGCCCCCAGTGGAGGACCCCCTCCACTGCAGCTCACATAAAATGCCGTAACTCGGGCTAGGAGCGTCCGGGAGAGCCGGGTCCGGTACCTATTCGTCCGCCAAGGCAACGCGGAGACCCCACCCCTCATTTCTCACATGGCCCTCTTCTAGCGCCACCTGCAGGCCGATTTTTAAAACACATTTTTGGACACTGCTCCTACAGTTTTTGCCCTAAAATCACGCAAATCGCTACACAGTATGTCTACACTCATCCCATCAACATGAATCTGTCCCATATAGCGCCACCTTCAGGCTGATTTTAAAAAACACATTTTTGGACACTGCTCCTACAGATTTTGCCCTAAAATCACGGAAATCACTACACAGCATGTCTACACTCATGTCATCAACATGGATCAGGAAGATTTTGGAAAACCCATTTTTGCCCTATTTGTGGAGATAAGCCGATTAGGGAGTCTTACTGGTGTGCATGTGCATGTGCATGTGCGTGTGCATGTGCGTGTGCGTGTGCGTGTGCGTGTGCAGGGTGATAGCTAGAGGTAGAGCTTCTTCTTCTTCGAGTCCGTAGCAATCTCAGATGTCGTTCTGCCAATATCGAGCACAGGCCACAGCTAGGAGGTAGAGCAGCCGCCCTGGAATCGGAAGGTTCTAGATTCAATCCTGCAGCTCCTGTCCATGAGAAAGTCACTAAAGTTTTCAGGCCAAGGACCCCTTAGTTGAGAGAGAGATGAAGCAGGGACCCCCCATAGAACCTTTTCATAGATTCCATATAGTTTCATCGTTTGACAGCACAATCGTCAGTGTATTTTGGATTCATGTCACTGTGTGTTTTCAGATATTTAACCACTTGAACAGTCAATACTTAAAGGGGTACTGTCACCTAAGGGGGTTGAGGGGCAGATTACACTGTGACATGAGCTTCTCTGAAAACGGTCTGAAACAGTCTGAAGCCCATGTCAGTGTAATCTGCCCCTCGCCCCCCAACAACAGCTGACCAGTACAGTAAGTAGTCATACAGTCAGGTTATACAGACAATTAATTTGATTAGCTTATAATTGCACATCCCCACAATGACATCATAAAAATATTGACTTGTTTTTTAAGATGATTCTTAAAGTGACAGTGACCCCTTAGGTGACAGGCCCCCTTTTAATAAAGTTGAACTTTCACTCTGTACTTAGTCTGCTCTTTTTCCCCTCTACACCAAAGCTCTTTTCCTATTTTTGGCGAAAGTTCTCAGAATATGGACGCTAGGGTTCAAGTGGTTATTATAAAAAAGAAGAAAAAAAGGCTTCTATCACTCAAAGATTTGGAGGACCCCATGTAGTAACTCTGAGGACCCCCTGTTGAAGACCCTTGCACTAAACCCAACTGCTTCCGATGAGAGGGTTGGTGCCTTATATGGACATTTTAAAGTGCTTTTGAGAATTGTTATGAGCCTTTGTGGTTCATGGCAATTGTCATGAATTGTCCTTAACCTTTGTGGCAATGGTCTCATGTGCTGTCCTGGAGAGATGATTAACCTTTTGGTTGAAACATTGAGCTCACCATCAAGGTCACTGTAGCTGTCCCAGCAATGGGGGGGCTAGGCGATTATTTTGTTTTATTGTTGGTTTTCTGGAAATATGTTTAGGGTGATCATTTGTGTATTTTGGGTGACATATTGTGTATTTCTAATGGGGTAATTCAGTGCCATCTGGTTGTCCAGGCAGTGTAATGTGTCACAGGTAGTAGGTGTGGTTACATGACTTCAATCAGTTAAATAGAGGCCACCTGCTGAGGTTCAGGTAGATTGAGCTGATAGAACAGAGAGGAGCTCTGTCTCTGTATGAGAAGAGTCTCTAAAACATAAGAAGAAAGGGCCAACAAGGGTCACTACAAAATAAGAAAGAAACATTTAACTACTCCTAAATACATGGTACAGAAGGCGCACACGGTATGTCACCTTTTATTGTTTGGTTCTCATTTCATTGTTTGTACATGTTTTATTGTTTCATTGTCTTATTGTTTGTTTTCATCAAGTAATTGGTCATTGTGTTTAATTGTGTTTGATTATGTGTCTAAAATATGTATTTGTAATTTTCACAGTTAATCACGGTGATTCATGAGTGTATGCTGCTGGAAAATAAAAGCTTGTGAACATCAGTCGAACCGTAGTTCATCTGTACCAGAAGACCAGTTTAGGGGCCGTTACAGTCACAAATGATATAATCAGCCATATCTCACCCATACCATAGACATGGGAATAGACAGAAATGGTGCCATCTTATTATGAGCATTAGTGAAGACCAATAATATGAAGATATGTAAATGGGTGAAGTTGTCCTTTAACACCCAGAGGACTAACCACCATGCATTCCAGCATGCTCCAAGAGGTTTCAAACACTTCTGGTACAACATCCAAGATTGATTGATTGATCGATTGATTGATTGATTGATTGATTGACAACAAGCATAGGCCTATGTACAAAACAAAATAGCACAATTGAGTCAAAAGGATGTAACACGAATTTCCATTGTTGTCCCATAAATACAGTGAAAAAAACAAATAAAAAAAAAAACAATAAAGTAGCCTACATACAATGCTGTTTAAAAAAATCTATTCCATGTAGTATTTAGAAAACTCTTCAGAAAGGACATAAAACTAGAATTAGACCCAATCAATTTTGTGCCTGTAGGCAAACCATTCCATGTCATAGCTGCAGATTACAAAATGAGGCCTTTCCCATTCTGCTCCTAACTTTACAAGAGACAGAATTTCTCCCTTGTAAAGCGCTCCCCCTAGTGGAGTATTTATTCACATCACAAACCTTTGAAAAATATCTACATACATACTTAGGTGCCTTCTGTGAAACATACACACTTTCAAGAACGACACTCTAAGCACTCTAAGCCAACCAAGCCTATTAAAATGAGTCGGCAGAGTTCTGGGGAGGAGATTGTGGATCAACCTAACCTTGGGAGGTACTGTACTGTATTGTACCATGATGTACAGGTATAGTCAAAATGACACTGGATGAGTGCCGCTGCCAAAACCTTCATTGCTCCTTTATCTATAAAAGTTGATATTCTGGCCAAAAGCTTTACCCTTAGGTTGACCTTGGAGATGACTCTTAGAGCCATGCCTTGTCCAGATAATGTATTATCTAGAATACAACCCAAATAAGTAATATTTTTTATATGAGAGACCAGGAGTGCTGGGAGAAAAAAGCATTTTCCTGAACACCCCTTGGTTGATAAAATGATATAACATGACTTTCCCCATAGAACCCTGAGTGACTAGGTCGTTTTTGAACAAGATCTTTGGCTATTTTAGTGAAAAACATTTTGTGCTACTTCATATTTGTCATGTATATGGGGTTGTTTTTGTTTTCTGTTGTCTTGTTATTTAATCGGTTTTTGCTTTCCTTACTACGTAATCGGTTGACTGTGTTTCCTGCATTTCTTTCTTGTGCAAAAAATAATGGTATGGTTACACATCGCCACTCCGACATGTTTCGAAAACCGTTACCACCAAATAGGTCGCTCAGACCGTAGTGAATAACCCCACTTTTTGCAAGGTTAGATCTGTCAGAAGGTCAATGGTGGTTTGGGAGGTATAGGCCTATCACTAATTCTTGTGGGCTCAGCATAGCAATGACAATGAGTTGATGGAGATCAAAAACGGAGCTAACGTTTTTTAAATCTTTGTAAATGCTGATGTCCTTTTTTTGGATGTTGGTATTTAGATCCCCAATAAATATGGCCTCAGATTTTACTAAATCAACTGTGTTTGAAGACCATAGCTGGTGCAATAATCCAGCCCCTCTTTGACTACGGAGTCCACGTATGGTATCGTGACGCCCCACAAGCCCTTAAAACTAAACTCCAAACAGCCCAAAATAAACTAATTAGGGTCCTGCTTAACCTTCCCTATCAGACTCACCTCACCGCTACTCACCAGTTAAGAGTAGGGTGGCTCAGAGTAGATGACAGAGTACAGCAACTTGCAATGGGCCTGGTGTACAAGATACACCACACCACTATGATACCCAAGTACCTGTCAAAATACTTTATAAACGTTAAGGATGTCCATAATTACAACACCAGAGGCAGTGCCACAGATCACGTTCAACCCAGAGTCAACTCAAAGAAAGGGTCGAACTCGTTCTTCTGCTACACCACAAAAATGTGGAATGCCTTACCGAAGGCCATAAAGGAGTGTGGATCACTAGCATCCTTTAAAAATGCCCTGAAAAACCACTTACAGGCAGCAGCCGTTCGCAACTGGTAAAAAACCTAGCCCAACCCTACCCTCCCTGCCCCTTCCTTGTATATACTGTACATACTGATTGTTTAGACTTACTGTTACCTGCCCCTTCCTTGTATATATTGTATATACTGTACTTACTGATTGTATAGACCTACTGTTTTCTTTTTTTCTTTACATATCTACTGCATAGTACTGTGTTCTATTTGTCTGTCATTCAATGTTATATGAGATACTTTAATGGTTTCCTGTTGAAATAAGCTTAGTCTTTTCATGGATCTCCTTTTAGTAGACCTTGTACCAGTGAACTGTACCGTCATGAATCTGTACATTTTCCTATGCAAACTTCTAATAAAGCCTTCAATCAATCAATCAATTACACAGACCTCTTCCAGGATTTTGTAAAAAATATTTTGATCAGGTGGCCTGTCACTCACCAGGCCCCTATGGCAGTGTTTCTCAACCCTTTTTCTGCATGGGCACACTTTTCATGTCCCAAGAATCCATAGGCAGGGCACACGAACATAATACGGGGGTGTAAATATCGTCACTGTCTGGAAGAAACCTTGTATCTCCAAGTTTCAAATTTGTACGTTTCTTCGCAAAGTAAAAGCCCTGCTTCATCATACAAGGCTGTTGTCGCACGACAGTAGTGAAAACAGCAGATCTACAAGCACACTTGTAGATCGGCTGTTTTCACTAGTTTGAAATCATTTTTAAAATGATAAATACAATACTGGCTTTCAAGCAGTTTCAAGGGGCACACTTGACCCTTCTCAGGGGCACACCAAAGGTCCCCACTCCCCAGGCACAGTGGTTGAGAAACACTGCCCTATGGGTTTAGATTTTGTTAGCAGGATGTACTGCCACACGGCCACGGTGCTCATGATCTAGATCAGATCTGGTGTTAAAAACAATGTCCGATCTCACATAAATACAGACACCATGCACCTCCTTTATGGATCCTAACTTTTCTAATAACAGTGTAACTATTTAAATGGATTTCAGAATCATCCAAGAAAGTTTCAGTAAAACATAACATTCCAACCGTGTGAGAGTTGAACAGTAATCTAATATCAGTCATCTTTTTCAGAAGACTCCTAACATTAAGACGCAAACTATGCAGGCCTTTGGAGGAGAAAGGTCTGTTTCTTTATTGTTCATGCATTTACAATAATGAGACATAAGGGGGCAGCAACTGCTTGACTGAAAAACCCAGTGAGGGAAGACCATGGTACATCTCTTATTCAGCTTTTCCTTGTCCTTGAATAGACATTGCTTGGCTGGGAATATAATGAAGACGTTTGATAGAAACTGCAGAGTCAAACACTGTCATATATGAGCATTATAACTATCTTTCCCTTTCCATTAAACCAAATTCTGTGAAGCAGTTTTTCTTCGTTATTTAAATGCATTTGCAGAAAATATCGCTCAATTTCTCAAAAGTCAACATACTAAGCATTAATGTCAGACTGGTGAGATCAATTTAAAACAAAAACTAAATGCTTCTTATGTGTGCATGGTTGGAGGGTGGGAGTGGGGAGGGGGGGTTACTGTACTTTGTAGACAATGTTTGTTGTGGTTTTTGTTGTTGCCTTTTAATGAGAAGCACGTTGATATTGCTTTGTGTGAAATGTACAATACAAAAAAAAAGTGTTATTATTCCATACTTTTATTGAAATATATTGAGTCTTATGTAACCCCTCACTGTCTCACTCCCAGTAGACTGATGACGCCACAACTTCTCTCAGGTTCACTGTATTTATTGTCAGTTCTGTTAAGACAACAATTCAATCCAATCCAATCTATTTATTAATATAGCACATTTTACAAACACAGGGTTTCCAACGTGCTGCACAATAAAGGTACATAAAAACAATCAGAAAAAGCAGTCAGTAAATAGTAAACATTTTGATAAAATAAAATAAAAACACAAAAGTCAATAAAAGCAGCAGTAAAAACACCAGCTGTCAGCAGGAGATAAAATAATGCAAGATAAAATAAAGTAAAAATAATATAAAGCCCATAGAAGCAAATTAAAGCAGCGGTGAAAATCAACAGGAGAAAGCTAAAGTATTGTTACGGACAAGGTTAATAAAGACTACATTAGAGTGGGGATCTGGGTTCTATATTGGTTGTGTGCACGCCTGTCTGCCGCGTCTCAAGTCCTTAAATAATTCCTATTTCCTTCACTTGTTTCCTATTTCCTTGTCTGTTAGTCCCATCCACTGGGAGTTGGCCTATCAACTGTGATGTTGTCATCAGAAATGGCCAATGGGTCGTCTCCTCTTCTCTATTTCCTCAATGGGAGGGACTAACATACAAGCTAGGAAATAGGATTGATTTAAGGACTTGAGACGCGGCTCAGGTCCCTGGCTGCAGATTCCTGCTGGAGGAGGGTTCCTGTCACTCTGTCAATCAGCCAATCAGCACTCTGTCCGTCCCCTATAAAAGCACCATGAAGACACTCATGGCCGCTGTCACTATGTCTGTGTAGCTATGAGGTTAGCTTAGTGACAGCGTACCCGTGCCACGTTAACAGTGGTGAGCAGGGGTAAGATAGTAAGTATTTCTTCACTGTAGCATCTCACTCTGTTAGCTCACTTATGGGCGGGTTACCACTTTGGACACGTTTTGGTTAGAGTAGATAGTGTAGTCAGGTAGGGAAGTGTTTGGGTGATTAGGAAGTCAGTTAGTTTTGGGGAATTAACCTTTTTAGCTCAGGAGTAGAATTCTGTGTTTGTTTGCTTCCCATGTCGGGTGCCCGCCCCGCCCTGTCTCACCACTGAAAGAAGGCAACCTTAAAATGTACATTTATCTGTATTATCTTCTGCATTATTGTAAATACAGTTTACAGTTACAGTTTAGGCATTTAGCAGACGCTTTTAATCCAAAGCGACTTACAATGAGCAGATACAACATCGCAATAATAAACAAGATAATAGGTCAGTACATTAACAGCAATATAACAATGTAAATGGATATCTATCTATAGAAAACACAATATAATCAAGTTCTAAAGAAACCTAACAAACAAAGTTAACTAGCTTCATGTATGGTCATTGATTTTACTGTAGTGCTAAGGGTTTAGGTGGAGTCTGAAAAGGTGAGTCTTCAGTCCACGGCGAAAGGTAGCGAGTGAGTCCGTTGTTCTAAGTGCGACAGGGAGTTTATTCCACAACTTGGGAGCCAAGAGGGCAAACTGTCTCGGACGAGTGGATTTTTGCCCTGGAGTTTTTAGCGAGGGTTCGGTCAGCATCCCTGTGTTGGCTGATCTAAGTGAACGAGTGGGGGTGTAGGGGTTGATCAGCTTTTGGAGGTATGGAGGAGCCATACCCTTGGCTGCTTTGAAGGTCAGCATCAGTGTTTTGTATTCCATGCGGGCCGTAACCGGGAGCCAGTGGAGGCTGCGGAGAAGGGGAGAGACATGTGAGAACTTAGGCTGGTTGAAGACCAGTCGTGCCGCGGCATTTTGGATCAGTTGGAGAGGTTTAAGTGCACATGCCGGGAGACCAGTGAGGAGAGAGTTACAATAGTCGAGTTTTGATATGACAGATGTCTGAATGAGGAGCTGCGCTGCCTCCTGGGTGAGGAACGGTCTGATTTTACGGATGTTATAGAGTGTGAACCTACAGGACCGGGTGACTGATGCAATATGTGCCTTAAATGATAGCTGGGTGTCCAGGACCACACCAAGGTTTCTAGCAGTCGGAACTGAGGTCACCAATGCATTATCTATGGAAATAGTGAGATCTTGCCTGGGGCAAGACTTAGCTGGGAAGAAGAGTAGCTCCGTCTTGTCCGGGTTCAGCTTGAGGTGGTGGGCTGACATCCACTGTGAGATGTCGGCCAGACATGCAGCAATGCGCTCTTCCACCTGGGTGGCAGAAGGGGGGAAGGACAAAAACAGTTGAGTGTCATCAGCATAGCAGTGATATGATAGATTGTGAGCAGAGATCACAACACCAAGGGATTTGGTGTACAGGGAGAACAGCAGAGGGCCAAGTACGGATCCTTGGGGGACTCCCGTTTGGAGGGTTCGGGGGGATGAAAGCAAACCTTTCCATGAGACCTGGTAGGTCCGGTCCGACAGGTAGGAGGAGAACCACTTTAGTGCCGTCCCGGTGATGCCTAGGTCAGCAAGGGTGTCCAGGAGCAGCTGGTGATTCACTGTGTCGAATGCCGCTGATAGATCCAGAAGAATCAGGACTGCAGAGTGGGATGCAGCCTGGGCAGCATGGAGCGCTTCTGTGACTGCTAGGAGTGCCGTTTCCGTGGAATGGGCCGGTTTAAAACCTGACTGGTTGGGGTCCAGCAGGTTGTTCTGTGAGAGATGGAGAGAAAGCTGGTTAGAGACCACACGTTCAAGGGTTTTTGAAAGAAATGAGAGGAGGGATACCGGTCTGTAGTTCTTAACGTCCGAGGCGTCAAGAGTTGGTTTCTTGAGGAGTAAATAAAACTACTTTTGGCATATACCACCTTGCTTTTGTTACCCCACAAACACCCCTAGGCCCAGTGGGCGTAACAGTATAAAAATGGGTCTTAAAGGAGTAGTTCACCCCCAACATGACTTTTTTTCTATTGATTAGTCACGCCATGGAGAGTAGAGTTCAATAAACGGGTCCCCATCCGGAATCAATGGGGGTACATTTACTCGAATCAAAATTTTGTCTTAGGAATGTGACAAAAACCCAAACATTTTATTGAACTCTACTCTCCATGGCGTGACTTTTTTCAATAGAAAAAAAGTCATTTTGGGGGTGAACTACTCCTTTAAGGCGGCATTTAAAAGTTTCAACCGTAGGGGCCGTTTTACTATGGAGAGGTAGCACGTTCCATAATGTAGGGGCTGCAACCAAGAAGGCCTGGTCTCAATAACAATAACACAGAGACAGAGGTATCAGTCAGTGTCTTAAGGGCAGGGCTTGGCGTCGGCCAAAGGTTCACAGCCGCCGACCCCACCATTACGACCCCCCGCCATTCGGACCACTGACTTCTATGGTTCGAAATGGCGGGGTGCTCCCTCTTTTCTATGCACATGGCCTTTCCAACCCTAAAACATCTCGATTCAGAAATGCAGCCATTTCGAATCGGAATGGCGGGGTGTCCCCGTTTTGCTATAGACACCTCCATTCCGACCCTAGGAAAGCCCTTCTATTTTTGCAATGGCAATGCGCGGCCGCTGCTTCTATATAAGCGAACCATTCAACTGTGCGTAGAGCGGCAGTTCGTAGGGGTGGAAGAAGAAAAAAAAAAAGGAATGAGTTGTGCCCATCTCCCCTCTCTCTCTCTTTCTTTCTCTCTCTCTCTCTCCCTCTCTTTAGCCCCATGCATTCGACCTGGATTAACTTAATCTTTACCCCACGTCCCCTGTGATTATTATGGCAGATTCAGGCGGGATAAGCCATGTCTGTTGTTCCTTTACTTTATGGACATTAATCCATTGCGTATAGCGTTTTCTATGGACAGAGCTCCAAGGCACACAGCTGCTTGCTGCTTCCAAGTTGTCATGTTCGGCACTGGAAGATGACGTATGTGTTACTGATTTGCGTGTCGCATGCACAGTGGTGAAAATGTACTCTAATTATGGAGGGGTCGCGACTTCGAACAGCTTTGGGAAGTATATATGGGTGCTGTGGATACAAATACTTGAAAATAATGTGCATAAGGTTAAAGAGAGGAGGAAAAAAAATTGATGTGAACAATGTCATCTGAATTGTTTTTTATTTTTATTCTTGGGTATTTCATTTCTTTTGTAAACAAGGTGACTTTTAATGGGCATGTGCAGGGGGTAGGCTGTGTGTGTGGGGGTGAGTGAATGGGTGTGTGTATGTACTGTGTTATGTGTGAAAAACAATCAATAAACATAAAACATAAAAAAACAGGTACATTTATGTAAGTACTGTATAAGTACACTTGAGTTAGGCTATTTGTACTTTACCTTTTACCCAGGGGGCAAAGGAAGGTGTGCTGCATTTGCCCCGACATACAAAGTTGTCCACCAGAAATATTATCTATGACCCAGTAGGATCACAACCTATATGGACAACCCGGTCAATTTGTACAACAAAGTCCAATATGGCCGCCTCAATATTAGCCCCTATTAGTTTTAATGGGGGGTGAATAGGGCAAAATTTTAAACTGAGGGATATTTCCACAAAACCTCACAGGTTGATCAATGGTATACATATGAACATTTTTTGTATTGCAAGTTTCCATGAAATCCAATATGGCCGCCACAATATGGCCGCCATAATGTAAGGACCCAGAAAATAGGTTTTGCCTCTAACTTCTGAACCAGATGAGCTAGAAACGCAAACTTGGTGTCTATTTCATGGTGTCTGACCATGGGAGACTCAATGGAATAGATAATTTTATTATTGGGCGTGTCTGGACCTTTATTGTGCATATTTGCAAGATGGTGGACTCCCAAAATAGAGCTTTAACATAATTTCTACCATGATTGTTGACTGCTTTTGCAAATACAAGCAATATGAATCCATTTGCTAAGATTTATGGCACAGAAGGGACTTACCTGTATTATTCTTGAGTTTGCATGTTGTCAAAATGGCTGTAAACAAGATATTATATTTCCTGTCCGATTCTACTGTATGTAGTTGTAGCAATGACTTCAGATAAAATCAGAGACCAAAACAATGTATCTTAGAAATTATTTTTTAATTAAAAAAAAGTAAAAAAGAGAGAGATTATCTCAATGAAATGAATGCAACTGCCTTTTTGGGTCTTTCACACATAGACATGCACATGCTTTCCAACAACTTCAGCTTCAGGGAAATTATAATGAACACATGATTAAAACAGGCTGCATTATAATAATAATTGCTAGTCACTATCACTGTCATGTGTACCTATCCTGCTGCATCTTGTCTCCAGTCCTTGGCAACGACACCCCAAGTAGCATGCAATTCCCTTCTTCGCACATGAACAGTTTTTCTGGCAGCCTTTGATACAGCTACATGATATTGCCTTGTCCATTGATATAGGCCAGGCTGGCTCTGTAGATGGACAGGGGACTGCCTTCCCATCACTGAGAGACCATCCATATTCAGTGAAGCAAGGGATGTCTGGCTTCGCGATGTGTGCAGTTTTATCTATTATGGCTGCTAGAGCAGCTCTTTTCAGGTGCAGGCCAAAGGCATTTTCTGTAGGTGGCAGCAGCTTCAACAGGGTTGATCGGTTATTTAGGAACTTGTACACTCTCAGCTTTGCCAGGTCAAAGTCCTCCGAATGGTCAGCTTTTGATGCATATACAGCTATTGTGAGGTCTCTAGGCTGATTCTTGACATCCTCTGAGAGGGAATAAGAGGAAGGTCTGGTAGGTCTAGAGGTGGGTGGCAGCATGATATAGGCACATGATGATGATGTCTGTGTCATTAGCATGGATGACAACTCTGTCAACTTTGTGAGCCTGGACACTGTAGATGGTGTGTAGAATTACCCTTGTGTCGGCCTCCTGTTGTGTTGACTCTAGTGCAGGGACATCAACAACACACCCCTCTTTGATCACCACACCCCTTGTCTCTTCTTTAAATCCTCCACTCAGGTAAAGATGGATTGTACCAAGAGCAGACTTAAGTGTCTCATTTTGACAAGGCACAGAGCTGTGGGTGAGAACAGAGCAGGATGCATATCTTCCTATCCATCACATGGTCTCAGCCCTTGGACTCGCACAGTGTCGTGCCCTGCCCTTTATTCACAGCCTGAGTGGCAGAGATACCACCAGCTATCCCTTTTTCACTGGAAAGAAGGCATGGTTCAAGACCAGCATGGGTCTAGATCTCCCTGCACTTCAGGAGTTTGGTGAAAATTCCTCTTATTCCCTCTCAGAGGATGTCAAGAATCAGGCTAGAGACCTCACAATAGCTGTATATGCATCAAAAGCTGACCATTCGGAGGACTTTGACCTGGCAAAGCTGAGAGTGTACACGTTATATTTATGCCCATGCCTGGGCAAGCCCACGATAAACGCCCGCGCAGTCCAAGTGACCACAGCCGAGCGCTCCAGACCTCCGCTCCAGCCAATCACAAGCCGCGCCTTCTAATTTATGTAACCCCGTCTCCTACGGTAGGAATACTCGCCACCCGGTGTGCATTTCCGAACGCACCCTTTGATACACTCGGAAGGGAATTGCATGCTACTTGGGGTGTCGTTGCCAAGGACTGGAGACAAGATGCAGCAGGATAGGTACACATGACAGTGATAGTGACTAGCAATTATTTGCATTATAATGCAGCCTGTTTTAATCATGTGTTCATTATAATTTCCCTGAAGCTGAAGTTGTTGGAAAGCATGTGCATGTCTATGTGTGAAAGACCCAAAAAGGCAGTTGCATTCATTTCATTGAGATAATCTCTCTCTTTTTTACTTTTTTTTTTAATTAAAAAATAATTTCTAAGATACATTGTTTTGGTCTCTGATTTTATCTGAAGTCATTGCTACAACTACATACAGTAGAATCAGACAGGAAATATAATATCTCGTTTACAGCCATTTTGACAACATGCAAACTCAAGAATAATACAGGTATAAGTCCCTTCTGTGCCATAAATCTTAGCAAATGGATTCATATTGCTTGTATTTGCAAAAGCAGTCAACAATCATGGTAGAAATTATGTTAAAGCTCTATTTTGGGAGTCCACCATCTTGCAAATATGCACAATAAAGGTCCAGACACACCCAATAATAAAATGATCTATTCCATTGAGTCTCCCATGGTCAGACACCATGAAATAGACACCAAGTTTGCGTTTCTAGCTCATCTGGTTCAGAAGTTAGAGGCAAAACCTATTTTCTGGGTCCTTACATTATGGCGGTCATATTGTGGTGGCCATATTGGATTTCATGGAAACTTGCAATACAAAAAATGTTCATATGTATACCATTGATCAACCTGTGAAGTTTCGTGGAAATATCCCTCAGTTTAAAATTTTGCCCTATTCACCCCCCATTAAAACTAATAGGGGCTAATATTGAGGCGGCCATATTTGACTTTGTTGTACAAATTGACCGGGTTGTCCATATAGGTTGTGATCCTACTGGGTCATAGATAATATTTCTGGTGGACAACGTTGTATGTCGGGGCAAATGCAGGTTTCCTAAAAAAAGGCTGGTTTGCCCCCTGGGTATTTACCTGTTTACCTGTACTTTACCTGTAGATCTGCTATTTTAAAAAAGATTTTTGAAGCGGTGAAAACCACTTCCAATGAGTGGCTTTGTGTGTCCCACGCCCATATATGGTCATTTCAGTCCAGAATGAACAGGTTTTTTCAAAAACAAAATGTGTGTTTAATGTCCATATATGGTCATCTCAGTCCAGAATGAACAGGTTTTTTCAAAAACACAAAGTATGTCACCTCATGTCCATATATGGTCACTCCAGTCCAGAATGAACAGGTTTTTTCTGTCCCGTACGTCCAGAATATCAGTCCAGAATGAGTAGGCTTTTTCAAACAGCAAAATGTGTGTCCCATGTCCATATATGGACATTTCAGTTCAGAATGAATAGGTTTTATCTGTCCCGTCCGTCCGTCCGTCCGTCCGTACGTACGTACGTACGTACGTACGTACGTACGTACGTACGTACGTATGTGTGTAGTGTCCGTCCCGGTCTGATGATTGGATACTTTGAGGATTGGTCAAGCTTCACATGACAATTCGGCCCTCCAGATAAAATCATTAATTCATTCAGAATATAAAGAATGTATAGATCACAGAGTTCATAACTCTAGAACACATAGAATAAAAGTTCACCGCTTCACTTCGAACCGAGGTTTGATTTTTATTTAATACCCAATTGCATTTGGGTCTCCATCCAGAATCAATGGGCCTACAAAGAGTCTCCTCAAATTATTGTCTTAGGAATGCGACAAAAAAAAAAGGAAAATGTTATTCCAAGGGGTGGGTAATTGATAGAAAAGAAGTCATTTTGGGGGTGAACTACTCCTTTAATTAAAGCTATCCTGGGCAACATTCATGCCAGTGGTCTAATTTGGCGACAGCTGCTGGTAGCTTTGTGTCATTACAGTGTTTGTTTATTGCGACCGTAGGTCGCATTTACTACCAAAACCTCCACGGGCTATCTGTGCGTCAGTCAGTCAGTCAGTCAGTCACACTTTTTCCCTGCTCATATCTCCGCACCCGTTGACCCGATCCATGCCAGATTTTACACACACACTCCTTGCCTGCCAAACTACAACCTCCAAGGACCCCCGGAGTCCCAGGGACCCCCAGGTCCCTGGGGGACCCCCAGATGTAAAAAATGACCAAATGTGCAAAAATGACCAAATGACCACCCCAACAGGGCTGCTCACGGGGAATTCCCGGGGACCACCGACTCCTGGTGCTCCAGAACGGATGCAAAAGTGGTGGCGCCCCCAGTGGAGGACCCCCTGCCACTGCAGCGCACATAAAATGCCGTAACTCAGGCTAGGAGCGTCCGGAAGAGCCGGGCCCGGTACCTATTCGTCCGCCAAGGCAACTTGACTGGTAAAAATGTGTGTTCGCTTTCAGCGAGACCACAATTATTAAAGTGGTTGCCTTAGGAAACACACTATTGTACTCGGTCCGAGATTTCTTTTCTCAGCAAAGTGAACGTGTGTTTTGTAAACTTTCGGAGTAATCTTATCCGGCTGCACAACAGAACATTTAAGCTTTTGGTTATGCTTCGCTTGACATCACAATATTAGGGTTGCAACATACTGAACCGAAAGACCCTGTAACAAAATACAATACTACTCCACTTCCACATCCCTGGAACCCCCTCAAGGACCCCTAGGGGTCCGCAGAGCCCACTTAGAGAACCATTAACCTAGAGGGTACCGTATTGTTCAAACAAAAAAATATGTAGTTAAAAAATACATTTATGTCTCAACACTAGCCCTCCACCGCTTGTTGGCCGCTGCCACCAGGGAGCTAGCGAGGAGCTTCCCCAGCGACGCTGCAACGCTCCTGCCGCAGACTCCCCGGCGACACACACAACTACAGCGTCATCTGCCTAGGTTTCCCCCTTGCAGACAACGCGGTCTGTGAGCTCTATGCTGAAACCAGGTGTCTCGAATTTCTACCAGTCCCGGCAAAGGAGACCCAATGGTACTTGCTACCTCCACGTTGCCTGGCTCCAGCCAATAGACCCGCCCACTCTCTGAGTGGACTGCTTCTCTTGGTCTGGAGGTGTCATATGACGCGTCTCTTTCTATCGGTTTCTTGGCGAAATGAAATCAATGCAAGACGGAGGAGGGGTGCGTCTAACAGGACCCACAGCCCGCTCCTTGCGATGCGGCCTACACCTCGTGTTCCAGGGTTAGGGTTAGGGCTGGCAGCGCATGTGCCCTTGGGCCGCCACAAAGTCACGGGGGACGAGGAACCTCGCCACTCCGGACCGCCGCCCTCTAGTCCCAGCCTCCCGGCATCTCCACACGAGGCTCCCCGCATTGAATTCGGGGTGACAGCAGCTGAGGAGAAGGTTTTTAGCCCAGGCCAACAACACACCTCCACCAGCCGAGCCAGCCAAGGAAGAGACAGCACTGGTGGACATGGGCCTCGGGGGCCTACCAACGACACCGCTGAGGTTCCAGCTCCTCTAAAGGAGTGGCAGGGCCTCAACGTAGTGCCGTAAAATGTCGCCAAGAAGAGCTCATTACCTGCGCCAGCAGAGAGCGCAAGTACTGCGTTCGGTGGCAGATGTATATGTCAGTGTCTGTCTGCGTGTGTTTAAGCCCGTAGCCCAATCAGGGACCAGCATTTCTGGCAACATCATCATTAATAACCAATGAGGGACCAGCATTTCTGGCGATGCCAGTGGTGATGTCACTGGCATTGCCCGAGGTGATGCCAGTGGTGAGCGCACCTCATGGCGCGCTCTGCTGGCACACAAGGCGCAATTTGGCACCTCGACTGCGGAAAGCTTTAGCAGAAAACGGCAGATCGACAAGCTTGTCGATAGGATAGGCTATTTTCGGAGAAAGTCACAATGACAGAAAATACCGTATTATTCACCATATTCCTGGCCATTCTATGGAGGCTGCCATTTTCCTTTTACAGAGGGCGCTGGAGCATTTTTCTTTGTGTGCTGCTTCATGAACATCTTTTCACTTCCTCCCAAGTAAGGAAGTGACATGGAATTGTCTGTTGCCAGATTTTTCCAAAGAAATAAGCCCAACAGAAGCAACTACACAGAAGCAACTACAGTAGGCTATACTACTTTACATTCACATTTGAAAATAGCAGATCAGCAAGCTCACAATGTGTCACATTGCGACACATTGTGAGCTTGTATATTTGCTATTTAAAAAATATTGAGGGAGAAAAAAAAGAAATTTGAATATTTTTGAAATAACAACAACATAAATCTGTGTGGAGGTCCCTGACACCACATATTTTCAGATGGGGGTCTGCGACTGTGGCCAAAGATGTAATCAGGGGTCCTTGATATGAAAAGATTTGGGAACCACTGGTTTAAAAAATATTAGAAAGTAAGCCCAATAAGCAACAATTTTTTTAGAGACACAAATTGCTTATTATAAGCAGACATGGCAACCCAGGTACATTCAGAGCCCAGGGCCTAGAACGCCAACTACTGACACTTTAATGCAAGGACAACAGGAAACCAAATGATGTTTTTTAGGCCAGCTTTTTCAGCCTCCGCCTCTTTCAGCATATGAACAGGAAGCCGGGGGCGGGGCCAGGAATAACGTGAATAGAGCCCAGAAGGACTCTGGTGGTCAATGTGGGGTTGAAGTGGCCTAACAACAGAAAGTCCCTGGCAGCACCCTTTTAAAAGCACATTCGGACTGCCTAGTAATCATGGCTACAGGGTGTTTGTTCAGTGCCCAGGGTCTCCGTGTCTGTTTAAAGATGAAGTTACACATCTCTGGACTGGAGTGACCTACTGTACAGTTGTACACATCGGAGCAATTAGCATGACGGATATTGATTATTCATCACGGATGCAATGCACACAGCCGCTCTCAGACTCCTCAAGACAAACTGATACGACTGCTTCTCGGCCTCAAGCCCATCTAATTCCAACACACTTTGATAGTCTGGGCTGGCTCAGGGTAGAAGACAGCCAGGCTTAAGCAAATATCAATGGGATTGGGATTGGTCTATCTATTGTAAGTCCGGCCCTGTTTTGTACTCGGCTTGTCTTCTGTTTAACTCTTGTTTGTTGCCACCAGTTCCTCCTCTGCATCATAATTCTGCGCTCATTCTAAGCCCCTGGGTTCCCAAGCTTAATAGAATGCAAGAGCCCACAGCAGATAGTGTGGAGGGTGGTTCAGGTGTGCTTGAGTCTCACGGAAAGCGGTTAAACGACGAGGCAGATTTTTATGGAGAACCGTCTCCGCAGAATGAAGGCGGCGTCCTCCAAAGGTTCTTCGGGGGAAGTGGCGGAGAAGCGAGAGGGGGGAGTCGGTCTCCTACATGAGGGTGGCTCTCCGAAGACCTCTATTCGGTGTCCAACGTCTCCCGTGACGTGCGTCTCAAGCACCGCTCCGCCGGACCGGAGAACTCCTGCCCGTCTGTGTCCCACCGAGCCGAGAAGAAGTCTCCCCCGGTCGAGTCCTCGAACCCAACCCCCCCGTCGTCTGATGAAGAGTTTCAGTCGGCGCGGCGGGGAACCCGACCCCGGACCCCGACCCCGGACCCCGGTGCCTACCCGTTCCCGTGAGTTTCCCGTTCCTGAGGTGGTCCAGTACGAGCCAGGTTGGAAGCCACGGCCTGGCGAGAGGCGCCAGCCCTTTGAGGAGAGAGCGGTGCATGAGGCAAGGCCGTAGTGTCCTACGAGGCCTGTGAGGCCCATACTTTAGTTCAGTGTTTTCCTCCCGCTGCTTTCAGTTTACTAGTCTAGTGTTCCAGCTGTGCTGTGTTTTTTTTCTTTCTAGTTGTCACCCTGCCGGCTCTCTGAGACAGTGTTTTCTGTTCTGTAGATAGTTTTTTTTCAAGCGTTCCAGCTCCTTGGTAGCTGTGTTTTTGTGTTCTCCCCGTTACCGGCTCTGTGAGCTGTAGTTTTTAGTTTTTTTGGTCAGCTTTGGCTGGGTTTAGCTCCTTCCCGTTTTTGAATTTTTTTATTTTGATTCCAGCTGCCTCACACTCTCTTCCAGTATGCCTCACACTCTCTCTCTCTCTCTCTCTCCCTCACACACACACACACACACACACACACACACACACACACACACACACACACACACACACACACACACACACACACACACACACACACACACACACCGCTCACTTCAAACTTGGGTTTGATTTTTCTTGTGTGAGTGTGTGTGTGTGTGTTTGAGGTTTGTCCGTTTTGGACTGCTTGTGTGAGTTTTCCTGTCCTGCTCGTCTTCCGGTCCCACCCCGCCTCTGTGTGTGGGGGTTTACCGCCCCGTCGGGGGCCCCGGCCGTCCGGTGGTGGTCCACCGGTGCAGTTCCTGTCTCCTTGTTCCTGACTGGTTGACAAGAGTGCTCTCCAGGTTCCCCTTTGTCTACCCTGAAGACGCCCCTGCCCCCGCCCTGAAGATGTTTTTCTCCCCTTTTCGTTTTTGCTGACCTCTCCCCTCCCTGTTCCACGCAGGGACGCCTGGTAGTCGTCCCTTGGGAGGGGGGCACGGTTGTGCCCTGCTCTGTCCATCAGCGCCCCCTGTCGTTTTTCCCCTTTCACCTGACTCTTTTGACTTGATTAGTTGCACTTGTTACCACACAGCTGTGTATTGTTTGCTGTTGATTGTGTTTGTGCTTGCTACTTAAGTTGCCCAGAGTGAATCACACTTCGCTCTTGCATTGCCTCTGGGTTCCCAAGCTTAACATCTCTGGCCGTTAGCGTGGCCCGGGTCTGTCCTGGAAGCTCAGAAAAGACCTCCCTAGACCTAGAAGAGCTCCTTCACCTCCGGCGGAGTCAACACGACCAACACGTAATTTCACAAACGGGGAGCGTATAATACTGGTCATTCTCCCCGCGCGGTGCGATCCATCCATTATATGGATCAAGGATCACAATCACACGACTATTCCATGTCGCGACTGCTCCCCAAGCATATCCACTCCATTTTGCATCTTCTGGAACTATCCGGGCATATAATTTAAAATCGGAGCCCATGCTGGTGTAACTATTCCAAGTCGGTGGTATTTTCCAATATCCGTTAGAGCAATAATACGCAACACAACTCCAACAATAGGTCCATTCTGTACATGTAAAATCTGACGCCGCATTCAACCAGTAAAATAGATAGGGACCTTCACCATTTATGACAATCCCTTGGTCACGAAGCATATCTGTCAGATAGTAATGCTCTGTCATACTCTGTGGAAGTACGAGATCTCCTCCCATTCTCCTGCACTGATCTCTGCCTTCTAGCCAAGTTGAAGGTTGATTCAAGACAAAGAAGTAAGACACGTCATTTCTTTTAAAGGGAAAAACAAGCTTCAACAACTCCTCTAAGCTCTTGTGTAGGTCATAATACCTCTTGCGTAGGTCATCATAACCCCTTTTCAGGGCATCAATGCGGAGATTCAGATCGTGGACTGACTGTTCACATTTGTTTAAGTCATCGTCGCAGACCTTACAAGAATCAGTGAGCTGGGCGGTGATCTGCTCGCAAATCTTTAACAGTTCACGGCATGCGGTGTCGCTCGCCCTGCAGCTGGCTGACTGAGGCATGTCTGACCAATTCTGACCCTTAGAGGTCTGAACCCTCACAGCACTTGTTAGAATCTCCTTGAGTGTGCTGTGATAGGATTTGCTGACCAAGGGTCTATTACTGGCCATTTCAATCAGCATCTTATGATTGACCACTTTCTTTAGGCACTGCTTTCGGCAATCAAATTTGTTCTGCAAGGCATCAACGTCTTTCTTGAACGCATTGTATTTGTCATTGAGAGAATCAAAGCTTTGCGTCAAATTGCCCTCTGACAGCCTGCATGTACGAAGGCCATTGTCGCACAAGATAAACCTTTCCGTGAGTCGTGTGTTGGTCCCTTGGCAAATCCTTAACTGCTCATGACAATCTGAGGGCTGGATGGCGCTCTCTCTCCCGTCGATCAGCGCCTGCTGGATTCCTTGCACAGGCTTCATGAAGGACTGCACGTTCTGCACCGTTTGGGCGTCCTTGAGATTTGATGAAGAAGTGTCCATTTCAAAGGTATCCTGCTCTCCTGGCTCTCTCCCGTCAAGAAGGCCATGGTCCTGCGCTATCCCGGCAAACTTGGTTGTGCCACGAACCAAATTGTCATTCTTCGTGTCTGCGCCAAGTCGAGGGTCAATGTCCAAGTCGAGGGCTCCCATCTTGTCGGCTGTTTGAGCCATTATCAACCCATTGTGGTCGTCAAAGGGCTGAAACTTCACCATGGTCTCGTCGGGCTGGATGGCGCTCTCTCTCCCGTAGATCAGCGCCTGCTGGATTCCTTGGACAGGCTTCAGGAAGGACTGAACGTTCTGCACCGTTTGGGCGTCCTTGAGATTTGATGAAGAAGTGTCCATTTCAAAGGTATCCTGCTCTCCTGCCTCATAGTCATCGGGCTCTCTCCCGTCAAGAAGGCCATGGTCCTGCGCTATCCCGGCAAACTTGGTTGTGCCACGAACCAAATTGTCATTCTTCGTGTCTGCGCCAAGTCGAGGGTCAATGTCCAAGTCGAGGGCTCCCATCTTGTCGGCTGTTTGAGCCATTATCAACCCATTGTGGTCGTCAAAGGGCTGAAACTTCACCATGGTCTCATCAGGCTGGATGGCGCTCTCTCTCCCGTAGATCAGCGCCTGCTGGATTCCTTGGACAGGCTTCAGGAAGGACTGAATGTTCTGCACCGTTTGGGCGTCCTTGAGATTTGATGAAGAAGTGTCCATTTCAAAGGTATCCTGCTCTCCTGACTCATAGTCATGGGGCTCTCTCCCGTCAAGAAGGCCATGGTCCTGCACTATCCCGGTAACCAAATTGTCGGCGCTGTCCAAGTCGGGGGCTCCCATCTTGTCAAGGCGATGGTCAGTACAGCAGGTGGAAATAGCCATCGCCACGGCCAGTAAAAGCAAAAGCTTCATTTTGACGTCGGGCAGAACTGTCAGGTATTTGCTCTTGTCTGATACTCTCTCTGTTGCTCCAACAAAACTTCTCAAAAACCTCTTAAACTTCTGAATTTTGGTTGAAACTCAATGTACTCAAATTCCAACTGCATTTATACCCTTTTGCGCTATGACCTATGCATGATGTTGACATGATGTTGTTGCGTCCATATTTGGAAAGAGCATAGATCACATGGGGGAACCTTGTGTCTGTCGACTTGAATAAGCCTTGTTATGGCCAGGATAAAATGGAGTTTGGTAAAGGCATGCCCAAATATGGGACTCTTCGAGGAAAGGAGGAACGCCAAATCCTCCGAAGTGTCATGTCATGTCAACTCCCTTGGAACTAGAACACACTAGCTATAGAATATAGTAGGGATGGAGCTTGTTAATTTTTTATTGATATTGAGAACCTTATCGATTTATTTATTGAGCCGGGCTTTTATTGAGCCCACTGGGGGGGGGGGGGGGGGGGGGGGACTATAGTACTATAGTACTACTAGACTATAGTACCAACAGAGGCTAGAGGGACTGGGGGGAAGGCCCTCATTCTCCTCATGGTCATGGCCTTGACCATGACCTTGACCAGGGGTTTTCAAAGTGGGTGACGGGGAACCCTGGGGTGCCGTGACAGCAGTCCAGGGGTGCCGCGAGACAATTTGATAATATTTGGAATTTATTTGGACACTTGGACACAAACTTTTTTCAGTCAGTTCTAACCAAAATGGCTATTATCTCAAAACAGCCGATCTACAAGCACACAACGCCTCGCATATTTAATAATAATATTTAATTAGAATACATATAAATTAATAATAATCTTTAAAATGCAGATAATCCAGAGATAGTTAATCATTCGGGGTTGCCATGTCCTGATCAGGACCGAAAACGTTGTGCTGTCAACAAGCAGGGAGGCCTGGCGTCGCCTCACCAGTCTTGAACGACTAGCATGTGATGCGACGCTTTGTGTCAATCAAAGCTCTGTGCATCGCCTGAGAGGCGCGGTTTCCCATAGTGAGTGTCTCGTTCACAGAGGTAAAAGAACCGTGGTTGAGACTAGAAGATGGCGGAGGAGGTAGTATAGGCTGAAAACGAGCTCCCTGAAAGTCGGGAATATAAACCTCACTAAGTGCATTTACCGGTATCTGCTTTAAGTAACATATGAGGGGTCAAACTAGGGGTTTTTCCATGATTCTAAATCCATCGCAAACATCTGTTTTGTATAAAAAAACATTCATTAGGCTAAAATCCCTGGATCCCTTCTCTCTTCCTCCCAGTGTACAGAAACATCCCTCCTGTTCCTGTGGTGACTTCCCCAAAGCTGTTCCATCTGCATTCACTGAGGCCTATTATACTAACATTGTACCTTCTCATCTCCTTGGCTAGTTATGGACATTAATGGTAAGACGAAATTCACGTCACGGCAACCACACTTGCAATTACGAATTGCATCTTTCTAGTTGTCTATTTTTCTCATCATCTGATGTAACCCTTCAGCCAATCAGGCATCACGATACCTTGATATCGTGATGTCACCCTTTTAACCCTCTACGATTGGCTCCCCTTTAGAGTCAACGGCAACCACACTTGCCATTTCCTCTGCTTCTTTTTAGTTTGCTGTTGGCCTTGTCGTCAGTTAGGTCCGACCTTGCACTGGGATTTACCAAATATAGTAAAAGAACGTGAATACCATTTCGAGCGGTGCCAACCGCTCCTACGAAAGGCTTTGTGTGTCCCTATGTCTGTAGTATGAGACTAACGTCATAGAAAGTACTTTGACATCACCACAGCTGACGTCATGGACAGAACGGCCCATACAAGGAGATATGCATGTGCGTCTTGCACAGCACAGGGGCGATTTTGTTTTGTTGTCTACTCACCGTGGGCAGCTGACAGTGCAGACACCTACCTAGCAGTATCATTGATGGGGATTCCAAGCTAATAAAACATTTATTTTCCTGGAAGGTTAGCCTGCTGAAATACAAATCTTATTTAAAACTAGAAATACTGTTCTTTGTCATACCTCCAGAGTAATTAATCCCCCTATGGGAAACATCGCCCCCTGGCGATCAACAGAGGTAAAATCATGAACTCCCGTATGTCAAATTCATTTGTCGGAGGGTTGTCACTCAAAAAGCGAGGCGCCTATAAGAGTGACCTCCCCCAATATGGCGTCCTCTTATTCCTCTCTGACTTGATCACAGACAGAGCGTGAAATCAGCCAATTCAACTTTTAATTCTCTACAACTAGCCTGAAGCAGTGTTTAGTAAAGCGCCCACCGGTTTACTTGTTTACTTACCCGTACGTTACTAAATCAAGGTATTTCTACGTTCCAGTTCGGTGGAGCCTCACCTGTTTCTCCGTTGGAAGTTCTCCGCGTCCATCTCTCAAGCCGGCTTCGTGGTGAGGTTGTTTGTAGCTTAGCCGTTAGCTCCTGCTGCGCTATGTCTGCTAACCAGCGCCCTTCCACTATGAACTTGCTAGCTTTGTTAGCTAGGCTGTGTGGCTATCATGTATGTCAGAACTTGATTGCTCGTGAGGATCGCCATCCCTTTTGTGTTACTTGCCTGGGTGTCCCGCATGCTATTGCTGCCCTCGCCACCCCTTCCAGGGTGGCGGCCGTCAACTGCCCGGTGTGTGCAACCTACGACCTGGCCAGGCTCTCCAGCAGACTCCGTGAGTCCGAGGGAAAGCAGCCATCCCCGGGCTCCGGCCGCGACGAAAACCCAGGCCTGCCTGCTCCTGGGCCCAGCGGCGCTGTACGCCACAGCGCTGCTTCCAGCCCTCAAGTGCGGCCTACAGCTGCTACGCCAAATTGCGGCGCCAGTGGCCCTGACGCTCGCCGGCTAGCACCCCCTCATGCCCAACATTGATAGCCTCCTGGCTCAGTCCCTCGTTGCCAGTGTGAAGCCGGCTCTGAGGAAGAGTGGTCCCAGCGGTAAATCGCCCTTTACCTTGGGCAGCGTCAAGAAGCCTCCGGGTTTTGCCATCTCCGAGGACGCGTAACACTCTGCCAAGACCAGGAATGCGTATAGGTGTGCTGCGTTCGCCGCGCGCGACCTCAACGCCAACCAGCTGCTGCTTTCCTCGGCCAAACGCCTGTTCGATTTTCTCGATCAGGTTCCAGCGGAAGTGGCAGCGGAAATGAACAAGACGTTCAAAATTATGATCGTCATCAATGTTCATGCTATTAGATGGCTGGGACACGGCATGGACTACTCGGTCCAATCCGAGCGGGCCAGGTGGCTGGACAAAGTTAATCTGGTCGGCCAGCCTTACTTAAAGCAGATTCTTTTCACATGGCTTGTCCACTTGGTGTTGTCCCTCCCTATCTTAGCATTCATGTATCCCATAACTATCTGGTTGTCTCTTCTTGGGGACTTCTGTGTCTGTGCTTCCAGTTGTTGGTAGAACTGCTACTTCTCTTCAGTTTCAGCCAGGTTTGTTGGTGCGTAGCACTGAATGATGGTTATTATCTCGGCCCTTAGAAGCGAATCTTGCAGTGATGATTCTTTCAGGAACTGGTTCCCATTCAAGAAGGCTTCTGACAGCGTCTTTGGAGAGAATTAAGCCCACACCATGCATATGTGGATCCCCTTCTCTCTTCCTCCCAGTGTACAGAAACTTCCCTCCTGTGGCTGTGGTGACTTCCCCAAAGCTGTTCCATCTGCATTCATTCACTGAGGCCTATTATACTAACCTTGTACCTTCTCATCTCCTTGGCTAGTTATGGACATTAATGGTAAGACGAAATTCACGTCACGGCAACCACACTTGCAATTTCGAATTACATCTTTCTAGTTGTCTATTTTTCTCATCATCTGATTTAACCCTTCAGCCAATCAGGCATCACGATACCTTGATATCGTGATGTCACCCTTTTCCCCCTCTACGATTGGCTCCCCTTTAGAATCAATGGCAACTACACTTGCCATTTCCTCTGCTTCTTTTTGCCAGACCCATGAAATGGGTAGGCCTACATAAGCAAATGTCGGTCCGGGTTTTCTATATAAAGGGTATATATGATGATGACATGATGATGACATGCCTACAAAAGGCATGATGTCATAAATGATGATGACAGACAGGGGGTCTGGCACAACCAGGTTGACCTGGTCTAGTTAGTTTGCTGTTGGCCTTGTCGTCAGTTAGGTCCGACCTTGCACTGGGATTTACCAAATATAGTAAAAGAACGTGAATACCATTTCGAGCGGTGCCAACCGCTCCTACGAAAGGCTTTGTGTGTCCCTATGTCTGTCTGTAGTATGAGACTAACGTCATAGAAAGTACATGGACATGGACAGAACGGCCCATACAAGGAGATATGCATGTGCGTCTTGCACAGCACAGGGGCGATTTTGTTTTGTTGTCTACTCACCGTGGGCAGCTGACAGTGCAGACACCTACCTACCAGCATCATTGATGGGGATTCCAAGTTAATAAAACGTTTCTTTTCCTGGAAGGTTAGGCTGCAAATCTTATTTAAAACTACAAATACTGTTCCTACAAAACAGTGTGGGCTCACTCGTGACTATATTCTGCAGCGTGCTAACTGTCATGTGAAGCTCAACCAATACCCCAACTAACACCACCCCCAGATTTTCTACACCTCGATTGCACCTCATTGTACTGTCTGCGACGGAACTTGATAAATAAATAATGAAGATAACATAGTGTTCTCGCCTTTCAGGCGAGCCCAGGCCCTGCCTTAGTTTGTACTGTCTGCGACGGAACTCACTATATAATGAAGATCTGCGACGGAACTCACTATATAATGAAGATCTGCGACGGAACTCACTATATAATGAAGATAACATAAACTGGTTTTCCATATGCATGGCCCCACTCCACTCCACCCCACCCCACACACTTGTGTCGTGTTTTCCACTACAAGGAACTGGGTAGAGTGGTGTGAAAGTGTTACTAAACGGGGTACTATTAAGTATCCACTCAAGAGTGGGTCCGGGCTGGGCCAAGCGGTGCCTTAAAAGTGACGTATACGCGCTGCTGATACTGATTGGTCGGAGAATCTGGCTCACTGGCTGAGCTGTGTCTTCATAACAACTTGAGACAGATTTGAGTTTGCAGTCACGGCTGCAAATCAAATATAAAAGCAACACCTGTTTGTTTTATAGGCTATAGGCCCTATCTGTTTATAAAGAGGTCGATTATATGCAGAATTGTGTTCCCCAGCCCTGCAGTTGAGATTCCACAAAGCACCAAGAACATAACCAACACAAACAGCGCCAGCGGACGTACATCTATCATCTCGAGTCGAAATAAACAAGGGCCAATGCGTCGGCCATCTGTTATTTTATATAGATCTCAGTTAGATGTCTCCTGTTTGTATTTGTAACTGCATGTGTTGAATGGGGAAAAGAATCTACAGTACATGTGCTGCCTCTACATTCTAGCATACTTTTGTGTAGTTTGGCCAATAAAGTTATTATTTGACTATGTTCACCCCGACGTTAGTCGTCGCTATAGTTGTAAAGACTCGATGAAGACCTGTGTGAGTGTGTGGCATCTAAAACGTTGTCCACCACATCTCTAAAAATAATTAGCGCAAGTTAGCGTCTCCGTTGTGTTTACAGAGAAAGATCCTATCCGTATGTTGAAAGGGGCGTTGCCGTGTCGTGTAGTGTCGGGCTAAAAACTGGTATGGAAAATCGGCTTAATACAGGTGCAGAAATGCTTACACCGGTAATCTTTTTTTTTTGTGCAGGCCTCACTTGAATGTGGCACTTTAATTGAAAAGTTTCAAAATAATATTTTATCTGGAGACAGATACTGCCATCTTATGAGCATGGACCAATAATATGAAGATATGTAAACGGGTGAAGTGGTCCTTTATCACTCAGAGGACTAACCACCATAAATTCCAGCCTGCTCCAAGAGAATACTTCTGGTACTGCATGGGGAAGACATGTCTTTATTGTCTCCACCAGCCGAAGGCATGGGGGAGAGTATGTTTTCCCCTCCGTCCGTCCGTCCGTCCGTGTGTCCGTCTGTCCGTCCGTCAGTCCGTCCGTGCGTGCGTGCGTGCGTGCGTCCGTGTGTTCGTCCTCGCAGTTTGATACCACCTAATCTAAGTCGCCGTTGGCCCGGTAGCTGCCAAAATGAGCACACAGGCTCCCTGGATGCCAATTCAGAACCTCTGACCCACATTTTTCAAATGGGCCTGTTCTAGCTCCACCAAGAGCTTTCTGTACACTTTCTGTACGCTTTCTGTACACTCTTACAGATTTTGTCCAAAAATCCTACAAATCGGTAGGCAGTATCTCGACAGTCATGTGATCGACATGGATCTGTCCGATTTTGCATATTCCATCCTGATTGGCTAAGATTGGCTTCCAAAGTTTGTAGGATTGAGCCGTTTTGAACAAAATGCCTCAAATCACAAACGCAAATTGCAATTATCATGAAATCGCACACACACATTCCCACTAGGCCGAGGAAAAAATGCCACTTTTTTTTTTTTAAATCATCCTCATGGTGGCACTATAACAGGACGATTTGTGGTTTTACCTCTAACTCCACCGATCAGTGTCAAACTTTGTACACGCACTCCCTAGAGGCCAAGGAAAAACCTTTTCACTGCATTTTTCACATCAGCCTTTTATAGCGCCACCTTTGGGCCGACTTATGTAAAACACATTTTTGGATCTTACTCCTTCAGATTTTCTCCAAAAATAACACAAATCAGTACACAGTATCTCTATAGTCATGTGATCAAGTCTGATCCATCTGATATTTCATATTCCATCCTGATTGGCTAATATTAGCTTCCAAAGTTTGCAGGATTGCTCCGTTTTTGAACAAAATGCCTCAAATCATCAATGTACAGTAGCTTGCGATTACCATGAATGACATTTGCCACACATATTCCCACTATGTCAAGGAACAAATGCTACCCTTTTCACATTGGCCTGTTATAGCGCCACCAGCAGGTAGACTTTAGTAAAAACACATTTTTGGAACACAATGCCTCAAATCATGCATGCAGTGTCCGATTGCCATGAAAGGTCTAAGGTGAAGAACATATGCCACCCTTTTTACATTGGCCTATTATACAGTAGCACCACCAGGACGCCTGGCCTGGTGGAGACCTGTGCTCGGAAGAGCACTGCTTCTAGTTGTTCATGCATTTACAATAAAGAGACATAAGGGGGCAGCAACTGCTTGACTGAAGTGAGGGAAGACTATGGTAAATCTCTAGCCTTTCCTTTTCCTTGAATATACATTGCTTGGCTGGGAATATAATGAAGAAAATTCAATAGAAACTGAGCTGGATATATGGGCAACAGAAATGTCTTTCCCTTTCCATTAAACCAAATTCTAGGGAGCCCACAGATCTTCTCTGCAATTGCATTACAGTTTTTCATAATTATTTAAATGCATTTACAGAAAGTATAGCAACATTTCTCAAAACTCTACAAAGAAACTTGATACGAGTTGTGGCAAAATTCCTCTCTCTTTTCAAATGAAACTCAAAATACTTACTAAGCATTAATTCCATACTGATGTGATCAATTTAAAACAAAAACTAAAATACAATTTAATTTTTAACATTTTCCATCACAATGCAACATATTCAAATGATAAAAGAAGCTTACTGATAACAATAAAATGTATCCATGCCTGCCATCGGCAAACTACAGTATATTTGTTCAGTTCAGCAAGTGTGTGAACAGTAGTGTTTATTGTATATTATGCAGTGCAATGTCATCCAATTCTCTCTCTCTCGCGCACGCACGCACGCACGCACACACACACACACACACACGCGGTGATGTTACTGTTGATGAACATCAACAGTTGAACTGTGGCCAATCATGTTTCTTCTCCATGTGTCTGGTCTTGGTAAGATTTAGTCCCGTCCATAATGAATTACTTCACTACTACTACTTCAGTATTGGCATCAAGTTTCAACAAACTCTTTGAAAAAGAAAACATGACCTTGAGCAGCAATATATCGATACAGAGAACTGATATGATGGGATCAATTACAGTAACCTAATGTACTCATTATGCACAAAACTATTAACCTATAAGAGTTCTTCACAATTGGAAAACAATATTAGACCTTTTCATCCTGACATCGTTGTACTTTTGAACAATTGTTGATAAGCTTACCATTGAGGAATGTCATATGGTCTTTGTAGTGTATCAAGAAGAGGCAGTTCTGAGTTTTTAAGTTGGTTTACTTTATTAACACAAGTCACCTTCACTCTCTCTGAGCTCCCGGCTCTTTCTGAGCTACCCGGCTTTTTCTCCCCTCTTCCTGCTTCCCCCCGCTCTTACTAGCTCTCGCCTCCAGCGCCCTCTTACGATAGCTCCCACTCCACTACATCCCTCCTTTCCTTAGAACTAAAGTTACCAACTTCAAAGGAATTGTCAGAGGTATTCCGCAAGAGTACATAGTGAGTGTTTCTGAATCTAGAGTCCAGTTTGCCATTGTCTCGACTGGCGACGTACACCAGATCTCCCACCTTAAACTGGTGTTCCTTTGCTCTGTTTGTTTTGTCAGCATAGCCTTTCATCTTGTCTGTGTATTCTCGGTGGTGTTTCTGAATGTCCTTTGTCCTTTCCTTTTTATCCATCAGGTCGGGAAGCTTTGTACGAATGTCACGTCCAAACATGAGCATGGCTGGTGTCTCACCTGAAGCTCTGTGGGGCATTGAGCGGTATGCTAAAAGGATCTTTGGAAGGCCCTCCCTCCATTTCTTTCCTTCATTTTCAGCTGCTCTGAAGGCTTTTTTTAGATATCTGTGGAACCGTTCAATTTTTCCATTAGATTTTGGATAATATGGCGACGCACGTATGTGCTTGATCCCACATGTGGTAAGGAAAGATTCAAATAGCTGCCCCACAAACGTTTTGGCATTATCCGAAACGACTTCCAGTGGGTACCCGAAGCGGGAAAATATCTGTGTCAACTCTTTAATGACTGTGGCTGAAGATACGTCATTTATGACAACTGCCTCCGGGAATGAAGTGTAGTAGTCTATTAGAGTCAATACGTAGCTGCTTTCTATAGGGCCTACTATGTCAATGCCCAACTTAGTCCAGGGCCTTGGGGGTAGTTCGAGCGGCTGAAGAGGCTGATCATCATGCAGCGGTTGATTTAGCACACAAGCAGAGCAGTTTCTGACCAGTCTCTCAACATCCAAATCCATATTAGGCCAGTAGAACTTGTTCCTCAGATACTGCTTCGTGCGGACCACACCTTGGTGGGTCTTGTGTGCTATTTTCATTGCCTGTTTCACCTTCTGTTTCGGTAACACAATCCTGTGCCCCCTTAGTATCAGTCCGTCATATGTGGACAACTCACTTGAGCATCGGTCATAAGGCTGCAGTTCCAGTGGAATTGGATTTGGCCAATTTCCTGTCTCTACTATTGTCATGAGCTGTTGTAGAGTTTCATCCTCTGTTGTAGAGTGTTTGATGTCCTCAAGTGTCATGGCTTGTAAGTCATGCATAGTCACAGCAAGCACTTTTCCCACATATGGTTCCACATACCCGTTTTCCTCTGTGTCTGGTAAGGGCAGTCTGGACAGTGAGTCTGCCACGTTAGACTTTCCGACAATGTGTTCAATTTTGTAGTCATATGGCTGTAACCTTAATCCCAATCTTTGAATTCTGGGCGGCAATAGCGTCGCCTTCTCAGGGTTGAACATGTAAATGAGAGGTTTGTGATCAGTTTGAAGTGTAAACTTGCCACCCCACAGATATGTTCTAAAGTGTTCGACAGCCCATACACATCCTAGAGCCTCACGCTCTATCTGGGAATAACGTGTCTCTGTAGGAGTCAATGAGCGGCTCGCATAAGCGATTGGTTTATTCTGTTCCCTCGGTCCTCAATGATTACAGACCAGTCGCCCTGACATCACAGGTCATGAAGGTCTTTGAACGGCTGGTTCTGAACCTACTGAGACCGGCGGTCAGTGATCACCTGGACCCCCTTCAGTTTGCCTACCAGGCTGATATTGGGGTTGATGACGCCATCACCTACATGCTCCATAAGTCTCTCACCCACCTGGAAGATCTGGGCAGCACAGTCAGAATTATGTTTTTTGACTTCTCCAGTGCTTTCAACACTATCCAACCGTCTCTGCTTGCGGAGAAGCTTACGCTGATGGGGGTGGACAAGGGCTTTGTGGCATGGATCACAGACTACCTTTCAGAAAGACCACAGTCTGTGAGACTGCAGGGCTGTCGGTCCGATGTGCTGGTGAGCAACACGGGGGCTCCTCAAGGAACTGTGCTCTCACCCTTCCTGTTCACTCTCTATACATCGGACTTCCGCTTCAACTCCAAGACCTGTCATCTGCAGAAGTTCTCAGATGATACCGTAGTGATCAGCAAGATCTCGGCTGAGCACGATGGTGTGGTTAGGGACTTTGTGCAGTGGAGCGAGGACAACCATCTCAAGCTCAACGCAAGCAAGACTAAGGAGATGGTGGTGGACTTCCGCACCTCCAAGAGAGTCCCCCCGGTGCCAAGCACCATTAACGGTGAGGTGGTTGAGCTCGTGGATAACTACAAATTCCTCGGAGTACACCTGAATAGTTCACTGGACTGGTCGGACAACGCGCAGGCGATTCACAGCAAGGGGAAAAGCAGGCTATTCCTCCTGAGAAGACTGAGATCGTTTGGGGTGTGCAATAGGATGCTACAGATGTTCTATCAGTCTGTCATGGCAAGTGTCCTCTTTTTTGGCATAACATGCTGGGGTGGCAACAACAGAGCAGGTGACACGTTTAACCTAAACAGACTGGTGAAGAAAGCAGGCTCTGTCGTTGGGTCCTCTCTGCAGGGGGTGGAGGAAGTAACCAGGGTGCGCACTGCGAAGAAGCTAGATTCCATCTTGGAGAACTCCTCCCACCCCCTCCATCTAGAGATCACCAGTTACTGGAGTAAGAGAGGAAACGACCGCTTTTCCTACCCAGCACGGAGATGTGAGAGATTAGGAAAATCTTTTGTACCGGCTGCCCTTAAGCTGTACAACGAGACACATAACGGACGCTTGAAAAGGTCTCCCTTCCTAACTTAGACTTACGGAACCATTGCTGTATTGTCTTTTGACCTCTAAGGGACAATTGCTGTATTGACTTTGACCTCTAAGGACCTCCCAGGAAGAGTGCTCATGTGCGCCTTGCGGTGACACGCTTCCTAGTTTCTTCTTTTTTTTCCGCACTGATTTTTTGACACTGCACTATTAGGTTGTTAGTGTTGGTAGTTTCTGAGTATTTTTGCTTTGTTTAACATTGACAGTGAGATACTTGTTTGCACTAACTAGCATTGACTGCTATGGTCTCTTTTGCAAGACACTTTATGTATATATTCTTATATATTATTCGCCCCCTCTATTGATGCACCTTCTCCTTATTGGTACTGTACTGCTCTTGTCTTTGTTTTGTTTTTTCCCCTCTTATCTATCTTTCTTACGTCTCTGTAACTTTGTAAATAACTGTATACTGCTGTGCTACTACTGGACAACTAAACTTCCCCCTTGGGATAATAAAGGTATCTATCTATCTATCTATCTATCTATCTATCTATCTATCTATCTATCTGTCCGTCTGCCTGTCCCTGCAGCAGGACTGCTCCCAGTCCCACCGGGCTTGCGTCACTTATGACCACAGTGGGTGCAGCGATCTTGTAGTATGCTAGGCAGGGTTTACTCACCAGTGCTCTTTTCATATTTTTGAATGACTCCTCCGTCTCTGATGTCCACTCCCATTCTTGATGTTTCCGTGTTAGTCTCCTGAGTGGTTCTGACAAGTTGGCATAGTCTGGGATAAACTTCATCAGAAATCCACATGTACCTAAGAACGAGCGCAACTGCTGCACATTCTCAGGCCTCGGTGCATTACAGATAGCCTCTATTTTCTTGGGGTCTGGCTTTAGGGTAACCCTAACCCTTCCTTTGAGATCACATGTCCCAACATCTCGATCTGATGTAATCCAAAAACACATTTCTCTCTATTCAGGGTGAGGCCCCTGTCCTTGCACCTCTGTAGAACTTGTCTCAATCTCTGTTCCAGTTCTTTTTCATTTTCAGCATGTACAATCACATCGTCCATATAGCACACAACACCTGGCATTCCTGCCAACATTGAGTCCATAGCCTTCTGGTAGGCTTCAGGTGCACTTGATAACCCAAAGGGAACCTTCCTGAAACGGTAGCATCCCCTGTGAGTGATGAAAGTAGTCAGGTGTCTTGACTCTGGTGCTAAGTCCACTTGCCAGAAGCCTTTTCTAGCATCCAGTTTAGCAAATATTTGTGCTCCCTGCACTGCTTGCAGTATGCTGTCTACAGTCGGCACTGGATGTCTTTCTCGAATTACAGCCTTGTTCACTTCTCTGAGATCTACACATAATCTCACTTCTTTTGTGTCTTTCTTTGGTATAAGTAGAATGTTAGAAATCCATTCAGATCCTTCATTCACCTCTTCTATAATGCCGTTCTCCAGCATTTTATCCAGTTCCTGGTTTGCAGCTTCTATCATTGGGTAAGGGACCCTCCTCAAACCCTGAGCCACGTGTGGGACCTTCTCATCAATAGTTACTCTGTGACTGTACCCAGTAATCTGTCCCAGCCCTTTAAAGAGTGACTCGTACTCCTGCTAACTGACTGCATATGTCAGTCTCATCTACTGCATTTACATTCACCTGTCCCCCAGGCATCAATATATTTAATGCAAAGCAGGATTTTCTGCCCATCAGTGTTTCCACATTTCCTTCAATGACATAAATCTTGTCTGTAATGACAGTGTCTTGCCATCCTAGTTGTGCTTTAAAATAGCCCAAACAGTTCAGTGGGGTCTTCTGGCCATATGGATAGAACCTCTTCTTAGTCCGTTTCAGCTCCACTTTGTGCAAAAACACTTTTTTATACAGGTAGTCCCCCATGAGGTTTCTTCCACTTCCTGTATCTATGACCATTTTGATCTTTTGGCCGTTTATTCTTATGGTTTCTTTGCCTTGTGGATCTATTGCATGCACAAACTCATCAGAGTCTGAGTCTGTGGGGTCCTCCACTGCTCTCACTGGTTTCTTTTTATTTTCATATTTTTGATCGGACTTTTGTTTCCTGCACACACGTGCATAATGTCCAATTTTTTTGCAGTAATTGCACTTTGACGCTTTTGCTCCACATTCGTTTGCTGTATGAGTTGTTAAACCGCACCTGAAACACACGGTGTCGCTGTTGCTCTGTTCTTCATCTGTGCCTTTGCTGCTAGCTCTGTCCGTGTGTGTGCGGCCACTCCGGCCAGTGAAACGTGCACTCCTTGTGAAGTTAACGCTGTCCTGAGCTCTGTTGCTACTGCCACTGTCTTCTGCAAACACTCTAGATTCAGCATGTGCTGCCTCAAACAGCCTGGCGACATTAAGGGCTCTGTCCAGCGTTAGACCCTCCTCTTGTAACAATTTATCTCTTAGTCTTTTCATGCGCATTTTTCCACAATCTGATCGCGCAGCATGTCATCTTCAAGTGCACCAAATTCACACGATTTAGCTAGTTCTCTTAAAGAATTGACAAAGGCATCAATTGATTCTTCAGGGCACTGAGCCCTCTGCCTGAACTTGTGTCTCTCCAAAACCACATTTCTCCGTGGCGTGAAATATTTGTCAAGAGCAGCAACAGCTTCGTCATATTTACCTTTGGGTTCCGGGAGGTTGGCAAATATCCTCTGAGTGGGTGCTCCAATGCAATGCAGTAGTGTAGCTCTCCTTACTGGGTCTTCTGCGGCCACACTCCCGCTGGCAATTTCAAAGATTGTGTATGAGTCCTTCCACAACTTGTATTCCGTATACAGATCCGCTGCTTCCAAGTTCAATGGGGGAGGTGGCGATAGATGAACGAGTGCCATATTTCCCTTTTATCCTCGTCGCCAATGTAGTGTATCAAGAAGAGGCAGTTCTGAGTTTTTAAGTTGGTTTACTTTATTAACACAAGTCACCTTCACTCTTATAACTTAAAGGCCTGTCCATACTGTCTCCGACCACCAAACGTTTCGTCTGAGAGTTCCGACTTTCCAACGTGCATTTTCCAAACTCTAATTCCGGGGTAATGCTTTTCAGAAGATGCGAGTGATGTCATCTTGTAGTTGAACTGGACCTTTCCGATGAAAGGTTTGGTGGTCGGAGACAGTATGGAAAGGCCTTTAAGTTAAGGCATAAGAGCTGGTACAATCAAAATAGAGCCCTAACTGTTGTTAATTTGCTGTTTTGGAGATTACATTTACCTTGGCTTACAATGAAGAAGCTGCCAGTGGTTTATTGTCTTAAACCCTCCAGCGCTCCGGGACTGGGACGCCAAAAGAGATCGCCCTCCCTCGGATTGGGTGTTGCGGTGGCTCAGTGGTTGGAATCCGTTGGGGGGACAGCTGTTGGGTATATGTGTAAATGTATTGACAATACATACACTTAGTAACCACTAGGCCCATGGTATGGTAGAGTTCGGTTAAACTACACTCAGCTTAGTGGCTCCATGTTTCTCACCACTATGACTGCTCTTACAACAGATAAATAAAATATAGCACCCATTCCCCCCCCCCTCTCTCTCTCTCTCTCTCTCTCTCTCTCTCTCTCTGTCTCCCCCACCTCTCCCTCCCTCCCTCTTCCTTTCTGTCTTGCTCTTTAGCACACAGTTTTATGTTCACGTCACACAGTGTCTATCTACCTCTTTAAGCCCTTTGCACACAGGCGCGTTTATCCGCACAGATAAAACGGAAAATTTCATTTTTTAAAAAGAAAACAATGATTCTCTACGACCTCATGCACACCGGTTCCGAATTAGCCGTGCGACGAGTGGTTGCGGTCGTGCGTTTTTTTCTCGATCGAACCCAGTTTGAATCGTGCGTCTTGTCGCATGCGGTAAAAAACTCATCACTCCTTTTATGACTCCTTTTGGGAGCCGCAGCGCCGATTCCGCACAGCATTGCACACCAAATCCAATGCGTTTTATTCATACAGCAAACGGAAGAAACGCAACTGTCCTGTGTGCAAAGGGCTTAAAGCTGGTTGCACACTGCTGCGTTTTTCGGGCCGAATATCGGAGTGAATTTCGGAACCCGCAAATAAAAAATCAACCTCACGTTATGTCAGTCACGTTTGCACACTGTCGCCCGTTTCGCGCACCATTCGGTCCCTTGCTCTCTCTATCTCTCTCTCTCTCCTTGCCCTGAAAAACGCATTTCGCAACGAAAAACGCAGCAGTGTGCAACCACCTTTACTCCCTCTCTCGTTCCTTGCCCCTCTCTGTCTTTCCGTCTCTCCCTCCCTCCCTCTCTCTTTCTAAAGGTCTTTGCACACTGCTGCGTTTTTCTTGCGTCTTTTGATGTATCCTCCATATATATTTTCTACCTCAGTATTTTTGGTATATATGCAGAACGCTGTAGTGCTTATCTGTTAACAATAACAACAATGAATGAGTAGAAGTTGTAATTATTCATAGTAAATAGTATGTTTTTAATACTTTAGTTTTACTTGCACTACCTTTACCATCAACGAACACATCTACCGTTTGGTAAAGCATGTTTTCAAAAAATTATTTGACCATTATTAGATTTATTTTTATTGCATTTTGTTACATATGCATGTTCAGTAACATCTCTGAGATGATAATATGGTAAAAGAATCCTCCTAGCTTTGAAATTCCTGCAGGAGAGATCCAAGCTGTCAGGAGTGTTTTTCTTGTGTCAGATTTCCTCTGTCTCACATGACTTGGAAAGCATGGTGTGTGAAGTCACTGCACCCTCAGGTGGATATTATTGGCCATCAAACACCTCAACCAAATGGTAGAGATGGCTGAATGAGGTTGAGTTCATTTCAGCATTGTTTTCAATGAGAAATATGGACTTAAAATGTGCTCTACCATTTGGTTGAGAGAACCATCAAAGGGCTATTGTACTCGGTCCGAGATTTCTTTTCCCAGCAAAGTGAACGTGTGTTTTGTAAACTTTCTGAGTAATGTTATCCGGCTGCACAACAGAACATTTAAGCTTTTGGTTATGCTTCGCTTGACATCACAATATTAGGGTTGCAACATATCGAACCGAATATCGAATACCGAACCGAAAGACCCTGTAACAAAATACAATACCACTCCACTTCCACATTCCCCTGGAACCCCCTCAAGGACCCCTAGGGGTCCGCAGAGCCCACTTAACTTAGACTTAGAGGGTACCGTATTGTTCAAACAAAAAAATATGTAGTTAAAAAATACATTTATGTCTCAACACTAGCCCTCCACCGCTTGTTGGCCGCTGCCACCAGGGAGCTAGCGAGGAGCTTCGTGTTTCAGCGGCAGCTGGCAGCGCATGTGCCCTTGGGCCGCCACAAAGTCACGGGGGACGAGGACCTCGCCACTCCGGACCCCCGCCCTCTAGTCCCAGCCTCCCGGCATCTCCACACGCTCCTCTAAAGGAGTGGCAGGGCCTCAACGTAGTGCCGTAAAATGTCGCCAAGAAGAGCTCATTACCTGCGCCAGCAGAGAGTGCAAGTACTGCGTTTGGCTGCATATGTATATGTCAGTGTCTGTCTGCGTGTGTTTAAGCCCGTAGCCCAATCAGGGACCAGCATTTCTGGCAACATCATCATTAACAACCAATGAGGGACCAGCATTTCTGGCGATGCCAGTGGTGATGTCACTGGCATTGCCCGAGGTGTAGGGTTTTCCGATTAATCGATTTTTAATCGAAATCGGGATTTTGTCCTTTGGAAGATTTAAAAAATAAGAAATCGTAAAATCGATTTTCACTTTAATTAGGGTCATTCTTACTCATTGGAGCCTTGCACGGGGCAAAAAGTGCACAGCCCGGTCCTCCTAAAGCAGGACGACAAGGTCCGACACCAAATTAATACTACTTTATCTCTGATGTGTAATTTCTTTGATGCACGTGCAGCGCACGTCAGACCGGGCAGGGCTCACCACATTAGATTCTGCTATTTGGCTATATAAAAAATGTAAAAAGTAAAACAATAATAAAAAAAAAATCATGTCTTTGCATTTTTTAAATGAAAACAACATAGTTGAAACAATGTATTATTCTTTTACCAAAAAATCGAAATCGGAATCGAAAATCGACTTTTCTGAGAAATAAATCGAGATTTTATTTTTAGGCCACATCGAACAACCCTACCGAGGTGATGCCAGTGGTGAGCGCACCTCATGGCGCGCTCTGCTGCACACGAGGCGCAATTTGGCACCTCGACTGCAGAAAGCTTTAGCAGAAAACGGCAGATCGACAAGCTTGTCGATAGGATAGGCTATTTTCGGAGAAAGTCACAATGACAGAAAATACCGTATTATTCACCATATTCCTGGCCATTCTATGGAGGCTGCCATTTTCCTTTTATAGAGGGCGCTGGAGCATTTTTCTTTGTGTGCTGTTTCATAAACATCTTTTCACTTCCTCCCAAGTAAGGAAGTGCCATGGAATTGTCTGTTGCCAGAATTTTCCAAAGAAATAAGCCCAACAGAAGCAACTACAGTAGGCTATACTACTTTACATTCACATTTGAAAATAGCAGATCAGCAAGCTCACAATGTGTCACATTGCGACACATTGTGAGCTTGTATATTTGCTATTTAAAAAATATTGAGGGAGAAAAAAAATAATATTTTTGAAACATTTTAACAACATAAATCTGTGTGGAGGTCCCTGGCACCACATATTTTCAGATGGGGGTCTGCGACTGTGGACAAAGATGTAATCTGGGGTCCTTGATATGAAAAGATTTGGGAACCACTGGTTTAAAAAATATTAGAAAGTAAGCCCAATAAGCAACAATTTTTTTAGAGACACAAATTGCTTATTATAAGCAGACATGGCAACCCAGGTACATTCAGAGCCCAGGGCCTAGAACGCCAACTACTGACACTTTAATGCAAGGACAACAGGAAACCAAATGATGTTTTTTAGGCCAGCTTTTTCAGCCTCCGCCTCTTTCAGCATATGAACAGGAAGCCGGGGGCGGGGCCAGGAATAACGTGAATAGAGCCCAGAAGGACTCTGGTGGTCAATGTGGGGTTGAAGTGGCCTAACAACAGAAAGTCCCTGGCAGCACCCTTTTAAAAGCACATTCGGACTGCCTAGTAATCATGGCTACAGGGTGTTTGTTCAGTGCCCAGGGTCTCCGTGTCTGTTTAAAGATGAAGTTACACATCTCTGGACTGGAGTGACCTACTGTACAGTTGTACACATCGGAGCAATTAGCATGACGGATATTGATTATTCATCACGGATGCAATGCACACAGCCGCTCTCAGACTCCTCAAGACAAACTGATACGACTGCTTCTCGGCCTCAAGCCCATCTAATTCCAACACACTTTGATAGTCTGGGCTGGCTCAGGGTAGAAGACAGCCAGGCTTAAGCAAATATCAATGGGATTGGGATTGGTCTATCTATTGTAAGTCCGGCCCTGTTTTGTACTCGGCTTGTCTTCTGTTTAACTCTTGTTTGTTGCCACCAGTTCCTCCTCTGCATCATAATTCTGCGCTCATTCTAAGCCCCTGGGTTCCCAAGCTTAATAGAATGCAAGAGCCCACAGCAGATAGTGTGGAGGGTGGTTCAGGTGTGCTTGAGTCTCACGGAAAGCGGTTAAACGACGAGGCAGATTTTTATGGAGAACCGTCTCCGCAGAATGAAGGCGGCGTCCTCCAAAGGTTCTTCGGGGGAAGTGGCGGAGAAGCGAGAGGGGGGAGTCGGTCTCCTACATGAGGGTGGCTCTCCGAAGACCTCTATTCGGTGTCCAACGTCTCCCGTGACGTGCGTCTCAAGCACCGCTCCGCCGGACCGGAGAACTCCTGCCCGTCTGTGTCCCACCGAGCCGAGAAGAAGTCTCCCCCGGTCGAGTCCTCGAACCCAACCCCCCCGTCGTCTGATGAAGAGTTTCAGTCGGCGCGGCGGGGAACCCGACCCCGGACCCCGACCCCGGACCCCGGTGCCTACCCGTTCCCGTGAGTTTCCCGTTCCTGAGGTGGTCCAGTACGAGCCAGGTTGGAAGCCACGGCCTGGCGAGAGGCGCCAGCCCTTTGAGGAGAGAGCGGTGCATGAGGCAAGGCCGTAGTGTCCTACGAGGCCTGTGAGGCCCATACTTTAGTTCAGTGTTTTCCTCCCGCTGCTTTCAGTTTACTAGTCTAGTGTTCCAGCTGTGCTGTGTTTTTTTTCTTTCTAGTTGTCACCCTGCCGGCTCTCTGAGACAGTGGTTTCTGTTCTGTAGATAGTTTTTTTTCAAGCGTTCCAGCTCCTTGGTAGCTGTGTTTTTGTGTTCTCCCCGTTACCGGCTCTGTGAGCTGTAGTTTTTAGTTTTTTTGGTCAGCTTTGGCTGGGTTTAGCTCCTTCCCGTTTTTGAATTTTTTTATTTTGATTCCAGCTGCCTCACACTCTCTTCCAGTATGCCTCACACTCTCTCTCTCTCTCTCTCTCCCTCACACACACACACACACACACACACACACACACACACACACACACACACACACACACACACACACACACACACACACACACACCGCTCACTTCAAACTTGGGTTTGATTTTTCTTGTGTGAGTGTGTGTGTGTGTGTTTGAGGTTTGTCCGTTTTGGACTGCTTGTGTGAGTTTTCCTGTCCTGCTCGTCTTCCGGTCCCACCCCGCCTCTGTGTGTGGGGGTTTACCGCCCCGTCGGGGGCCCCGGCCGTCCGGTGGTGGTCCACCGGTGCAGTTCCTGTCTCCTTGTTCCTGACTGGTTGACAAGAGTGCTCTCCAGGTTCCCCTTTGTCTACCCTGAAGACGCCCCTGCCCCCGCCCTGAAGATGTTTTTCTCCCCTTTTCGTTTTTGCTGACCTCTCCCCTCCCTGTTCCACGCAGGGACGCCTGGTAGTCGTCCCTTGGGAGGGGGGCACGGTTGTGCCCTGCTCTGTCCATCAGCGCCCCCTGTCGTTTTTCCCCTTTCACCTGACTCTTTTGACTTGATTAGTTGCACTTGTTACCACACAGCTGTGTATTGTTTGCTGTTGATTGTGTTTGTGCTTGCTACTTAAGTTGCCCAGAGTGAATCACACTTCGCTCTTGCATTGCCTCTGGGTTCCCAAGCTTAACATCTCTGGCCGTTAGCGTGGCCCGGGTCTGTCCTGGAAGCTCAGAAAAGACCTCCCTAGACCTAGAAGAGCTCCTTCACCTCCGGCGGAGTCAACACGACCAACACGTAATTTCACAAACGGGGAGCGTATAATACTGGTCATTCTCCCCGCGCGGTGCGATCCATCCATTATATGGATCAAGGATCACAATCACACGACTATTCCATGTCGCGACTGCTCCCCAAGCATATCCACTCCATTTTGCATCTTCTGGAACTATCCGGGCATATAATTTAAAATCGGAGCCCATGCTGGTGTAACTATTCCAAGTCGGTGGTATTTTCCAATATCCGTTAGAGCAATAATACGCAACACAACTCCAACAATAGGTCCATTCTGTACATGTAAAATCTGACGCCGCATTCAACCAGTAAAATAGATAGGGACCTTCACCATTTATGACAATCCCTTGGTCACGAAGCATATCTGTCAGATAGTAATGCTCTGTCATACTCTGTGGAAGTACGAGATCTCCTCCCATTCTCCTGCACTGATCTCTGCCTTCTAGCCAAGTTGAAGGTTGATTCAAGACAAAGAAGTAAGACACGTCATTTCTTTTAAAGGGAAAAACAAGCTTCAACAACTCCTCTAAGCTCTTGTGTAGGTCATAATACCTCTTGCGTAGGTCATCATAACCCCTTTTCAGGGCATCAATGCGGAGATTCAGATCGTGGACTGACTGTTCACATTTGTTTAAGTCATCGTCGCAGACCTTACAAGAATCAGTGAGCTGGGCGGTGATCTGCTCGCAAATCTTTAACAGTTCACGGCATGCGGTGTCGCTCGCCCTGCAGCTGGCTGACTGAGGCATGTCTGACCAATTCTGACCCTTAGAGGTCTGAACCCTCACAGCACTTGTTAGAATCTCCTTGAGTGTGCTGTGATAGGATTTGCTGACCAAGGGTCTATTACTGGCCATTTCAATCAGCATCTTATGATTGACCACTTTCTTTAGGCACTGCTTTCGGCAATCAAATTTGTTCTGCAAGGCATCAACGTCTTTCTTGAACGCATTGTATTTGTCATTGAGAGAATCAAAGCTTTGCGTCAAATTGCCCTCTGACAGCCTGCATGTACGAAGGCCATTGTCGCACAAGATAAACCTTTCCGTGAGTCGTGTGTTGGTCCCTTGGCAAATCCTTAACTGCTCATGACAATCTGAGGGCTGGATGGCGCTCTCTCTCCCGTCGATCAGCGCCTGCTGGATTCCTTGCACAGGCTTCATGAAGGACTGCACGTTCTGCACCGTTTGGGCGTCCTTGAGATTTGATGAAGAAGTGTCCATTTCAAAGGTATCCTGCTCTCCTGGCTCTCTCCCGTCAAGAAGGCCATGGTCCTGCGCTATCCCGGCAAACTTGGTTGTGCCACGAACCAAATTGTCATTCTTCGTGTCTGCGCCAAGTCGAGGGTCAATGTCCAAGTCGAGGGCTCCCATCTTGTCGGCTGTTTGAGCCATTATCAACCCATTGTGGTCGTCAAAGGGCTGAAACTTCACCATGGTCTCGTCGGGCTGGATGGCGCTCTCTCTCCCGTAGATCAGCGCCTGCTGGATTCCTTGGACAGGCTTCAGGAAGGACTGAACGTTCTGCACCGTTTGGGCGTCCTTGAGATTTGATGAAGAAGTGTCCATTTCAAAGGTATCCTGCTCTCCTGCCTCATAGTCATCGGGCTCTCTCCCGTCAAGAAGGCCATGGTCCTGCGCTATCCCGGCAAACTTGGTTGTGCCACGAACCAAATTGTCATTCTTCGTGTCTGCGCCAAGTCGAGGGTCAATGTCCAAGTCGAGGGCTCCCATCTTGTCGGCTGTTTGAGCCATTATCAACCCATTGTGGTCGTCAAAGGGCTGAAACTTCACCATGGTCTCATCAGGCTGGATGGCGCTCTCTCTCCCGTAGATCAGCGCCTGCTGGATTCCTTGGACAGGCTTCAGGAAGGACTGAATGTTCTGCACCGTTTGGGCGTCCTTGAGATTTGATGAAGAAGTGTCCATTTCAAAGGTATCCTGCTCTCCTGACTCATAGTCATGGGGCTCTCTCCCGTCAAGAAGGCCATGGTCCTGCACTATCCCGGTAACCAAATTGTCGGCGCTGTCCAAGTCGGGGGCTCCCATCTTGTCAAGGCGATGGTCAGTACAGCAGGTGGAAATAGCCATCGCCACGGCCAGTAAAAGCAAAAGCTTCATTTTGACGTCGGGCAGACTGTCAGGTATTTGCAAACTGTCAGGTATTTGCTCTTGTCTGATACTCTCTCTGTTGCTCCAACAAAACTTCTCAAAAACCTCTTAAACTTCTGAATTTTGGTTGAAACTCAATGTACTCAAATTCCAACTGCATTTATACCCTTTTGCGCTATGACCTATGCATGATGTTGACATGATGTTGTTGCGTCCATATTTGGAAAGAGCATAGATCACATGGGGGAACCTTGTGTCTGTCGACTTGAATAAGCCTTGTTATGGCCAGGATAAAATGGAGTTTGGTAAAGGCATGCCCAAATATGGGACTCTTCGAGGAAAGGAGGAACGCCAAATCCTCCGAAGTGTCATGTCATGTCAACTCCCTTGGAACTAGAACACACTAGCTATAGAATATAGTAGGGATGGAGCTTGTTAATTTTTTATTGATATTGAGAACCTTATCGATTTATTTATTGAGCCGGGCTTTTATTGAGCCCACTGGGGGGGGGGGGGGGGGGGGGACTATAGTACTATAGTACTACTAGACTATAGTACCAACAGAGGCTAGAGGGACTGGGGGGAAGGCCCTCATTCTCCTCATGGTCATGGCCTTGACCATGACCTTGACCAGGGGTTTTCAAAGTGGGTGACGGGGAACCCTGGGGTGCCGTGACAGCAGTCCAGGGGTGCCGCGAGACAATTTGATAATATTTGGAATTTATTTGGACACTTGGACACAAACTTTTTTCAGTCAGTTCTAACCAAAATGGCTATTATCTCAAAACAGCCGATCTACAAGCACACAACGCCTCGCATATTTAATAATAATATTTAATTAGAATACATATAAATTAATAATAATCTTTAAAATGCAGATAATCCAGAGATAGTTAATCATTCGGGGTTGCCATGTCCTGATCAGGACCGAAAACGTTGTGCTGTCAACAAGCAGGGAGGCCTGGCGTCGCCTCACCAGTCTTGAACGACTAGCATGTGATGCGACGCTTTGTGTCAATCAAAGCTCTGTGCATCGCCTGAGAGGCGCGGTTTCCCATAGTGAGTGTCTCGTTCACAGAGGTAAAAGAACCGTGGTTGAGACTAGAAGATGGCGGAGGAGGTAGTATAGGCTGAAAACGAGCTCCCTGAAAGTCGGGAATATAAACCTCACTAAGTGCATTTACCGGTATCTGCTTTAAGTAACATATGAGGGGTCAAACTAGGGGTTTTTCCATGATTCTAAATCCATCGCAAACATCTGTTTTGTATAAAAAAACATTCATTAGGCTAAAATCCCTGGATCCCTTCTCTCTTCCTCCCAGTGTACAGAAACATCCCTCCTGTTCCTGTGGTGACTTCCCCAAAGCTGTTCCATCTGCATTCACTGAGGCCTATTATACTAACATTGTACCTTCTCATCTCCTTGGCTAGTTATGGACATTAATGGTAAGACGAAATTCACGTCACGGCAACCACACTTGCAATTACGAATTGCATCTTTCTAGTTGTCTATTTTTCTCATCATCTGATGTAACCCTTCAGCCAATCAGGCATCACGATACCTTGATATCGTGATGTCACCCTTTTAACCCTCTACGATTGGCTCCCCTTTAGAGTCAACGGCAACCACACTTGCCATTTCCTCTGCTTCTTTTTAGTTTGCTGTTGGCCTTGTCGTCAGTTAGGTCCGACCTTGCACTGGGATTTACCAAATATAGTAAAAGAACGTGAATACCATTTCGAGCGGTGCCAACCGCTCCTACGAAAGGCTTTGTGTGTCCCTATGTCTGTAGTATGAGACTAACGTCATAGAAAGTACTTTGACATCACCACAGCTGACGTCATGGACAGAACGGCCCATACAAGGAGATATGCATGTGCGTCTTGCACAGCACAGGGGCGATTTTGTTTTGTTGTCTACTCACCGTGGGCAGCTGACAGTGCAGACACCTACCTAGCAGTATCATTGATGGGGATTCCAAGCTAATAAAACATTTATTTTCCTGGAAGGTTAGCCTGCTGAAATACAAATCTTATTTAAAACTAGAAATACTGTTCTTTGTCATACCTCCAGAGTAATTAATCCCCCTATGGGAAACATCGCCCCCTGGCGATCAACAGAGGTAAAATCATGAACTCCCGTATGTCAAATTCATTTGTCGGAGGGTTGTCACTCAAAAAGCGAGGCGCCTATAAGAGTGACCTCCCCCAATATGGCGTCCTCTTATTCCTCTCTGACTTGATCACAGACAGAGCGTGAAATCAGCCAATTCAACTTTTAATTCTCTACAACTAGCCTGAAGCAGTGTTTAGTAAAGCGCCCACCGGTTTACTTGTTTACTTACCCGTACGTTACTAAATCAAGGTATTTCTACGTTCCAGTTCGGTGGAGCCTCACCTGTTTCTCCGTTGGAAGTTCTCCGCGTCCATCTCTCAAGCCGGCTTCGTGGTGAGGTTGTTTGTAGCTTAGCCGTTAGCTCCTGCTGCGCTATGTCTGCTAACCAGCGCCCTTCCACTATGAACTTGCTAGCTTTGTTAGCTAGGCTGTGTGGCTATCATGTATGTCAGAACTTGATTGCTCGTGAGGATCGCCATCCCTTTTGTGTTACTTGCCTGGGTGTCCCGCATGCTATTGCTGCCCTCGCCACCCCTTCCAGGGTGGCGGCCGTCAACTGCCCGGTGTGTGCAACCTACGACCTGGCCAGGCTCTCCAGCAGACTCCGTGAGTCCGAGGGAAAGCAGCCATCCCCGGGCTCCGGCCGCGACGAAAACCCAGGCCTGCCTGCTCCTGGGCCCAGCGGCGCTGTACGCCACAGCGCTGCTTCCAGCCCTCAAGTGCGGCCTACAGCTGCTACGCCAAATTGCGGCGCCAGTGGCCCTGACGCTCGCCGGCTAGCACCCCCTCATGCCCAACATTGATAGCCTCCTGGCTCAGTCCCTCGTTGCCAGTGTGAAGCCGGCTCTGAGGAAGAGTGGTCCCAGCGGTAAATCGCCCTTTACCTTGGGCAGCGTCAAGAAGCCTCCGGGTTTTGCCATCTCCGAGGACGCGTAACACTCTGCCAAGACCAGGAATGCGTATAGGTGTGCTGCGTTCGCCGCGCGCGACCTCAACGCCAACCAGCTGCTGCTTTCCTCGGCCAAACGCCTGTTCGATTTTCTCGATCAGGTTCCAGCGGAAGTGGCAGCGGAAATGAACAAGACGTTCAAAATTATGATCGTCATCAATGTTCATGCTATTAGATGGCTGGGACACGGCATGGACTACTCGGTCCAATCCGAGCGGGCCAGGTGGCTGGACAAAGTTAATCTGGTCGGCCAGCCTTACTTAAAGCAGATTCTTTTCACATGGCTTGTCCACTTGGTGTTGTCCCTCCCTATCTTAGCATTCATGTATCCCATAACTATCTGGTTGTCTCTTCTTGGGGACTTCTGTGTCTGTGCTTCCAGTTGTTGGTAGAACTGCTACTTCTCTTCAGTTTCAGCCAGGTTTGTTGGTGCGTAGCACTGAATGATGGTTATTATCTCGGCCCTTAGAAGCGAATCTTGCAGTGATGATTCTTTCAGGAACTGGTTCCCATTCAAGAAGGCTTCTGACAGCGTCTTTGGAGAGAATTAAGCCCACACCATGCATATGTGGATCCCCTTCTCTCTTCCTCCCAGTGTACAGAAACTTCCCTCCTGTGGCTGTGGTGACTTCCCCAAAGCTGTTCCATCTGCATTCATTCACTGAGGCCTATTATACTAACCTTGTACCTTCTCATCTCCTTGGCTAGTTATGGACATTAATGGTAAGACGAAATTCACGTCACGGCAACCACACTTGCAATTTCGAATTACATCTTTCTAGTTGTCTATTTTTCTCATCATCTGATTTAACCCTTCAGCCAATCAGGCATCACGATACCTTGATATCGTGATGTCACCCTTTTCCCCCTCTACGATTGGCTCCCCTTTAGAATCAATGGCAACTACACTTGCCATTTCCTCTGCTTCTTTTTGCCAGACCCATGAAATGGGTAGGCCTACATAAGCAAATGTCGGTCCGGGTTTTCTATATAAAGGGTATATATGATGATGACATGATGATGACATGCCTACAAAAGGCATGATGTCATAAATGATGATGACAGACAGGGGGTCTGGCACAACCAGGTTGACCTGGTCTAGTTAGTTTGCTGTTGGCCTTGTCGTCAGTTAGGTCCGACCTTGCACTGGGATTTACCAAATATAGTAAAAGAACGTGAATACCATTTCGAGCGGTGCCAACCGCTCCTACGAAAGGCTTTGTGTGTCCCTATGTCTGTCTGTAGTATGAGACTAACGTCATAGAAAGTACATGGACATGGACAGAACGGCCCATACAAGGAGATATGCATGTGCGTCTTGCACAGCACAGGGGCGATTTTGTTTTGTTGTCTACTCACCGTGGGCAGCTGACAGTGCAGACACCTACCTACCAGCATCATTGATGGGGATTCCAAGTTAATAAAACGTTTCTTTTCCTGGAAGGTTAGGCTGCAAATCTTATTTAAAACTACAAATACTGTTCCTACAAAACAGTGTGGGCTCACTCGTGACTATATTCTGCAGCGTGCTAACTGTCATGTGAAGCTCAACCAATACCCCAACTAACACCACCCCCAGATTTTCTACACCTCGATTGCACCTCATTGTACTGTCTGCGACGGAACTTGATAAATAAATAATGAAGATAACATAGTGTTCTCGCCTTTCAGGCGAGCCCAGGCCCTGCCTTAGTTTGTACTGTCTGCGACGGAACTCACTATATAATGAAGATCTGCGACGGAACTCACTATATAATGAAGATCTGCGACGGAACTCACTATATAATGAAGATAACATAAACTGGTTTTCCATATGCATGGCCCCACTCCACTCCACCCCACCCCACACACTTGTGTCGTGTTTTCCACTACAAGGAACTGGGTAGAGTGGTGTGAAAGTGTTACTAAACGGGGTACTATTAAGTATCCACTCAAGAGTGGGTCCGGGCTGGGCCAAGCGGTGCCTTAAAAGTGACGTATACGCGCTGCTGATACTGATTGGTCGGAGAATCTGGCTCACTGGCTGAGCTGTGTCTTCATAACAACTTGAGACAGATTTGAGTTTGCAGTCACGGCTGCAAATCAAATATAAAAGCAACACCTGTTTGTTTTATAGGCTATAGGCCCTATCTGTTTATAAAGAGGTCGATTATATGCAGAATTGTGTTCCCCAGCCCTGCAGTTGAGATTCCACAAAGCACCAAGAACATAACCAACACAAACAGCGCCAGCGGACGTACATCTATCATCTCGAGTCGAAATAAACAAGGGCCAATGCGTCGGCCATCTGTTATTTTATATAGATCTCAGTTAGATGTCTCCTGTTTGTATTTGTAACTGCATGTGTTGAATGGGGAAAAGAATCTACAGTACATGTGCTGCCTCTACATTCTAGCATACTTTTGTGTAGTTTGGCCAATAAAGTTATTATTTGACTATGTTCACCCCGACGTTAGTCGTCGCTATAGTTGTAAAGACTCGATGAAGACCTGTGTGAGTGTGTGGCATCTAAAACGTTGTCCACCACATCTCTAAAAATAATTAGCGCAAGTTAGCGTCTCCGTTGTGTTTACAGAGAAAGATCCTATCCGTATGTTGAAAGGGGCGTTGCCGTGTCGTGTAGTGTCGGGCTAAAAACTGGTATGGAAAATCGGCTTAATACAGGTGCAGAAATGCTTACACCGGTAATCTTTTTTTTTTGTGCAGGCCTCACTTGAATGTGGCACTTTAATTGAAAAGTTTCAAAATAATATTTTATCTGGAGACAGATACTGCCATCTTATGAGCATGGACCAATAATATGAAGATATGTAAACGGGTGAAGTGGTCCTTTATCACTCAGAGGACTAACCACCATAAATTCCAGCCTGCTCCAAGAGAATACTTCTGGTACTGCATGGGGAAGACATGTCTTTATTGTCTCCACCAGCCGAAGGCATGGGGGAGAGTATGTTTTCCCCTCCGTCCGTCCGTCCGTCCGTGTGTCCGTCTGTCCGTCCGTCAGTCCGTCCGTGCGTGCGTGCGTGCGTGCGTCCGTGTGTTCGTCCTCGCAGTTTGATACCACCTAATCTAAGTCGCCGTTGGCCCGGTAGCTGCCAAAATGAGCACACAGGCTCCCTGGATGCCAATTCAGAACCTCTGACCCACATTTTTCAAATGGGCCTGTTCTAGCTCCACCAAGAGCTTTCTGTACACTTTCTGTACGCTTTCTGTACACTCTTACAGATTTTGTCCAAAAATCCTACAAATCGGTAGGCAGTATCTCGACAGTCATGTGATCGACATGGATCTGTCCGATTTTGCATATTCCATCCTGATTGGCTAAGATTGGCTTCCAAAGTTTGTAGGATTGAGCCGTTTTGAACAAAATGCCTCAAATCACAAACGCAAATTGCAATTATCATGAAATCGCACACACACATTCCCACTAGGCCGAGGAAAAAATGCCACTTTTTTTTTTTTAAATCATCCTCATGGTGGCACTATAACAGGACGATTTGTGGTTTTACCTCTAACTCCACCGATCAGTGTCAAACTTTGTACACGCACTCCCTAGAGGCCAAGGAAAAACCTTTTCACTGCATTTTTCACATCAGCCTTTTATAGCGCCACCTTTGGGCCGACTTATGTAAAACACATTTTTGGATCTTACTCCTTCAGATTTTCTCCAAAAATAACACAAATCAGTACACAGTATCTCTATAGTCATGTGATCAAGTCTGATCCATCTGATATTTCATATTCCATCCTGATTGGCTAATATTAGCTTCCAAAGTTTGCAGGATTGCTCCGTTTTTGAACAAAATGCCTCAAATCATCAATGTACAGTAGCTTGCGATTACCATGAATGACATTTGCCACACATATTCCCACTATGTCAAGGAACAAATGCTACCCTTTTCACATTGGCCTGTTATAGCGCCACCAGCAGGTAGACTTTAGTAAAAACACATTTTTGGAACACAATGCCTCAAATCATGCATGCAGTGTCCGATTGCCATGAAAGGTCTAAGGTGAAGAACATATGCCACCCTTTTTACATTGGCCTATTATACAGTAGCACCACCAGGACGCCTGGCCTGGTGGAGACCTGTGCTCGGAAGAGCACTGCTTCTAGTTGTTCATGCATTTACAATAAAGAGACATAAGGGGGCAGCAACTGCTTGACTGAAGTGAGGGAAGACTATGGTAAATCTCTAGCCTTTCCTTTTCCTTGAATATACATTGCTTGGCTGGGAATATAATGAAGAAAATTCAATAGAAACTGAGCTGGATATATGGGCAACAGAAATGTCTTTCCCTTTCCATTAAACCAAATTCTAGGGAGCCCACAGATCTTCTCTGCAATTGCATTACAGTTTTTCATAATTATTTAAATGCATTTACAGAAAGTATAGCAACATTTCTCAAAACTCTACAAAGAAACTTGATACGAGTTGTGGCAAAATTCCTCTCTCTTTTCAAATGAAACTCAAAATACTTACTAAGCATTAATTCCATACTGATGTGATCAATTTAAAACAAAAACTAAAATACAATTTAATTTTTAACATTTTCCATCACAATGCAACATATTCAAATGATAAAAGAAGCTTACTGATAACAATAAAATGTATCCATGCCTGCCATCGGCAAACTACAGTATATTTGTTCAGTTCAGCAAGTGTGTGAACAGTAGTGTTTATTGTATATTATGCAGTGCAATGTCATCCAATTCTCTCTCTCTCGCGCACGCACGCACGCACGCACACACACACACACACACACGCGGTGATGTTACTGTTGATGAACATCAACAGTTGAACTGTGGCCAATCATGTTTCTTCTCCATGTGTCTGGTCTTGGTAAGATTTAGTCCCGTCCATAATGAATTACTTCACTACTACTACTTCAGTATTGGCATCAAGTTTCAACAAACTCTTTGAAAAAGAAAACATGACCTTGAGCAGCAATATATCGATACAGAGAACTGATATGATGGGATCAATTACAGTAACCTAATGTACTCATTATGCACAAAACTATTAACCTATAAGAGTTCTTCACAATTGGAAAACAATATTAGACCTTTTCATCCTGACATCGTTGTACTTTTGAACAATTGTTGATAAGCTTACCATTGAGGAATGTCATATGGTCTTTGTAGTGTATCAAGAAGAGGCAGTTCTGAGTTTTTAAGTTGGTTTACTTTATTAACACAAGTCACCTTCACTCTCTCTGAGCTCCCGGCTCTTTCTGAGCTACCCGGCTTTTTCTCCCCTCTTCCTGCTTCCCCCCGCTCTTACTAGCTCTCGCCTCCAGCGCCCTCTTACGATAGCTCCCACTCCACTACATCCCTCCTTTCCTTAGAACTAAAGTTACCAACTTCAAAGGAATTGTCAGAGGTATTCCGCAAGAGTACATAGTGAGTGTTTCTGAATCTAGAGTCCAGTTTGCCATTGTCTCGACTGGCGACGTACACCAGATCTCCCACCTTAAACTGGTGTTCCTTTGCTCTGTTTGTTTTGTCAGCATAGCCTTTCATCTTGTCTGTGTATTCTCGGTGGTGTTTCTGAATGTCCTTTGTCCTTTCCTTTTTATCCATCAGGTCGGGAAGCTTTGTACGAATGTCACGTCCAAACATGAGCATGGCTGGTGTCTCACCTGAAGCTCTGTGGGGCATTGAGCGGTATGCTAAAAGGATCTTTGGAAGGCCCTCCCTCCATTTCTTTCCTTCATTTTCAGCTGCTCTGAAGGCTTTTTTTAGATATCTGTGGAACCGTTCAATTTTTCCATTAGATTTTGGATAATATGGCGACGCACGTATGTGCTTGATCCCACATGTGGTAAGGAAAGATTCAAATAGCTGCCCCACAAACGTTTTGGCATTATCCGAAACGACTTCCAGTGGGTACCCGAAGCGGGAAAATATCTGTGTCAACTCTTTAATGACTGTGGCTGAAGATACGTCATTTATGACAACTGCCTCCGGGAATGAAGTGTAGTAGTCTATTAGAGTCAATACGTAGCTGCTTTCTATAGGGCCTACTATGTCAATGCCCAACTTAGTCCAGGGCCTTGGGGGTAGTTCGAGCGGCTGAAGAGGCTGATCATCATGCAGCGGTTGATTTAGCACACAAGCAGAGCAGTTTCTGACCAGTCTCTCAACATCCAAATCCATATTAGGCCAGTAGAACTTGTTCCTCAGATACTGCTTCGTGCGGACCACACCTTGGTGGGTCTTGTGTGCTATTTTCATTGCCTGTTTCACCTTCTGTTTCGGTAACACAATCCTGTGCCCCCTTAGTATCAGTCCGTCATATGTGGACAACTCACTTGAGCATCGGTCATAAGGCTGCAGTTCCAGTGGAATTGGATTTGGCCAATTTCCTGTCTCTACTATTGTCATGAGCTGTTGTAGAGTTTCATCCTCTGTTGTAGAGTGTTTGATGTCCTCAAGTGTCATGGCTTGTAAGTCATGCATAGTCACAGCAAGCACTTTTCCCACATATGGTTCCACATACCCGTTTTCCTCTGTGTCTGGTAAGGGCAGTCTGGACAGTGAGTCTGCCACGTTAGACTTTCCGACAATGTGTTCAATTTTGTAGTCATATGGCTGTAACCTTAATCCCAATCTTTGAATTCTGGGCGGCAATAGCGTCGCCTTCTCAGGGTTGAACATGTAAATGAGAGGTTTGTGATCAGTTTGAAGTGTAAACTTGCCACCCCACAGATATGTTCTAAAGTGTTCGACAGCCCATACACATCCTAGAGCCTCACGCTCTATCTGGGAATAACGTGTCTCTGTAGGAGTCAATGAGCGGCTCGCATAAGCGATTGGTTTATTCTGTTCCCTCGGTCCTCAATGATTACAGACCAGTCGCCCTGACATCACAGGTCATGAAGGTCTTTGAACGGCTGGTTCTGAACCTACTGAGACCGGCGGTCAGTGATCACCTGGACCCCCTTCAGTTTGCCTACCAGGCTGATATTGGGGTTGATGACGCCATCACCTACATGCTCCATAAGTCTCTCACCCACCTGGAAGATCTGGGCAGCACAGTCAGAATTATGTTTTTTGACTTCTCCAGTGCTTTCAACACTATCCAACCGTCTCTGCTTGCGGAGAAGCTTACGCTGATGGGGGTGGACAAGGGCTTTGTGGCATGGATCACAGACTACCTTTCAGAAAGACCACAGTCTGTGAGACTGCAGGGCTGTCGGTCCGATGTGCTGGTGAGCAACACGGGGGCTCCTCAAGGAACTGTGCTCTCACCCTTCCTGTTCACTCTCTATACATCGGACTTCCGCTTCAACTCCAAGACCTGTCATCTGCAGAAGTTCTCAGATGATACCGTAGTGATCAGCAAGATCTCGGCTGAGCACGATGGTGTGGTTAGGGACTTTGTGCAGTGGAGCGAGGACAACCATCTCAAGCTCAACGCAAGCAAGACTAAGGAGATGGTGGTGGACTTCCGCACCTCCAAGAGAGTCCCCCCGGTGCCAAGCACCATTAACGGTGAGGTGGTTGAGCTCGTGGATAACTACAAATTCCTCGGAGTACACCTGAATAGTTCACTGGACTGGTCGGACAACGCGCAGGCGATTCACAGCAAGGGGAAAAGCAGGCTATTCCTCCTGAGAAGACTGAGATCGTTTGGGGTGTGCAATAGGATGCTACAGATGTTCTATCAGTCTGTCATGGCAAGTGTCCTCTTTTTTGGCATAACATGCTGGGGTGGCAACAACAGAGCAGGTGACACGTTTAACCTAAACAGACTGGTGAAGAAAGCAGGCTCTGTCGTTGGGTCCTCTCTGCAGGGGGTGGAGGAAGTAACCAGGGTGCGCACTGCGAAGAAGCTAGATTCCATCTTGGAGAACTCCTCCCACCCCCTCCATCTAGAGATCACCAGTTACTGGAGTAAGAGAGGAAACGACCGCTTTTCCTACCCAGCACGGAGATGTGAGAGATTAGGAAAATCTTTTGTACCGGCTGCCCTTAAGCTGTACAACGAGACACATAACGGACGCTTGAAAAGGTCTCCCTTCCTAACTTAGACTTACGGAACCATTGCTGTATTGTCTTTTGACCTCTAAGGGACAATTGCTGTATTGACTTTGACCTCTAAGGACCTCCCAGGAAGAGTGCTCATGTGCGCCTTGCGGTGACACGCTTCCTAGTTTCTTCTTTTTTTTCCGCACTGATTTTTTGACACTGCACTATTAGGTTGTTAGTGTTGGTAGTTTCTGAGTATTTTTGCTTTGTTTAACATTGACAGTGAGATACTTGTTTGCACTAACTAGCATTGACTGCTATGGTCTCTTTTGCAAGACACTTTATGTATATATTCTTATATATTATTCGCCCCCTCTATTGATGCACCTTCTCCTTATTGGTACTGTACTGCTCTTGTCTTTGTTTTGTTTTTTCCCCTCTTATCTATCTTTCTTACGTCTCTGTAACTTTGTAAATAACTGTATACTGCTGTGCTACTACTGGACAACTAAACTTCCCCCTTGGGATAATAAAGGTATCTATCTATCTATCTATCTATCTATCTATCTATCTATCTATCTATCTGTCCGTCTGCCTGTCCCTGCAGCAGGACTGCTCCCAGTCCCACCGGGCTTGCGTCACTTATGACCACAGTGGGTGCAGCGATCTTGTAGTATGCTAGGCAGGGTTTACTCACCAGTGCTCTTTTCATATTTTTGAATGACTCCTCCGTCTCTGATGTCCACTCCCATTCTTGATGTTTCCGTGTTAGTCTCCTGAGTGGTTCTGACAAGTTGGCATAGTCTGGGATAAACTTCATCAGAAATCCACATGTACCTAAGAACGAGCGCAACTGCTGCACATTCTCAGGCCTCGGTGCATTACAGATAGCCTCTATTTTCTTGGGGTCTGGCTTTAGGGTAACCCTAACCCTTCCTTTGAGATCACATGTCCCAACATCTCGATCTGATGTAATCCAAAAACACATTTCTCTCTATTCAGGGTGAGGCCCCTGTCCTTGCACCTCTGTAGAACTTGTCTCAATCTCTGTTCCAGTTCTTTTTCATTTTCAGCATGTACAATCACATCGTCCATATAGCACACAACACCTGGCATTCCTGCCAACATTGAGTCCATAGCCTTCTGGTAGGCTTCAGGTGCACTTGATAACCCAAAGGGAACCTTCCTGAAACGGTAGCATCCCCTGTGAGTGATGAAAGTAGTCAGGTGTCTTGACTCTGGTGCTAAGTCCACTTGCCAGAAGCCTTTTCTAGCATCCAGTTTAGCAAATATTTGTGCTCCCTGCACTGCTTGCAGTATGCTGTCTACAGTCGGCACTGGATGTCTTTCTCGAATTACAGCCTTGTTCACTTCTCTGAGATCTACACATAATCTCACTTCTTTTGTGTCTTTCTTTGGTATAAGTAGAATGTTAGAAATCCATTCAGATCCTTCATTCACCTCTTCTATAATGCCGTTCTCCAGCATTTTATCCAGTTCCTGGTTTGCAGCTTCTATCATTGGGTAAGGGACCCTCCTCAAACCCTGAGCCACGTGTGGGACCTTCTCATCAATAGTTACTCTGTGACTGTACCCAGTAATCTGTCCCAGCCCTTTAAAGAGTGACTCGTACTCCTGCTAACTGACTGCATATGTCAGTCTCATCTACTGCATTTACATTCACCTGTCCCCCAGGCATCAATATATTTAATGCAAAGCAGGATTTTCTGCCCATCAGTGTTTCCACATTTCCTTCAATGACATAAATCTTGTCTGTAATGACAGTGTCTTGCCATCCTAGTTGTGCTTTAAAATAGCCCAAACAGTTCAGTGGGGTCTTCTGGCCATATGGATAGAACCTCTTCTTAGTCCGTTTCAGCTCCACTTTGTGCAAAAACACTTTTTTATACAGGTAGTCCCCCATGAGGTTTCTTCCACTTCCTGTATCTATGACCATTTTGATCTTTTGGCCGTTTATTCTTATGGTTTCTTTGCCTTGTGGATCTATTGCATGCACAAACTCATCAGAGTCTGAGTCTGTGGGGTCCTCCACTGCTCTCACTGGTTTCTTTTTATTTTCATATTTTTGATCGGACTTTTGTTTCCTGCACACACGTGCATAATGTCCAATTTTTTTGCAGTAATTGCACTTTGACGCTTTTGCTCCACATTCGTTTGCTGTATGAGTTGTTAAACCGCACCTGAAACACACGGTGTCGCTGTTGCTCTGTTCTTCATCTGTGCCTTTGCTGCTAGCTCTGTCCGTGTGTGTGCGGCCACTCCGGCCAGTGAAACGTGCACTCCTTGTGAAGTTAACGCTGTCCTGAGCTCTGTTGCTACTGCCACTGTCTTCTGCAAACACTCTAGATTCAGCATGTGCTGCCTCAAACAGCCTGGCGACATTAAGGGCTCTGTCCAGCGTTAGACCCTCCTCTTGTAACAATTTATCTCTTAGTCTTTTCATGCGCATTTTTCCACAATCTGATCGCGCAGCATGTCATCTTCAAGTGCACCAAATTCACACGATTTAGCTAGTTCTCTTAAAGAATTGACAAAGGCATCAATTGATTCTTCAGGGCACTGAGCCCTCTGCCTGAACTTGTGTCTCTCCAAAACCACATTTCTCCGTGGCGTGAAATATTTGTCAAGAGCAGCAACAGCTTCGTCATATTTACCTTTGGGTTCCGGGAGGTTGGCAAATATCCTCTGAGTGGGTGCTCCAATGCAATGCAGTAGTGTAGCTCTCCTTACTGGGTCTTCTGCGGCCACACTCCCGCTGGCAATTTCAAAGATTGTGTATGAGTCCTTCCACAACTTGTATTCCGTATACAGATCCGCTGCTTCCAAGTTCAATGGGGGAGGTGGCGATAGATGAACGAGTGCCATATTTCCCTTTTATCCTCGTCGCCAATGTAGTGTATCAAGAAGAGGCAGTTCTGAGTTTTTAAGTTGGTTTACTTTATTAACACAAGTCACCTTCACTCTTATAACTTAAAGGCCTGTCCATACTGTCTCCGACCACCAAACGTTTCGTCTGAGAGTTCCGACTTTCCAACGTGCATTTTCCAAACTCTAATTCCGGGGTAATGCTTTTCAGAAGATGCGAGTGATGTCATCTTGTAGTTGAACTGGACCTTTCCGATGAAAGGTTTGGTGGTCGGAGACAGTATGGAAAGGCCTTTAAGTTAAGGCATAAGAGCTGGTACAATCAAAATAGAGCCCTAACTGTTGTTAATTTGCTGTTTTGGAGATTACATTTACCTTGGCTTACAATGAAGAAGCTGCCAGTGGTTTATTGTCTTAAACCCTCCAGCGCTCCGGGACTGGGACGCCAAAAGAGATCGCCCTCCCTCGGATTGGGTGTTGCGGTGGCTCAGTGGTTGGAATCCGTTGGGGGGACAGCTGTTGGGTATATGTGTAAATGTATTGACAATACATACACTTAGTAACCACTAGGCCCATGGTATGGTAGAGTTCGGTTAAACTACACTCAGCTTAGTGGCTCCATGTTTCTCACCACTATGACTGCTCTTACAACAGATAAATAAAATATAGCACCCATTCCCCCCCCTCTCTCTCTCTCTCTCTCTCTCTCTCTCTCTCTCTCTGTCTCCCCCACCTCTCCCTCCCTCCCTCTTCCTTTCTGTCTTGCTCTTTAGCACACAGTTTTATGTTCACGTCACACAGTGTCTATCTACCTCTTTAAGCCCTTTGCACACAGGCGCGTTTATCCGCACAGATAAAACGGAAAATTTCATTTTTTAAAAAGAAAACAATGATTCTCTACGACCTCATGCACACCGGTTCCGAATTAGCCGTGCGACGAGTGGTTGCGGTCGTGCGTTTTTTTCTCGATCGAACCCAGTTTGAATCGTGCGTCTTGTCGCATGCGGTAAAAAACTCATCACTCCTTTTATGACTCCTTTTGGGAGCCGCAGCGCCGATTCCGCACAGCATTGCACACCAAATCCAATGCGTTTTATTCATACAGCAAACGGAAGAAACGCAACTGTCCTGTGTGCAAAGGGCTTAAAGCTGGTTGCACACTGCTGCGTTTTTCGGGCCGAATATCGGAGTGAATTTCGGAACCCGCAAATAAAAAATCAACCTCACGTTATGTCAGTCACGTTTGCACACTGTCGCCCGTTTCGCGCACCATTCGGTCCCTTGCTCTCTCTATCTCTCTCTCTCTCCTTGCCCTGAAAAACGCATTTCGCAACGAAAAACGCAGCAGTGTGCAACCACCTTTACTCCCTCTCTCGTTCCTTGCCCCTCTCTGTCTTTCCGTCTCTCCCTCCCTCCCTCTCTCTTTCTAAAGGTCTTTGCACACTGCTGCGTTTTTCTTGCGTCTTTTGATGTATCCTCCATATATATTTTCTACCTCAGTATTTTTGGTATATATGCAGAACGCTGTAGTGCTTATCTGTTAACAATAACAACAATGAATGAGTAGAAGTTGTAATTATTCATAGTAAATAGTATGTTTTTAATACTTTAGTTTTACTTGCACTACCTTTACCATCAACGAACACATCTACCGTTTGGTAAAGCATGTTTTCAAAAAATTATTTGACCATTATTAGATTTATTTTTATTGCATTTTGTTACATATGCATGTTCAGTAACATCTCTGAGATGATAATATGGTAAAAGAATCCTCCTAGCTTTGAAATTCCTGCAGGAGAGATCCAAGCTGTCAGGAGTGTTTTTCTTGTGTCAGATTTCCTCTGTCTCACATGACTTGGAAAGCATGGTGTGTGAAGTCACTGCACCCTCAGGTGGATATTATTGGCCATCAAACACCTCAACCAAATGGTAGAGATGGCTGAATGAGGTTGAGTTCATTTCAGCATTGTTTTCAATGAGAAATATGGACTTAAAATGTGCTCTACCATTTGGTTGAGAGAACCATCAAAGGGCTATTGTACTCGGTCCGAGATTTCTTTTCCCAGCAAAGTGAACGTGTGTTTTGTAAACTTTCTGAGTAATGTTATCCGGCTGCACAACAGAACATTTAAGCTTTTGGTTATGCTTCGCTTGACATCACAATATTAGGGTTGCAACATATCGAACCGAATATCGAATACCGAACCGAAAGACCCTGTAACAAAATACAATACCACTCCACTTCCACATTCCCCTGGAACCCCCTCAAGGACCCCTAGGGGTCCGCAGAGCCCACTTAACTTAGACTTAGAGGGTACCGTATTGTTCAAACAAAAAAATATGTAGTTAAAAAATACATTTATGTCTCAACACTAGCCCTCCACCGCTTGTTGGCCGCTGCCACCAGGGAGCTAGCGAGGAGCTTCGTGTTTCAGCGGCAGCTGGCAGCGCATGTGCCCTTGGGCCGCCACAAAGTCACGGGGGACGAGGACCTCGCCACTCCGGACCCCCGCCCTCTAGTCCCAGCCTCCCGGCATCTCCACACGCTCCTCTAAAGGAGTGGCAGGGCCTCAACGTAGTGCCGTAAAATGTCGCCAAGAAGAGCTCATTACCTGCGCCAGCAGAGAGTGCAAGTACTGCGTTTGGCTGCATATGTATATGTCAGTGTCTGTCTGCGTGTGTTTAAGCCCGTAGCCCAATCAGGGACCAGCATTTCTGGCAACATCATCATTAACAACCAATGAGGGACCAGCATTTCTGGCGATGCCAGTGGTGATGTCACTGGCATTGCCCGAGGTGTAGGGTTTTCCGATTAATCGATTTTTAATCGAAATCGGGATTTTGTCCTTTGGAAGATTTAAAAAATAAGAAATCGTAAAATCGATTTTCACTTTAATTAGGGTCATTCTTACTCATTGGAGCCTTGCACGGGGCAAAAAGTGCACAGCCCGGTCCTCCTAAAGCAGGACGACAAGGTCCGACACCAAATTAATACTACTTTATCTCTGATGTGTAATTTCTTTGATGCACGTGCAGCGCACGTCAGACCGGGCAGGGCTCACCACATTAGATTCTGCTATTTGGCTATATAAAAAATGTAAAAAGTAAAACAATAATAAAAAAAAAATCATGTCTTTGCATTTTTTAAATGAAAACAACATAGTTGAAACAATGTATTATTCTTTTACCAAAAAATCGAAATCGGAATCGAAAATCGACTTTTCTGAGAAATAAATCGAGATTTTATTTTTAGGCCACATCGAACAACCCTACCGAGGTGATGCCAGTGGTGAGCGCACCTCATGGCGCGCTCTGCTGCACACGAGGCGCAATTTGGCACCTCGACTGCAGAAAGCTTTAGCAGAAAACGGCAGATCGACAAGCTTGTCGATAGGATAGGCTATTTTCGGAGAAAGTCACAATGACAGAAAATACCGTATTATTCACCATATTCCTGGCCATTCTATGGAGGCTGCCATTTTCCTTTTATAGAGGGCGCTGGAGCATTTTTCTTTGTGTGCTGTTTCATAAACATCTTTTCACTTCCTCCCAAGTAAGGAAGTGCCATGGAATTGTCTGTTGCCAGAATTTTCCAAAGAAATAAGCCCAACAGAAGCAACTACAGTAGGCTATACTACTTTACATTCACATTTGAAAATAGCAGATCAGCAAGCTCACAATGTGTCACATTGCGACACATTGTGAGCTTGTATATTTGCTATTTAAAAAATATTGAGGGAGAAAAAAAATAATATTTTTGAAACATTTTAACAACATAAATCTGTGTGGAGGTCCCTGGCACCACATATTTTCAGATGGGGGTCTGCGACTGTGGACAAAGATGTAATCTGGGGTCCTTGATATGAAAAGATTTGGGAACCACTGGTTTAAAAAATATTAGAAAGTAAGCCCAATAAGCAACAATTTTTTTAGAGACACAAATTGCTTATTATAAGCAGACATGGCAACCCAGGTACATTCAGAGCTGACATACTGACACTTTAATGCAAGGACAACAGGAAACCAAATGATGTTTTTTTAGGCCAGCTTTTTCAGCCTCCGTCTCTTTCAGGATATGAACAGGAAGCCAGGGGCGGGGCCAGGAATTACGTGAATAGAGCCCAGAAGGACTCTGGTGGTCAATGTGGGGTTGAAGTGGCCTACAACAGAAAATCCCTGGCAGCACCCTTTTAAAAGCACATTCGGACTGCCTAGTAATCATGGCTACAGGGTGTTTGTTCAGTGCCCAGGGTCTCCCTGTCTGTTTAAAGATGAATTTACACATCTCTGGACTGGAGTGACCTACTGTACAGTTGTACACATCGGAGCAATTAACATGACGGATATTGATTATTCATCACGGATGCAATGCACACAGCCACTCTCAGACTCCTCAAGACAAACTGATACGACTGCTTCTCGGCCTCAAGCCCATCTAATTCCAACACACTTTGATAGTCTGGGCAGGCTCAGGGTAGAAGACAGCCAGGCAATCAATGGGATTGGGATTGATCTATCTATTGTAAGTTCGGCCCTGTTTTGTACTCGGCTTGTCTTCTGTTTAACTCAGTAAAGTTTGTTTGTTGCCACCAGTTCCTCCTCTGCATCATAATTCTGCGCTCATTCTAAGCCTCTGGGTTCCCAAGCTTAACAGAATGCAAGAGCCCACAGCAGATAGTGTGGAGGGTGGTTCAGGTGTGCTTGAGTCTCACGGAAAGCGGTTAAACGACGAGGCAGATTTTTATGGAGAACCATCTCCGCAGAATGAAGGCGGCGTCCTCCAAAGGTTCTTCGGGGGAAGTGGCGGAGAAGCGAGAGGGGGGAGTCGGTCTCCTACATGAGGGTGGCTCTCCGAAGACCTCTCTTCTGTGTCCAACGTCTCCCGTGACGTGCGTCTCAAGCACCGCTCCGCCGGACCGGAGAACTCCTGCCCGTCTGTGTCCCACCGAGCCGAGAAGAAGGCTCCCCCGGTCGAGTCCTCGACCCCAACCCCCCCGTCGTCTGATGAAGAGTTTCAGTCGGCGCGGCGGGGAACCCGACCCCGGACCCCGGTGCCTACCCGTTCCCGTGAGTTTCCCGTTCCCGAGGTGGTCCAGTACGAGCCAGGTTGGAAGCCACGGCCTGGCGAGAGGCGCCAGCCCTTTGAGGAGAGAGCGGCGCATAAGGCAAGGCCGTTGTCTCTACTGTGGCCTTAAGGGCCATTTCATTAATAAGTGTCCTACGAGGCCTGTGAGGCCCATACTTTAGTTCAGTGTTTTCCTCCCACTGCTTTCAGTTTACTAGTCTAGTGTTCCAGCTGTGCTGTGTTTCTTTTCTTTCTAGTTGTCACCCTGCCGGCTCTCTGAGACAGTGTTTTCTGTTCTGTAGCTAGTTTTCTTTCCTAGCGTTCCAGCTCCTTGGTAGCTGTGTTTTTGTGTTCTCCCCGTTACCGGCTCTGTGAGCCGTAGTCTTTAGTTTTTTTGGTCAGCTTTGGCTGGGTTTAGCTCCTTCCCGTTTTTTTTTTGAGCGGTGGTCACACCGTCTCCATAGCGTGGCCGTGTGTGTAGGTATGTATGTTTGTATGTATGTATGTATGTATGTATGTATGTGGGTGGGTGGGTCTGTCTGTATGTAGCCTCAAGCCTGTGGTGTAGTACCTTTTATGACCACACATGTTAAGGGAGGGGCGCTGTTTTCAGGCCAGGCCAGGCACACACACACACGCACACACACACACACACACAAGGGGGGGGGGGGGGAGATAAACCACCGCTCAGTTCACACGGGTGTGATTTTATTTTGATTCCAGCTGCTTATTCTGTTTTTTTCTCCCCCTGTTGTGTTTTTTCTTTTTTTCTTTTGTGGTTCTTGTCTCACCTTTTGTTTTTTTTGCCTCCTGCTGTATTTTTTGAGCGGTGGTCACACCGTCTCCATAGCGTGGCCGTGTGTGTATCCGTGTATGTATGTGTGTCTGTCTGTCTGTCTGTATGTAGCCTGAGGTGTATGTAGCCTGAGTACCTCTGGGTGACCAGAGAGGTGCTGTTGAGTCTAGCTTGCCCTGAGCATCAACTGCAATACCAGTGGCGGCCTGAGTGAGCAAGTATGGCTCACGCTCTCTCTCTCTCACACACACACACACACACACACACACACACACACACACACACACACACACACACACACACACACACAACCCTGGGTGACAACACACACACACAAGCACGCACGCACGCACAAACACACACCCCCACCCCGGCACTCTCTCTCTCTCTCTCTCACATACACACACACACACACACACACACACACACACACACACACACACACACAGACACACACACACACACACACGCACGCACGCACGCACGCACGCACGCACGCACGCACGCACGCACGCACACACACACACACACACACACACACACACACACAGACACCACCGCTCACTTCAAACTTGGGTTTGAGTTCTCCTGTGTGAGTGTGTGTGTGTGTGTGTGTGTGTGTGTTTGAGGTTCGTCCGTTTTTGACTGCTTGTGTGAGTTTTCCTGTCCTGCTCGTCTTCAGGAAAAACATGCTTCAACATGCTTCAACAACTCCTCTAAGCTCTTGTGTAGGTCATAATACCTCTTGCGTAGGTCATAATAACCCCTTTTCAAGGCATCAATGCGGAGATTCAGATCGAGGACTGACTGTTCACATTTTTTTAAGTCAGCGTCGCAGACCTTACAATTATGAGTGAGTTGGGCGGTGTATCGCTCACAACTCTTTAACAGTTCACGGCATCCGGTGTCGCTCAGCCTGCAGCTGGCTGACTGAGGCATGTCTGACCAATTCTGACCCTTAGAGGTCTGAACCCTCACAGCACTTGGTAGAATCTCCTTGAGTGTGCTGTGATAGGATTTGCTGACCAAGGATCTATTACTGCCCATTTCAATCAGCATCTTATGATTGACCACTTTCTTTAGGCACTGCTTTCGGCAATCAAATTTGTTCTGCAAGGCATCAACGTCTTTCTTTAACGCATTGTATTTGTCATTGAGGGCATCAAAGATTTGCGTCAAATTGCCCTCTGACAGCCTGCATGTACGAAGGCCATTGTCGCACAAGACAAACCTTTCCGTGAGGTTTGTGTTCGTCCCTTGGCAAATCCTTAACTGCTCATGACAATCTGAGGGCTGGATGGCGCTCTCTCTCCCGTCGATCAGCGCCTGCTGGATTCTTTGCACAGGCTTCATGAAGGATTGAATGTTCTGCACCGTTTGGGCGTCCTTGAGATTTGATGAAGAAGTGTCCATTTCAAAGGTATCCTGCTCTCCTGGCTCTCTCCCGTCAAGAAGGCCATGGTCCTGCGCTATCCCGGCAAACTTGGTTGTGCCACGAACCAAATTATCATTCTTCGTGTCTGCGCCAAGTCGAGGGTCAATGTCCAAGTCGAGGGCTCCCATCTTGTCGGCTGTTTGAGCCATTATCAACCCATTGTGGTCGTCAAAGGGCTGAAACTTCACCATGGTCTCGTCGGGCTGGATGGCGCTCTCTCTCCCGTAGATCAGCGCCTGCTGGATTCCTTGGACAGGCTTCAGGAAGGACTGAACGTTCTGCACCGTTTGGGCGTCCTTGAGATTTGATGAAGTGTCCATTTCAAAGGTATCCTGCTCTCCTGCCTCATAGTCATCGGGCTCTCTCCCGTCAAGAAGGCCATGGTCCTGCGCTATCCCGGCAAACTTGGTTGTGCCACGAACCAAATTGTCATTCTTCGTGTCTGCGCCAAGTCGAGGGTCAATGTCCAAGTCGAGGGCTCCCATCTTGTCGGCTGTTTGAGCCATTATCAACCCATTGTGGAGGCCATGGTCCTGCCCTATCCCGGTAACCAAATTGTCGGCGCTGTCCAAGTCGGGGGCTCCCATCTTGTCAAGGCGATGGTCAGTACAGCAGGTGGAAATAGCCATCGCCACGGCCAGTAAAAGCAAAAGCTTCATTTTGACGTCGGGCAGACTGTCAGGTATTTGCAAACTGTCAGGTATTTGCTCTTGTCTGATACTCTCTCTGTTGCTCCAACAAAACTTCTCAAAAACTTCTTAAACTTCTGAATTTTGGTTGAAACTCAATGTACTCAAATTCCAACTGCATTTATACCCTTTTGCGCTATGACCTATGCATGATGTTGACATGATGTTGTTGCGTCCATATTTGGAAAGAGCATAGATCACATGGGGGAACCTTGTGTCTGTCGACTTGAATAAGCCTTGTTATGGCCAGGATAAAATGGAGTTTGGTAAAGGCATGCCCAAATATGGGACTCTTCGAGGAAAGGAGGAACGCCAAATCCTCCGAAGTGTCATGTCATGTCAACTCCCTTGGAACTAGAACACACTAGCTATAGAATATAGTAGGGATGGAGCTTGTTAATTTTTTATTGATATTGAGAACCTTATCGATTTATTTATTGAGCCGGGCTTTTATTGAGCCCACTGGGGGGGGGGGGGGGGGGGACTATAGTACTATAGTACTACTAGACTATAGTACCAACAGAGGCTAGAGGGACTGGGGGGAAGGCCCTCATTCTCCTCATGGTCATTGCCTTGACCATGACCTTGACCAGGGGTTTTCAAAGTGGGTGACGGGGAACCCTGGGGTGCCGTGACAGCAGTCCAGGGGTGCCGCGAGACAATTTGATAATATTTGGAATTTATTTGGACACTTGGACACAAACTTAGTGCAACGTTATTTTCAGTCAGTTCTAACCAAAATGGCTATTATCTCAAAACAGCCGATCTACAAGCACACAACGCCTCGCATATTTAATAATAATATTTAATTAGAATACATATAAATTAATAATAATCTTTAAAATGCAGATAATCCAGAGATAGTTAATCATTCAGGGTTGCCATGTCCTGATCAGGACCGAAAACGTTGTGCTGTCAACAAGCAGGGAGGCCTGGCGTCGCCTCACCAGTCTTGAACGACTAGCATGTGATGCGACGCTTTGTGTCAATCAAAGCTCTGTGCATCGCCTGAGAGGCGCGGTTTCCCATAGTGAGTGTCTCGTTCACAGAGGTAAAAGAACCGTGGTTGAGACTAGAAGATGGCGGAGGAGGTAGTATAGGCTGAAAACGAGCTCCCTGAAAGTCGGGAATATAAACCTCACTAAGTGCATTTACCGGTATCTGCTTTAAGTAACATATGAGGGGTCAAACTAGGGGTTTTTCCATGATTCTAAATCCATCGCAAACATCTGTTTTGTATAAAAAAACATTCATTAGGCTAAAATCCCTGGATCCCTTCTCTCTTCCTCCCAGTGTACAGAAACATCCCTCCTGTGGCTGTGGTGACTTCCCCAAAGCTGTTCCATCTGCATTCATTCACTGAGGCCTATTATACTAACCTTGTACCTTCTCATCTCCTTGGCTAGTTATGGACATTAATGGTAAGACGAAATTCACGTCACGGCAACCACACTTGCAATTTCGAATTACATCTTTCTAGTTGTCTATTTTTCTCATCATCTGATTTAACCCTTCAGCCAATCAGGAATCACGATACCTTGATATCGTGATGTCACCCTTTTCCCCCTCTACGATTGGCTCCCCTTTAGAGTCAATGGCAACCACACTTGCCATTTCCTCTGCTTCTTTTTAGTTTGCTGTTGGCCTTGTCGTCAGTTAGGTCCGACCTTGCACTGGGATTTACCAAATATAGTAAAAGAACGTGAATACCATTTCGAGCGGTGCCAACCGCTCCTACGAAAGGCTTTGTGTGTCCCTATGTCTGTCTGTAGTATGAGACTAACGTCATAGAAAGTACATGGACATGGACAGAACGGCCCATACAAGGAGATATGCATGTGCGTCTTGCACAGCACAGGGGCGATTTTGTTTTGTTGTCTACTCACCGTGGGCAGCTGACAGTGCAGACACCTACCTACCAGCATCATTGATGGGGATTCCAAGTTAATAAAACGTTTCTTTTCCTGGAAGGTTAGGCTGCAAATCTTATTTAAAACTACAAATACTGTTCCTACAAAACAGTGTGGGCTCACTCGTGACTATATTCTGCAGCGTGCTAACTGTCATGTGAAGCTCAACCAATACCCCAACTAACACCACCCCCAGATTTTCTACACCTCGATTGCACCTCATTGTACTGTCTGCGACGGAACTTGATAAATAAATAATGAAGATAACATAGTGTTCTCGCCTTTCAGGCGAGCCCAGGCCCTGCCTTAGTTTGTACTGTCTGCGACGGAACTCACTATATAATGAAGATCTGCGACGGAACTCACTATATAATGAAGATCTGCGACGGAACTCACTATATAATGAAGATAACATAAACTGGTTTTCCATATGCATGGCCCCACTCCACTCCACCCCACCCCACACACTTGTGTCGTGTTTTCCACTACAGGGAACTGGGTAGAGTGGTGTGAAAGTGTTACTAAACGGGGTACTATTAAGTATCCACTCAAGAGTGGGTCCGGGCTGGGCCAAGCGGTGCCTTAAAAGTGACGTATACGCGCTGCTGATACTGATTGGTCGGAGAATCTGGCTGACTGGCTGAGCTGTGTCTTCATAACAACTTGAGACAGATTTGAGTTTGCAGTCACGGCTAAAAATCAAATATAAAAGCAACGTCTGTTTGTTTTATAGGCTATAGGCCCTATCTGTTTATAAAGAGGTCTATTATATGCAGAATTGTGTTCCCCAGCCCTGCAGTTGAGATTCCACGAAGCACCAAGAACATAACCAACACAAACAGCGCCAGCGGACGTACATCTATCGTCTCGAGTCGAAATAAACAAGGGCCAATGCGTCGGCCATCTGTTATTTTATATAGATCTCAGTGAGATGTCTCCTGTTTGTATTTGTAACTGCATGTGTTGAATGGGGAAAAGAATCTACAGTACATGTACTGCCTCTACATTCTAGCATACTTTTGTGTAGTTTGGCCAATAAAGTTATTATTTGACTATGTTCACCCCGACGTTAGTCGTCGCTATAGTTGTAAAGACTCGATGAAGACCTGTGCGAGTGTGTGGCGTCTAAAACGTTGTCCACCACATCTCTAAAAATAATTAGCGCAAGTTAGCGTCTCCGTTGTGTTTACAGAGAAAGATCCTATCCGTATGTTGAAAGGGGCGTTGTCGTGCCGTGTCGTGTAGTGTCGGGCTAAAAACTGGTATGGAAAATCGGCTTAAAACAGGTGCAGAAATGCTTACACCGGTAATCTTTTTTTTTTGTGCAGGCCTCACTTGAATGTGGCACTTTAATTGAAAAGTTTCAAAATAATATTTTATCTGGAGACAGACACTGCCATCTTATGAGCATGGACCAATAATATGAAGATATGTAAACGGGTGAAGTGGTCCTTTATCACTCAGAGGACTAACCACCATAAATTCCAGCCTGCTCCAAGATAATACTTCTGGTACTGCATGGGGAAGACATGTCTTTATTATCTCCACCAGCCGAAGGCATGGGGGAGAGTATGTTTTCCCCTCCGTCCGTCCGTCCGTCCGTCCGTCCGTGTGTCCGTCCGTCCGTCTGTCCGTCCGTCCGTCCGTCCGTCCGTCCGTCCGTCCGTGCGTCCGTGCGTGCGTCCGTGTGTGCATCCTCGCAGTTTGTTACCACCTAATCTAAGTCGCCGTTGGCCCGGTAGCTGCCAAAATGAGCACACAGGCTCCCTGGATGCCAATTCAGAACCTCTGACCCACATTTTTCAAATGGGCCTGTTCTAGCTCCACCGAGAGCTTTCTGTACACTACTCTTACAGATTTTGTCCAAAAATCCTACAAATCGGTAGGCAGTATCTCGACAGTCATGTGATCGACATGGACATGGATCTGTCCGATTTAGCATATTCCATCCTGATTGGCTAAGATTGGCTTCCAAAGTTTGTAGGATTGAGCCGTTTTGAACAAAATGCCTCAAATCACAAACGCAAAGTGCAATTATCATGGAATCGCACAGACACATTCCCACTAGGCCGAGGAAAAAATGCCACTTATTTTTTTTAAATCATCCTCATGCTGGCACTATAACAGGACGATTTGTGGTTTTACCTCTAACTCCACCGATCAGTGTCAAACTTTGTACACACACTCCCTAGAGGCCAAGGAAAAACCTTTTCACTGTATTTTTCACATCAGCATTTTATAGCGCCACCTTTGGGCCGACTTATGTAAAACACATTTTTGGATCTTACTCCTTCAGATTTTCTCCAAAAATAACACACATCAGTACACAGTATCTCTATAGTCATGTGATCAAGTCTGATCCGTCTGATATTTCATATTCCATCCTGATTGGCTAATATTAGCTTCCAAAGTTTGCAGGATTGCTCAGTTTTTGAACAAAATGCCTCAAATCATCAATGTAGCTTGCGATTACCATGACATTTGCCACACATATTCCCACTATGTCAAGGAACAAATGCTACCCTTTTCACATTGGCCTGTTATAGCGCCACCAGCAGGTAGACTTTAGTAAAACACATTTTTGGAACACAATGCCTCAAATCATGCATGCAGTGTCCGATTGCCATGAAAGGTCTAAGGTGAAGAACATATGCCACCCTTTTTACATTGGCCTATTATACAGTAGCACCACCAGGACGCCTGGCCTGGTGGAGACCTGTGCTCGGAAGAGCACTGCTTCTAGTTGTTCATGCATTTACAATAAAGAGACATAAGAGGGCAGCAACTGCTTGACTGAACCTCCCAGTGAGGGAAGACCATGGAAAATCTCTAGCCTTTCCTTTTCCTTGAATATACATTGCTTGGCTGGGAATATAATGAAGACATTCAATAGAAACTGAGCTGGATATATGGGCAACAGAAATATCTTTCCCTTTCCATTAAACCAAATTCTAGGGAGCCCACAGATCTTCTCTGCAATTGCATTACAGTTTTTCATAATTATTTAAATGCATTTACAGAAAATATAGCAACATTTCTCAAAACTCTACAAAGAAACTTAATCCTTTCCTTTTCCTTTAAAAAACAGTACACCAGCCCAAGGGCTGACACATACAGGCACAACTTGATTGGCACAGGCGGATTACTGACGGATGATGGTCAATACAATGAGCCAATAACAAAACAAAACAAAACAAAACACAACAATAACAAAACAACAAAACAATACAATAACAAACTAAACCAACACTAAACAACAACAAAAAAAGGGGGGGGGGGGAGGCTATGCAGTTCATATGTTTAACACGTTTGAACGAGCAGGATACTGTGTTTGGGGGGGCTGGCCAGTAGTCTGGGATTATTCATTGTTAGCATAGGAGAGGAATCTTTCCCACTTTAGATGGAACTGGGCCATTCTGCCCTTCATAGAGAAGGATACCCGTTCATATGATGCTGTTCTTAACAGTAAATTATGCCAGTCTAGACTAGATGGTACGTGGGCTGACTTCCACAGTTGGACTAGCAATCTCCTACCCAGCATTATGGCAGTTTGGATCCATTCCACACATGCCTGAGAGCTTACATCTTTCAAAATAGAGGGATCTCCCAATATAAATAAGCGGATATCAAATGGGACACCCTGATCAACAACTCTCTGAATACAATCATGTATTTCTCTCCAAAAGGCCTGTACCTTGGGACACTCCCATAAGACATGGGTCAACGTACCTTCACCCGGGCACTTCCAGCATGCTGGGTCGTTCTTAAGCTTTGCTCTGTGTAGTTTAGAGGGGGTCCAATATATTCTGTTGAGAATTTTAAACTGAATTAACCTAGTACGAGTATTGCGTGACGTGCTTTGAGTTACGTAGTATGTTGACCCATTCTTGTTCTGTAAGTGTTGTTCCAATATCTCTTTCCCATACTGTTTTCAGTGCACTAGTGCTGTGCTTCTGCAGCAACATTGAGTAATATAGCGATGCTTCGTGACCCCTGCCATATCTTGCAATAATATCAGAGGGTGTCTCTGCATTTTGAGGGACCTGGGAGCTTCTTGATATTGTTCTCAACAAACTCTGAATTTGTACATAGTGCCAATATTGTTGACTATGCAGATTAAATTCAGTCTGTAAATCATTGAACGATTTAATCTCCTGGTCTCTGTAGAGGTCACCAAGCACTGCTACGCCCTTTTCCACCCATTCTCTCCAGTGGAGCGATGATTTGCCAATACGTAAACAGGGATTAAACCAAATACTGGAGGTCCTATTTAGAAAGGGATCAAAATTAAGGATTTTAGCTGCCTTTTTCCACACCTCCTTGAGACATGATAATATTGGATGTGATTGCACGTTTGAGGGTAGGGAGGCCGAGGCATAGGCAATCAGGGGAAGAGCAGAGCAATGATATGCTTCCACAGCGAACCACGGGGGGGCCCGTTCAGGGGGGAGTGACCACTGTGCCAGATGCCGCAGGCAAAAGGCATAGTGATACAGAAGCAGATTCGGTATCCCTAGACCCCCCTGGTCCACCCTGTTCTGAAGTTTATTAAGGCTCAGCCTAGCACGTTTCCCGTCCCACAAAAAGAGGCTACACAATTGATTGAACTTGTGGAAATACTTCATAGGAACCGATACGGGTATTGATTGCAAAATATAATTAAATTAAATTTGGGGACAACCAACATTTTAAGGACATTGGCTTTTGCGCACAGGGAGAGGCGGAGAGGTGCCCATCTTTCTATGTCCAGCTTGAATTTCTCAAATATAGTTTTTTTTAACATTTTCCATCACAATGCAACATATTCAAATGATAAAAGAAGCTTACTGATAACAATAAAATGTATCCATGCCTGCCATCGGCAAACTACAGTATATTTGTTCAGTTCAGCAAGTGTGTGAACAGTAGTGTTTATTGTATATTATGCAGTGCAATGTCATCCAATTCTCTCTCTCTCGCGCACGCACGCACACACACACACACACACACACACACACACACACACACACACACACACACACACACACACACACACACACACACACACACACACACACACACACACACACGCACACACACACACACACACACACACACACACACGCGGTGACGTTACTGTACATCAACAGTTGAACTGTGGCCAATCATGTTTCTTCCCCATGTGTCTGGTCTTGGTAAGATTTAGTCCCGTCCATAATGAATTACTTCACTACTACTACTTCAGTATTGGCATCAAGTTTCAACAAACTCTTTGAAAAAGAAAACATGACCTTGAGCAGCAATATATCGATACAGCTAACTGATATGATGGGATCAAATACAGTAACCTAATGTACTCATATGCACAAAACTATTAACCTATAAGAGTTCTTCACAATTGGAAAACAATAGACCTTTTCATCCTGACATCGTTGTGCTTTTGAACAATTGTTGATAAGCTTACTATTGAGGAATCTCATATGGTCTTCAATGACCCTGTTATGGATTTCTGCCGTCTAGATTTATAATTCTTGTTCTACAGTAAATGTGAGGTCTCTGCCTCACCTTGGTGCATGGTCTTACGGTTTATTGTTTCTACCATTGTGTGTATAGTTTATTTGTGTAAAATGTTGAGAAAGATTGGAACTATACCTATCCCTCTGACAAACATATTGTCGTATTAGACTGGGGCTGTGTTTTGATTGTCTTAAGTACCAGCTCTTATGCCTTAACTTAAAGGCCTGTCCATACTGTCTCCGACCACCAAACGTTTTGTCTGAGAGGTCCGACTTTCCGACGTGCATTTTCCAAACTCTAATTCGGGGTAATGCTTTTCAGAAGATGCGAGTGATGTCATCTTGTAGTTGAACCGGACCTTTCCGATGAAAGGTTTGGTGGTCGGAGACAGTATGGAAAGGCCTTTAAGTTAAGGCATAAGAGCTGGTACAATCAAAATAGAGCCCTATCTGTTGTTAATTTGCTGTTTTGGAGATTACATTTACCTTGGCTTACAATGAAGAAGCTGCCAGTGGTTTATTGTCTTAAACCCTCCAGCGCTCCGGGACTGGGACGCCAAAAGAGATCGCCCTCCCTCGGATTGGGTGTTGCGGTGGCTCAGTGGTTGGAATCCCTTGGGGGGACAGCTGTTGGGTATATGTGTAAATGTATTGACAATAAATACAGTTCATTTAACATCCATGACCTACTGGAGCTGCAGTAACCACTAGGCCCATGGTATGGTAGAGTTCGGTTAAACTACACTCAGCTTAGTGGCTCCATGTTTCTCACCACTATGACTGCTCTTACAACAGATAAATAAAATATAGCACCCATTCCCCTCTCTCTCTCTCTCTGTCTCCCCCACCTCTCCCTCCCTCCCTCTTCCTTTCTGTCTTGCTCTTTAGCACACAGTTTTATGTTCACGTCACACAGTGTCTATCTACCTCTTTAAGCCCTTTGCACACAGGCGCGTTTATCCGCACGGATAAAACGGACAATTTCATTTAAAAAAAAGAAAACAATGATTCTCTACGACCTCATGCACACTGGATCCGAATTAGCCGTGCGACGAGTGGCTGCGGTCGTGGGTTTTTTTCTCGATCGAACCCAGTTCGATTTGTGCGTCTTGTCGCATGCGGTAAAAAACTCATCACTCCTTTTATGACTCCTTTTGGGATCCGCAGCGCCGATTCCGCACAGCATTGCACACCAAATCCAATGGGTTTTAAGCCCTTTGCACACAGGACAGTTGCGTTTCTTCCGTTTGCTGTGTGAGTATAACGCATTGGATTTGGTGTGCAAGGCTGTGCGGAATCGGCGCTGCGGATCCCAAAAGGATTCATAAAAGGAGTGATGAGTTTTTCACCGCATGCGACAAGACGCACGAATCGAACTGGGTTCGATCAAGAAAAAAACGCACGGCCGCAGCCACTCGTCGCACGGCTAATTCGGATCCGGTGTGCATGAGGTCATAGAGAATAATTGTTTTCTTTAAAAAAAATGAAATTGTCCGTTTTATCCGTGCGGATAAACGCGCCTGTGTGCAAAGGGCTTTATTCATACAGCAAACGGAAGAAACGCAACTGTCCTGTGTGCAAAGGGCTTAACCCTCTCTCGTTCCTTGCCTCTCTGTCTTTCCGTCTCTCCCTCCCTCCCTCTCTCTTTCTAACACGGTTGAGTTGAGATGCTCCAGTGACTCTTCCGTCATGTGGAATAATGGTCAAGGTGTGCTCTGTGTCTATGACTCTCCAACCGCGCTCCTCATTGGGGGCCTGCACAGCAGCCTCTCGCCAGCTGCCCACCATGCCAGCTCTGAAAGCATCCAGAGAGTGATACACATTATGTCATTGTGACCGTAGGTTGCATGTATACTCTGAAAACCGACACATCTTGTCCACTTATCTCTGTCACGCCTGACACAGTGGTTGTGGTTCTATGGGTTTGTCTGTGGTTCTATGGGTTTGTCTGTGGTTCTATGGGTTTTCTGTGGTTCTATGGGTTTTCTGTGGTTCTATGGGTTTATCGCTCTGACATCATGCTCTGATGTCACTGTGATGTCAGGGGAACCACTCTTAACAGAATGGTTTTGCGGCTCTGACATCACGCTCTGGCCTGATGTCCCTTTTATACCCATATATTTTATGCCCATATTATACAGTAGTCGACAATGTGATGTCAGAACATGCCCATATATGGGCATTCCCACATCACACTGAATTACGTCCCTATCATTGAGCATCACAGGCTTGGTCTGAATAGCTCTTCAGAAGTACGCGGCTAAATCGATTATAAAAATAGCAAAGAGAGTTGGGGAAAGAGAATCGCCTTGCTTAACTCCTGATGGTGTGGGGAACCATGATACATCATGGTCATTTAACTTGACACAGCTAGGCAACAGGTGCCTTATAAATAGACTGGATGGCAGAATAAAAAAATCCATGAATTCCTAAAGTAAGGAGTCTAAATAAAATAAGTTCTCTATCCACAAAATCAAAAGCTTTTTGGAAATCAATAAAAAGTTAATCTATTTTCCTGGATTCTATTTCTATTATGCGCATGTGCATGTGTGCATGTGCATGAGACGCGTGTATGTGTGTGTGTGTGTGTGTGTGTGTGTGTGTGTGTGTGTGTGTGTGTGGGGGGGGGGGGGGGGGGGGGGGGGGTGATAGCGGTAGAGCAGCCGCCCTGGAATCGGAAGGCTCCAGATTCAATCCCGCAGCTTCTCCTGGCTTTGTGTTCGGAGAGGCCTTTAAGCAAGTCACTAAACCCAACTGCTTCCGATGAGATGTGTGTCGCACCAAATTCTGGGCAAGTCTTGTGCAAGTCTTTGAATATTTCATATCCTTCTAAGGTTTTTTTGATAAACCTATGTTTCTTCTATGTCAGTTCTATGTCCACGGACCCCAGAAGCAAAATTTTAGTTACAAATGTTTGCTTAAAAAATACATATATTCAAAGATTTGCACACATTTTCACGACTTTAAAAAAATATCAGATCTACATGCTCGCAGTGCGACACTCGGTGCTGCGCTTTGAGCTTGTATATCTGCTATTTTTTAATAGCTAACATATACTATAATTCCAGGCCCCTCCACAATGGGCCCTAGTAACTCAGCCCCCCCCCCCCCCCCCCCTGTGACGCCCCTGCCCTGGGTGCCTTAAATGAACATTTTAAAGTGCTTTTGAGAATTGTTATGAGTCTTTGTGGTTCATGGCAATTGTCATGAATTGTCCTTAACCTTTGTGGGAATGGTCCCATGTGCTGTCCCGGAGAGATGATTAACCTTTTGGTTGAAACATTGAGTTCACCATCAAGGTCAAAAATGATATAATCAGCCATATCTCACCCATACCATAGACATGGGAATAGACAGAAATGGTGCCATCTTATTATGCGCATTAGTGAGGACCAATAATATGAAGATATGAAAATGGGTGTGATCCTTTAACACAGAGAGGACTAACCACCATGCATTCCGGCCTGCTCCAAGAGAAGGTTTCAAATACTTCTGGTACAACATCCAACAATAGCTTCCCATGCATCATTACTGCATGGGGAAGAAATGTCTTTATTGTTCATGCATTTACAATAAAGAGACATAAGGGGGCAGCAACTGCTTGACGGAACCACCCAGTGAGGGAAGACCATGGTAAATATCTTATTTAGTCTTTCCTTGTCCTTGAATAGACATTGCTTGGCTGGGAATATAATGAAGACGTTTGATAGAAACTGCAGAGTCAAGCACTTTCATGTGGGAATATAATGAAGACGTTTGATAGAAACTGCAGAGTCAAGCACTTTCATATATCGGCATCATAACTATCTTTCCCTTTCCATTAAACCAAATTCTGTGGAGCCGTTTTTCTTCATTATTTAAATGCATTTGCAGAAAATATCGCTCAATTTCTCAAAACTCAACATACCAAGCATTAATTTCAGACTGGTGAGATCAATTTAAAACTAAAACTAAATGCTTCTTATGTGTGCATGGGTGGAGGGTGTGTGTGTGTGTGTGTGTGTGTGCGCGTGTGCGTGTGCGTGTGCGTGTGTGTGTGTGTGTGGGGGGGTTACTGTACTTTGTATGTTTGTTGTAGTTTTTGTTGTTGCCTTTTAATGAGAAGCATGTTGATATTGCTTTGTGTGAAATGTGCGATAAAAAAAACACGTCCACACAATATTATCCATACATTTATTGAAATATATATATTAAAAGAACATAATATAGTGTTCTTACATCATTTTCACGATTGCAAACACACTATTTTTTTGCAACTCACTAAACATGCACTGTATTTTACCCAGCAGTCTCTTAACAGACACATATCTTTTTTTCATCTTGCCAGAGACATCAGAGGTATTTTAATATCAGTGTCTTAAGGGCAGGGCTTGGCGTTGGCCACAGGCTCACAGCGGTCGACCACTGCCCGAAACTCTCCGGTCTGCACCCCATTGTACTTGCCTGCAATGGAGGTCCACCGGGTCTCCCCATTGCGGTAGGTCCGACCGAGGCGGGCCGTGTAGGGGATGTCAGCCTTGATCTGACGGCCCTCCATTCGGGCAGTACAGGAGTGGTTCGGTGGGACAGTGAGTTGCACCTGAACAGAGTGGGTCTCAGACTTCTTTTTAGTGGTCCCTCCCCCAAACTGCAGCGTCTGCTGCAACGTGACTTCAATCTTCCCAGAGGCGATGAAGGGGATCCCGGTCTTGAATTCAGTAGTGGCACCCACCATGGTAGAGCTGCCGATGTTCCAGGTGTTTTCCACCTCAGTTGTCTTGGAGAGAGTCACGGTCTTCACCACATTCCGGCACCCATTGTTGGTCACCCTAGATGTGCGCATGGTCGCTGGTGGCTTCTCGAAGATCTTTGCCTCATCAATTAAGTATTTGACATCAGAGATATGCTGAGTAACAACATCCCTGTTAATGGTCAGTACCTGATATGATTCATAAATGTTCTCCTTACCCTTCCAGGGGAGGAAAAATCTCCGATTCTGAGAATCCACCTTACCAAGTCCATACTTGTTTTTCCCCACATAGATGCGTCTTCGAGAACACGTCCTGACAGGGTTTGGAGGCACCGAACCGTCGGAATCCCACTTCCACTCCAACAACTCAAAGTTGTCCTTGTTGGCCAGGATCTTGAAGTTATTTTCATGCTGCTCGTAGTATCCATAAGGGTAGTTGCATTTAGGACCCAGGTCTGGATTGTAGAACCCACAATGGCAGTTACGGTATATGGGTTTACAGACGTAGTCTGTGCGTCTAGTGTTGCCGTTGTAAATGGAAACAGCACCGTTGGGGAGGGAACCGGTCCAAGTCACCCACTCCAGATTGTCAGATTCTCTCTGCTCGGCCAGCCCCAACAGGGCTAAGAACACCAATGCTGACAGCTTCATCTAGGGACAATCAAAGTGAGGAAATCAGTCTTTATTATATTATTTTGTCCATAGTCCTAGATCAAGGAAGTTAACCAGAAAGCAAACAAACACATGTGACATGTAACATTGTTACAAATTTGTTTTTAAAGGAGCGTGAAACCCCGCCTCTAATTTGTTTCTAATTTGTGTTTCATGCTCCTTTAAATAATGCCAAAAGGTAAATGATAAAAATCCATCTGTCGTTGTGGTTGGTAGTTTTCACCGACTGGGTCGCTAAATCTACCGACTGGGTCGCTAAATCTACCGACTGGGTCGCTAAATATACCGACTGGGTCGCTAAATCTACCGACTGGGCCGCTAAATTTACCGACTGGGTAGCTAAATTTACCGACTGGGTCGCTAAATTTACCGACTGGGTCGCTAAATCTACCGACTGGGTCGCTAAATCTACCGACTGGGTTGCTAAATCTACCGACAGGGTCGCTTATCCACCGACCGGGCTGCTAACCCTAACCCTAACCCTAACCCTAAATCACCGACCGGGTCGCTAACGCTAAATCTACCGACTGGGTTGCTAAATCTACCGACTGGGTCGCTAAATCTACCGACTGGGTTGCTAAATCTACCGACTGGGTCACTAAATCTACCGACCGGGTCGCTAAATCTACCGACCGGGTCACTATATCTACCGACTGGGTCGGTAAATCACCGACTGGGTCGCTAAATCTACCGACCAGGCCGGTAAATCACCGACTGGGTCGCTAAATCTACCGAACGGGCCGCTAAATCACTGACCTGGCCCGGTCGGTGATTTTGCAGCCCGGTTGGTAGATTTAGCGACCCGGTCGGTAAATCTAGCGACCTGGTCGGTAGATTTAGCGACCCAGTCGGTAGATTTAGCGACCCAGTCGGTAGATTTTGCGACCCAGTCGGTAGATTAGCGACCCAGTCGGTAGATTTAGCGACCCAGTCGGTAGATTTAGCGACCCAGTCGGTGAAAACTACCGACCAGGTTGCAACCCAGTTGTAGGTCGCTAAATGATCTCGCCCCTACTGTCTGAAACACAAACACAAAGCTAGATTTAGAAAGGTTTTTGTACTGATTACTAGGTGCGTGGTCAACTTGTTATTGTCAACTTGTCAAAATGTTATTGTTTTTGTAGATTGATATTCCTATGCATTTGTTGTATTGTTGTTGATGTACTGACATATTGTCTTGCTTATTATATTGATGAATTACCTGCTTATTTTAAGTCGCTTTGGATTAAAAGCGACTGCTAAATGCCTAAATTGTAAATTGTAATTGTAAATCTATCTCTCTCAGTTACACAGAAATGTAACAATACTGACTCATACTGGATATTGACTTCTGACTTACATAAATATCGAACACTTTTAAGTCATATTCCTTGGCTCTTGCAAGCAATTACTATATCTCTAGCACAGCAAGCACAGACCATTCTAATTACAGAGTTATAGAATTCCATTATCATTATGCATCTCTCTCGTGGGTCTAATACACACAACCCTCAGATCTAAGAATACATTGTACAGGCAGTGCACTCACCGTGAATCAGTTGTCCCCCAGTGAGTCTACCTCTTGTCACCACCAGCAGGTTTATATACAGTATGTAACAGGGAGACCTGCCTCCATTCAGGGTTCTGTGTCCACGCCCAAATCACACAGGTGTAAGTTGTCATGGAAATTATGAAGTATGTAGTAAAACATTTAATGAACAAAAATGTTATTTGATCTAAGACTGTCTTGTCAGTCATACTGTGTGACTATTAGGTGTACTGTAACAAATATGTGTACTGTATGTAGTCTAAAGAATCTCACAAGGCTACTTAGTCTTTTAGATGTACCTGCAGCTGTCAATCTAACAGCTGAGTTCTCTCCCCCATCTACTTCACTCTGTCAGCATAATCTGTACTGTGTGAACTATTTCTATGTTGCTTTATCTTTAGTACACAGCCTTATAAGAACATGTTTAGAATAGCATCAATGTCAGAATGGACTATAAGAACTCTATGATAATGGTACAGGGGAGGGTTGTGCCCAGAGGGGCTGACAGGACAGGCCAGCTGATTGTATGACTTGTATTGGAAACAGTTCTATACCCAGACCACTGCTGGGGAGAAGGAGCTCTGTACCGAAGCACAAGGCTGAGGGCAGAGAAGGTTTTAGACTTAAGATTGCAGATGCGGTATTAAATGGACTTGTTGCTATTGTCTCTAAATAAATGGAACATCTTCTACTCGTCACCTTGGATTGGACTCATATTTCTCCTTAACATTTTGGAGGTCCCACCGAGATGGGGTAAATGTGTGTAATGCGTGCTTAATTTGTTTACTGGTGTTTTTAATTTGTGTGTGTGAAAGGAGAGGGAAAGAATGATGAGAGAGAGAAGGAAAATGGTCTGTGTCTGATGTCTCAAGTGAAGGGCAGACTGATAACGCAAGCAAATTAACAGAATAGATATAGTCTAGAATATGTCTATTCAAGATGTTAAACACAGGACGTTGGAATGTGTCCATTTGAGTAAATCTGTATGTAATCTGTTTCCACACCCATAAACTATATACAAAATGAAAAGATTAATCTGTCTATTATCCCCCACTTCTTCTCTTCCCAGAATAGCTGGCAGGGGGGATGGAAGGGGGGCAGGTGCGGAGGGGTCGCGCGCGCGCGTGTGTGTGTGTGTGTGTGTGTGTGTGAGTGAGACAGACAGACCATAATACTGAAACAGGAATACATTTGGGGTTTTACAAGTTAGTATGTATCAAAGTAAGTATTCAAAATGTGGAGTTTCAGGGTGCTCAATCAATAATGTGAAATTGGTAATTAATGATGGCCTTTTTACAAGGTTAGATGTCCAATATTAGGTAACGTGTTATTAGCAGATTGGCCCCACTTATTTAACTAATGAGCACTATCCACAAAGTTCCAGGGAGTTTACTGGTATTATGGGTGAGACACATCCAGGTCACAGCGCGTCACAGAGGCAACCGTTGTGAGCTTGTGCTGTAGGTCATACATCAGTTAGAAGACCAAGGGGGGAAGGTGATATTTATCACGTTAAGGTGATATGAGTTTGTTAAGAGAATGGAAGATTGGAGGTATAAATTAGCCTTTTACAGTTATTCATCAATTATTCAGAGTTGCTGTCTCTAGTAGCTACATAATGTAGGTTTGTTTGACATTTTTAGGTTTGTTTTGTCACCTGTTCAGTTTCCTACTGGGCAGAGGAACCCCTGCTGGGTTTGCATGACCAGTTGATATGCATTGGAAATATATTATGTTTGTTGTTTTGTAGGCCTTAATTGCAGGAAGACATGTTTTTGAGTCTTGCCTCTGTATAGTACTAAAGGGAGGAACAAGAGTTTCCTGGCCTAGGGTCCTTTTGCTAGGTGAGTTAACACTCAGGCTAGCATTAAAATACACGTGAAAGCAGACAGGGTCAAACAATCGTATTTGACGGCTGTCTGAGGAGAGAGGATCTCCAGTTTAAGGTACCTGGTTGCAGATAAAACTGCAACAAAAAAAGCTAGCGGGGTAAATGTGTGTAATGCGTGCTTAATTTGTTTACTGGTGTTTTTAATTTGTGTGTGTGAAAGGAGAGGGAAAGAATGATGAGAGAGAGAAGGAAAATGGTCTGTGTCTGATGTCTCAAGTGAAGGGCAGACTGACAACGCAAGCAAATTAACAGAATAGATATAGTCTAGAATATGTCTATTCAAGATGTTAAACACAGGACGTTGGAATGTGTCCATGAGTGGACGTTTTTGAGACACAGAAAGAGAGAGTAAGGGTTTTATCAAGTGTATCTCATCATTTAATAATTTTTTTTGGAGCTCCTATGTAATCTTTACAATTTTTCTTAAACATGAGTGAATGTAATTCCTTGTGGGTGTTATTTTTAGGTGGAGGTATTTATTATTTGGGTGACAAGAATTGTCACTGCTTCCTCCTAATTTAGAAATGATTTGAATGATTGTTGGGGTTTTATTGGATCTTTTGAGTTTTTTTTATCTGTAGATACATTCTTTGAAATTCCAGGTGTTTTCGCTAGACAATTACGGTCTGGATTTAAAGGGTTCAGGGATTTTCAATGTTTTAAGTGGAAGGAGTAAGTTATACTTTCAAAACTAGTTCACCATATTTAGTTGATACATTTGAGATTGACCTGAAAGTTTTCCACAAGTGGTTTCATTTATACAGCTTCATATATTTGCTTCATAGCATGTTCTTGTCTCTACAAAGGAAGAGTAAATAGGCTGGCACCTAAAGGGGGGTTTCATCTGTAACACCTGTGGTTGTATTTTCAAAGGCCTTTCAGATTCAAATCAGAAAGTCCATATCACAATATTTGTGAGCTTGTAGATCTGCTATTTTAGCTGTGTCGGTAATATACTCTCACTTACAGACATGTCTGAAAGTGAGAGTGGGGGGAACATAGAATAAAATTAAGCTGAAATTGAAACGTTAGGGGAGCTGAAATTGAAACGATAGGGGAAGATAATTTCAAAATGTCTTGTGTGTTTCATGATTAGAGTTTCTGGAGCATTAGGAATGAACAAACTGCAGTGTTCATTCATGATGTGTATGAACCTCGAACGTGTGCACACTTTCTAGAAGAAAAAGGGGGAAAAAAAGACATAGTGTGATTTTAAGTGTGAGCGATTTGAGTGATTGATTCTTTTAAAATTTAAGCTACTGTAGCTATTTAAGCATAAGATGAGACACACATCAAACGCACCTGGTAAAAGCGAGAGAGAAAGAGAGAGAGAGAGAGAGAGAGAGAGAAAGAGAGAGAGAGAGAGAGAGAGAGAGAGAGAGAGAGAGAGAGAGAATGCACATTCCTAACTGTGAGAGAGAAGAGTGTGTGTGTGGGGCTACAGATCCCATGGCCTGGAGGAACGGACCGTAACCCTGACAACAGGCTAAGAAAACACTAATAAACAGCTTTCATTTGGGAGAAATGAAATTCGGGCTCCGTCACCGTTGGTATAATGCTAATGGCCAATACCATGTGAACTTTGGGATCAGTTGCTGAAGCGAGTGAATAGATAAACGTAGATAAGCGTGAGCGTTAGAGCGTGAGAGTGTGAGTGTGTGAGTGAGTTTGCTGGTTTAATAGATAGATAGATAGATGGTGTCAAAGGATCCATTTTTTTCGAATATGAAGTTAAATGTTTCAGGTGAATCTTTTCATAACTGTATTGTGAGTTTAAGGGTGATTTCATTTTGTAAAATTTGCATTTATTTGGACTGATTACAGTCCAACTTTTGATAATGTCTGTCATTTTTTTTTGTTGCTGCTGCTTCCGGTCTGAGAGGACGCTGGCGTTTTTGTCGCCGCTTTTCAACCGAGACAAAAGTCGAGTTTTAAGTGACTTTTCAGTGCTTATTTATCATTACACTCTACGGGGATTGTCGCTACAGTATAACGATTGCACAGAATTGGGACTTACCTTGCAGGTTGATCTGCCATCGCTGTTGTGTGCCACCAAACAGCTGTTCATCTGACAGCTGACAGGCTCAGCCTGGTTAAATAGCGATTTTTGGTTTGCCTTTTTTCCTGTGTTTTTCGGCTGTGGGACACTTCGTCTGCCTCTGCGCTTGGATCGTTTGGATTACGAGTCTGCTGTATTCCTTGGGAAAGTTGGATTCCAGCCCAGGACGGTCTTCCATCCAGCTAGCGTTAGCCACCGTTAGCCTCTGCTGTCAAAGATGGGGATATGGCAATATTCCTCTGCGAAACTCCGCGACCTGGTCAGCTACTCCATTCCAAACTCCATCGCAGTCATTAAATCCCTTGGACTCTTGCGTCGCCCTCGTTATATCCATAGGGGCTCCCGACGTAAGTTTATCTACTCTGATTCATCCATTCCCTCCATAACGTCTGTGTCTCACTCTGGCTCTGGTGCATTACGTCATCACAACAAAGCCCATGTGCGCGCTCGATATCTCCGCCCACTGGTTTGTGTTGACAACTGTGCACCTCCCACCCAGCCCATGTCAGCAGCTTCATTCATGCTGTTGAATGTTCAATCACTAAACAATAAACCCGGGCTCATTCATGACATCATCAAAGAAAAACACATTGACATCTGTTGTTTGGTTGAAACATGGCAAAAGCCACAGGACTTCATGGCACTCAACAAAGCCACTCCCCCAGGCTATGTTTATCTACAGAAGCCTCGCTTAAAGGGTGGTGGTGGTGGGCTGGCTGTGATCCATCGAGATGACATCCCCATTAAAGAGGTGGCAGTATCCACTGCTACCTCATTTGAGTGTGTTGTGTTCACACTAACTGGACAACGTCAGTTTGTGTTGGTGTACCGCCCACCAAAAAACACCAGTTCGAGCCGGACTGCCTTCCTGTCCGAACTGTCTGAGCTGCTCACCCCTGTGTGTGCTATGTCCCCATCCACATTCTTATTGGGAGACCTGAATGTGCATGTGGATAACAGCAGCTGCCCGTTTGCCACTGAATTTCTGTCTCTGTTGGATTGTCTCGATTTTACCCAACATGTGCGTGGCCCCACCCACAACAAAGGTCATACGTTGGACTTGGTGTGTTCCACTGGCCCGCCCCCCACCAACCTGCAGTGTTTGGACCGGGCAGCGTCTGACCATCACACCATCGTCTTCAGTGTTCCTGGCTCCCTGCCCACGCAGCGTCCCAAACGTACCATCACATTTAGGAACACCAAGACAGTGAGTCCTCCAGCCCTATCAACTTTGATAGATGCCCACCTGGCTAGGGTTTCCCCTGACCCCACGGCTGGTGAACTGGTAGCCCACTACAACGCTGCCCTATCCCATAGCCTGGACTCTCTTGCCCCCAGAAAAACCAGGACTGTGTCATTCAACCATCCTGCTCCCTGGTTCACCACTGAGCTCCGAGCCCTGAAGGCAACTGGTCGACGGCTGGAGAGGCTTTATAAGAAAACTGGCCTCACTGTCCACCATCTGGCTTTTAAAGACCATGTAAAGGCCTACAAGGAAGCTCTCTCCAGGACCATGACCCAGTATTATTCCACCCTTATTGGGTCTCAGCAGAACCACCCCAGAAAACTATTCAACACCATCAATAAACTACTCAGTCCCCTCCCCTCACCTCCCTCCTCTGGTGCCGCTGATCTCTGCTCCAGATTCCTGGATTTTTTCCAGGACAAAGTGGACAACATCCACCAGCAGCTGCAGATACCTTCCACCCCTCTGCAGGCACCTCAGTCGCAGGATGTGGCCCCCTCGGCTGCATGTCCCCCCTTTGCCGCCTTCGCCCCAGTGGAAGCGTGCAAGACTGCTGAATTGGTCACCAAGGCCAAGGCCTCCACCTGCTCTCTGGACCCCATGTCCACAACATTGGTGAAGGCCTGCTTACCCACCCTCTGTCCCATCATAACAGACATAATTAACACCTCTCTGCAATCAGGCACTGTACCCACCAGTCTCAAGATTGCCTCTGTTACCCCCATCCTGAAGAAGCCTGGTTTGGACCCTGATGACCTGGCAAACTACCGGCCGATCTCCAACCTGCCTTTCCTCAGCAAGACACTGGAAAGAGCAGTAGCTGCACAGCTCCATCAGCACATGTCCAACCATAACCTCTTCGAACCCCTCCAGTCTGGCTACAGAGCACATCACAGCACAGAGACCGCACTGATCAAGATCACCAACGATCTCCTCATGGCTGCTGATGTTGGCCACATCAGTATCCTCATTCTGCTGGATCTCTCTGCAGCGTTTGACACCATCTCCCATTCCATCCTCCTCAACCGCCTTTCCACCCACCTCAACATCACCGGCTCTGTTCTCTCCTGGTTCCACTCATACCTGTCCAACAGGCAACAGTTTGTCTCCATAAATGGATCCAGCTCCCAGCCAGCCCCAGTGAACCATGGTGTGCCACAAGGTTCGGTACTAGGTCCTATCCTGTTCACCATCTACATGAGCCCACTTGGTCATATCATCCGCCACCATGGTCTACACTATCACTGCTACGCTGATGACACCCAGCTGTATCTCACCACTACACCAACCACTCTGCTCCCTCCACAGTCCATAGTCAACTGCCTGCACGAAATAAAAACCTGGATGACCATCAATCTACTCAAACTCAACAGTAAGAAAACAGAGCTCATGGTCATGGGTCCCAAGGCGCAGCTTCAGAAGGTTGGGGATTTTCTCCTCCAGGTGGATGGCTGCTCCATCTCTCCATCCACCGAGGTTCGCAACCTGGGTGTCATCCTGGACTCTACTCTCTCCTACCAATCCCACATCAAATCCGTCACCAGATCCGCCTTCTTCCACCTGAAAAACATTTCCAGACTCCGGCCATCACTCACAGACTCCGTTGCTGAAACACTCATTCACTCATTCATCTCCTCCCGTCTGGACTACTGCAACGGTGTCTTGTTCGGTCTCCCCAACTCAGTCTTGGACAGACTGCAGTATGTCCAGAACTCAGCTGCCAGAGTGCTCACTCGTACCAGACGCTGGCAGCACATCACCCCCACCCTCAAACACCTCCACTGGCTTCCGGTCAAGTTCCGCATCACGTACAAACTGCTCCTCCTCACCTATAAAGCCCTCCATGCCCTAGCCCCACAGTACCTGTCAGACCTCCTCAAGGACTACTCTCCTGAGCGCAACCTGAGATCTGCTGACCTGGGGCTCCTCACTATCCCTCCCAGCAAAAAGCGGACCCTTGGGGACAGAGCCTTCAGTGTGGCGGCCCCAACCCTCTGGAACTCCCTCCCCATGGCGATTCGCCAGCTGCCAACATTGGACTCTTTCAAGTCCGCACTGAAGAGACACTTATTTATTCTGGCTTTTGGACAATAACGTGATTGTTTATGTTTTGTTAAGCGCCTTGGGTTTTTTGAAAGGCGCTATATAAATCCAAGTTATTATTCATGTTTTGTGTTTGGAATGTAACTAATTGAGTGACTAACAACTAATCAATAACAAAACTATTGGCATAGTGGCAGTGCATGGAATGTTCTAATAGTGCTATTTTATCCAATAAGAGAGAACACAACAGTTCCACGTACATTTGATAATGTCCTGTTTTGTTTTTCCCTCCTTTTAATGACAGTGAGATTGACATTTGAATTCATTCATTATCTAAGTGGGGAATACCTGATTTATGTCATGATTTATGTTGTTCTGTATGTAAACTATCTTGTTGATTTTTACAGTATGCATTGTGGGTCTAAGGAAAAGTATAAATTGTATATTTTTGTTTTTAAAAATGTTTTAAAGTGGGGAACTGTCATGGAAATTATGAAGTATGTAGTAAAACATTTAATGAACAAAAATGTAAATTTGATCTAAGACTGTCTTGTCAGTCATACTGTGTGACTATTAGGTGTACTGTAACAAATATGTGTACTGTATGTAGTCTAAAGAATCTCACAAGGCTACTTAGTCTTTTAGATGTACCTGCAGCTGTCAATCTAACAGCTGAGTTCTCTCCCCCATCTACTTCACTCTGTCAGCATAATCTGTACTGTGTGAACTATTTATATGTTGCTTTATCTTTAGTACACAGCCTTATAAGAACATGTTTAGAATAGCATCAATGTCAGAATGGACTATAAGAACTGTATGATAATGGTACAGGGGAGGGTTGTGCCCAGAGGGGCTGACAGGACAGGCCAGCTGATTGTATGACTTGTATTGGAAACAGTTCTATACCCAGACCACTGCTGGGGAGAAGGAGCTCTGTACCGAAGCACAAGGCTGAGGGCAGAGAAGGTTTTAGACTTAAGATTGCAGATGCGGTATTAAATGGACTTGTTGCTATTGTCTCTAAATAAATGGAACATCTTCTACTCGTCACCTTGGATTGGACTCATATTTCTCCTTAACAAAGTAGTCACTCGTTACCCCTCCCACGAAAAAACAAAATGTCCTACTTAGGAATCATCCTTGAAGCTAATCTTTCCAGCGAAATGATGACTTCAAAGGTAATTAAAGAAATCAACAACGTACTCGTTTCCTACATGAGGATCGCCCCGATGGTAAATTTCAACACACTGAAGACCATAGCTGGCGCAATCATTCAGCCCCTTTTTGAATACAGAGTCCTCGTATGGTATTGCAACACCCCAAAAGCCCTAAAAACAAGGCTCCAAACAAACAAAAAAAAACGAATTAGGGTCCTGCTTAACCTTCCTTAACGGACTCACCTCACCGCGAGTCATCAGTCAAGTGTGGGGTGGCTCAGAGTAGATGACAGAGTACAGCATCTTGAAATTACAACACCAGAGGCAGCCACAGATCACGTCCTACCCAGAGTAAAAAAAAAGGGTCAAACTCGTTATTTTATACCACCAAAATGTGGAACGCCTTACCGAAGGCCTTAAAGGAGTGTAAATCCCTAACATCCTTTAAACTCGCCCTGAAAAACCACTTACAGGTGGCAGCCACTCGTAACTGGTAAAAACATAAACCTAGCACTTCTTTGTTTTGTTTTTCTGACGATATCTACTTTGTTCTATCTGTCTGGCATTCAATGTTATATGAGATACATAAAGGTCTCCTGTGTAAATAAGCCTTAAAGCAGTTATTAGGATCTCCTTTTAGTTGACCTTGTGCCAGTGAACTGTACTGTCATGAACAGTGTTGCAGTGGCCTTGGGTCGCGCGCCCCCGACGACCCATATCTTTTTTGAGCCGGGGTCTCGCACCCCCCGAAGTTCACACCTCGACAACCGTTTAACAAAGAAACTAGCCTATTTGCATATCAATAGACCGGTATAGTAGGTGTCGAGCGACGTTCGCGACCCCCCAAACATTGAATCACCACTGCACCACTGGTCATGAAACTGTACATTTTCCTAGGCAAACTTCTAACAATCACCCTTGTTTAACCGTAGTACATTGTTTAACCTGACGCTTTACTTCTACTTTGTGCCCTCTGTGTTCCTGCCACAGTATGTGTACTGCCATGCATTAGTACACACAAACCTTAGGATTGTATGAAGAAGAAATACGACAACAACTTCATTATATTCTTCAAGAACCATTCAGATGAGGTAATCTGGGACAGGACATCTGTCAACATACCATCAGGCATGTAGATTGCTTTAACTGTAAGATTAATTCTGACAGTTGATTGCCACTCTGCCAAAGCATTTAATCGCATTAAACAATAGACAATAGACATATTCACACCGCAGCCATCTTGGATCACATGGCAACACGTCAGAGCCTGCTTTACAAACCATTGTAAACAATGGAGCGATGGTCCCAAAATATGAGTTATGTTCGACTTATTTCTTTCAACCAAATTGACAACATCAACATCCCCAAAAGTATTCAAAAGAATGGCTACAGTAACTAGATTGAAGGGTAGTACATCCACGATATTCAAGGTAAGTTAGGTCGCAACGTTACTGTTTACAGACTTGCTATCTGTGCAGTGCTTGCTTTCCCCTCATATTAACTATTTGTTAACAACAAATAAAACAATGTTAGCATGGAAACATCAGCAGCTACAAGTTGCTCATATCTACCGGTACTTACAGCTAACTGACATTACATTGATTAATATTAACATTAATTAATCTCATTAATGTAAGTGCTACTTAGGTTGTTAGAATGCAAGTTATTTGTGTTAGATTGATTCATGATTAACATGCAAAAATCAAAGTTAATATGATGGTGGAGCAACTACTGCACAGACACTGTAGCAAGTATACAGTAACGTTGCAACCTAACTTACCTTGAAGTTGTCATCTGCCCATTTGTCAATTTGGTCAAAAGAAATTGGTTGAACACACCTCATATTTTGGGGGTGCCATAGCATTGGTCCGAAGGTTCATTAGTCCGAATTTGTTAAGAATACTATGCCTAACTCTAACCCTAACCCTAACCTTAACTTCAGTAACCCTAACTAAATTTGGACTAATGAGCCTTCGGACTAATGAACATTTTGACTTGTGGGCAGTCCCCTATTTGGTGACCATCACTCCATTGTTCACAATGGTTTGTAATACAGGCTCAGACGTGTTGCCACCCCATGTGGCCATGTGATCCGAGATGGCCGCGGTGTGAATATGGTCTATGAAGTTCATCCGTGCACTGTGTGACATTACATAGTCCATGAAGTATTTGAGTATACTCTCCACTCTGTGACTGACTCTGTGGCTTAAGTACTGTAAGTAAACCTAGCAGGGCAATGATGCCCATAGGCAGTAGTGGAACAATTAAAGACCGGGCCGGTAAGCGAGCCACAATGATCGGGCCCCGCCGACAACCCCAACCTAGCCTGATTTCAGACTCTGCGCCGAGCTTGAGTCTGACATTGTCCCATTGACAAGAGATTTCAAAGGGGAGGGGATTTGAAATTCCCAATCACAAGAGAACTGTGGGAGGGGTTGTGTTTGACTTGTGTGTACACAAAAACATTCCCCCCTCCCCCTCCCCTCTATGACAGGCATCAAACAGGTCGTTGTCTTTGATGCTAACGAGGTGTGCACAACCCCCCTTTGAAGTTCAAAGGGAGCAATTAAGAGCTTTGGCTGAGCTCCCCCCCTCAACTATTTCTGTTGATTTTCAAAAGTTAGACCACCCCCTCCTCCGTCTTGCATTGATTTCATTGGCTGGTACGCCAAGATACCATATCAAGTTAAGCGTCATATGACAACACCAGACCAAGAGAGTCGAGAAGCTAACCGCTGCAGCCTGCGGGAAGTCTGCATGCAGCATGTCTGCAGACGTGGGTCTGAAGACACGGGTTTGCAGACCCCATACTACTTGACTGCCCCCTAGTGCTTCGGTGACTGTGCAGACATTGTAGTCACTTGGACAGGGCGTTTATCGTGGGCTTGCCCAGGCCTTACGGCCTGGGCATAAATAGAACGATTGCATTCACCACGGCTTCGTAACTCGCGCGGCGCTCCGCCGGCCGCGCGGCCCTGGCCCGCTCTTCGCGGCCACTCGCGCCTGCGGCGCTCGGGGGCGAAGAGCAGGACCAAGGTCCGCTGGCCTTCGCGCCGCTTGCAATGTCGTGGACAATCGAGCGGCTCCGCCTGGAGCTAAGGCTGCCACTGGGAGCAGTAGAGAGGTTGACCTGGGTCTGCAGTGCTGGGTCTGCAAACAGGTCTGCACTGCAGACCTGTTTGCAGACCCAGGTCTCGCAGACGCCTTCCCGCAGGTTGCAGCAGTTACTACTTGAGAGAGTCCGCTCAGAGAGTGGGCGGGTCTATGGGCTGGAGCCAGGGCAAACCCCAACCTCCCTCCCCCCCTACTCCGCCTCCACCGGCTGTGTCAGACTCTGCCTTTATGCCATATATTTATATACAACAATACAGCGACCTAAAACAGTTACAGACCACTATCTGACTGGCACACATAGCCTATACTTACACAATAGTAATAGTATGCACACAAGCGCACGGCAATGTGCATGCAATGATGCCTTGCTTGCTTGTGCATCGCTGCCTGTCTCATTTGAAAGTGTCTGTGGTATATTTTAATTGATACAAAAGGTTTTGAAAGTGCACGGTTCCATTGCAGCCATCACTACACTTCTCACTAATACAGAAAGGGGACCCAATTGCGAGGGAGGGGGACTCCGACAGACAGTCAGTCAAATTGACGGTCATTTGGACTGACCGACAGTCGGAGGCTGACGGCCGGGCCTCCGCGGTCCGTGGGCCCGTAAGCGGCCGCTTATCCAGCTTATCTGGAAGCTCCGCCGCTGCCCATAGGCCTATCTCCTGTTTCGTGAGGCAGCTCGTGTGTACAACTATGGCACACCTCCTGGACATGACACTGTCGCAGGACCCGATTTTTTGGATTTTTTATATTTTTTATATGTTTGTTTGTTTTTTCATATCTTTATGATGACCCCTTCATGAAATGGATTGTCCTGAGTTTTACTGTCAATCCTTTGTCATTTTGCTGCTGGTTTTTACCTTTTTTGAATGCAATATGGGTTAAGCACATGCAACATTCACCTTAACCCATTTAGGCCTGAAAAAAAGTCAAATATTATTCAAAAATTACAAAAACAAATATGTTGCTACATACTATACATGTACTGTCTGTACTTTCTACTTTGACTGTGATCCTTATCATTGCAGTATAGATGGGCGAGATCTCTTACTGCTGGTGCAGGCTCCTTTTTGAACAGGACAGGCTGCAGTGATGCATCATACTTTAGCACCCAACCCTTCCCAACTGGATTCCACTGAAGGGGTTTGGGGACATGACTGTGGCATCATACAGTATACCAGTTTGGTACACAGCCTCTCAGTGGGAGGCAGATATGAGACTGGCATGTCCGTTGTTGATGCAAGAAAAAACAGAGCTCATCAAGACTGGAACACGGCTGGCCCCTATGCCTTCTTTTATGGGCCATAGAGAGTGAGGACATATTGTCTTGCACTTGCTAAAGCCTCTAGTAGACTGAAAGGTTCTCAGACCCTGAAGCTCATATACAGGTATGCTTCTTCAGCTTGTTGAAAGCTGTTGTTTGGCTATTCTGAACAGGCTGCTCCTTGAATCGCATCCGGTCAATGCATGGCATGCTGGAAGACTCACACAAAGCCACTCCCAATGTACCATATCTGAAATATCAGACACTGGGATGCACATGTATCGTTGTCTATCCCCATGACCAGCATGCATGAAAATGGAAGCTGTCCCAAGGAGTTGTCGACTGACATAGTAGATGAGCGATCATCACTTTTCACAATGACGGTGTTGCATTTGAGAGAGGTGGATTGCATGCAGTACCATTCTGTTGTCAGCCTCATCTTGGTTGCTGTACAACTCAGGCAAACAGCAGTCTCCTGTATGGTCAACAATCCTGGAGGAAGGGCGAGCTCCCAGAGTGTCCTCGACCGCAGACACGTCCGCCCGCGGATTAGACGCGTCCTCTCCGCGACGGAACACGGATTAGACGTGGCCTCTCCGCGGACGAGACGCTACACTCCATGGACTTGTACACAATGTGTAGACCTACTGGCTAAGTCCCCGACTCCCAGTTTAACATCCATACAGGAGGACATAACACCTAAACCTAACCTTGACCCTAACCCTAACCTCAGTAAAACTAACGCTGGTGACATGCTAACCTACTACCAGGGGTGAGATGCCGTAGAAGCGCAGATGTACAGCGTCCCCATTCTTTTCAAGCTGCACGCACGCGCGTGCATGCGCGCCGTCAAGATGTGTGACGGCGCGGTCCACGCTTCACGCTTCATACCCCCTACCTGGCTGCTTTGCATAACAATACTCGGGCAAGCTGGCCTCACCTACATCCTCAGTTACACTGTATAAACTTTGCATAACAATACTCGACCTATGGGGCGGCATAGCTCAGGGGTAGAGAAACTGGTATTAGAGCACGAAGGGTATAAATCCCGAAGGGTTCCCAGTTCGAATCCGGGCTCCCCCTGAGTTAATGTCGAAGGGTCCTTGGGCAAGACTCTGAACCCCTAATTGCTCCCGGTGAGTAGGTTGGTGCCTTGCATGGCTTCCTCCGCCACTGGTGTATGAATGTGTGTGTGAATGGGTGAATGTAATGCACAATCTATGTAAAGCGCTTTGGATTAAAAGCGCTATATAAATGCACCATTTACCATTTTACCATTTACCTATTGAATACAGTGTTTCAACTAGCAACTAGCAAGCCGTGCGCACACATCAGCGTGCACGCACGCACGTGAAGTCATGAATTTAGAGTACCCACACTTAACAAATCCATATCACACCACTGCCTCCCACCTAAACCTAACCTTAACCATAACCCTAACCTCAGTAAACTAACGCTGGTGACATGCTAACCTGCCGACGCTTTCGGAGCCCGACGCTGGTGATGCTAACCTGGTGAAATGCTAACTTGTGGACGCACAGTCTTCCCCTGAGGACGCCCATCGTCCTCATGGGAGGACGGAGCGACGCTGGTGATGTTAGCATCACCAGCCCCTCCTGTCCTGGCATCCTCACCTCACGGGAAGACGGTGCGTTACTGGTGAGATACTGCGTGTGCGTTTTTCCCAACGGGTTTGAGCACAACGTTTGGGGGTTGCTGCAATCCTGAGTCTTGTCTACAGCAGAATGATTTTAGTGCTCCCTATCACCGTTGTTGTTCAGGTTACAGAACATTTTGTATTAGTATACAAAATGCTGGCTTTGTAGAGGACAGTGTTACTTGAGGACAGGAGAAAATTATATCAACATAATGTGTTTGGCAATGTATTCTTAATAGGTGTGGTCTACAGGTCTTGTAACATTATTGTGATTCAATACCTAGTTGTGTTGGTTGTGAGGTGTGCAAAATGAACAATAGAAAATACAACAGTCATGCATCATGATTGATTACTGATAGTTCTAATCCATCAGGTATGTAGATTATTGCTTCAACTGTCAAGTGGTAAGATTCTGACAGTTGATTTACTGCATTGGCATAATTTGCACTATGGAACAAAAAATTGAATCCTTCCACTCTGCCAAAGCCTTAACATTAGTCCTATTAACGAAAAAAAAAAAACATCGCATGGATGCACCTGGGACGTATCCTCAGTGATGTAGCCCAAGCTCATCAGGGTTTCGGGTCTCGCAACATCATACCCCTCGCCTGGTAGACCCAGCCGGGGTTGATCAAGTCCCGACTTACGTCCCAGTAGCTACCCACGATCAGTCCCACTAGGGAAAGACAGGACCATTCACTCCACCACTCCAGAACTACTCTGCCAAGACTAGGGAAAGAAGTCTGGCGCTTGGAAGGACTAGGCTCTGTGGATTTACTCCTGTCCGGGCCCCTCCTACGTCTCACCATGTCCACTCCTGCTCTCACCAGGTCCAGGACATGTGCGTTGCACCAGACTTTAGCCCCAGACATTTCACTCAGGAGTGGTGAATTGTTTTTGAACCGCAATGGTACTGCAGGCTGTACCTCGCCCAACGGTGGTGCTGCAGGCTCCGCTTGCGGCTTGAATGGCCCTCCTAAAGGCCTAACCGTGGGTTTGTTGGGCTTCTTCCTCACGGAAGACACAGGCTGGGGCGCTAACCCAACCTGTTCCCGGGTGCCGTCTACATTCCGGCTGTTAAACAATGTTAAAAAAAAAAAAAAAAAAAATAGAACAGGCAGGCAGCCAATTAATCAACTTGGCTCATAGATGGAAATGTCTGCTTTTGTCTTCATGGGGTGACAGGGGAGGGGGGTTGCTTTATTGAGTACAGCGTTAGTCAAGATGCTGTGTTTTTCAAGTTTTGTCGCCACTTTGCAAATGGAGACATGATATGTTTAGACGTGGTGGATTTAATTAAAAGCTGGAAAAAACATGTCCAAATGCTGTGTGAAACATGAGAAGAGCGATGGACATCAGGGACCACTCAAAAAGTCCCTGGGCTTCAAAGGGACCACGACCAGTGGCCGTGGCACAGTCCACAAATACCGTACCTAAAAATATTATTGAACTCAAGTCTCCATGGCATGAGTAATCAATAGAAAAAAAGTCATTGTGGGGGTGAACTACTCCTTTCCTCCTCGTTTTCTCTCAAACCTTTTTTCCTTGGAGCTCCCCTTCTCATATCGGACAAAAGCTGACACCCCTCACACCCCTCGCACAACACACGCATGCAAAACGAATAGGCCTAGTGAAAATATGTACAATAATCTAACTGCTCACAACACTTGTGAGCAGGTCGCAATAATGCAAAGCAACGTTTTGGACTACAAGTGTGGGACTGATATGAGAAACAGGCATATTCTCTTAATTTTGGGATACATCGCTGTTGGTTTGGTGTAGCTATTGTGGATTTTTTTCATTGTTGCCCCTACCCCAGTCCCATGTAACGGTGCACGGGAGCGCTTCTCTGTTACTACATGTCATCTTTTCGACACCCAACTCTAACCCTTATCCTAAACCCAACCTCCGTGCGGTGAATCGCTAACCCTCCCGACGCTCCTTTGTCGAAATGACGGACGTTCGAAAGAGCGAGATTTCCCCACGGTTTTATTCAAAGCAATTCAAAGCGATTCACAATGTTCATTACATTCACCCATTCATAAACACTGACACTCCGGAAAGGGAAGAAACCATGTAAGAGGTTTTGTGTCTTTCTCACGACTCTTCGACTCTAAAGCAGGTTTAGGTTTCCAACCGCTAACATTCCGATTCCCAAGCGGACGTGTACCTCCTGAGTTAGTGCCGCCCCGCCTGCACCTGAGTGTTGCATGTCTATCCAACCCAGCAAGACATGCAGGGTTCTACAACATCATGACTTTATCAACCAACAATGAGAGCACCAACACCCAGACTAGGTATTTAACAGATAGAGAGAGAGAGGGGATTTTTTATGCAACTGTACACCATCATATTTGCAGGTTAAGTCCATGATTGTGCCAACTGTGTGTGTGTGTGTGTGTGTGTGTGTGTGTGTGTGTGTGTGTGTGTGTGTGTGTGTGTGTGTGTGTGTGTGTGTGTGTGGATTGCAATTACAATGGTAATCGATGCCAGCGTCCTCACTTCCCACATTCACACACCAATGGTGCACATTCACACACCAATGGTGGCAGGCTAGCACCCATCCACTCATTGGAGGCAATGTGGGGTTCAGTGTCTTGCCCAAGGACACTTCGAAATGTGGACAGGAGGAGCCGGGATTTGAACCTCCGACCCACGGATCATTGCTCTAAGGACCCTGCCCATTCTACGGGTTTTCGACCCCTGCCCCCACGTGGCCACCTGGGGGGCTCTGGGGCGCCCGCTTTTATATATATTTTCTTTTATTTAAAAAAAGAAAGACAAAATGTAATTTGTCTTTAAATATTAAAAAAAACGTGATTCTGTCTCTTTTGAATAGCTTGTACATGATTATTGTGCAATTGACAGATTGTTAGTGACAGATTGATAGTAATGACATTGGTTCTCAGTTAATAAGGTAGGCCCATGTTTATAAATGGCAGTGGTACGGCCACTTGTACATGTGTGTTTAAAATAAAACATGAATATTAATCTATTGTTATTTTGCTATAGTACTGAATGCACAATAACATCCTATGTTTATACACTTGAAACACAATTTTATACATAAATATACAATATATGTTTTAGCCCCATCCCCACCCTACGAGGTACATCTCCCCATCAGTTTGGGAGTCCCTGGTCTGAAAGCGTTGAAGACCCCTGGTCTATACTGTCTATGATCAACCAGGGCAGGCAGGTCTGAGAAGAGACACCAGACTAACATCGGTCTATTGAATAGACTGACAACGTGCACAATGTATTTTTTGTTTCATAAGACATATTGAGGGGTGTTGGAACAACTCATTGTGATCTTTAAGAATATTATCATTGGGATTGTGGTTACATTTTAATGATCTCAATCAAGCTTTATTTTTGTTCATCACCAGTAAGACTCCCTAATCGGGAGATAAGTGCATGACCGTCACGTTGCATACACAAACTAGAAGGCAATCGTAGCCAATCAGGAACTAGGGAATATACTATTCGCTTAGTGTTTCCATTTCCCTTGTGCACATTTAGTTTTTTGAGCGGTGGTCACACTGTCTCCATAGCGTGGCTGTGTGTGTATCCGTGTACGTGCGCACACACACACACACACACACACACACACACACACACACACACACACACACACACACACACACACACACACACACACACGGGGGGGGGGGGGGGGGGTTGGGGGTCAGCAGGTCACACACACATTTTAAATGCTTTATTTATGTCCACATAGGTACATAGTTTGCATGGACATAAATACTAATAGTGCAAAATTCCTCAGGAGACATTCAGTTACATTGTGACTGTGCACAGCGATCAGCATAACCTTATACAATTACAGCTTGCAACAGTAGCATTACAGTATTACTGTAAGAAAAGAAATAAAGACCATGTCTACCTCATGGGTACAAAAAGCAGCGCCTTCTCCATATAGAGCGGCTACCAATAATGGCAGATATAGAACAATATCTTGCTAACTGTTTGGCCTTCCTCTTTGAGAGACCAGCTATCTGAAGGCCCCTAACCACAAGCTTGTGAACATGTCCCAGGCTGCCAAATATAAACACAAGAAGGTTACACTTGTAGCCTAGCTGTAGGATGGTCTGCTTCAGCTGCTGATATTTCAGCATCTTGGTTAGAAAGGCCTCCTCTAGACTGTAGTCAAAGGTACAGACAACCTCTAGAATGAGCACCTCCCTCCTACTCTCATTAACCAACACAACATCAGGAGTGTTGGCCGAGATGTTAGAGAACACATCTGAATCATCATCACACAGACCAAACATAGTGGGCTTTACAGTAGAGTGCTTATACAGTGATGCAGAGGGACCAAAGGTAGAGCTAATATCTTTTGATAAAAGATCCACAATTCTGTCATGTCTACATATATAAAGCCCTTTGTACGCAAAGCATCCGTTTAGGATGTGAGCCATGGTTTCAGTGATCTGTGTGTGGCCATGGTGTATACAGTGAGGGCTGTGACTGTCAGGAAGCCAGATGGAGAGATTCAGCTTAGTTGGTAAAACCTGCAGTCACACACACACACACACACACACACACACACACACACACACACACACACACACACACACACACACACACACACACACTGTTGAGCAACCTTGCAATGCATGTATCCCTGCTCCACTCACCCAGCAGTGCACAGCCTCCACCTCTCAGTTCACACAGGGGTGATTTTTGAGCGGTGGTCACACCGTCTCCATAGCGTGGCCGTGTGTGTAGGTATGTGGGTGGGTATGTGGGTATGTGGGTGGGTGGGTGGGTATGTAGCCTCATGTGGTGTAGTACCCTTTATGACCACACATGTTAAGGGAGGGGCGCTGTTTTCAGGCCAGGCCAGGCACACACACACACGCACACACACACACACACACACACACACACACACAGGGGGGAAGGGGGGAGGGGGGGGGGTTGGTAGGTAAACCACCGCTCAGTTCACACGGGTGTGATTTTTGGTAAAGCCCTCCAAGCACATAAATGTTTTTGCGAATAATGAAAGAATTTTGTGTTTCCATTAAAAGATTTATGCGCAAAAGCCTTAATGCGCACAAAACGGCTTAATGGAAACGCCACTATTGGCACTTTCTACTTTGACTGTGATCCTTATCATTGCAGTAGAGATGGGTGAGATCTCTTACTGCTTTTGGTGCAGGCTCCCAACCCTTCCCAACTGGATTCCACAGAAGGGGTTTGGTATACCAGTTTGGTACACAGCCTGTCGCACATGCTGTTCAAAAGCATCCTCAGCGGGAGGCAGATACGAGACTGGCATGTCCATTGTTGATGCAAGAATACAACAGAGCTCATCAAGACTGGAACTCGGCTGGCCCTATGCACGTGCAAGACAATATATTGCCGTAAAAGTTTTCAGACCCTGAAGCTCATTCACAGGCATGCTTCTTCAGCCTGTTGAAAGCTGTGGTTTTGGCTATTCTGAACAGGCTGCTTGTTGAATCACATCCGGTCAATGCATGGCATGCTTGAAGACTCTCACACAAAGTCACTCCCAATGTATCTGAAATATCAGACACTGGGATGTACATGTATCGTTGTCTATCCCCATGACCAGCATGCATTAAAAAATGGAAGCTGTCCCAAGGAGTTGTCGACTGACATAGTAGATGAGCGACACAAGTACATCCGTATTATCACTTATCACAACGAAGGTGTTGCATTTGTGAGAGAGGTGGTTTGCATGCAGTACCATTCTGTTGTCAGCCTCCTCTTGGTTGCTGTACAACTCAGGCAAGCAGCAGACTCCTGTATGGTCAACAATCCTGACCTCCTGACCATTTTCAAATCCTCCTGTCAATTTAATGCAATCTTGGTCTTTGCGTCTTGTCTACAGCAGAATGATTTAAGTGCTCCCTATCACCATTGTTGTTCAGGGTTACAGAACATTTTGTATTATTGTACAGAATGCTGACTTTGTAGAGGACAGTGTTACTTGAGGACAGGAGAAAATGATATCAACATAATATGTTTGGCAATGTATTCTTAATAGGTGTGGTCTAACAGGTCTTGTAACATTATTGTAATTCAATGCCTAGCTGTGTTGGTTGTGAGGTGTGCAAAATGAACAATAGAAAATACAACACTTATGCATCATGAGTGCAACTGATCGTTCTGGGACAGAACATCTGTCAACAGTCTAATCCATCAGGTATGTAGATTATTGCTTCAACTGTCATGTGGTAAGATTCTGAGAGTTGATTTACTGCATTGGCATCATTTGCATTATGGAATCCTGCCACTCTGCCAATGCAATAACAATAGTCCTATTGAACAATAAAGTTCACCCACGCTCTGTGTGACATCACATAGTCCATGAAGTATTGAATATACTCTCCACTTACACATAAGTAAAACTTGCTTAGCCATGAGGATCATAAGGTAATTAACCATCTCCTTACCTAATCTGCTGTGGAGGTTCAACAGGTTTAACAAACTTTCAAAGGGTGTACATTGTTTAATTCACAGGCTCATTGTTTTCATATCATAAATATGAACTTTAGTTTAGTCAAAAGCTTGTGTACAATTCACACATGATTATTGTTTACATCTGAGAAGCAGACATAGGCTGTGCCAAGTAGCCAATAACAATATAATAATAATTAAAAAAAAAAGAACAGTCCAACTCCCGACAAAAGGTTGCTCGACCAGTTCCTTGTCCAGGCAGGCGGCCAATTAATCAACTCGCTCATAGGGAGGCCAATTTCTGCTTTTGTCTTCATGGGGTGACAGGGGAGGGGGTTTGCTTTATCGAGTACAGCGTTAGTCAAGATGATGTCTTTTGCAAGCATATCAAAGCTGTGTTGAGCCTTGTTCTTACATGTGCAAAGCAAGGCATAGCACAACGTGGACACAGAGACAGATATGATATCGACGATGCAAAGAACACAGGAGCAAAGAGTTTTTTTAAACTGATCCCTTGGTTTAGCCTAACACTATCTGATTTAGCTATATTGTTAATATTGCTGTTGTAATCGCAATGTTGAAATGTGTCACTATTTTGGCGTCATTTTGCCTTATCTGTAATGCTGCATACTGGACCTTTTTGAGAGTAAAAATACATACATCCGGGTCCCCATCCGGAATCAATGGGGGTAAATGCATTGTAATCAAATGTTTGTCTTAGGAATGCGACAAATACCAAAAAATATTATTGAACTCAAGTGTCAATGGCGTGAGAAATCAATAGAAAAAAAAATCATTTTGGGGGTGAACTACTCCTTTAAGGGACATATTCCTCCAGGTTTTCTCTCAAACCTTTTTTCCTTGGAGCCCCCCTTCTCATATCTGACAAAAGCTGACACCCCTTGCATGCACGCACAACACACGCACGCAAAACAAATAGTGAAAATATGTACAACTAGTAAGACGCCTCAGGGCGACATGCAAATTCAGTTTTGGTCATTTAAAATGCAGCTCAGCACCGGTACAGTTAGGCCGGATTTAGACTGCAGTCAGCCCAAATCCGATTTGGTTGTCAAATCCGATCTTTTGGCCCGAGTTTTCACACAGCATTTGCAAGTGACACAGATCTGATCTGTGCGTTCAGACAGTGTCAGCCCAAAGCTGTCCTGCGGCTACATGTATGCTTTGGTTGCCCTTCTGAGGGGGCAGACCTCCATTCAGAAACACCCCCACTTAGAAACATCCCCATTCAGAAATACCCCCACTGAGGTTAGGGTTAGGTTTAGGTGACACCTCCATTTAGAATAATGTAAGTCAATCTTCTGAATGGCAATGTTTCTGAATGGAGAATTGTTGCCATGCTATCCCCGGGCACAGGTATTTATACAGAATCTCTTCCTACAGATTACTGTCATCAACTTTGATCTTGAAATAGTTTACATTTATCTCTCTTAGAGAATGTTTGGTCCCAAAAAGAATGGATTCTGTTTTACCAATATAGTGACAGTTTGTTGTCAGTAAGCCATGTACGGATTTTGGTGACTTTGAACCGAGAGCTTCCTCAACCTGCAATTTGTCCTCTCTCGAAATCAGGAGTGCTGAGTCGTCAACGAACAGGACAATTTGCAGTTACAGGCAGAATTCATGTCGTTAATGTAAATGAGGAATAGTAACGTCCCTAGAATGCTTCCTTGAGGAACGCCACAGCTCACTGCTAGGGACGAGGACAGGGTTCCATTGATGTCAAGCACTTGTTCTCTTCCTTCAAGGTAGGATTTAATTTAGTTTATTGATGCGCCAAATCCTAGCTGAAGCTGAAAACTGTAGTCCCCCACAGGATGAAAAGAAGGTCACCAAAAAAAGACCCTTGCTCTCTAAACCACTGTTTCTAAACCAGTGTCGGCACCCAGAAGCAGGCACGGGACCCTAATCGGGCCTTGACTTCTTGGTCAACACCAAATATATGGGTCCATTAATTGGCATTATTCAAGATCAAGAATGACACTGACAAATGTGACCCTGTAAATCAAGTCTTATTGTGCTGCTTATGAGTGCACATGTTTGTGTGTGCTGCGCATCTGTTGTGCACGTGAGTGTTAGATGTAGGTTTATCCAAAACTAGATATTCAACTTGATGTTTACAGTTGGAACAAGATACGGTTTGGTCAAATGTATTCATTTCCTTGTCATGCGTCCTCCTCCATCATAGTTTGGTTTTCTTCCTCATACCTTCACTCTTTGTTGTGACTTAAAGGGGAAGACCCACTGGTCATGTATGTCACGTACAGTACATGACCTTTCTATTTCCATTGTTGCACATATCTTGTATCACAACTAATGCACGGCCTAAGACTTTCTCATCATGATAGAAGATTTCTCATCAAGATATCACCACAGTGGAAAGAAACCACAACTGTCGAAGCTACCGTACCAAAACATAGTTTTGGATTGATAAGGTAGAACTGGTAGAACTTGATCTCCTCCTCACCTCAGCTAACCTCTGACAAGCCAGTAATCTCTACAATAACCATATGACACGCAGCCACTCACCTCTGCACCTACAGTAAATTACCCTTTGGCTCATGTAATGTGTGATCAGGGGCGTCACAAGGAGGGGGGAAGTGTGACTGAGTTACTAGGGCACAAGGTGGAGGAGCCTTAATTATTTGATATACTTTAGCTATTGAAAAATAGCAGATCTACAAGCTCACAGCGGGGCACCAAGTGCCGCGCTGTGAGCTTGTAGATCTGCTATTTTTATAAAGTCGTGAAAAATGTTTTCATGTCCCGGATGGCTGCTAAGGAAAGTGGACTTGAGATATGACTACTAAAAATGTAAAATAATACATAAATTAAGCTATTCACATAAAACCAGCAATGTACTCTATTGCTGGTCATGTTTAATATTTTAATAGATAGATGATTTATCATTAAAATCACATTATATAGCTCCGTCCCCAAATCACACTCAACCCTGTTACAAAGTCATTCTCCTCTCTGTAAAAAGTATGAACGTAAGCAATTTACCCCGAGTGAGAGGACATTATGCTCTGATAATGTCCTGTGTTAGGGTGTTGATAACACCCTAACACAGGACATTATCAGAGCATAATGTCCGACCCCGAGTGGTAAATAGCTTTTCTACCACTTTTTCCCTTATACATGAAAGAAAACACATAGTTGTAACTTGCAAGGATCTTAAGTTACAATCATTATTGCCTATAAAACTTCCGCGAGACAGCAGATAGTTCCACCAACAACATCTTCTACTCACCAACAGATGGCGCCAACTCCATACTAATCCATGCGTCTAGCTTACAGCTAAGCTAACGTCAGTTAAAAGCACCGTTCCGGCCGTAAATAGAGGCTGTTCGCTTCCAGAAAGGCATAGGTTCAGAGAAAAGGGGCTTTAAAGTTGGCGGATTGCATTGGATCCAAATAAATCGGCGACGATAGTACGCACGTTAGTAAACATAGGACCGCTGCGACCTTCATTTGTTGGTTGGGGGAAAGGTGTTCCGACTACCTCCTGAAGTCCCCGGATGTACACTGAGGCGCATTGATCTCGGACAAGTCCCCACACAACTTTGCGGCAGTTGTCCTCTCATAACCTCCGGAATTTAGCCAATCAGAATCCAGTATTTGAACACGTGACTCGAAAAAGTGGTAGAATGCCCCTTCAGTGACATCAACAACATGCAATGGCATTCTACAAGTCTTCTGAGCAAGATGCTGCAGAAAGTGGACATTTTCCAACTTTTTACAACTATTTATAGTCATTTATACTTTCATAGTGTGGTCGTAAAGCTTAACAACTCAACCCCGTTACATGAAATAAAGATATGGGCAAAGTGGGCAGAGTGGAATGTCTACCCCAAAAAGTGTTTTTTGCTGGTCGAAGTAAATTTTTTACTTTTGTGATACAACCATTTTTAAGTTAAAGCAAATGTACTCAGGTCTAAACTTTTATATCATGCATGTTGGTGATACTATGTGAATAATTTAGCTAAAGATGAGCCTTAAGCATTAAGCTAGCCAGGTTTTGTCAAAATGGTGGCAGTGGGGTAAGATGAACAATATGCCTTGGGGTAAATTGAACTACCGGTATGTGAATCACCATTCATATTTTTTAAATTGGTTTTAATAGTTTTTCTTACGGTTTAAATAACCGTAAGAAAGGAAATAAGACTATTTGCAAAAGGGAAATGTGTTAAGGAAATGTGTTAAAGTTTAAACTGAGTTAAGAATATCATGTGGGTCAACTTACCCCTTTACTTGGATCAACTTACCCCTCACCTGGGGCAAGTTGAACCACATGACCACTTTTTTTTTAATAAGTCATATTTTTATGGTGATAAGGTAGAACTGGTAGAACTTGATCTCCTCCTCACCTCAGCTAACCTCTGACAAGCCAGTAATCTCTACAATAACCATATGACACGCAGCCACTCACCTCTGCACCTACAGTAAATTACCCTTTGGCTCATGTAATGTGTGATCAGGGGCGTCACAAGGAGGGGGGAAGTGTGACTGAGTTACTAGGGCACAAGGTGGAGGAGCCTTAATTATTTGATATACTTTAGCTATTGAAAAATAGCAGATCTACAAGCTCACAGCGGGGCACCAAGTGCCGCGCTGTGAGCTTGTAGATCTGCTATTTTTATAAAGTCGTGAAAAATGTTTTCATGTCCCGGATGGCTGCTAAGGAAAGTGGACTTGAGATATGACTACTAAAAATGTAAAATAATACATAAATTAAGCTATTCACATAAAACCAGCAATGTACTCTATTGCTGGTCATGTTTAATATTTTAATAGATAGATGATTTATCATTAAAATCACATTATATAGCTCCGTCCCCAAATCACACTCAACCCTGTTACAAAGTCATTCTCCTCTCTGTAAAAAGTATGAACGTAAGCAATTTACCCCGAGTGAGAGGACATTATGCTCTGATAATGTCCTGTGTTAGGGTGTTGATAACACCCTAACACAGGACATTATCAGAGCATAATGTCCGACCCCGAGTGGTAAATAGCTTTTCTACCACTTTTTCCCTTATACATGAAAGAAAACACATAGTTGTAACTTGCAAGGATCTTAAGTTACAATCATTATTGCCTATAAAACTTCCGCGAGACAGCAGATAGTTCCACCAACAACATCTTCTACTCACCAACAGATGGCGCCAACTCCATACTAATCCATGCGTCTAGCTTACAGCTAAGCTAACGTCAGTTAAAAGCACCGTTCCGGCCGTAAATAGAGGCTGTTCGCTTCCAGAAAGGCATAGGTTCAGAGAAAAGGGGCTTTAAAGTTGGCGGATTGCATTGGATCCAAATAAATCGGCGACGATAGTACGCACGTTAGTAAACATAGGACCGCTGCGACCTTCATTTGTTGGTTGGGGGAAAGGTGTTCCGACTACCTCCTGAAGTCCCCGGATGTACACTGAGGCGCATTGATCTCGGACAAGTCCCCACACAACTTTGCGGCAGTTGTCCTCTCATAACCTCCGGAATTTAGCCAATCAGAATCCAGTATTTGAACACGTGACTCGAAAAAGTGGTAGAATGCCCCTTCAGTGACATCAACAACATGCAATGGCATTCTACAAGTCTTCTGAGCAAGATGCTGCAGAAAGTGGACATTTTCCAACTTTTTACAACTATTTATAGTCATTTATACTTTCATAGTGTGGTCGTAAAGCTTAACAACTCAACCCCGTTACATGAAATAAAGATATGGGCAAAGTGGGCAGAGTGGAATGTCTACCCCAAAAAGTGTTTTTTGCTGGTCGAAGTAAATTTTTTACTTTTGTGATACAACCATTTTTAAGTTAAAGCAAATGTACTCAGGTCTAAACTTTTATATCATGCATGTTGGTGATACTATGTGAATAATTTAGCTAAAGATGAGCCTTAAGCATTAAGCTAGCCAGGTTTTGTCAAAATGGTGGCAGTGGGGTAAGATGAACAATATGCCTTGGGGTAAATTGAACTACCGGTATGTGAATCACCATTCATATTTTTTAAATTGGTTTTAATAGTTTTTCTTACGGTTTAAATAACCGTAAGAAAGGAAATAAGACTATTTGCAAAAGGGAAATGTGTTAAGGAAATGTGTTAAAGTTTAAACTGAGTTAAGAATATCATGTGGGTCAACTTACCCCTTTACTTGGATCAACTTACCCCTCACCTGGGGCAAGTTGAACCACATGACCACTTTTTTTTTAATAAGTCATATTTTTATGGTCCTAGACACTTATAATTTCAATTGATAGCAGACATCCTGTAATATGTCTAGATGTTTTGAATTTACTGCCATCTCACTTTTACTTGCTTCCAGGGCAACATAAGCAAAAAGTGGTTCATCTTACCCCGTTCTCGGACATACCTGTTTATAGTGGCATTGGCACAGTCCTAAATCAGCTGACACTTTGGAATCGGGAGCATATCAAAGCTGTGTTGAGCATTGTTCTTACAAGTGCAAAGCAAGTTATATTACTGCGTGGACACAGAGAGACAGATGATATTGACATGGTAAAGAACACAGGTAACTGCAGAGAGTTGTTCAAACTGATCTCTCGGTTTAGCCTAACACTATCTGATTTAGCTATAGTGTTAATGTTGCTGTTGTAATCGCAATGTTAAAATGTGTCACTATTTTGGCGTCATTTTGCCTTATCTGTAATGCTGCATACTGGACTATTTTGGGAATAAAAATACATACAACCCCCTTCTCATATCTGACAAAAGCTTTCAGAGATACACAGAATCGTGGATAAGATGTGCCGGGCATATAGATAGATAGATAGATAGATAGATAGATAGATAGATAGATAGATAGATACCTTTATTATCCCAAGGGGGAAAATCAGTTTGCTCAGAGGAAGCGCAGCAGTATAAGGTTATTTACAAAGTTACAGAGAAGTATGAAAAAGATAAAAGAATAACAAGTTATTCTTTAGTTATTTTGACCTCTGACCTTTAGTTCTCCCACCATTTTGAATTATATGAAAAACTGTAAAAATCTATCTGCTCCAGGGATTTTCGCGCTACGCGCACAAAACCTTTTTTACATGAACTTTGGACTAATACGGTCAGATCTGTCTCGGCGTATTTCTTTTTTAAAGTGACACATTACTTTTTAATAATTCAATGAATATTGCAGTTTTATGCAAATCTTCTGCCTCTAAATCATACATGCAAAGTTACACATTCATGGCATTTGGCAAAGATGTAGAGGGTTAGTCCAAATATCACTGAAACCAATCTTATTCCTATTTGCCAAAGGGGGGGCGCTATATCATTTTGAAAGAAAATGCAGGAAAATTCCAGAAACACTCGCTTACATTTACTCTGATTACTTTTACTCTGAGCCTCCAAAATATGGAAAAATCATAAAAATATTGTGGTATTAAATCATTGTTTAATAAAAGGCACTCAGTGTGGCAAGTACATTACATGAAAAACCCTGAGAAAAAAACAAGAAAAAAAAACATAAATGGTCAATCATGTGTGGCAGCCATAGTGTAGTGGTTAGTACCTATGCCTCATATGTGGAAGGTTGTGAGTTCAAACCCCACGTCAGGTTGAGCTGGTGTTAACATCCTGAATGCCCATGGCATGTAGGCTACATATGTCAGACTCTTTAACACATCGGGTGCCCATGATTCAGGGTTTACCCTTGCAGGGGCCCATCGTCACCATAGTAACCCACCATTACACCTTAGCGTTACTGGGAAAAAGTATCCGTAATCTAAGTAAATGTAATCCTAGTATGTCCTGTTTATTTTCACGATCATGTTTTCTTTCAGTCAGCCGAGTCAGGAACGCTTTTTACCAATCATGGGCCACAGCACGACATGGGGTGGGACTTGACAAAGGGTGAATTCCAGCCATTAAAACAAAAAGTACATTGCTTTGATAACTGGAGCAATGTAAGACCTGATCCTGAAACATGACAGTCGTATGACACGACCATGTAGGACCGGTCTGTAGGCCTACTAATAACCATTCAGTGAATATCTGTATCAATATTATTGCATGCACTTCCTTTCCCACACACCCCCAAGTGGGGGGGGGAGGGTCTGAGGGTCCTCCCCCAGAAATATTTGAACATAGTAGACATAATTTCCTGCGTTCTGGTGAATTTTTGGAGTTTGATACCAAATCCGGGAGAAATCCAGGAGAAATGACAATCATCAAACAGAGACTGCCTCACCACCAAGGGCGCTTTGCTTCCTACGCTACTCACCTTCAGCTCGTGCCTGCAGCAACACAGGCGTGCCAATATTCACGATAACACACACCCTCGGCCTTGTGTAATATTGATTCATTCGATCTTGGTTGGCTAAGATTGACATCTAAAGTGTGCTGTTGTGGTCTGTTTTGAACATTTCAGCTCATGAATGCAGTGTCCAATTGCAGTGAGCAGTGCACACACATTTCTATTGAGTTGAGGAAAAAATTTGACCGCTTTCATTGTCCTATATGGTAGCATTCCTGACTAGGCGGAGACCTGTGCTCGGAAGAGCACTTTCTAGTTGTTCATGCATTTACAACAAAGAGACATAGGAGGGCAGCAACCGCTTGACTGAACCACCCAGTGAGGGAAGACCATGGTAAATCTCTTATCCAGCCTTTCCTTGTCTTTGAATAGACTGCTTGGCCCGAATAATGAAGACGTTTGATAGAAACTGAAGAGACAAGCACTGTCATATATCAGCATCATAAATATATTTCCCTTTCCATTAAACCAAATTCTGTGGAGCCCACAGATTTTCTCTTAATTATTTAAATGCATTTAAAGAGAATATAGCTACATTTCTCAAAACTCCACACAGAAAACTACAGTAAATTTGTTCAGTTCAGCAAAGTGTGTGAACAGTAACTTGAGAAGTTTGTATTGTATGCAGTGCAATGTCATCCAATTCTCTCTCTTCTTCTACGCACGCACACACGCACACACACACACACACACACACACACACACACACACACACACACACACACACACACACACACACACACACACACACACACACACACTACACAATACTATCTTTCACTCATGTGGGTCGTTTACCTTCCAGCACCACACTGAAAATTATTCATCATTTGCATGAAGAAAAATATGAATATGGGGTAGAAATTAGGCATTAGGCCTTTAAAGAAAAGCGTGGCCGCTTAATGAATGAACCTGTCCTGGTCTGAAGCTTGTCCTGTTGGGCCAAGATGAATGTAATGGTGGATGACACCTTTACCATTAGCTAAGCACATGGTGATGTTACTGACATCAACAGTTGAACTGTGGCCAATTATGTTTCTTCCCCATGTGTCTGGTCTTGGTAAGATTGAGTCCTGTCCATCATGATTAATTACTTCAGCCGGGCTGTATTGGCAGCAAGTTTCAACAAACTCTTTGAAAAAGAAAACATGACCTTGAGCAGCAATATATCGATACAGAGAACTGATATGATGGGTCCGATGGGATCAATTACAGTAACCTATGGTACTCATATGCACAAAACTATTTCCCTCTAAGATTTCTTCACAATTGGAAAACAATAAGACATTTTCATCCTGACATCATTGTGCTTTTGAACAATTGTTGATAAGCTTACTTTATATATTGGGGAATTTCATATGATCTTCATTGACCCTGTTATGTATTTCTGCAGTCTAGATTTATAATTCTTGTTCTACAATAAATGTGAGGCCTCTGCATCACCTTGGTGGTGGTCTTTAAAGTGGGTGTACAATTATGGAGTAAAATCTAAACGGTTTACATAGTTTCTACCATTGTGTGTATAGTTTATTTGTGTAAAACGTGATTAACCTTTTGGTTGAGACATTGAGCTCACCATCAAGGTAAAAAAAATGATACAGTCAGCCATATCTCACCCATACCATAGACCTGGGAATAGACATAAATGGTGCCATCTTATTATGAGCATTAGTGAAGACCAATAATATGAAGATATGTAAATGGGTGAAGTGGTCCTTTAACACCCAGAGGACTAACCTCTAACCACCATGCATTCAGGCCTGCTCCAAGAGAAGGTTTCAAATACTTCTGGTACAACATCCAATAGCTTCCCATGAATCATTACTGCATGGGGAATACATTTCTTTATTGTTCATGCATTTACAATAAAGAGACATAAGGGGGCAGCAACTGCTTGATGGAACCTCCCAGTGAGGGAAGACCATGGTACATCTCAGTGTCATGGAAGGTGTAAATCTTTTATTTAGCCTTTCCTTGTCCTTGAATAGACAATATTTGCTTGGCTGGGAATATAATGAAGATGTTTGCTGTAATTTGTATGTTTGCTGTAGTTTTTGTTGTTGCCTTTCAATGAGAAGCTCGTTGTTATTGCTTTTTGTGAAATGTAAAATAAAATAAAAAAATTTAAATATATTGAGTGTTCTTACAGCATTTTCACGATGGCAAACAACAAGTTTCTTTGCAACTCACTAAACATGCACCATATTCTTTGTAGGCTACTTAATTGTTATTTGCAGTTTGTCACAAAACTCACAGGGTCAACAGTTGAAATATCACTTAGTCTATATTAAATGTCCGTGGTCTCATTTTGGTGGGTTCCATATTCAGTCCATTTCTCAAGAAAGAGTTATTCAGATACTCAGACTAGTATCCTGAGTTTGTGTGTAAATCTCATCATCATTTTGACAAACGCTGTACATAAATATATCTCTGTTGGTGTCTTTGCAAATGATATGAGCGACCACTGTGCTATTGCCTGTGTTAGAAGCACAAAATTGCCCAAATCAAAAAGCTTGACTGTAACCAGGCGTTGTTTTAAACATTTCTCTGAGCAAGCTTTTGTGCATGATTTGGCACTAGTTGATTGGTTTCGTATCTCTCTCATACCATCTGTGGATGAGGCTTACTGTTTCTTTCACGACCACTTCCTTGCTCTGGTAAATAAACATGCTCCCCTAAAGAAGGTCAGAATTAAGAATAGGTCTAATCCCTGGTTCTCTAGGGATTTGGCTGATTTGATTCATGACAGAAATAGGAAATGGGCACTTGCCAGAAAGTCTAAGTCCCCAAACGATTGGCTTCTTTTTCGTATCCTCAGAAATAAGTGTACTGCTCTCACCAAAAGGTTGAAGGCACAGTATTATTTATCTCTAACTTCTGATACATCTGGTGTAAATTTCTGGAAAGCAGTTAAATCTCTCCAGCAGAGGGGAGCTGCTGGCCCCCCGCTAAAGCTACGGGTAGGGGAATCTCTTATATGTGACACAAAGCTGATCGCAAATGCTTTCAACAATCATTTCAAAAAAGCTGGGCACATTTTCGATGTACAAAATGCTTCCTCCGCGCCGCAAGGTGCACACGAGGAGGCATTTTCATTAGTAGATTCTAATGTACATTTTGACTTTTCTCCTATTCTGGTTATGGATGTGCTCCGTTCGCTGTCCTCGTTGGACCCAAAAAAGGCTCCAGGACCAGATGGTCTCGATCCTTATCTTCTGAGAATAGCTGCGACAGTTTTAGCCCAACCTATAACTGATATATTTAATCTTTCATTAACTTCTCAGAATATTCCTTTGGTGTGGAAGCAAGCGCATGTTTCCCCCCTCCTCAAGGCAGGTGATCCCCTTGATGTAAATAACTATAGGCCAATTTCTAATCTTTCTGCTCTAGCTAAAATCCTGGAAGCGCAGGTATCTGTTCAAGTTAATCAATTTCTTGAGCATTATAAGATCCTAAACACCATGCAGTCTGGGTTTAGATCAAAGCATAGTACCGTTACGGCTTGCCTCACTGTCTTAGATGACATCAAAGCAGCCTGGGAAGATTCTTATGTCTGCGCAGCCTTGTTTATCGACCTATCCAAGGCTTTCGATACTGTGGATTTGCCCATATTGTTAAAGACGCTCGCAAATATTGGCATGGGCCAAAATGCGATTGGTTGGTTTTCCAGTTATTTGATGGGTCGCTCGCAATGTGTTAAACTGGGTGACATCGTGTCGGATAAAGTTGCTCTGGAGAAGGGTGTCCCTCAGGGCTCTATATTGGGTCCTTTACTCTTTCTTTTGTACATTAACAATATCTGCAGTAAGTCAAAGCACTCTAGGTACCATATGTATGCGGACGACACGGTTCTGTACACCTGTGCGCCTACGCTTGAGTTGGCTGTAAATGATTTGTCGTCTGATTTCATCTCACTGCAGCATGAATTGAGAAGAAACAAATTGTTGTTAAATGGTAACAAAACAAAGGCTGTGTTGTTCACTCCAAGAGAGTATCCAATAACAGTAAATATCTCCACTCTAGATGGTACCCCCATTGAATGGGTGGAGCGTTATAAATATCTAGGTTTCTGGTTGGATAAACATCTCAACTTTAAATTTCATATTGATGCTCTAGGAAAGAAGCTTAAATTCACTTTAGGTTTTTTCTACAGGCTGAAGGCCTGTTTTGCTCGCTCCTCCCGTAAACGATTGGTAAATGGTTTGTTCTTGTCCCAGCTGGATTATGGGGACACCATTTATAGGTTTGCTTGTGCCTCCACTTTGGCCAAATTAGATCCTCTTTATCACGCAGCTCTGAGATTCATAACAAATTCGCCTTTCAGGACTCATCACTGCATGTTGTATGCTGCAGTTGATTGGTCTTCATTGACATCTCGCAGGTTACAACATTGGTTGAATTTTGTATACAAAGCGTTACTTGGGGAGATTCCTTTCTATATTTCCTCCAAATTTGTACTGGTTAAGAATGGGCTAAATCTCAGATCAAATGCCTGGTTACGATGTGTAGTACCTACATTTACATCTGAGGGAGGCAAAAAAAGCCTCTCCTTTTTTGGCCCCTGGTCATGGAATGACCTTCAGTCCAGTCTCAAATTGGCTGTGTTAATTCCCTTGAGAAGTTTTAAGAGAATCACTCTAGATAGATCTACAAACGCTTGTACTTGTTCAGATCTGTAATTAATTTGCTCTGTGATCTCTTCCTTTTGGTACACTGTGCGTGCCGTGTACTGCTACCTGTAAATTGCAAACTAGTTTTATTATTTAGTGTACATTTTGTATTTTTTGTATTTCTTAGGTATCTGTTTGTGTATCATGGATGTTCTATTTTTGTTGTGATGTCTTGTAAATAAGCAAGGATTGTGTAATTTTTTATTTCTGCCTCTTGGCCAGGTCACACTCGTAAAAGAGATCATGTCTCAATGTGTTTTTATCTGGTTAAATAAAGGTTAAATAAAAATAAAAAATCTCTCCATCACATATATTTCCTCCACAATGCACATCCACTGCTCACAAGTTGGGGTGTCACTTTTATACCACAATCTTGTTATTGCTTTTTTTGCTGGCTGCCAGCCACACATGGAGATGTCATCTCCATGTGTGTTTTCCTGCATCAAGTTTCCTATAGTACCACTTGTCTTTGGTATTTCATTTCAGTCTATTCTTTCTTTTTAAATCTTTTCATTGTTATACAATGTCGCAATGAGGTTAGCTATATTCCCATCACAGTAAAAGTACACTTATTGGCACAAAATAGCATGAGATCTGAGGACTATACAGAACATACTGTAAGTATAGAAAAGAGAAAAAACCTGCCCATACAAGGTAATAAAATAAAATAAAAAAATGTTCTACCCTCTATATTCCCAATTTAGTGTTTGAGCCAATTCCCCTTACCCTACTGCTCTACGTGAGATCTATCCCTGCTAATCCCCATAGTAGTCATTGGGAGGGTGCAGACAGCAACGGGTCTCCTCCAGTACCCGAGCCGTCGAGCCACCATCTTCTTTTACCTGACAGTATGAGGAGCATCATCGGGGGGGGGGGGGGGGGCGTAACGCATGTGGAGGTACACACTATCCTCCCCAGTTCCACCCCTCCCTGACCAATGTGGGAACCGTTAATGCAGAGTAGGCCCCTGCAAGCCCGACGGGACCCGACCAGGGCCCGGCCCGGCCCGCCAAAACGGGCCGGGCTTGGGCTCGTTTCGAAACTCACCAACGGGCCTAGGGCCGGGCCCGGGCTTAGAACCATGCTCGGAACATTTCGCGCTGTGAATTTCACACATGACGTCTCTGTGTGTGCGCTTAGCTAGAATGGAGTGTGGTGTGTGAGTGAGTGCTGCCTCCCATAGCCTTCTAGGCTAATAGCCTTCTAGGCTATGGGTTCTATCCGTATCTATAGCAACCGCGGCTCTGATTGGTCGTGACATGAGTACATTAGCCAATGGAGAGCCGCAACGAGCCGAGGGCTTGACGGCTTTTCTTTCTTCTCACAGTCACACAAGTCTACTCTGCGACTCTGCGAACACAGCGAGACTAGAACATTAGGAGCACTACTGCAGTTTCACCCATTTCACCGTCATTTCTCAAATAAATCGCCCTGTAATGATTCCCCGACCTCCCGAGTCCCGTATCAGTTACGGGATGCGTGCGACGATACTCTGTATTTTACGAGATGGCCACGGGCGGCAAGCCGACAATAATATCAATATCTAATTGCTGTGAAGATATACAGTAACATAACAAACGGTGGGTGGAGGAAGATTTCTTGCGTTGTGATGTGATGTGTGTGTAATTACTTGCTGTGCTGTTGTGTTGTGTTGTGTTGACTTCTTTCTTTTAATCAGAGCGCAAGACGAGCACAGCTATAGAGGGCTGTACATACATCTCTCAGTCTCCGTCCTCTCCGACCATAGTTTTCGTCGGAAAGTTTCGACTTTCTGACGTGCGTGCAGCTTTCCGAACTCAAATTAGGAGTAATCCTTTTCAGAAGTTGCAAGAGATGTCATTTTGTAGTTGAACTGGACCTTTCCGACGCAAATTTCGGTGGTCTGTGACAGCATGGACTCCCCTTGAGAGTGTAGCTGCAGCAGCGCGCAGCGCACACAAATAATTAATTAATAATAAGGTGACGGGCTTCGGGCCGGGCTCGGGCTTTAAATAGCAGCACCAAACGGGCCACGGGCCGGGCCTGGACTGAAGTCCACGGGCCAGGGCCGGGCCCGGGCCCACATTTTAGGCCCGTGCAGGGGCCTAATGCAGAGATAAAAAATCTGTCCCTCCCCAATCAACTTCCCTCCTGTGAACACGGCCAATTGTGTTTGTTGGAGCGCCCGGCCAAGCCAAATGCACCATGAAGCTAATACTCCATGGTGGTGGACAGGAAGTTTAACCTGCACCACCCAGACACCCCAATAGTGGTCCCCCCTCCGGGTCTAAAAAGGTGTTAGGCTGGTCTTTTCCTATTAATTCAGGTATTCTGAGTATGCAGATGTTATTTCCACGACCACGTGACTCGATTTCGATTACTTTAGCATTCATTTTAAGAAAGCTATCTTCCATAGCCACGCACCTACAGTAGCATCCAGCTCCTCAATCTTGTCGCTGTATTTCGTTGCGTTCTCCTCCAACGTTGGCTCTGGTCGGAGATCTGGATCTGCACATTGTCTATTTCCGTCTCGAGAGCCGCAAAATAGACGTCTTAAATTCAGTAGTTAAAGATGCTTTAAGCTCGTCAAACCGACCAAGGACGATAGCCAGGTCCGCGTGGAATAGTCTCTTGTGCCTTGGCACATTTGTGGTTTCTTTGGGTTTGACATTCTACCAACTTTGTTTGGTTCAAAATGAAAAGAAGGTGTAAGGGGTAGGATCGATGCACTTTTGTTGAGTTTTAAGAAAAAAGTGTTTTTGTTTCCTGACCTCAATTACAAAAAAGAAAAAAAAAAAAACCCTGACAAGAAAGGACACCGAATTTGAGACCTTTATAAAACACTCAGCTCAGGAATATAAAAGAACACATGTCACATATTGTTTTCTGCTGTGTTGCTTTTCGGTGTGTGCGCTGTATAACATTATAGAAGCATAAAGAGCACAATTTACGTTTCTGAACTAGCTAGTACCGCGAGACTCTCCACCATTCCCTGTCTGGAATCCAAATCTCACAATATCTCCGAGACAGAAACAGCCGCCGCCGCTGTTTAGCTGCCTCAATAACATTATGTACCGTGCACATCGAAAAGCAAGTGATTGTAAAAATACCTGTGATATGTCTTCTTTTATATTCCTGGAGCGATTATACAACAAAGCTCTCTATCGTTCCGAATATTTTTTTGTTCATGAGCTGTCCCAGCCGGCGCTCATAGACGCTAATGTTATTCACCGAACTTCCGGTGCCAGTTCCGCCACTGAAAGTGTCATGGCGGATAGGCGTGGACACCAACGCGTCACCGGGTGACTTCTCCTGCTCTGACACTTCTTGGGTTACACCAGCATACTAGGAATCTGATTTTGGCTGCATTAAAGTATTCTTTCAAGTTCGGCATGGCCATTCCTCCCTTGTCCTTGGGCAGCTGCAGAGTTTCGTATGTGATCCTGGGTCTCTTACCTGTACCCTTACCCCCCATATAAACTTTGATACTTACTATCAAAACCTCCACCGGCTGTCAGTCTGTCTGTCTGTCTGTCAGTCACATCACACGTCATACTTTTCGTCTACCAGGGGTGAAAGTGGTTTGACATTTTTGCCGGAACTGTCCCAAAATTGTTTTTTGGGAGGCTCTAACCCCCAAAACCCCCAAAATGCATAGAAAACTGCATTCTGGCACAGTTATACACACAATAAAAACACTACAGGTCCTACACCTGAATTAGGCAACGGCATTACACTTATTGTAACATGAAACATGATTGAAATCCTAAAGGAAATATCTATAATAAGCCTCTTCATAATTTGTTCATTGTTCCATACAGAAGGGTAAGCAGTAGGGCTAGCAGATTATGGTTGGTCACTGTACAACAACATTTTGTTTAGTATATCCACATAAACACATACAGTATAGCAGCATCAACAAAGAAAGAAATGCTGATAGAGCAATATTATTCTATCCTAGTCAAGTCACCATATCCTGCTCTCTTATTTGTTGTCTCCCCAGGCCCCCACACACATGTAAAGCATGTTTGAAAGATATAAATTCCAGATAATACAATATATTATTATTAATATTATTATAACCAGTTGTCTAAAGTAACTAAATACATTGACTTAAGTACTGTATTTAAGTACAGGTTTTAAGTATAGGCCTAGCCTAGCCTACTTTACTGGAGTATTTCCAATACTTTAATTCTACTCCACATCTCCCATTCCCAACGAGTCTGTGGCCTTAAGCTAGATGCAGAATAGAATCATGTTGGTCTATTCTGCATCTAGCTTAAGGCCGCATCGCATGCAGGCCATATGCAGGCACAGACATGACGAGTCGCTCTGTGTCAAACAAACACTGAAACACAAACGGCATGGATTACACTGACCTACACAAACCCACGGGAATAATTTAGAAGCACTTTATCAGAAAATATAACTGTATGTTAATCTGACTTGAGTAGGCTATTGTTTTCATGGGATTTTGACAGCTGGCTTCTCCTCTTAACGGAACGCTGTTCCGGCCCCAAATGTTTTAACAGAACGGGGGTTCCAGCTCACATTTCCTATTTGGCCCCCTCAAAAAGGGGGCTGTACTTTTTGGGAGGCTATATTCTATTGAGACTATATATATGAGGTGGAACCATGAGGTAAAGTGGTGCTAAGATTGGAACGATACAGAGAGGATTACGATTGACTCTACATGGTTCTCATCGTGGTTCTTAATATTCTCTGTATCGTTGCAATGTTAGCCCAAAGACAATGCCCCGTTGCCAACAAAGGGCATTTTGGTATTGCATCTGAAATGGCTTGGAATTAGAGACAGAAAAAACATGACATTTCAATATCCGAGTGGTTGTTTAGGCTAAAACCTGTATAAAACCGTATTATGGACCAATATTTATATAAAATATAGGCCTATATTTTGAAAAGCATGGTGTGGCCCCTTTAAGGATTGACCTCCTTTAAGAGAAAGGGAAACATCCCTCTCTCATGGAAGGAATCCACATTTATTAAATGTGGAAATGATGGAAGTTATACACTTCCATCACCTCAAAAACATTTGAAAATGTTATGACAGATTTGATAGAGGAATGCCAAACTGGACTTATCAAGGGAAGACAAACACAGGATAACATAAAAAATCTTTGCTTTATGGGTGAATTCCAGGAGTTTGGCATTGCCAGATCTGAGGGGGCGGGAGGGAACATGGGGTTTGACGAGGTCAGAGAGAACACAGGGTTGTTGAGGGCCTTGTAGGTGGTGATCAGTATTTTGAAGTCGATTCTGTATTTTACTGGGAGCCAATGGAGGTCGTGGAGAACTGGGGTGATGTGGTCTCATGATCGGGTGTTTGGTGAGGAGGCGGGTGTTTGGGTATTTTCTGGTATCAAATATAGTTAAAGGTCGTCTTGAATAATACACTGAGACTTAGGAATAGAGATGAGTATAATACTTCGGCCTTTATTCCAATCTAGACAAAGTACAGAAATAGCAAAGATGCGACACATAAACGGCTCTCTGTGCATTCTATCCCCTCTCGGTGCACCGATTCCAACTCCAACTGCTCTCCTCCTGCATCTCATTTTATGCCCGTTGGAAGAGAACACACAAGTACACGTCAAACAATATCATTGGTTGCCTAACATATTTCGTCGGATACTCATATCACGCCATCTCACTCCAATTGGTTTATAATCCCTCCTTGTCATTTCTCCGGTCCGGTTTCACACGGGAGAGCATAGGTCGTACAACGTGACTTGAGAACATTCAACTGTCCTTTGGTTTTCTTGGTAACCCCCCATATTCCCCATTTTGAGCATTCAGGCCTGGTGTCATCCACTTCCATATAAACTGCAATAGGTGTCTTGATGTAACCAAACTCTATGGGGCTGTTAAGTCTGACATTATTTTGTAGGCAGAGGAGAACTTTTGGCCCCCAAAAAAGCGAATCTTTTTACTATTTTTACTATTTACACATTTTTCTTCTCTTTGTTGTTGAAAGGAAAGTGGTAGAATTATACTTTAGTCGTTATTTTTGTCTCGGATCTGTTGAAATAGCGAGGGACAGATATTGTCAATAAATCTGCTTGGAGGTCTGACTACAAAATGATGTCACTGCTTAAAAGCCCCATAGCAGGCTCACTGGCCTTCCCCCATTTGCCTGCTAATTACATATACCGGCCTACAGGGGGCTCCAAAGACCCCTACAGTTCACTGCGTCTCAAGTCCTTAAATCAATCCTATTTCCTATTTCCTTGCTTGTATGTTAGTCCCTCCCATTGAGGAAATAGAGAAGAGGAGACGTCCCATTGGCCATTTCTGATGACAACATCACAGGTGATAGGCCAACTCCCAGTGGGCGGGACTAACATACAAGGAAATAGGAAACAAGTGAAGGAAATAGGAATTATTTAAGGACTTGAGACTGCTGGTCATCACGAAGGAACTCTAGGAGCCATCTTGGTTCTGGCTCAATTTAACCTGACAACAGAAACAGATAGGCAACCAATGTGACAAGTAAACTGGTTATACATGCATATATGAAACCAAACGATTATATGTTTTCCTTGTCAACACTTTATCTAATAGGGAACAGGGTATCCTCCTGCAAACCTATGGAGGAGTGGGATGTAACTACTTATAAATGCAAAGCTTGATTATAGTGCAATGAAAAACCCGTAGTTTCGACCTTTACCAGGTACGTGTCAACATACTCCCCTTTTGTTCCCTCCCCTCAGGTTACGATTTGACATACTTTACAATGTCCCAGCGGAAGTAAAAGTCTTCCGCTTGCTTCCCCAATTTCCTTCAATTAGGAATGTTCAGGTCCACTTTTAATAATTCACCCTGTTCTGGCCTCATACCAATGTCTTCTCTACAGTTTTATCATTGCAGTTGCGTGTAGCAGTAGCTAGCTCAGAGATAGTTCATCGCCCCTCATAACCCTGGAAACAAATTTGGTAGTTATGAGTGACAGTAATACTCGATTTCATGCCTGGTCATGAAACCACCGGAATCCTTTCTCGTTCGATAACCTGTTGATCCGTTTAGCTTTTTAGAGTTGCCAATTCTCTCCTCATGGCCTGGCCATCTAATAATTCACCATATTCAATAATCCTAAAGAATATTTCTCAATTAAACGTATGTCAATCATGATTAATTAATCTTACTCTAATTCACATTGATATGGTTAAGGCAAAGGGTTCCACTAATTAATTCACATGTTCACAGTTTCCAGTTACACTACATCCACTTAATTTTCCAGTTAACTCAATTTCCAGCATAACCTTCATTCAACACATCCACTCTCAAAATAACAAACAAAATAAAAGCAACATACTTCTTAAACCACACTTCTTCTTGGGACAAACTCCTTCTTGGACAAAACAAAAATTACTCTCATGCAAATTCAAATTCCAGTTTTCATCTTTTGTAAAAATATGCTTTCACATTATTCATTGTTCACATTATTGATTTTTCACATCTCCACTTCCATATAAACTGCATTAGGTGTCTTGATGTAACCAAACTCTATAGCAGGCTCACTGCGGCCTTCCCCATTTGCCTGCTAATTACATATACCGGCCTACAGGGGGCTCCAAAAAACCCTACACGGGCAGCAGAGTTTTGCACATATTGCAGTTTCTTGAAAACTTTGGGGTGGCACCGTAGAGAAGGCTATTGCAGCAATCGAGTCTGGATGTGATGAAGGCATCGATGAGTGTCTCTGCAGCAGTTTGGTATAGTGTGGGACGGAGGCGGGCAATGTTTCGGAGGTGGAAAAAGGCTGTTTTGGTAATGTTGTTGACATGGGATTGGAAGGAGAGGGTGGGGTCCAGGATGACACAGAGGTTGCTGGTGGAGGCCTGGAGGGAGTGATAGTGGAACCATCAATATTGAGGGAGAGGTTCATGGTGGAGCGGGTGAGGGCTTTGGGACCAATAATGATAATTTCAGATTCATTGCTGTTGAGTTTGAGGAAGTTTTTTTGCATCCATGTTTTAATATCAGTCAGGCAGGTGGTGAGGTGGTCTTAGGGGCAGGGCTTGGCGTTGGCCACAGGCTTACAGCGGTCGACCACTGCCCGAACCTCTCCGGTCTGCACCCCATTGTACTTGCCTACAATGGAGGTCGTCCGGGTCTTCCCATTGCGGTAGGTCCGACTGAGGCGGGCCGTGTAGGGGATGTCAGCCTTGATCTGACGGCCCTCCATTCGGACAGTACAGGAGTGGTTCGGTGGGACGGTGACTTGCACCTCAACAGAGTGGGTCTCAGACTTCCTTTTAGTGGTCCCTTTGTCAAACTGCAGCGTCTGCTCCAACGTGACTTCAATATTCGCGGAGCCGATGAGGGGGATCCCGGCAGTGATGCCAGTGGTGACACCCGCCGTGGTGGAGGTGCCGATGTTCCAGGAGTTTTCCACCTCAGTTGTCTTGGAGAGAGACACGGTCTTCACCACAATCCGGCACCCATTGTTGGTCACCTGAGATCTGCGCATGGTCGCTGGTGGCTGCCGGAAGATCTTTGCCTCATCAATTTTGTACTTGACATCAGAGATATGCTCACTAACGGCATCCTTGTTGATGGTCAGTACCTGATATGAATGATACCAGTACTCCTTACCCTCCCAGGGGAGGTAAAATGACTTGTTCCAAACATCCACCTTACCAAGTCCATACTTGTTTTTCCCCACATACCACTTGCGACTTCCAGAACAGGTCTTGACAGAGTGTCGAGGCACCTTACCGTCGGAATCCCACTTCCACTCCAGGAACTCAAAGTTATCCTTGTTGATCAGGATCTTGAAGGAGCGGCTGACCACCTCGCGGGTATTAGAAGGGTAGTGGCAGTAAGGACCCAGTTTTGGACTGTAGAACCCAGAATGACAATCTGACATGAATGTGGATTTACAGACGTAGTCTCTGCGGTGAGTGTAGTGGTTGTAAATGGAAACAGCATCGTTGGGGAGGGAACCGGGCCAAAACACCCACTCCAGTTTGACATTGTCCTCAAATATTTTCTGCTCGGCCAGCCCCAACAGGGCTAAGAACACCAATGCTGACAGCTTCATCTAGAGACAGTCAAAGTGAGGAAATCAGTCTTGATTATTTATTTTTTTCCATAGTCCTAGATTAAGGAAGTTAATCAGTTTTCAAATAATGCCAAATGGTAAATGATAAAAATCTGTCATTGTGGTCTACACAGCTGGGAGAGTGTTTTCTGCAGGTCTTTCAGTCCGAGTGTATCAAAGGGTGCGTTCGGAAATGCGCACCGGGTCGGGTTAGGGTTGGGGTTAGTTTTAGGGATAGTTTTACTGAGGTTAGGGTTAGGGTTAGGGTTGGGTTTAGGCATAGTTTTACTGAGGTTAGGGTTAGGATTAGGGTTGGGTTGGGTTTAGGCACTCACTACACTGACTGAGCACACACCCGGTGCGCATTTTAGAACGCACCCTTTGATACACTCGGACTGAAAGACCTGCTGAAAACTCTCTCCCCTACGCATTACTTTAAAGGGATCCCTGGCTAATATGACAAATATGCCTTAATACATTATAATTGTGCTCTATAACTACAATGTAAAATTAAATACACCTCAATTATTTTATTTCTTCTAGAAATAGCTAATCTTTCACTCAATAGGGGAAATGCCTGTCGCAAGTTGATGATGTCATAAATGTCATGTGTGATCTATTCCTATGGAATTTATGGCATGCATGTGCAAATAAAAACAAACATAATACTTCCTATGTTTAATTTGAGCAACAAATCAATATTTCAAATCTGTTTGTGTTTATTTTCTGCCATAAATTCCATAGCGATAAATCAGACATGACATTTATGACATCATCAACTTGCGACAGGCATTTCCCCTATTGAGTGAAAGATTTAAGGTGTTTTTAATTTTACATTGTAGTTATATAGGACAATTATAATGTATTAAGGCATATTTGTCGTATTAGCCAGGGATCCTTTTAAGCTATATTGAATTTACCACTAGGATGCCATGATATGATGCCATAGATATGTGTTTTTATGAATGATATGACATATTTAATTTTGAAATATTATAAACATAATATTTGATCATAAACCAATAAGATAATTCAATGCCCCAGCATGTGCATAAGCCTCTCCAACTGATCCAAAATGACGCAGCACGACTGGTCTTCAACCAGCCAAAATTCTCACGTCTCCCCGCTTCTCCGCTCCCTCCACTGGCTCCCGGGATGCGGCCCACATTGAATACAAAACACTGATGCTGACTTTTATAGCAGCCAAAGGTATGGCTCTTCCATACCTCCAAAACCTGATCAATCCCTACAACCCCACCGTTCACTCAGATTAGCCAACAAAGGGATGCTGACAGAACCCTCACTAAAAAAAAGAAGAAAAAAAGGACAAAAATTCACTTGTCCTAGACAATTTGCCCTCCTGGCCCCCAAACTGTGGAATAAACTCCCTGTTGCACTTAGAACTACAGACTCACTCCCTAGCTTCCGCCGTGGACTGAAGACTCACCTCTTCAGACTCCACCTAAACCCATAGCACTACTGTAACACTCCCCTTCCCTCGATGACCACACATGAAGCTAGATACCGTAGCATTTTTAGGTTTTTGATTTTTTTTTGTACTGATTAGGTGCGTGGTCTACCTATGTTATTGTTTTTCTAGATTGATATTCCTATGCATTTGTTATATTGTTGTTGTTACTGACACATTATCTTGCTTATTATATTGATGTATTACCTGCTTATTGTAAGTCGCTTAGGATTAAAAGCGTCTGCTAAATGCCTAAATTGTAAATCTTTCTATCTCTGTCAGTTACACAGAAATGTAACAATACTGATTCGTTCTGGATATTGACTTCTGACTTCCACACGTTTAAAGGGATCCCTGCATGGCTAATACGACAAATATGCCTTAATACATTATAATTGTCCTCTATAACTACAATGTAAAATTAAAAACACCTTAAATATTTTATTTCTTCTAGAAATAGCTAATCTTTCACTCAATAGGGGAAATGCCTGTTGCAAGTTGATGATGTCATAAATGTCATGTGTGAATTTATGGCATGCATGTGCAAAAAACAAAAACAAACATAAACACATTTGAAATATTGATTTGATGCTCATTAGGAAGTATTACGTTTGTTTTTATTTGCACATGCATGCCATAAATTCCATAGGGATAGATCACACATGACATTTATGACATCAACTTGCGACAGGCATTTCCCCTATTGAGTGAAAGACTAGCTATTTTTAGAAGAAATAAAATATTTAAGGTGTTTTTAATTTTACATTGTAGTTATAGAGGACAATTATAATGTATTAAGGCATATTTGTCGTATTAGCCAGGGAACCCTTTAAGTCATATTCCTTGGCTCTTGCAAGCAATTCTATCTCTAGCACAGCAAGCACAGACCATTCTAAGTAATTACAGAGTTATAGAATTCCATTATCATTATGCACTATCTCTCTCGTGGGCCTAATACACACAACCCTGAGAGCTAAGAATACATTGTACAGGCAGTGCACTCACCGTGAATCAGTTGTCCCCCAGTGAGTCTATGTCTTGTCACCACCAGCAGGTTTATATACAGTATGTAACAGGGAGTCCTGCCTCCATTCAGGGTTCTGTGTCCACGCCCAAATCACACAGTTGTAAGTAGTCACTCATTACCTTTCCCTACTTAGGATGCAATTTTTGAAGCTAATCTTTCCAGCGAAATGATGACTTCAAAGGTAACTAGAAAATATTGTTCCTTCGAAACAATTGTGGGCTCGCTTCAAGCCAGAAAACAATGGCTATAAAAGTACAAAATGTCAAGATCGCAGGCAGTGCTCTCTTTGACGTTACTGACGTCAAAGATTGGTCCATTTTGTTCCAAAAATGTGTTGTGCAAAAGTTGACCCGCTAGTGGCGCTATAACAGGCCAATGTAAGAAGGGTGGTATCTGTTCCTTGACCTATTGGGAATGTGCTTGCAAGATTTCATGCACATTGCAGGCTGTGTTCATGATTTGAGGTGTTTTTGGCTTTGGCCACTTTATCGCTGCTTGCAGCTATATTTATTAATATTATTATAATTGTTTTGTGTGTATGCACTTCATAGGCATATTAGATAAAGGTCCTTAGATTGTGTTTAGAATGTTTCATGCAAATTGCTAAAAAAAATCCTAACGGGTTTAAGCGTTTTCACAAACTGCTCAAAATGATATAGCGATATTTTCTGATCTACGGTTCAAGAGTTACGGGGAAAAACGTAAAGTGGGCCGTTATAGCGCCACCATGAGGCCGAGTGATGTAATTATTTTTCTATTCATTCTTAAAATTATTATGAATCTCCTCTCCAAGTTTTGAAAATGTAGCCCTTATGGTTTGCGAGAGAAAAATACTTGAATGTGACTTTTTGCATTTTCCCATTCTAAGTCAATCCGTTACCATAGCAACGTAATTTTCGTTTTTTGCCAATTACGTCACCATGGTAACACGGATCGGAAAGAAAAGTAATAGCCCACCATTCCCGGCCGAGCCGCACGTTTTGATGTATATACTGTATTGCAGGGGTGGCGTAAATGGTGCGGCACTAGTTACGTGCCGAAGTTTTCCTGAGCGAGTACAATAAGTGTTTCTGCCATTGCATGGCAGGCACACTTAACTAGAATTGACAGAGTCAATTTTTACAAGTGTGCCTGCAGCTCGCTAAATGTGCAACCTTGTGTAGCGGTTTGGACGGTGAGACAAAACGCCAAGTTGTCTGTGTTTCGTTTTGAGAGGGTCGGTCCCCCTGAAAAACGCGTTCTGGCACGAAACGGTTACGTTTGGCGCGTTTGTGACGCCTCCTATGGGTTGAAGTGGAAATGCTTTCGGGGATCTGTTGAGTATGCCACCCGCGACCTGTGGTTAAAATTCAGTGTTGACTCGAACTTTTGTTCGTGATTTATGGCTATTTTTTGCCAAACGGGCCTCTCCCGCTAAATTAGGCAGCCCGTTACGAACGAACGGTATGGACTATCGAAATATCCCTTGACTATGTTCATTGCCTGGGTTCATAGATCATGTGTAACCATTTTTGTGACATTTGACGAAAATATGTAGGAAAAGGAGCAAAAAGTGATGCGCGGAAGCAGGGATTGAACCCGGGACTCCCACTCGCCAGTCCAACACGCAACTAGTCATGCTAATAGGGCTGAGCCCGATTAGCAGGGCTGTTGTCGCTGGTTCATGGCTGGTACTAACTGTGGAGGCTACAATCACCCCCCTGATCTTTGGAGCGCACCTTCGCGCTTCACACTTCACGCCGTGGACCGGCGCACACAACGTGGACCTGTCCCTCACGCGAGGATATCACGTTCCTCATCCTGCCGACAACGCCAGATTGTAGTGATGCGCGGAAGCGGAGATTGAACCCGGGACTCCCACTCGCCAGTCCAACGCGCAACCAGTCGTGGTTGCCATATAGTTAAATGAAATCCTAATGTTGTGTATCTGTCATTTCAGGCAATATAGGAGAACATGCAACAGTGATGGGTGGAACGAGCATACTTAAGGACAGCAAGGACTAACCCTGTGTTGAATAGACTGTTTGACTGTTTTTGACTTTGACCTGAGTTACTTAGCTTTATTGTTTAAAGGAGTAGTTCACCCCCAAAATGACTTTTTTTCTATTGATTATTCATGCCATGGAGACATGAGTTAAATAATTATTTTTTTGTATTGAAACATTCCAGACAAAAAAAATGGATTATAGTACAGCCCCATTGATTCCGGACGGGGACCCAAATGCATGTGGGTCCCCATCCGGAGCCAATGGGGGTACATTTATTGAAAGCAAATTGTTTTAGGAATGCGACAAAAAACTAAACATATTATTGAACTCAAGTCTCCATGGCCTGAGTAAAGAGTCATTTTGGGGTGAACTACTACTACTAGGGGTGTGCGATATGACGATAATTATCGTCTCGACGATACAGCTTTGCCACGATAGGCCATTTCAGAATATCGTTTTGCTCGTGATACAAACAGTCATTTAGAAAAGGCTCTGGATATACAGCGAGTGCACGTTCCATGAGTCGCAGCTCGATTGCTTAATTTATACTTCTATAGTATGGTGGTATAATTCGCCAAAAAGAAACAGATCTACAAGCTAAAAACGTGTCGCGGCTCAACGTGTCAATAGCTTGAGGATCTGTCCCCTTGCGGCCCCTCCTCCCCTGGGTAGCACGCATGCACTACACAACAAGAACAAGAAGCTGCACCACTGGCCCGCGATTTTAGTTTCACTTTCACAGGACTTTGTAAAGCAGTGATGCAGCTTGCCCTGCTTTCAGTGAAGCATATTTTTAATAATGGATGCATTGAACTAACAGGACGCAAACAAACTACTTTATCCGTCCTGTTATCAGTCATTTCACTCACTGCAAAGCTGAGCTGCGTGATGTGCTCACTGTGCTGGTCGTCTCCACTCCACAGAGGTGATTTAGATCGCCTTGTAAATCCATTGCTTCTGTTTTTTTATTAACTACAAACAAGTAGCAATTTGTAAAGTCATTTGTTGTCTCCACCAGCCGAAGGCTTGGGGGAGAGTATGTTTTAACCTTCGTCCGTCCGTCCGTCCGTCCGTGCGTCCGTCCGTCCGTGTGTCCGTCCGTGTGTCCTCACAGTTTGTGTGCAGCTAATCTCAGTCGCCGTTGGCCCGGTCGCTGCCAAAGTGAGCACACACATTCCCTGGATGCCAATCTAGAACCTCTGCCCTAAATTTTTCAAATGGGCCTTTTCTAGCGCCACCTAGTGGCCGATGTTCACAAAACACATTTCTGTGCACTACTCTTACAGATTTTGTCAAAAAATCCTACAAATCGGTAGGCAGCATCTCGACAGTCATGTGATCGACACAGATCTGTCCGATTTTGCATATTCCATCCGGATTGGCTAAGATTGGCTTCCAAAGTTTGTAGGATTGAGCCGTTTTGAACAAAATGCCTCAAATCCCAAACGCAAAGTGCAATTATCATGAAATCGCGCGCACACGTTCCCACTAGGCCGAGGAAGAAAAGCCACTTAATTTTTTTTAAATCAGCCTCATGGTGGCGCTATAACAGGCCGATTTGTGGTTTTACCTATAACTCCACCGATTCGTTTCAAACTTTGTAAGCGCACTCCCTAGAGGCTAAGGATAAACCTTTGCCCTGCATTTTTCACACCAGCCTTTTATAGCGCCACCTTTGGACCGACTTATGTAAAACACATTTTTGGATATTACTCCTTGTGATTTTATCCAAAAATCACGCAAATCGGTACACAGTATCTCTATAGTCCTGTGATCAAGTCCGATCCGTCTGATATTTCATATTCCATCCTGATTGGCTAATATTAGCTTCCAAAGTTTGCAGGATTGCTCCGTTTTTTTACAAAATGCTTCAAATCATCAACACAGCTTGCGATTACCGTGAAATTTGCCACACATATTCCCACTAGGTCAAGGAACAAAAGCTACCTTTTTTCACATTAGCCTGTTATAGCGCCACCAGCAGGTAGCCTTTAGCAAAACAAATTTTTGGAACACAATGCTTCAAATCATGCATGCAGCGTCCGATTTCCTTGAAAGATCTATGGTGAAGAACATATGCCACCCTTTTTACATTGGCCTATTATACAGTAGCACCACCAGGACAGACAGCCTGGTGGAGACCTGTGCTCGGAAGAGCACTGCTTCTAGTTTGTTATGTTTTCACCGTTGATGCATGCGTGTGTCGTCGCGAATCGCGGTGAAATCGTTGCGTCTATTTCATAATTGGCTTAGTTATAAAACCATGATATTTTTGTTAAGCTAAAATATCGAATAGGATGATATCTGCATTGTAAAATACAGAGTATACTTCTGTAAAAAGAAAGCTTAAACTTGTATCATAAACTTCCTGACTGCTGTGGTCTTAAGGTAATTTGTTTTCCCCCCACTTTCTGTTGGTAAGGCATCACAAGATTTCTTTTTCATATCTGATAAATAAAATAAATAGAGGTGAGGTGTCCTGAACCTTATAAGGACTTCTTGAAAACCTTTTTAATAGCCTACCTCAATGAAAACATTAGCCAAATTGTTTTGAAAATAGCCGAAAAAAAATTGAGCTCACAACACTCAAAAACATTTTATGGGAACCCGTAATACATTTCTGGGACCCATTTGAATGACCCGACCCATTATCACACCAACTAGTAAGTATTTTGAGGTAAAAAAAAATGTAATTGTTTGATCAAAATATGCTATGAAAATCCTAGATTAGACTATATCTATCCTTCTATCTGCAGCATAAAAATGAATAGATTATCAATAGAATATCTGTGTGTGTTTGTGTAATTGTTATTAATAATCATAATAAACCTAAAAACTAGCATAAAACAGTATCGTGATAATATCGTGTATCGTGATGCATGAAGAGTATCGTGATAATGATTTTTTTCCAGTATCGCCTACCCATAACTACTACTACTACTTAATTCCTCATTTGATTATCTACTTCATTCGTACTTACTACTTACCTTACGGAGGGGAGCTCCGCTGCTGCTTGTCCTCCTTTTTCTAAATAAATGTGCCAGTGTGGCTACACCGTTCAATTGTTTCTGAGTGTTGGTTTGGTCTCAGCCCCCACAATATATATTAAGTACATTACATGGAACTTTTTTTGTTTCTAAACATGACTGTCATGTATATGCATCAGCCAATGGTTAGTGCCTATGCTGAGTGAAAGAATACAATCACATAAAAATGTCAAATACTCAGGTTACATTTACTCAGATTACTTTTAGCCTCCAAAATATGGAAAATCGATAAAATACTGTGGCAACGGATATTGAATCATTGTTTAATCGAAGGCACTCAGCCTACATGGAACCTTTTTTTTTCTTTTTTAACAAACATGACTGACACCAAATGTGTGGCTGTCTAGCGGTTAGAGCATATGCCTTTTATGCAGAAGGTTGGTGGATCAAATCCCGCCTGGGGTTGATATAAGCATAAAACCATGACATTTGTTAGACTTGTACAGTTTGGGTCCTTATGGAGCCTTCCCAAAAATGCCCCTCCTTGATGCATATATCCCTGCGACATGCTAGCGTTATGTCAAGGGGGTGTACTTGTACATCAAGCTGCCTCATGCTACAGAAACAGGAGATGGGCTCCTGCCCTATGAGCCTCATGGCTCTGCCGAGTCATATGGGCCTCATGGCTCGGCAAGGCTTACTATGTACAGCACCATAAACTGTCCAGGTGAATAGTATCACAGTATTTTATGTCTGTTGCATATAGGCCTACAGTCTTTTGCATACATGTTGTGTAGAGGACAATTTGTGCTTTTACCTATAACCACCGATTAGTGTAAAACTTTGTATGCACACTTCCCAGAGGCCAAGGAAAAACCTGTGCCCTGCATTTTTCACATATGCCATTTATAGCGCCACCAGAAGGCAGACTTACAGTATGTAAAACACATTCTTCGATATTACTCCTTCAGATTTTATCCGAAAATCACACAAATCAGTACACAGTATCTCTACAGTGATGTAATCATGACGGATTTGTCCGATATCATATTCTATCTAATTGGCTAACATTGAATTCCAAGGTTTGCAGGATTGCTCCTTTTTGAACAAAATGTCTCAAACGCAGCCTGCTATGTGTGTGAGATTTTGCACACACATTCCCACTAGGCCCAGGAACAGATGCCACCCTTCTCACATTGGCCTGTTATAGCGCCACCAGCGGGTCAATTTTTGCAAAACACATTTTTGGAACAAAATGCCTCAAATCCCGCATGCAGCGTCCGATTGCCGTGAAAGGCCCAAGAACACTTGGTACCCTTTTCACTTTGGCCTATTATAGAGTCACCACTAGGCAAAAAAAAACAAACACCTGACCTGCCGGAGACCTGTTCGGAAGAACACTGCTTCTAGTTTTTCTTTGATTTTTCTTTGCTTTCCCTTGATGCTTTTTTGCTTTCCTGCTTTTTCTGCCTTGGCCACTTTATCGCTGCGTGTAGCTATATTTATTATTATTATTACATAATTCTCCAGGAACGTTACCATTAGCTCTGGAGACTGGCAGGTTTAACGCCAAACCAGAGGAAAGAAGATATTTTATGTTTTGGTTGTTGAAGCCCTATAAATATGATGATATAAAAGAGATATTCGTTAGTAAGATGTCTTCTTTTCATGGTGATTTCCTTGAGTTTGATGATTGTGAAAAAACCTGAGGTATGTTTTTGTTAAAGGGGCTTTAGTTGTGGCATATTTTAGACAGACAGGGACATGTAGGCCTACTGTAGTCAGCAGTAATACAAAACAAACATAAGAATACAGCAGGTATGCACAGGCAAATATGCTTTGCACAAAATGTTCAATATCCCAAAGACTTTTTCCTCTCTGTGATGGACTGATGGTTGCATGTGGACCAGTTAGGCAAGAAGCCTCATTAACCTATGTTTACATTTAATATCAGTATCAATATGAACAGTATCACTGGAGGGGAACCTCATCAAGTTATGTCAGCAGTGAGCACCTGTTTACATTTACCCAGTGGTGAAAAAAATGAAGAGAAATGGCATGTGTTTATGGAAGCAACGGCATACTGTGAAACACGTGTTTCGAACATAACCCCTGTTTGTGAAGTCCTGAAAGAAGCATATTTTGAGTTAAAAGCCCCGGTTTTGGGAAAAACTTTATTTCATGTTTTAGGGGAACGCCCCTTGAATAAAACAACGCTTATTGCGTTTTCACCTTGAGAAATGTTTCCGTGTGCTGGTTTGGGTTCAAACTTCACAATACTTATACCGTTTAAAAACTTTATTTGAAGACATTTACTACTTGAATTATTTGAAAACATTGTTTAGGAGACTTGAGTGATTTAAAAGAGATGCTTACGTTGTTGAAAATGGCAAGGTTGTTAACCTTCTGTTTTGAAGGTTTACAACCTGATGACCAGCTCTTCAACAAAGAAGACAACAAATGAAAAAGTTGGAAAATAAAGAAATTGAGAGTTAAGACCTTGAGGAGTTAACTTTATCGCTGCTTGCAGCTATATTTATTATTATTATTATTATTATTACATAATTCACCAGGAACGTTACCATTAGCTCTGGAGACTGGCAGGTTTAACGCCGAACCAGAGGAAAGAAGATATTTTATGTTTTGGTTGTTGAAGCCCTATAAATATGATGATATAAGAGAGATATTCGTTAGTAAGATGTCTTGTTTTCATGGTGATTTCCTTGAGTTTGATGATTGTGAAAAAAACCTGAGGTATGTTTTTGTTAAAGGAGCTTTAGTTGTGGCATATTTTAGACAGACAGGGACATGTACTCAACTGTAGTCAGCAGTTATACAAAACAAATACTGATTCTTGAGAGTCGGGACAAAACACTTTCTGAAAAACTTTTTTTGAAAATTCCCACTATGTTGATGAAAGTTATATATTCACAAAGATAAAGATCTGAGCTATTTAACCATGTAAAGGTGCAGGCTGTAGGTTAAAAAACCTTTTTAACAAATTCACATGTTTACCTTAAACACTTGATTTGTGGCAACTCCGTCAGACACAATATAAACTATAAAATGTATAATTATTCTAGCCCAACAAGATTCTTATGTTCCTGATATATGTTGTAATAGTGTTTAGTTACTCTGATATGCAAAGAAAAATAATATATAAACTTCAGACTTAATTTCACACTGTTTTGAATACACAGATTTCAAAAGATTTGCATATTCAAACGTTATCTTTTATTTTGCCATTATAGAAAGGAATTCTCTAAGCAAATAAGACACAAGATGATGTAGATCTGATGATCCTTTATTACTTAAACAACAAAAACTGAAGAAATAATTAATTTTTTCGTTATAAAATAACAAAAACATACAAATGACGGAGTTGACGGGAAAGTGACGGAGTTGACAAAATTGTATTATATTTCAAATTAATGAACAAATATTTTTTTAAACAGGTGAAGGTGAAAATATATTAAGAAATAACAAAAAACTGAAGAAATAATTAGTTTTTTCGCTATAAAATAACAAAAACATACAAATGACGGAGTTGACGGGAAAGTGACGGAGTTGACAAAATTGTATTATATTTCAAATTAATGAACAAATATTTTTTTTAAACAGGTGAAGGTGAAAAATATTAAGAAATAACAAAAAACTGAAGAAATAATTAGTTTTTTCGCTATAAAATAACAAAAACATACAAATGACGGAGTTGACGGGAAAGTGACGGAGTTGACAAAATTGTATTATATTTCAAATTAATGAACAAATATTTTTTTTAAACAGGTGAAGGTGAAAAATATTAAGAAATAACAAAAAACTGAAGAAATAATTAGTTTTTTCGCTATAAAATAACAAAAACATACAAATGACGGAGTTGACGGGAAAGTGACGGAGTTGACAAAATTGTATTATATTTCAAATTAATGAACAAATATTTTTTTAAACAGGTGAAGGTGAAAATATATTAAGAAATAACAAAAAAATTAAGAAATAATTAGTTTTTTTCGCTATAAAATAACAAAAACATACAAATGACGGAGTTAACGGGAAAGTGACAGAGTTGACAAAATTGTATTATATTTCAAATTAATGAACAAATATTTTTTTTAACAGGTGAAGGTGAAAATATATTAAGAAATAACAACTCGTTGTCTTGTACTGAACATATTTTATGCTCAACTGTAATAAACAAACATAAAATAAGCCATTTTAAACTACTACAAAATGCACCGTTTACAATGAAAATATTGTTGTATGAATTTCTAATTAATGACCTTTTAGGCAGGTGAAGGTGACAATAGATATGATATACAGAAATAATTCCTTGTCTTATAATGAATATATTCAACTGTAATAAACAAACAGTTCACCATTTTAAACTATTACAAATAGCACTGTTTCAAAAAATAAATAAGTACATAAATGAATAAACAAACAGATAAATCAACAAATAAACAAATAAATAAAAAGGAAAACAGAAGCCCTCTATTCTTCTCTATCTTCTTCTGTGGTTCTGTGGGTTTAGGATTACAGTAGAGTTAGGGTTACAGTAGGTTTAGGTTTAAGGTCAGGGTTAGGATTGGGGTTACAGTAGGATTAGGGTTCCAGTAAGGTTGCAGTAGGGTTCCAGTGGGGTTACAGTAGGGTTACAGTGGGGTTACAGTGGTGTTACAGTAGGGTTCCAGTGGTGTTACAGTGGTGTTACAGTAGGGTTACAGTGGTGTTACAGTAGGGTTAGTGGGGTTACAGTGGTGTTACAGTGGTGTTACAGTAGGGTTACAGTGGTGTTACAGTAGGGTTAGTGGGGTTACAGTGGTGTTACAGTAGGGTTCTGGTGTTACAGTAGGGATACAGTTGGGTTAGTGGGGTTACAGTGGGGTTACAGTAGGGTTAAAGTGGGGTTACATTAGGGTTATAGTGGGGTTACAGTGGGGTTATAGTGGGGTTACAGGGGGGTTACAGTGGAGTTACAGTGGGGTTACAGTGGGGTTACAGTGGCGTTTAGGGTTACATTAGGGTAACAGTAGGGTTAGATCAGTTCAACACTGCACCTTTAAGATTTTACGTCAATCAATCAATCAATCAATCAATCAATCAATCAATCAATCAATCAATCATGTGGACAAGTGATATTTAACACATGTGCTGGAGAGTTAATAATAGGCAGATAAAATCAGCAGACCAAAGCCTGTCCATGCTCTACGAATCATAATTATATTGTAAAATAATGTTTTATGCATGTCAATATGCAGATAAAACCCTACAATAACATTGTACTCCTTTAATATGTTTGAAAATAGTATAATATTAGCACATTATGAGGTTATTGGTGGATTTGTCAACTCCGTCAGTTTACATGACAACTCCGTTAGCCATAAAAAATGACGGAGTTGACGCTGACGGAGTTGACAAAATGGCATGTTTGTTCCCTCTGCAGAAAAAACACAGCAGCTAGCCAGCTAGTTTTTTGGCTAATGCTAGCTGTCTCCATGATCTCACTGAAATACTTTCATTAAATCCACTATGGTTTATAAAATGTATCATAACAGATACACAGAGTTGACATACTCCAGCTGTGACCATGGGAAAATGTACAATGTTCCTCTAAAATATCAAAAAATGTTTAACTTACCTAACCATGTGTGGTGTTGCTGTATTCGCTAGATCCAGGTAAATGAAAAGGGGTCCTCAGGAATATTGCTGACCATGCTATTGTCTGATTTAATGCGGTTTATGAAAAGAATACACGGAGTTGACAGAAACAGAGGACACAACTTTGATAGGAGCATTTCCATGGAAAATATTTTCGGATGTTCATGGCATGCATTGTTTTGTTTGTATATATATAACCCTTATCTTTGATTTGATAAAAATGTTTTCACAATTATAGAGGTTTTTAAAGTTTTTTGGGGCTGGTGATGAATACTGTGACCCTATGCCGAGGACAAGAGAAATAACATGGGCGGTCTATATGGTCATACATTCAAACAAATATCCCCCCAAAAAATAATGATCTATGCCAAAGTATTCAGAATTCCTCTAGATCTAACTTTATGAGTATGTCAATTATTATTAATTAATGTATTTTTGTTATAAATAAGACTTTTCAATGTGGGACATGTTTTGTCCCGACTCTCAAGAATCAGTAAAGAATACAGCAGGTATGCACAGGCAAATATGCTCTGCACAAAATGTTCAATATCCCAAAGACTTTTTCCTCTCTGTGATGGACTAATGGTTGCATGTGGACCAGTTAGGCAAGAAGCCTCTTTAACCAATGTTTACATTTAATATCAGTATCAATATGAACAGTATCACTGGAGGGGAACCTCATCAAGTTATGTCAGCACCTGTTTACATTTAACCAGTGGTGAAAAAAATGAAGAGAAATGGCATGTGTTTATGGAAGCAACGGCATACTGTGAAACACGTGTTTCGAACATAACCCCTGTTTGTTAAGTCCTGAAAGAAGCATATTTTGAGTTAAAAGCCCCGGTTTTTGGAAAAACTTTATTTCATGTTTTAGGGGAACGCCCCCTTGAAAAAAACAACGCTTATTGCGTTTTCACCTTGAGAACTGTTTCTGTGTGCTGGTTTGGGTTCAGACTTCACAATACTTAACGTTTAAAAACTTTATTTGAAGACATTTACTACTTGAATTATTTGAAAACATTGTTTTTAAGACTTGAGTGATTTAAAAGAGATGCTTACGTTGTTGAAAATGGCAAGGTTGTTAACCTTATGTTTTGAAGGTTTACAACCTGATGACCAACTCTTCAACAAAGAAGACAACAAATGAAAAAGTTGGAAAATAAAGATATTGAGAGTTAAGACCTTGAGGAGTTAACTAAAATCTGTGGGAACTTGACATGCCTGTGGCTAAAAGTGTTCATTCATTGAACTGTGGGTTGAACTCAATTGACTTGTTTGTTTGTGGTTGCTTTGAAACGTATTGGTTACAAACATAACTTGGGTACTTTGATTTGACTTGACTTTTGTGTTTACATTTCTTAAATATCTAATTATGGAGAAGTGTAAAATAAAAATCACACCAGTGTGAATGGAGCGGTGGTGTCCATGCATTTCAAGGTTGTGTGTATGCGTGCATGAACAGTACATTTCAAGGCTGCTCAACAGTCACCCAGCGGTATTGCAGGCCAGGCTACAGACATTCATAGCTACACACATGGTCACGCTAAGGAGACGGTGTGACCACCGCTGAATATTTCTCTGGTAGACAGAATCTACCTGGCACCCCTAAAATTGGCACTTTGGAAACTATTACACACACACACACACACACACACACACACACACACACACACACACACACACACACACACACACACGCACGCACACGCACACGCAAACACACACACACACACACACAAGATATTTTAATTTAGAGAGGTTATTTTACAGGTTCCAGTCAGTGTTTTATGTCTTTAACGCCGATGATCACCGGTTCAAGTCTCACCTCATGCGGACTATTTAAATTGCGTATTATAGTGTTTGGAAGAGCACTGCTTCTAGTTTTTCTTTTATTTCTTTTCCCACTTTTCCCTTGCTTTCCAGAGCTGCTTTTTAGCTTTTTTGCGTTCCTGCTTTTTCTGGCTTGGCCACTTTATCGCTGCTTGCAGCTATATTTATTATTATTATTATTTGTGTGTGTGCACTTCATAGGCATATTAGATAAAGGTCCTTAGATTGTGTGTAGAATGTTTCATGCAAATTGCTAAAAGAAATCCTAACGGGTTTAAGCGTTTCACAAACTGTTAAAAATGATATAGCGCCCCCCTTTGGCCAATTGGGGTGAGATTGGTTTTAGTGCCATGAATATGTTACTTTGCATGTATGATTTAGAGGCAGAAGAATAATTTGCATAAAACTGCAATATTCATTGAATTTATTAAAAAAGCATGTTTCAATTAAAAAAAAAATCAGATCTGACAGATCTTTAGATATTGGTCCAAAGTTCACGTAAAAAAAGTTTTGTGCACATGGCGCGAAAATTCCAGAATAAAAGTGGGTTTAAGTGTTTTACAAACTGCTCAAAATGGCGGAAAATCTAAGGGCGGAGCTTACTTAACAAAGACACAGATGTCTTTCGCTCAAAGCATGCGTGTAAACAAGTTGCATGACTTCAAACGAAACGAGTCATAACTTATGCCCGTTTGAAGTTTGAATTTTCAAACACGTTGTATAGCGCCCCCCTTTGGCCGATTGGAATAAGATTGGTTTCAGTGATATTTTCACTAACCCTCTACATCTTTGCCAAATGCCATGAACGTGTAACTTTGCATGTATGATCTAGAGGCCGAAGAATAATTTGCATAAAACCGCAATATACATTGAATTATAAAAAAATCATTATTTAATGTACAAACTTCTTAGAGGAGGAAAAAATCCTAAAAAAGAGCCTTAGTTTTTGAGGTACCCCTACCCGGGGTAGAACAAAACGCGACATAGTTTTTTCATATCTTTAGGATGTCCCCTTCATGAAATGGATTGTCCCAAGTTTTACTTTGACTGCAAAAGTCATGAAATTGATCCATGAAGGGACTCATCACATAGGCAAAAAAACGCCTATCCTGAAAGATGGAGTTCCAAGTCAATCCTTTGTCATTTTCTACCTGCAGGTTGTTTTTACCTCATACTTGCACAGATGGTCCACAGGTAGTGTCCTTACATCCCAGAACAATCAGAATGCAAAAATATGGTTCTGTTTTGAATCTGCAGCCTTTTATATAAGGACTTTCTATAGGCGGAAATTACATTTCTAAGGAATGTTCCCCTGTAAGTCTGGTGATAATCTTCTATAAGGGGTAGAACAAAACGCGACATAGTTTTTTTCATATCTTTAGGATGTCCCCTTCATGAAATGCACTGTCCCGAGTTTTACTTTTACTGCCAAAGTCATGAAATTGTTCCATGAAGGGACTCACCACATACTGTAGGCAAAAATCGCCTACCCTGAAAGATGGGGTTCCAATTCAATCCTTTGTCATTTTCTACCTGCAGGTTGCTTTTACCTCATACTTGCACAGATGGTCTACAAGTAGTGTCCTTACATCCCAGAACAATCAGAATGCAAAAATATGGTTCTGTTTTGAATCTGCAGCCTTTAATATAAGGACTTTCTATAGGCGGAAATGACATTCCTAAGGAAGAATTCCCTGTGATCCTGGAGATAATCTTCTATAAGGGGTAGTACAAACCCTGACAGTGTTTTTACTTGTCCTCTTCATGAAATGGATGGTCAGTAGTTTTACTTTTACTGCAGAAGTCATGAAATTGATCCATAAAGGTACCCACCATAAAAAAGCCTACCCTGAAAGATGGAGTTCCAAGTCAATCCTTTGTCATTTTCTACCTGCTGGTTGTTTCATCTCATATTGCACAGATGGTCTACAGGTAGTGTCCCTACATCCCAAGGGGGGGGGCTCTCTCCATTCCGACATGTCGCCACTCCGAAATGGACTTCTTATTGTCGGAGTGGCGACACTCCCATGGGCCTAAGGTTTAGGGTTAGGGGTAGAGATAGGGTTAGTGTCGGAATGCAGACATGTCGGAAAGGAGACATGTCGGAGTGGAGAGATGCACCCATCCCAAGGCCTAATTCTCTTCACCTCAAAAGCAGCAAACATATTGTTCTATAAGCAGTCTATGGTATTCAGACTTAAATGCAGTACATTATATATGTAAGCCTATATTCAGTAGAATACACTACACTTTGTGCGCCATTCTTAATGCCAAATAATCAGCAGCCTTTTCTCATTTTCATTTATTTCTTTTTCAATCAACAACTATTTTGAGCAGTGTAAGGGAGACTGACCAATGTTTGATTATTTGGCATGCAGTAAGCCAAAGATTCTCAGATCCTGAAGTTCATGAATGTGCTTCGCCAGCTTGTTGAAAGCTGTATTATTGCTTATTCTGAACAGGCTGCTTGTTGCATTGCATCCAGTCAATGCGTGCCATGCTAGAAGACTCTCACACAAAGCCACTCCCAATGTATTTGTAATATCAGACATTGGGATGTATCGTTGTCTATCCCATGACCAGCATGCATGAAAATGGCAGCTATTCCAAGGAGTTGTTGACTGACATAGTAGGCGAGCAACACAAGTATATCCATAGTACTGTACATATAAATTAGGTCAGGGTCTGAGAACCTTTGGCTTGACAGATAGTCTACCAGAGGCTTCAGGATGTTCAAGACAATATGCCCTCACTCTCTATGGCCTAAAAAAGAAGGCAAAGGGCCAGGTGTGTTCTAGTCTTGATGAGCTCCGTTGTATTCTTGCATCAACGACAGACATGCCAGTCTCACACCTGCCTCCCACTGAGGATATTTTTGAATGTTCAACAGGCTATGTACCAAACTGGTACAGTATATGGTGCCACAATCATGTCCCCAAACCCCTTTTGTGGAATCCAGTTGGGAAGGGTTGGATGCTAAAGGATACATCACTAAAGCCTGTCCTGTTCAAAAAATAGCCTGCACCAAGCAGTAAGAGACCTCACCCAACTCTACTGCTATGATAAGGATTGTTGCAGTCAAAGTAGTACGTGCCTCAATGTCTCTCTGTGGGATTGTGTTGTACATAATATTGCTCCTGTATTTACAGTACATTGCCTGTAAACTAAACTAGACCAGGTCAACCTGGTTGTGCCAGACCCCCTGTCTGTCATCATCATTTATGACATCATACCTTTTGTAGGCATGTCATCATCATGTCATCATCATATATACCCTTTATATAGAAAACCCGGACAGACAGACCGACATTTGCTTATGTAGGCCTACCCATTTCATGGGTCTGGCAAATAAACAAGAAATGACACAATCCTTTTATACCAGCTTGTGCCTTGTGGACCAGCCTTGACTGTAGAGCATTGTAGTGGCCCTTGGTTGTAATCCACTGGGAACTGAATTCCTTCTTACCGTTTATATTATAATAATATATACCATCATACCATATTTATTACCATAACATAAATAGTAAGACTGAATTCAATTAATCCATTGATCAGCCATTGACCAATAGATACACAGCCGATTACGTCACGAACAAACTCCTGACAAAATTATGTCTGAATTTGGGAGATCACAGCTTTGTATCCATTGACCAGCTTTGCAAATTGGTCAGTCCCCCTCACACTCAAATTAGTTGTTGATATGAAAATATTGAAAAAGAAATAAACTAAATAAATTAAAATGAGAAAAAGCTGCTGTTTGATTATTTGGCATGCAGTAAGAATGGCACACATATATAGAAAAACTCCTGATTCACAATACAAGCATATTATGACATATTCTTCTGGTTTATTTTGGTTGTTGGTGTATTCCCTATTGACAATCTGAATGGAGTTTGTTAATTTGTATTGATAATGAGCACCTTATCGATCCTGCTTATTGACCCATGGGCTTTTATCGAGCCCACTGTTGAGCGCTTTATAATATTTTGTGGGAAGATGTGAGATGTGAGATTCTGAACAGAACTGGTATCTTTTTGCATTGGCCAGTTGTTGTGAGTCTGAGTTTGTCTATGAGAATGAGAATTGACAAAAGTAAAAAATATTGTCATTTAATATCTTTAGAAAATCATTCATTAGTGTGCAGTAAGTGTTAAATGGCTATATATTATGAATAGTACTGTAACAATGTATTAATCGCCTCTTGTCTTGATTATTTAAACATGATATCATGGGCCGCTATGCTTAATAACAAGCTTGATAAGCCCAAAGCTTATTGATACCGGGATATCAAGTTTGTAGTAGGCCCTTGTTTCCAGCTCCTTCCCTACCAGTAAGTGGAAATGGTGTATGATTAACTTGTGGGGATATTTCTGCCCTTTCTTGGTAAATCACTTTTTTGCATTCTGATTATTTTGGGATTTAAGGACGCTACCTGTAGACCATCTGTGCAAGAATGAGGTAAAAACAACCAGCAATAGAAAATTACAAAGGATTGACTTGGAACTCCATCTTTCAGGGTAGGCGTATTTTTTGCCTATGTGGTGAGTCCCTTCATGGATCAATTTCATGACTTTTGCAGTAAAAGCAAAACTACTGACCATCCATTTCATGAAGAGGACAAGTAAAAGTTATGAAAAAACTTTGTCATAGTTTGTACTACCCCTTATAGAAGGATTACAGGGGAATTTTCCTTAGGAATGTCATTTCCGCCTATAGAAGGTCCTTATATAAAAGGCAGCAGATTCAAAACAGAACCATATTTTTGCATTCTGATTGTTCTGGGATGTAAGGACACTACCTGTAGACCTTCTGTGCAAGTATGAGGTGAAAACAACCTGCAGGTAGAAAATGACAAAGGTTTGACTTGGAACTCCATCTTTCAGGATAGGCGTTTTTTTGCTTATGTGATGAGTCCCTTCATGGATCAATTTCATGACTTTTGCAGTAAAAGCAAAACTCGGGACAATCCATTTCATGAAAGGGACATCCTAAAGATATGAAAAAACTATGTCGCGTTTTGTTCTACCCCGGGTAGGGGTATGGTCAACTTCTGGCCTATTTTTTCCTCTACTATCTCACCACATAGCCTGTATAGATATAGGTTCAAATTTCATGTGAAAAAAGTTTTGTGCGCGTAAAGCAAAAATCCCAGGAGGAGATAGATTTTTACTGTTTTTCATATAATTCAAAATTCTGGGGGTCTAAAGGTCTAAAGGTCAGAGGTTAAAAGACAGTGCGTAAAAGTTGTTCGGCATGAGGAGACGCATACGTGTATACAGGTTTCATGGCTGTACCTCATACAGAGCATGAGCTCTATCTGTTCAAAGTTTGCACATTCAAAGGCTTCCTACAGCGCCACCATTTGGCCGATTGCTGTAAAAAATAATAGCACACTTCGCCACTGTAAGCTGAACACATTGATGTTTTTATTTTCATTTTCTGTCTAAGTATGTAGGAGTAGAAAGTAACGGAATTATTGAGGAGAACTGTTGACTGACTGACTGATAGATAAATAAATAATGACAATATCTAGAGTGTGCTCGCCTTTCAGGCGAGCCCACTAATAAATAATGACAATATCTAAAGTGTGCTCACCTTACAGGCGAGCCCACAATAATAGCACACGTCGCCACTGTAGGCTGAACACATTGATGTTTTTATTTTCATTTTCTCACTAAGTATGTAGGAGTAGAAAGGTGCCAAAGTTTTGAGGAGAACTGTCTGATAGATAAAGAAACTAGAAAATATTGTTCCTTCGAAACAATTGTGGGCTCGCTTCAAGCCAGAAAACAATGGCTATAAAAGTACAAAATGTCAAGATCGCAAGCAGTGCTCTCTTTGACGTTACTGACGCAATCAGACGCTGCATGCATGATTTGAGGCATTTTGTTCCAAAAATGTGTTATGTAAAAGTTGACCCGCTCGTGGCGCTATAACAGGCCCATAGGCGTAGGGTTAGGTTCCCAGGTGGGGGGGTCCTATTTGGACCGGCCCAGCCCACAACAGCCTAGTCCAGTATGAAACGCGGTTCGGGTCGGTTCGGATCGGCCGAAAATTCGGTTTCGTTTGGGTTTCTGTGTGCATTTCCAGGTCGGTTCTGGTGTGTAACAATGAGTTATACCACACAGCGCAGCATGTACATACGTGCACACTACACACATGCACTACACTAGTGATGCGCGTGTAGGGTTTTTATGGACACATTTTAATTTTCTGGCCCAGCTCAAACTGCCCCAACACAGCATCAATTTTCACAGCCCAGCCCAGCCATTAAATACATGTCAAATACGTCTTTGAATGTAGATTTTTAAGCCAATTTCAACTGTGCAAAAACAGAATGGAGGAGAAACTTGACGAGTGACGACATGCATGCTTGTTTTAATTGATAACACTCCTGTATATGATTGTACACCCGGAGCACAACTACTACTGTATCACAGAGAGATGAGACAAAATAAACAACTATAAAGAGAAAGAGACAGTCGCAACACCAAAGCAACAGCTCTATGCCTCTCAACATAATTATTTTCTACAATCTATGCTCTTATCAGTTATCACCGAGGCACAACAAGAACAGCCAACCAGCAGAAGGTAATTAACCAGCTCCTTACCTAATCTGCTGCGGATGTGCAAAGTTTAACAAACTTTCAAAGGGTGTACGTTGTTTAAGTCAAAGGAGCATTGTTTTCATATCATAATATGAACTTTAGTTTAGTCAAAAGCTTGTACAATCCACACTGGTCCACACGTGAGTTCTTCTGTTTACATTGGGCTGCAGAAAGGCTGTGCCAAGTAGCCAATAACTAACAAGCAGAAGCACTTCACTTCCTCTCAAAATGGTAGATTTCAAAATAAGAGGCTACTCCCGTAGGGAACTGGTTTTATTTTTAAGTCTACTCACAGGAAGTAATGGACTTAATTAGAATTACATGACACGACCAGTTTCGAGCATAGGGAAGCCTACGGGCTGACCGCAGCCTCTTCTAGCGTCCGCGTGGTCCTAGTGCCGGCCCCATTTGAGGCTTTTTTCTTCTCCTTTTTGGAATTCAGCGTCGCGGCAGCCCAACTGGTGGTCCGCGGCCCACGGGGGACAAAACGTACGTGACCCCCCCGTCTCCTACGTCGCTGAACAGGCCAATGTAAGAAGGGTGGCATCTGTTCCTTGACCTAGTGGGAATGTGCTTGCAAGATTTCCCAGATTCATAGATATAGAACACATTGCATGCGTTCATAGATCATGTGTACCGATTTTTGTGACATTTGAAGAAAATATGTAGGAAAAGGAGCAAAAAGTGTGCTTTGGAGAAAATTCAAGATGGCGGAAAATCTAGCCTGGCGCAAATGGGTGTGGCCTATATGGGGAGATTCGTCTTGACCCAAGGAATCCAGGGAAAAAATAAATTTAATTTTCTGATCTACGGTTCAAGAGTTACGGGGAAAAACGTAAAGTGGGCCGTTATAGCGCCACCATGAGGCCGAGTGATGTAATTATTTTTCTATTCATTCTTAAAATTATTATGAATCTCCTCTTGTCCATGACAAGTGTCATGGTGATGCAATGCAACACCCTGGATGTTGGCCTATCATAGACAACCCATATACAAAAATATACAAACACCAATGTGATAAGGCCACCAAGACTGTTACTTGTCCCAGTGAGTATTTTTGCCTATTGACATTCTTGATTTTGTTGTCAATTGGCAAGTGAGACTCTGTAACAAAATCTAACCGGAAACAGGCCACAGAATATACAATATACAATATTTCTATTATGTTCCCTTGACTAATTTTTATGTGATTGACAGAATATTAATTAAAGTTCTATGTGCCGTGTGGAAATAATCGGAACCCAAACTTGACAGCTACAAGGTTGACCAACATGCTATGACCTCTCGTTGTAAACCCGATGTATACTTTATTGTCGATATGCCATTGCTGGTATGTGACAGTCGTGGCTGCCTAATAATGCTTTTCTTTTTCTTTTGTCATTTAGGTGATGGCAACAGTCCATGTGCAAAATTTGTCTGTGACTGCGACAGGAAAGCGGCCATATGTTTCGCCGGTGCAGGTTACAATCCAGAGAATAGGAACCTTCCCAGCGACCGCTGTCAAAAGCAATGAAGCCATGATATTGGTTTGAGGTGTCTTCCTCTTAATAAAAAAACACAACAAATGCAATGATATTTGTGTTGTTTTATTCATTCAGTATTCATGAAGCTACATCATCTTTTTGTTGTTAAAATACTTCCACTGAGTATGAGTCAATACTCAATATGAGTGCACAAGGAGAGAGGGTTTGTTCTCTCAGACAAAGCCACTTAATTTCTCCATTTTGTGCCTGTTGTTTATATTTGTATTTATATTTTCAAGCCTTTATTTGATAGTGATAATAGAGAGAGACAGGAAATGGCAGGATAGACAGATGGGAATGTTTTTTCAACTACTTTTTTAATTTATTTTGTATATATTTTTTGAAAATAAAAATAATAAAATAAATACAATAAGAAGAATTGTAAATAAAATATATGAAAAAGGTAATAAAAAAAACATGGCCCCCTCACGTAATAAGAGGGCAGCATGTGTCACCAGAACCAAGATGGGTGTTTTGATGAATACTGTAGTAGGCCTATGGTTAAATGTGGAGTTTGCAGTTACAATGGGTTTGTATAGAAAGGGTTGTCTGATAAAATGAATATCAAATGTAAAAATTCTGAATCTAGCAACTTGAAAACTGTCTGGTGTTCACAAAGGTCTGAGTAGAAGATAAGATTGTGTTTTTTTTAAGTGAAATATGGATGATACAACAGTGATAAGCCAGAATGTCAACAATGATGAGTCTGATACAGAGATGAGCTCAATTCACTGGCACTCTGGTGCCAGGAGAACAACCTCAGTTGATTCTGATTTAGGTGAGCTTCCATAATCTTTTAGCAAATGTATTAACCACTTATTAATTAAATTAATAACCACTTTTAACCTGGTGTCCACGTTTAGCACATATCATTATAGGCAAATATTTTCTAAAATTGTTAAAAAGAAAATTGCGAGAGCTTAGATTGATTATTTTCGCAGTGTGACACCATTATACGACAAACTATAAAACAGCTTAAGTGGTTAATACTATGTATGATGAAAACTGTTGGTCACAAATAAGCATCAAAGGACGAGAAGTTATCTGCATATAAACTGAACATCAATGGGGCTGCTATGTCATTGGATGTGTCCTAAATAGAGTTAATCTTCATCCCTCTTGGCGTCATCACAGTATGTAATGTTCCTGTCTAGCAGGATTCTGCATCATTCCAAACGTAGCTTTTGTTAGCACTCCCAGAAGTCATAGCTGGGCACACATTCCTCTCCCATGAACCAAGCGGTCCCAGAGAGTTATCCAGTTAGTCCCCTTAGAACCTGAAAACATACATAAAATGTATGTATGTATAGTGACAACCTTCAGATCGTGATGTTTCAAACTCTCACCACTATCTCTAACCCTGACCCTAACCGAACGCCAGACTAATGAGATGCCAGCCTTTTGTAATTCTTTGTTGTTTTCTGTTGATGTATAGCCTACTTCGTTCCATTCACTCAGCTCAAGTGTCTTGTGTTCCTGTTCAACAAGTCAGCAATGCAGACACGTACTCATATATCAAGAAGATAAACAAAGACCTTGACAGGGATGAGTTTTGAGGTTTGCTACTTTGTTTTTCCAGCACATTCCAGCGGTCATCAAGAGGACCAGTAAAACCACTTCTACTGTGTTCAACAGCACTTGCCTCAACCAGCAAGGCCTTTATTGGAAGGAGGTTTATTTAACAAGACACTTGACTTCAGCGCTAGAAATTGAAAGAGGAATCAGATGGCTATAGGCCAGATGACAAACCATCCATCCATTATTTGGATGGATGGATGCATATTTGTGTGCGCACAGCGTATTTGGAAAGATCCAATTCGTATCAATGTTACCGGCAACACCAGGTGCGCGGACTATGCGAGCCCCGCATACACAGGCTTTAAAATAGGACTGGATCTACATATGTGTGTGCAGGGCTTGTGTACGTTACTCACACATTTCTCTGGTGTGTGCCGGGCCTAATAGGGATAAACCATAGTTGGCTCCTTTCCAAGTGAAGGAGCGGCGGTTCTACTCAGTCTCTCACGGATGACAGAACTTCTCACGCCATCTCTAATGGAAAGGCAGCCACACGTCTGATAAAACTAATTTTGGCCACTTGTATCCGCGATCTTATTCTTTTGGTCATGACCCACACTTCATGGCCATAATATGGTCATGAAGTGATATGAAGACCCCGGCTGCTAGTGCGTGTGTAGAGCAGGCTACACTCAATGCTTGCATTAGCGCTCCTGGAAGGCATGAAGTTGAGCACAGTCCTCTCCTGTTAATCGGGGGATATCTTTAGAAATAGTGTCAAATCCTGGAATAAATTCCTTACCAAAAAAAATCTTCACCAATGTGTTTGTAAAGGTGTCTAGTAACACATCTCACAAAGACTGAAATTCAGTTTCCCTAGGAAAATCTTTGACAGCTAGGGTAATTCTGGGTCTCATTAACTCACTATACACTATACTATAGGGGAAAAAAATCACTCCCAAAAAATATGCTTTAAGTGGGATGTGAGGTGTCTAACTAGGTGTTTTTAATTATTCCGAATCCATTGCAAGCATTTGTTTTGCACCAAAAACATTCCTTGGGCTAGAAATGGACCCCCATACCACTGTGAAAAGTGATGACTCATCACTAAACCATCATTTTATGGGCTGTTTTTAACCCAATGAATGTTTTTTTGTGCAAAACAAATGCTTGCAATGGATTCAGAATAATTAAAAACACCTAGTTAGACCCCTCACATCCCACTTAAAGCATATTTTTTGGGAGTGATTTTTTTTCCCTTATAGTATAGTGTATAGTGAGTGAATGAGACCCAGAATTACCCTAGCTGTCAAAGATGTTCCTAGGGAAACTGAATTTCAGTCTTTGTTAGATATGTTACTAGACACCTTTATAAACACATTGGTGAAGAAATGTTTTGGTAAGGAATTTATTCCAGGACTTTTTAAGATATCCCCCGATTATGTAAGCCCTGTGGCTCATCGGATCCATTTATCCAGTTCTCCTTCACCCCAAAAGCTGAATAGTGAATACATGAATAATTAAACCTGAAACTTTTAGATTGTAGGCTACTTAATGTACATGTATGTTTTTGTTTTCTATCAATGAATAATTAATTTCAACTTTGGCTCATGGCCAGGCCAGCTCTATACCGCCTGCCGATGTATCCAAAGCCATAGCGTACCTCCAGATTTCTGAACAGTCTCCAACTGACTGTTGAACAGTGCTGAGCGCCTGAGCCCACCTTGTCACCAGGCTGTCCTGATGACACAGGCCACCACCCACGATTAGTTTTTCTGTGTAGGATATATATGACTATAAAGTATGACTGTATATATTCATGGTTGTTATCATACCTGCTGCTTTTTAAATGCCACATTTAATTGTCATTTGCGTTAAACTATGCCACTCGTGTACATCTGTTATTACATCTGCTGCTATTTCAACCATGCACCGTATGTATGTAGTATGTATCATGCTTTCACTATATTTCACACTGTCCAGTGTCCATGTTTTTCTCTTTCTCTCTTTCCAAGTTTCTTCAAACTGCAACTGATAGGAGCTTGTATGACGAGACCATACATGGAACAGAGTTTCGTAGCTCCAAGCATCCACCCAGTGTCTTGTGTTTGTTCAACGAGTCCATAGTGCACACACGTACTCCTGCAAAATTTTATATTATTTTCCAGGAAAATAAATAGTGACTTTGACACTGCAGGGGTGGGTTTGGTTTCCCAGTATCCTGGGGCATACTCTCTCCCTCCATGTGTTCTGCTTGTACATCGACACATTGGGAATTGTTAGCTCCCAAGGCAACCTACTTAAGGTATGTATATTTGACAATGTTATTACATAATATGACCTGTTTTCACAATCAACCACCTCTAACCAGCCACTGCTAACTCCAGCCATGCCACCCAGTGCCAACATCTCACCCATCTCCTATCAAGCTGACAACTCCTCCTCTACCAACCACGGTGGTACTGTATATAAACCCAACTTGAAGAAATGGCGGCGGGCATAGTTTCCAGTAAACGTGGCGATACGCCCATAAACGATCATACACCAAAAGCTAAATGTTGTTAGGGCTTGCGTGTAGTGATGACCTTAGATGACCATTAGCACTCTGAATTCTTGTCCGTTTATGCCGCACATCCCATGCCACGCATGCGATGCGCCCATAAATGACCATACTCTTGGGTTTATGATAAACAACCTAAACCTATTTTTTGTCTGATGCTTGGTTTCTCCTAGTGAACTGCTTTTTAAATGCCACATTTAATTGTGATTTTCCTGAAACAATGTGAATCATGTACTGTAAATACAGTATACTAGTCCTGTGCCCGAGGGTGTGCGATGAGGGATTGAATGTAGGAGTCTCAGAAGTAATGTTTGAGAACCCAGACCGTTGCCCGTTTCCGTTTGGCAGAATAGTCACCATCGATGTCCTGTTGTGAAATACCCGTTGTATCCGTCTGTCTGGCTGGCACTCTTTTATCACCATATATGGTGTTCCGTGTCCAGGCCAATCCGTGATGTCATCTCCAAATTTGGGCACTGTAGTGATGTCAGTCAGTGATGTCAGTTGGGCTTTGTTGATGTCAGTTGGGCATTGTAACCATGGTGGCGTTTAGTATCAGTGGTGTCAGCATGCAGACAGGCGGTCAGACGGGTACTGTAGTGTATAAACATTCTGTAAATTAATAGTTAGATGTTGTTACATCTGCTGCTATTTCAACCATGCACCGTCATAATATCGCTATATTTTATATATTATATTATTGGGGGAATTCTCCTCGCCTAGGGCCCCCCTAACATGCAGGGTCACCCAAGGCTCTAGTTTAGGTCCACTACTCTTTTTATTATGTATTGCGCCTCTAGGGTCAATCTTTGATAGACATAACATTTCATTTCACTCCTACACTGACGGTGTCCAGATGTACCTTCCCATAAAAACAAACTCCACTAACTCTCTCCAGTCACTGCTCGCCTGCCTCCAGGATGTAAAAACCTGGATGGTTAAAAAACCTTCTGACTCTTAATGGAAATAAAACTGAAATCATTATTTGACCATGACACTATCACACCCTGCACTATCCCGGACACTGTCACCCCTTATATGCGCTCATCTGCCAAAAACCTTGGTGTAACTACAGATAGTACCTTCAAATTCAATCAACATATCAGTTCCATCGTTAAAACCATCCTTTTTTTCAGTTAAGACTTCTCCCGTCATCAACTGGAGATGGCTATTCATTCACGCCTTCATCTCGTCCAGATAGTTAGATAGATAGATAGATAGAGATTTTTATTTATGTGTCCTGCACCAAATGATGCCTAGCCCACATGGGCTTACAAGACACTCACAAACATAATATATACATACACCAAGATACACCACAAACAAAAATGCTTAAGAAGATAGTTGATAGTCCATTAATAGTCCATGCTGTTATTTAGGGGTACAATGTTCTCCAACGCAACTGCCATGCCTTCTCTATGAATTTTGCCAAACCAACTTCCTTGTTAAAAAAACAGCGTAACATAGAACATTCAGACATCCAAAACTTTTTGGCTTGCATTTTTTCAAATAAGGAATTTCTTAAGTCATGATACAGTGGACAGTGAAAAACAAAATGAAACTCATCCTCCACAACTCCCAAATCACAAAGAACACACAAACGCTGCTCCTCAGGAATACCAGTAGGCTATACCTACCAACCTCAACTGCCAGAGGTAATGCACCAGTTCTTAACTGGGCACAGAGGGACCGCTGTCCTCTCTTTAAGTTAAATAAAACATAAGATTCCGTTATATAATCATCTTTAAATTGGATATAATTTCTTTACTTTGCTTTTTTACAAGTGTCCACCCTCCATTGCTCCTGGTGTAGTATTGACAATTTATATTTAACCATATTTATATTACATTGGAGATTATTCATGAAATATACGTTATTTAAGTCAGAAATTGAAAAAAATAAAGAAACTTCTCTTATCCATGGATAGTTACCTGTTCTATTCCAATTAAATATAATTTTTGTAAGCCTCCCTTCTGGCAGTTGGGTAAGGCGGTTCCACAGTCTAATGATTTCACACCTCTGCTTTGTAAGGCAGCTTTCCCAACCTGTGTCACCTTCAATGGCCAATTTAGTGTTATACTTGCACCCCGAGAAAACACCTCAATGCTCTACTCTGAATGTTTTTACATTCGGTGGCCTCCTCAAAGCCCCATACACCTGCTGCATAAAATAAAATAGAAGAAACCATACAATCATAAAGCTTGGTAAATGTAGCAAAAAAAAGCTAGATCAGGGCACAGTTTTGTTTTACTTTATATGGCACCTAATGCTCTTCCAGCTGAGTCAGCCTTCCTTCCCTCAGAAAAAATCATAAATTCATGAAAAACAAAACCCAAATATTTATATGAGGGGACATAACTCAAAGACATTGACCCAATAGTAAGGGGAACATAAGAAAATCTGCGAAGTAAATCGTTACCAAGAAATGTCTTCACCAATGTGTTTCTAAAGGTGTGTAATAATATGTACTAAAAGGTTGAAAATGAAGTTAGGTGGTGTTGTGCTTGTCCTGTGCATCTGTCTCCTAGTCTGTGAGTATTCAACATCCAACATGGGTTATGTTAACAACACTATCTAGCTGCTTTCTTCACTTTAGAAACATCATATACAGACAGACTTTGGTTTTATCTAGTTTTTGTAGACTAGGTTCACTCAATGCCAATGACGTCTCATGTCTTTTTTCAATGGGCCCTGTGTGCCAATGACGTCTTTGACGTCTTTTGATCAAAGGCTATAAAAAAGATGTCAAAATGACCTGAGATCAGAGATCAGCTTTTCTCTGTTTGTGTGTTGGCTCCCTCGTTTAGCTGATTGAGAAAATGTGTGTTCATTCTAGTGGATGGACACTTTTTTTTATTCAAACAGCTCTATCTCTGGAACCATTTGTCTGATTGACCAAATCTTTTATAAAAAAAATCATTTTTTTTCATTGCATAGTAAAGAAAAACATACAAAATGGCCCTTGGCACAGAAAGAACTGTCTCAATCTGTTGTGTTCTGTTATCCCTTGTCCTGTTGGTTTTGATTTACTGCCAAAGTTTCTTTATGATGATGGTGATTATTATTAGGGTTGTTAATATTTTTGGTATACCCCAATTTGATTCCAATTCTTTGATTCATCATTCAGAATCAATTCTCGATTCAAAACGAATCCCAGTTATTAATATCCAGTATAATTTTCCAGTATGATGTTAATTTATTAAGCCTACTTGCTGATCCTTTATGACTGATGTCAATATCAGTTCCTAAGCAAAATCAGCGAGCGCTATGCAAAACCCCCCAATGGTACCCAAGAGCGGGCCCATCGCAAGGCATTTAAGGTTAACTTGAGTCATGCAGACTTGAATGCAGTTTAACCTTAAGCCATAGAATATTGAATTCGGTTTACTGCCATGCAAACATTGCATTTAGAGCAAATGTGTTCAAATAACATCCTCAGTAAGGAGGATACAGTCAGATCAATTGTGTTGCTGTAGATTTGTGGACCATGTGAAATTAAGCAATCTTCTTGTCCCTTCAAATAGCTTCGGAGGCGGCAATCAGAAGAAAACGTGCCCTTTGGTACTTCCGTAAAATGATTAAATGTACGGTACTTGGTAGCCTGCCAATCCTGGATTACATTGGCTATGGTTGCTACTGCGGAAAGGTGGCCATGGTAATCCTGTTGACGATCTTGACAGGTATGCACTCAAGGACAACAAATGGTGGTATTTCTTTGATGACGTCTCATTTTTGAGAGCATACTATGTTTAACAGGATTATGATGAATGCTTTAACAAATTAGACACTCAAGTGTCTGATTGGGAGGTCGGGGTTCGATCCCCGGCTGGGTCACACCAAAGAAACATGGGATCCAATGCCTCCCTCCCTGCTTGCCACTCCGCATCGAGGGTTGGATTGGGGTAAGTCCCTGCGACATACTCGTGTCATGTCCAGGGGTTGTACTTGTACATCAACCTGCCTCACACTACAGAAACAGGAGATAAACTCCTGCCCTATGGGCCTCATGGCTCTGCAAGGCTTAGAACTACTTGTTTTTGCATGCTTTCTACCTTCTTTATAACTAGCCTTGTGGCGATAATGTTCGCCCTGAGACTGGGAGGTCATTCCAAAGACTCTAAAATAGGACCCAATGGCAAACAGCATCAAGGGTTGAATTTTATTTGGGGTAGTCCCTGCGACATAATAGCATCATGTCCGGGCATAATTGTCATCAAACTGCCTCACACTGCAGAAACAGGAGACACATTCCTCGGCAAGGCTTACTTACTCACTTACTACTTACTACCTATATACATATTCTGTATTCTTTGTGAAATACTCTTTGAAGAATTTGGCAGTTTTAATTAATACTAGAAAAGAAGTGTGCCTGCAGCTCGCTAAGTGTGTGCAACCTTGTGTAGCGGTTGGTGTTGGTGATTTTTTTTGGTGTTAGCATTAGTGTTAGATTAGCATTAGATTTTTTAACATTAGCATTTTTTGCATTAGCTTTAACATTATCGACAAACGGTTCATGAGATATAGAGGCACTTCCTGTTTGGCGAAGGGCACTTCCTGTTTGGCGAAGGAGGCACCAATTAAGGTTAAGGACTCTTAATCAATTAAGCTTAAGGACTCTTAATCAAGTCATATGACACCACCCACGCGTCTGTGCGACAAACGGTTCATGAGATATAGAGGCACTTCCTGTTTGGCGAAGGGCACTTCCTGTTTGGCAAAGGAAGCACCAATTAAGGTTAAGGACTCTTAATCAAGTCATATGACACCACCCACGCGTCTGTACGACAAACGGTTTATGAGATAAAGGGTAACTTCCTGTTCGGCAAAATAGGCCCCAAATAAGGTTAAGGACTCTTAATCAAGTCATTTGACGCCAACCACAAGTCTGCACGACAAACGGTTCATGGGATAAAGGGTCACTTTCTGTTTGGTGAGGGGCACTTCCTGTTTGGCAAAATAGGCCCCAATTAAGGTTAAGGACTCTTAATCAAGTCATATGACACCACCCACAAGTCTGTACGACAAACGGTTCATGAGATAAAGGGTCACTTCTTGTTTGGTGAGGGGCACTTCCTGTTTGGTGAAATAGGCTCCAATTAAGGTTAAGGACTCTTAATCAAGTCATATGACACCACCCACGCGTCTGTACAACAAACGGTTCATGAGATAAAGAGGCACTTCCTGTTTGGCAAAGGGCACTTCCTGTTTGGTGAAGGAAGCACCAATTAAGCTTAAGGACTTTTAATCAAGTCATATGACGCCATCCGCGCGTCTGTACGACAAACGGTTCATGAGATGTAGAGGCACTTCCTGTTTGGCGAAGGGCACTTTCTGTTTCAGAGGGGGCGGGGCTTAATCAATTACAGCTCATTCCTATTGGCTGGAAAAAGACCAAAGTTGTGTGTGCATTTTAAAGTTTAAGTGACGTTGCTAGGCAAAAGTATGTCAGAGTAATGTGGGGCCAAAGTTTCAGTTATTTTTTTTTTCAGAATGGGGGGTTTTGAGCTTAGTTTTTTACAAATTACGTTGCCATGGTAACGCAGATCGGAAAGAAAAGTAATGGGAGAGTGTTTTCTGCTGGTGTTTCAGTCCGAGTGTATCAAAGGGTGCGTTCGGAAATGCGCACCGGTTCTGGTTAGGGTTAGGGTTATGGTTAGTTTTAGGCATAGTTTTACTGAGGTTAGGGTTAGGGTTGGGTTTAGGCATATAGTTTTACTGAGGTTAGGGTTAGGATTAGGGTTAGGTTTAGGCACTCACTACACTGAGCACACACCCGGTGCGCATTTCTGAACGAACCCTTTGATACACTCGGACTGAAACACCAGCAGAAAACACTCTCCCGAAAAGTAATAGCACACCATTCCCGGCCGAGCCGCACATTTTGATGTATATATTGCAGGGGTGGCGTAAATCGTGTGGCAGTTATTACGTGCCGAGATTTCCCCCATTCTAAGTCAATGGGGTTTTTGGGCGTCGTTTTTTGTGAATTACGTCGCAATGGTAACGCGGATCGGAAAGAAAAGTAATAGCACCCCATTCCCTGCCGAGCCGCACGTTTTGATGTATGTATTGCGGCGGTGGCGTAAATCGTGCGGCAGTTATTACATGCCGAAATTCTGTCAGAACATTATATATATATATATATACTAGAAAAAACAATTTCTAAGACATTTTAAGTGTGCCTGCAGCTCGCTAAGTGTGTGCAACCTTGTGTAGCGGGTAGTGTTAGTATTAGCATTAGATTAGCGCTAGATTTTTTAACATTAGCATTTTTTGCATTAGCTTTAACATTATCGACTGTACGACAAACGGTTGATGAGATATAGGGTCACTTCCTGTTTGGTGAGGGGCACTTCCTGTTTGGCCAAATAGGCCCCAATTAAGGTTAAGGACTCTTAATCAAGTCATAATGCACCACCCTCGCGTCTGTACGACAAACGGTTGATGAGATATAGGGTCACTTCCTGTTTGGTGAGTGGCACTTCCTGTTTGGCGAAATAGGCCCCAATTAAGGTTAATAAGGACTCTTAATCAAGTCATTTGACGCCACCCTCGCGTCTGTACGACAAACGGTTCATGAGATATAGGGTCACTTCCTGTTTGGTGAGGGGCACTTCCTGTTTGGCGAAATATGCCCCAATTAAGGTTAAGGACTCTTAATCAAGTCATTTGACGCCACCCACGCGTCTGTACAACAAACGGTTCATGAGATGTAGAGGCACTTCCTGTTTGGCGAAGGGCACTTCCTGTTACAGAGGGGGTGGGGCTTAATCAATCACAGCTCATCCCTATTGGCCGGACCAAAGTTGTGTGTGCGTTTTAAAGTGACGTTGCTAGGCAAAAGTATGTCAGGGTAATGTGGGGACAAAGTTTCTGTTTTTTTTCAGAGTCCCCCATTCAAAGTCAATGAGGGTTTTTGAGCGTAGTTTTTTACGAATTACGTTGCCATGGTAACGCGGATCGGAAAGAAAAGTAATAGCACACCATTCCCGGCCGAGCCGCACATTTTGATGTATATATTGCGGGGGTGGCGTAAATCGCGCGGCAGTTATTACGTGCCGAAATTTCCCCCATTCTAAGTCAATGGGGTTTTTTGGCGTTGTTTATTGCGAATTACGTCGCAATGGTAACGCGGAAAAAATCATTTTGATTTCTGATCTACGGTTCAAGAGTTACGGGGCAAAACGTAAAGTGGGCCGCTATAGCGCCACCATGAGGCCGAGTGATGTAATTATTATTCTATTCATTCTTAAAATTATTATGAATCTCCTCTCCAAGTTTGGAAACTGTAGCCCTTATGGTTTGCGAGAGAAAAATACTTGAATGTGACTTTTTGCATTTTCACATTATAAGTCAATCGGTTACCATGGCGACGTAATTTTTGTTTTTTGCCAATTACGTCGCCATGGTAACGCGGATCGGAAAGAAAAGTAATAGCACACCATTCCCGGCCGAGCCGCACGTTTTGATGTATATATTGCGGGGGTGGCGTAAATGGTGCAGCACTAGTTACGTGCCGAAGCTTTCCTGAGCGAGTACAATAAGTGTTTCTGCCATTGCATGGCAGGCACACTTAATAACTAGAATTGACAGAGTCAATTTTTACAAGTGTGTTTGGTGAGGGGCACTTCCTGTTTGGTGAAATAGGCTCCAATTAAGGTTAAGGACTCTTAATCAAGTCATATGACACCACCCACGCGTCTGTATAACAAACGGTTCATGAGATAAAGAGGCACTTCCTGTTTGGCAAAGGGCACTTCCTGTTTGGTGAAGGAAGCACCAATTAAGCTTAAGGACTTTTAATCAAGTCATATGACGCCATCCGCGCGTCTGTACGACAAACGGTTCATGAGATGTAGAGGCACTTCCTGTTTGGCGAAGGGCACTTTCTGTTTCAGAGGGGGCGGGGCTTAATCAATTACAGCTCATTCCTATTGGCTGGAAAAAGACCAAAGTTGTGTGTGCATTTTAAAGTTTAAGTGACGTTGCTAGGCAAAAGTATGTCAGAGTAATGTGGGGCCAAAGTTTCAGTTATTTTTTTTTTCAGAATGGGGGGTTTTGAGCTTAGTTTTTTACAAATTACGTTGCCATGGTAACGCAGATCGGAAAGAAAAGTAATGGGAGAGTGTTTTCTGCTGGTGTTTCAGTCCGAGTGTATCAAAGGGTGCGTTCGGAAATGCGCACCGGTTCTGGTTAGGGTTAGGGTTATGGTTAGTTTTAGGCATAGTTTTACTGAGGTTAGGGTTAGGGTTGGGTTTAGGCATATAGTTTTACTGAGGTTAGGGTTAGGATTAGGGTTAGGTTTAGGCACTCACTACACTGAGCACACACCCGGTGCGCATTTCTGAACGAACCCTTTGATACACTCGGACTGAAACACCAGCAGAAAACACTCTCCCGAAAAGTAATAGCACACCATTCCCGGCCGAGCCGCACATTTTGATGTATATATTGCAGGGGTGGCGTAAATCGTGTGGCAGTTATTACGTGCCGAGATTTCCCCCATTCTAAGTCAATGGGGTTTTTGGGCGTCGTTTTTTGTGAATTACGTCGCAATGGTAACGCGGATCGGAAAGAAAAGTAATAGCACCCCATTCCCTGCCGAGCCGCACGTTTTGATGTATGTATTGCGGCGGTGGCGTAAATCGTGCGGCAGTTATTACATGCCGAAATTCTGTCAGAACATTATATATATATATATATACTAGAAAAAACAATTTCTAAGACATTTTAAGTGTGCCTGCAGCTCGCTAAGTGTGTGCAACCTTGTGTAGCGGGTAGTGTTAGTATTAGCATTAGATTAGCGCTAGATTTTTTAACATTAGCATTTTTTGCATTAGCTTTAACATTATCGACTGTACGACAAACGGTTGATGAGATATAGGGTCACTTCCTGTTTGGTGAGGGGCACTTCCTGTTTGGCCAAATAGGCCCCAATTAAGGTTAAGGACTCTTAATCAAGTCATAATGCACCACCCTCGCGTCTGTACGACAAACGGTTGATGAGATATAGGGTCACTTCCTGTTTGGTGAGTGGCACTTCCTGTTTGGCGAAATAGGCCCCAATTAAGGTTAATAAGGACTCTTAATCAAGTCATTTGACGCCACCCTCGCGTCTGTACGACAAACGGTTCATGAGATATAGGGTCACTTCCTGTTTGGTGAGGGGCACTTCCTGTTTGGCGAAATATGCCCCAATTAAGGTTAAGGACTCTTAATCAAGTCATTTGACGCCACCCACGCGTCTGTACAACAAACGGTTCATGAGATGTAGAGGCACTTCCTGTTTGGCGAAGGGCACTTCCTGTTACAGAGGGGGTGGGGCTTAATCAATCACAGCTCATCCCTATTGGCCGGACCAAAGTTGTGTGTGCGTTTTAAAGTGACGTTGCTAGGCAAAAGTATGTCAGGGTAATGTGGGGACAAAGTTTCTGTTTTTTTTCAGAGTCCCCCATTCAAAGTCAATGAGGGTTTTTGAGCGTAGTTTTTTACGAATTACGTTGCCATGGTAACGCGGATCGGAAAGAAAAGTAATAGCACACCATTCCCGGCCGAGCCGCACATTTTGATGTATATATTGCGGGGGTGGCGTAAATCGCGCGGCAGTTATTACGTGCCGAAATTTCCCCCATTCTAAGTCAATGGGGTTTTTTGGCGTTGTTTATTGCGAATTACGTCGCAATGGTAACGCGGAAAAAATCATTTTGATTTCTGATCTACGGTTCAAGAGTTACGGGGCAAAACGTAAAGTGGGCCGCTATAGCGCCACCATGAGGCCGAGTGATGTAATTATTATTCTATTCATTCTTAAAATTATTATGAATCTCCTCTCCAAGTTTGGAAACTGTAGCCCTTATGGTTTGCGAGAGAAAAATACTTGAATGTGACTTTTTGCATTTTCACATTATAAGTCAATCGGTTACCATGGCGACGTAATTTTTTGTTGTTTTTTGCCAATTACGTCGCCATGGTAACGCGGATCGGAAAGAAAAGTAATAGCACACCATTCCCGGCCGAGCCGCACGTTTTGACGTATATATTGCGGGGGTGGCGTAAATGGTGCAGCACTAGTTACGTGCCGAAGCTTTCCTGAGCGAGTACAATAAGTGTTTCTGCCATTGCATGGCAGGCACACTTAATAACTAGAATTGACAGAGTCAATTTTTACAAGTGTGCCTGCAGCTCGCTAAATGTGCGAGTTTGGACGGTGAGGCAATCCACCAAGTTGTCTGTGTTAAGTTTTGAGAGGGTCGTTCCACATGAAAAGCGCATTCTGGCACGAAACGGTTACGTTTTGCGCGTTTGTGATGCCCCCTACGGGTCGAAGTGGAAATGCTTTTGGGGATCTGTTGAGTATGCCACCCACGACCTGTGGTTGAAATTCAGATGCGTCTTGACCCAAGGAATCCAGGGAAAAAATAATTTAATTTTCCAACCTACGGTTCAAGAGTTACGAGGCAAGTGGTCCGTTATAGCGCCACCATGTGGCCAAGTGGAAATGCTTTTGGGGATTCGTTGAGTATGCCACCCCCGACCTTTGGTTGAAATTCAGTGTTGACTCGACCTTTTGTTTGTGATTTATGGCTATTGTTTGCGAAACGGGCCCCTCCCGCTAACTTTGGAATCGCGTTACGAACGAACGGTAAGGACTATCGAAATATCCCTTGAATAGGTTCATTGCATGGGTTCATAGATCACGTGTACCGATTTTTGTGACATTTGAAGAAAATATGTAGGAAAAGAAGCAAAAAGTGTGTTTTGGAGAAAATTCAAGATGGCGGAAAATCTATCCTGGCACAAATGGGCGTGGCCTATATGAGGAGATGCGTCGACTCTTGACCCAAGGAATCCAGGGAAAAAATAATTTTCCGATCTACGGTTCAAGAGTTACGGGGCAAAACGTAAAGTGGGCCGTTATAGCGCCACCATGAGGCCGAGTGATGTAATTATTTTTCGATTCATTCTTAAAATCATTATGAATCTCCTCTCCGAGGTTTGAAACTGTAGCTCCTATGGTTTGCGAGAGAAAAATACTTGAAAGTGATTTCTTGCATTGTCCCATTATAAGTCAATGGGGACAATTAAGCGTCGTTTTTTGCCGATTACGTCGGCATGGTAAGGCGGATCGGAACGAAAGGTAATAGCACACCATTCCCGGCCGAGCCGCACGTTTTGATGTATATATTGCGCGGGTGGCGTAAATGGTGCGGCACTAGTTACGCGCCGAAGTTTTCGTCTGTCCGTCCGTCCGTCCGTCCGTCCGACATAAGTATGAGCGAGTACAATAAGTGTTTTGCCATTGCATGGCAGGCACACTTAATAATGACAATATCTAAAGTGTGCGAGCCCACAATAAATAAATAATGACAATATCTAAAGTGTGCTCGCCTTACAGGCGAGCCCACAATAACTAGAAAATATTGTTCCTTCGAAACAACTGTGGGCTCGCTTCAAGCCAGAAAACAATGGCTATAAAAGTACAAAATGTCAAGATCGCAGGCAGTGCTCTCTTTGACGTTACTGACGTCGAAGATTGGTCCATTTTGTTCCAAAAATGTGTTGTGCAAAAGTTGACCCGCTGGTGGCGCTATAACAGGCCAATGTAAGAAGGATGGTATCTGTTCCTTGACCTATTGGGAATGTGCTTGCAAGATTTCACGCACATTGCAGGCTGTGTTCATGATTTGAGGTGTTTTTGGCTTTGGCCACTTTATCGCTGCTTGCAGCTATATTTATTATTATTATTTTTTTTTTGTGTGTGTGCACTTCATAGGCATATTAGATAAAGGTCCTTAGATTGTGTGTAGAATGTTTCATGCAAATTGCTAAAAAAAATCCTAACGGGTTTAAGCGTTTCACAAACTGCTCAAAATGATATAGCGCCCCCCTTTGGCCAATTGGAGTAAGATTGGTTTTAGTGATATTTGGACTAACACTACATCTTTGCCAAATGCCATGAACATGTTACTTTGCATGTATGATTTAGAGGCAGAAGAATAATTTGCATAAAACTGCAATATACATTGAATTATTAAAAAAAGCATATTTCAATTTAAAAAAAATCCGATCTGACAGATCTTTAGATATTGGTCCAAAGTTCATGTAAAAAAAGTTTTGTGGACGTGACGCGAAGATTCCAGAATAAAAGCGGGTTTAAGCGTTTTACAAACTGCTCAAAATGGCGGAAAATCTAAGGGCGGAGCTTACTTAACAAAGACACAGATGTCTTCCGCTTGAGTCAAAGCACACGTGTAAGCAAGTTGCATGTCTTCAAACAAAACGAGTCATGACTTGTGCCCGCTTCGTATAGCGCCCCCCTTTGGCCGATTGGAATAAAATTGGTTTCAGTGATACTTTGACTAACCCTCTACATCTTTGCCAAATGCCATGAACGTGTAACTTTGCATGTATGATTTAGAGGCAAAAGAATAATTTGCATAAAAGTGCAATGGGGGGGGGGGGGGGGAGGGTGCGTAACGCATTCGGAGCTACACACTATCCTCCCCAGTTCCACCCCTCCCTGACCAATGTGGGAAACGTTAATGCAGAGATAAGAATCTGTCCCTCCCCAGTCGACTTCCCTCATGTGAATAGACTGTCTTTTGAATAGACTGCTTGGCCGGAATAATGAAGACGTTTGATAGAAACTGAAGAGACAAGCACTTTCATATATCAGCATCATAAATATGTTTCCCTTTCCATTAAACCAAATTCTGTGGAGCCCACAGATTTCTCTGCAATTGCATTACAGTTTTTCCTTAATTATTTAAATGCATTTAAAGAGAATATAGCTACATTTCTCAAAACTCCACGCAGAAACTGAAACTCCTTTCAAATGAAACTGCACTCAAATTGGATTACTAAGCATTCATTTTATACTGGTGTGATCAATTTAAAACAAAAACTAAAATACAGTTTAATTTATGAAACTATTCTATCATGATGCAACATATTCAAATGATAAAAGAATCACAAAAGCTACTGATAACAGTAAAATGAATCATATGCCTTCCATATGCCATAGGCAAACTACAGTAAATTTGTTCAGTTCAGCAAAGTGTGTGAACAGTAACTTGAGAAGTTTGTTGTGCAATGTCATCCAATTCTCTCACTTCTCTCTCTCTCTCTCTCTCTATCTCTCTCTTTCACACACACACACACACACACACACACACACACACACACACACACACACACACACACACACACACACACACACACACACACACACACACACACACACACACACACGCGCGCACACACACACACACACACACACACACACACACACACACACACACCTTTACCATTAGCTAAGCAAATGGTGATGTTACTGACATCAACAGTTGAACTGTGGCCAATTATGTTTCTTCCCCATGTGTCTGGTCTTGGTAAGATTGAGTCCTGTCCATGATTAATTACTTCAGCACTCAGCAGGGCTGTATTGGCAGCAAGTTTCAACAAACTCTTTGAAAAAGAAAACATGACCTTGAGCAGCAATATATCGATACAGAGAACTGATATGATGGGTCCGATGGGATCAATTACAGTAACCTACAGTACTCATATGCACAAAACTATTTCCCTCTAAGATTTCTTCACAATTGGAAAACAATTGACATTTTCATCCTGATATCATTATGCTTTTGATCAATTGTTGATAAGCTTACTTTATATATTGGGGAATTTCATATGATCTTCATTGACCCTGTTATGTATTTCTGCAGTCTAGATTTATAATTATTGTTCTACAGTAAATGTGAGGCCTCTGCCTCACCTTGGTGGTGGTCTTTAAATTGTGTGTACAGTTATGGAGTAAAATCTAAACGGTTTACATAGTTTCTACCATTGTGTGTATAGTTTATTTGTGTAAAACGTGATTAACCTTTTGGTTGAGACATTGAGCTCACCATAAAGGTAAAAAATTATACAGTCAGCCATATCTCACCCATACCATAGACCTGGGAATAGACAGAAATGGTGCCATCTTATTATGAGCATTAGTGAAGACCAATAATATGAAGATATGTAAATTGGTGAAGTGGTCCTTTAACACCCAGAGGACTAACCTCTAACCACCATGCATTCAAGCCTGCTCCAAGAGAAGGTTTCAAATACTTCTTGTACAACATCCAATAGCTTCCCATGCATCATTACTCCATGGGGAAGACATTTCTTTATTGTTCATGCATTTACAATAAAGAGACATAAGGGGGCAGCAACTGCTTGACTGAACCACAAATCACAGTGTCACTGAAGGTGTAAATCTCTTATTTAGCCTTTCCTTGTCCTTGAATAGACAATAGACATTGCTTGGCTGGGAATATAATAAAGCTGTTTGCTGTAATTTGTATGTTTGTTGTAGTTTTTGTTGTTGCCTTTCAATGAGAAGCTTATTGTTGTTATTGCTTTTTGTGAAATGTAAAATAAAAAAAAAGTGTTATTATTCCATACATTTATTGAAATATATTGAGTGTTCTTACAGCATTTTCATGATGGCAAACAAAATATTTCTTTGCAACTCACTAAACATGCACCTTATTTTTTGTACTTGTAATTTGCAGTTTGTCACATGTACAAAAACTCACAGGGTCAACAGTTGAAATATCACATTTTAGTCCATATTAAATGTCCGTGGTGTCATTTTGTTGGGTTTCATATTCAGTCCATTTCTCAAGAATGAGTTATTCTAGACTAGTATCCTGAGTTTGTGTGTAAATCTCTCCATCACATATATTTCCTCCACAATGCACAGCCACTGCTCACAAGTTGGGGTGTCACTTTTATACCACAATCTTGTTATTGCTTTTTTTGCTGGCTGCCAGCAGCACCTTGACCAGATGTCATCTCCATGTGTGTTTTCCTGCGTCAGGTTTCCTATAGTACCACTTGTCTTTGGTATTTCATTTCAGTCTATTCTTTCTTTTCAAATCTTTTTATTGTTATACAATGTCGCATTGAGGTTAGCTATATTCTCATCACAGTAAAAGTACACTTATTGGAACAAATAGCATGAGATCTGAGGACTATACAGAACATACTGTATGTATAGAAAAAAGGGGTGCGTAACGCATGTGGAGGTACACACTATCCTCCCCAGTTCCACCCCTCCCTAACCAATGTGGGAAACGTTAATGCAGAGATAAAAATCGGTCCCTCCCCAGTCGACTTCCCTCCTGTGAACACGGCCAATTGTGTTTGTTGGAGCGCCCGGCCCAGCCAAATGCACAATGAAGATAATACTCCATGGTGGTGGACAGGAAGTTTAACCTGCACCACCCAGACACACCAATAGTGGCCCCCCCCCCTCCGGGTCTAAAAGGTGTTAGGCTGGTCTTTCCCTATTAATTCAGGTATTCTGAGTATGCAGATGTTATTTCCACGACCACGTGACTCGATTTCGATTACTTTAGCATTCATTTTAAGAAAGCTATCTTCCATAGCCACGCACCTAGCATCCAGCTCCTCAATCTTGTCGCTGTATTTCGTTGCATTCTCCTCCAACGTTGGCTCTGGTCGGAGATCTGGATCTGCACATTGTCTATTTTCGTCTCGAGAGCCGCAATAGACGTCTTAAATTCAGTAGTTAAAGATGCTTTAAGCTCGTCAAACCGACCAAGGACGATAGCCAGGTCCGCGTGGAATAGTCTCTTGTGCCTTGGCATGTTTGTGGTTTCTTTGGGTTTAACATTCTGTCAACTTTGGTTGGTTCAAAATGAAAAGAAGGTGTAAGGGGTAGGATCGATGCACTTTGGTTGAGTTTTAAGAAAAAGGTGTTTTTTTCATGTTTCCTGACCTCAATTACAAAAAATAAAAAAATAAAAAACCCTGACCTTTCAACATTCAGTGTTTCTTTTGTAATCTGTAGTTTTTTTTTATTTTTTATAATTAGGCTCAGAAAGGTGAGTTCATTTGTCTCTGGATGTACACATCATCATCCAGGGGAGGGTGTGGTTGTAGGGGTGGGTGTATCACCTTTGCTGTTACTTTACATTGTGTTTGCATCCGTCTAATGCACAATTTAGCATCATCTCAAAAAGATTTGAAAATGTTATGACAGATTTGATAGGAAGGCCAAACTGGATTTATAAAGGGAAGACAAACACAGGATAACATAAAAAATGTTTGCTTTATGGGTGAATTCCAGGAGTTTGGCATTGCCAGATCTGAGGGGGCGGGAGGGAACATGGGGTTTGACGAGGTCAGAGAGACAACAGGGTTGTTGAGGGCCTTGTAGGTGGTGATCAGTATTTTGAAGTCGATTCTGTATTTTACTGGGAGCCAATGGAGGTCGTGGAGAACTGGGGTGATGTGGTCTCATGATCGGGTTTTGGTGAGGAGGCGGGTGTTTGGGTATTTTCTGGTATCAAATATAGTTAAAGGTCGTCTTGAATAATACACTGAGACTTAGGAATAGAGATGAGTATAATACTTCGGCCTTTATTCCAATCTAGACAAAGTACAGAAATAGCAAAGATGCGACACATAAACGGCTCTCTGTGCAATCTATCCCCTCTCGGTGCACCGATTCCAACTCCAACTGCTCTCCTCCTGCATCTCATTTTATGCCCGTTGGAAGAGAACACACAAGTACACGTCAAACAATATCATTGGTTGCCTAACATATTTCGTCAGATACTCATATCACGCCATTTCACTCCAATTGGTTTATAACCCCTCCTCGTCATTTCTCTGGTCCGTTTTCACACGGGAGAGCATAGGTCGTACAACGTGACTTGAGAACATTCAACTGTCCTTTGGTTTTCTTGGTAACCCCCCATATTCCCCATTTTGTGCATTCATGCCTGGTGTCATCCACTTCCATATAAACTGCAATAGGTGTCTTGATGTACCCAAACTCTATGGGGCTGTTAAGTCTGACATCATTTTGTAGGCAGAGGAGAACTTTTGGCCCCCAAAAAAGCGAATCTTTTTACTATTTACACATTTTTCTTCTCTTTGTTGTTGAAAGGAAAGTGGTAGAATTATACTTTAGTCGTTATTTTTGTCTCGGATCTGTTGAAATAGCGAGGGACAGATATTGTCAATAAATCTGCTTGGAGGTCTGACTACAAAATGATGTCACTGCTTAAAAGCCCCATAGCAGGCTCACTGCGGCCTTCCCCCATTTGCCTGCTAATTACATATACCGGCCTACAGGGGGCTCCAAAGACCCCTACAGTTCACTGCGTCTCAAGTCCTTAAATCAATCCTATTTCCTATTTCCTTGCTTGTATGTTAGTCCCTCCCATTGAGGAAATAGAGAAGAGGAGACGTCCCATTGGCCATTTCTGATGACAACATCACAGGTGATAGGCCAACTCCCAGTGGGCGGGACTAACATACAAGGAAATAGGAAACAAGTGAAGGAAATAGGAATTATTTAAGGACTTGAGACGCTGGTCATCACGAAGGAACTCTAGGAGCCATCTTGGTTCTAGCTCAATTTAACCTGACAACAGAAACAGATAGGCAACCAATGTGACAAGTAAACTGGTTATACATGCATATATGAAACCAAACGATTATATGTTTTCCTTGTCAACACTTTATCTAATAGGGAACAGGGTATCCTCCTGCAAACCTATGGAGGAGTGGGATGTAACTACTTATAAATGCAAAGCTTGATTATAGTGCAATGAAAAACCCGTAGTTTCGACCTTTACCAGGTACGTGTCAACATACTCCCCTTTTGTTCCCTCCCCTTGGGTTACGATTTGACATAGTTTACAATGTCCCAGCGGAAGTAAAAGTCTTCCGCTTGCTTCCCCAATTTCCTTCAATTAGTGCCAAATACGAAAAAGATTTCCATGTTCAGGTCCACTTTTAATAATTCACCCTGTTCTGGCCTCATACCAATGTCTTCTCTACAGTTTTATCATTGCAGTTGCGTGTAGCAGTAGCTAGCTCAGAGATAGTTCATCGCCCCTCATAACCCTGGAAACAAATTTGGTAGTTATGAGTGACAGTAATACTCGATTTCATGCCTGGTCATGAAACCACCGGAATCCTTTCTCGTTCGATAACCTGTTGATCCGTTTAGCTTTTTAGAGTTGCCAATTCTCTCCTCATGGCCTGGCCATCTAATAATTCACCATATTCAATAATCCTAAAGAATATTTCTCAATTAAACGTATGTCAATCATGATTAATTAATCTTACTCTAATTCACATTGATATGGTTAAGGCAAAGGGTTCCACTAATTAATTCACATGTTCACAGTTTCCAGTTACACTACATCCACTTAATTTTCCAGTTAACTCAATTTCCAGCATAACCTTCATTCAACACATCCACTCTCAAAATAACAAACAAAATAAAAGCAACATACTTCTTAAACGACACTTCTTCTTGGGACAAACTCCTTCTTGGACAAAACAAAAATTACTCTCATGCAAATTCAAATTCCAGTTTTCATCTTTTGTAAAAATATGCTTTCACATTATTCATTGTTCACAATATTGATTTTTCACATCTCCACTTCCATATAAACTGCATTAGGTGTATTGATGTAACCAAACTCTATAGCAGGCTCACTGCGGCCTTCCCCATTTGCCTGCTAATTACATATACCGGCCTACAGGGGGCTCCAAAAAACCCTACACGGGCAGCAGAGTTTTGCACATATTGCAGTTTCTTGAAAACTTTGGGGTGGCACCGTAGAGAAGGCTATTGCAGCAATCGAGTCTGGATGTGATGAAGGCATCGATGAGTGTCTCTGCAGCAGTTTGGGATAGTGTGGGACGGAGGCGGGCAATGTTTCGGAGGTGGAAAAAGGCTGTTTTGGTAATGTTGTTGACATGGGATTGGAAGGAGAGGGTGGGGTCCAGGATGACACAGAGGTTGCTGGTGGAGGCCTGGAGGGAGTGATAGTGGAACCATCAATATTGAGGGAGAGGTTCATGGTGGAGCGGGTGAGGGCTTTGGGACCAATAATGATAATTTCAGATTCATTGCTGTTGAGTTTGAGGAAGTTTTTTTGCATCCATGTTTTAATATCAGTCAGGCAGGTGGTGAGGTGGTCTTAGGGGCAGGGCTTGGCGTTGGCCACAGGCTTACAGCGGTCGATCACTGCCCGAACCTCTCCGGTCTGCACCCCATTGTACTTGCCTACAATGGAGGTCGTCCGGGTCTTCCCATTGCGGTAGGTCCGACTGAGGCGGGCCGTGTAGGGGATGTCAGCCTTGATCTGACGGCCCTCCATTCGGACAGTACAGGAGTGGTTCGGTGGGATGGTGACTTGCACCTGAACAGAGTGGGTCTCAGACTTCTTTTTAGTGGTCCCTTTGTCAAACTGCAGCGTCTGCTGCAACGTGACTTCAATATTCGCGGAGCCGATGAGGGGGATCCCGGCAGTGATGCCAGTGGTGACACCCACCATGGTGGAGCTGCCCATGTTCCAGCTGTTTTCCACCTCAGTTGTCTTGGAGAGAGACACGGTCTTCACCACAATCCGGCACCCATTGTTGGTCACCTGAGATCTGCGCATGGTCGCTGGTGGCTGCCGGATGATCTTTGCCTCATCAATTTTGTACTTGACATCAGAGATATGCTCACTAACGGCATCCTTGTTGATGGTCAGTACCTGATATGAATGATACCAGTACTCATGACCCTCCCAGGGGAGGTAAAATTTCTTGTTCCAAACATCCACCTTACCAAGTCCATACTTGTTTTTCCCCACATACCACTTGCGACTTCCAGAACAGGTCTTGACAGAGTGTCGAGGCACCTTACCGTCGGAATCCCACTTCCACTCCAGGAACTCAAAGTTATCCTTGTTGATCAGGATCTTGAAGGAGCGGCTGACCACCTCGCGAGTATTAGAAGGGTAGTGGCAGTAAGGACCCAGTTTTGGACTGTAGAACCCAGAATGACAATCTGACATGAATGTGGATTTACAGACGTAGTCTCTGCGGTGAGTGTAGTGGTTGTAAATGGAAACAGCATCGTTGGGGAGGGAACCGGGCCAAAACACCCACTCCAGTTTGACATTGTCCTCAAATATTTTCTGCTCGGCCAGCCCCAACAGGGCTAAGAACACCAATGCTGACAGCTTCATCTAGAGACAGTCAAAGTGAGGAAATCAGTCTTGATTATTTATTTTTTTCCATAGTCCTAGATTAAGGAAGTTAATCAGTTTTCAAATAATGCCAAATGGTAAATGATAAAAATCTGTCATTGTGGTCTACACAGCTGGGAGAGTGTTTTCTGCAGGTCTTTCAGTCCGAGTGTATCAAAGGGTGCGTTCGGAAATGCGCACCGGGTCGGGTTAGGGTTGGGGTTAGTTTTAGGGATAGTTTTACTGAGGTTAGGGTTAGGATTAGGGTTGGGTTGGGTTTAGGCACTCACTACACTGACTGAGCACACACCCGGTGCGCATTTTAGAACGCACCCTTTGATACACTCGGACTGAAAGACCTGCAGAAAACTCTCTCCCCTATGCATTACTTTAAAGGGATCCCTGGCTAATATGACAAATATGCCTTAATACATTATAATTGTGCTCTATAACTACAATGTAAAATTAAATACACCTCAATTATTTTATTTCTTCTAGAAATAGCTAATCTTTCACTCAATAGGGGAAATGCCTGTCGCAAGTTGATGATGTCTTAAATGTCATGTGTGATCTATTCCTATGGAATTTATGGCATGCATGTGCAAATAAAAACAAACATAATACTTCCTATGTTTAATTTGAGCAACAAATCAATATTTCAAATCTGTTTGTGTTTATTTTCTGCCATAAATTCCATAGCGATAAATCAGACATGACATTTATGACATCATCAACTTGCGACAGGCATTTCCCCTATTGAGTGAAAGATTTAAGGTGTTTTTAATTTTACATTGTAGTTATATAGGACAATTATAATGTATTAAGGCATATTTGTCGTATTAGCCAGGGATCCTTTTAAGCTATATTGAATTTACCACTAGGATGCCATGATATGATGCCATAGATATGTGTTTTTATGAATGATATGACATATTTAATTTTGAAATATTATAAACATAATATTTGATCATAAACCAATAAGATAATTCAATGCCCCAGCATGTGCATAAGCCTCTCCAACTGATCCAAAATGACGCAGCACGACTGGTCTTCAACCAGCCAAAATTCTCACGTCTCCCCGCTTCTCCGCTCCCTCCACTGGCTCCCGGGATGCGGCCCACATTGAATACAAAACAATGATGCTGACTTTTATAGCAGCCAAAGGTATGGCTCTTCCATACCTCCAAAACCTGATCAACCCCTACAACCCCACCGTTCACTCAGATTAGCCAACAAAGGGATGCTGACAGAACCCTCACTAAAAAAAAGAAGAAAAAAAGGACAAAAATTCACTTGTCCTAGACAATTTGCCCTCCTGGCCCCCAAACTGTGGAATAAACTCCCTGTTGCACTTAGAACTACAGACTCACTCCCTAGCTTCCGCCGTGGACTGAAGACTCACCTCTTCAGACTCCACCTAAACCCATAGCACTACTGTAACACTCCCCTTCCCTCGATGACCACACATGAAGCTAGATACCGTAGCATTTTTAGGTTTTTGATTTTTTTTGTACTGATTAGGTGCGTGGTCTACCTATGTTATTGTTTTTCTAGATTGATATTCCTATGCATTTGTTATATTGTTGTTGTTACTGACACATTATCTTGCTTATTATATTGATGTATTACCTGCTTATTGTAAGTCGCTTAGGATTAAAAGCGTCTGCTAAATGCCTAAATTGTAAATCTTTCTATCTCTGTCAGTTACACAGAAATGTAACAATACTGATTCGTTCTGGATATTGACTTCTGACTTCCACACGTTTAAAGGGATCCCTGCATGGCTAATACGACAAATATGCCTTAATACATTATAATTGTCCTCTATAACTACAATGTAAAATTAAAAACACCTTAAATATTTTATTTCTTCTAGAAATAGCTAATCTTTCACTCAATAGGGGAAATGCCTGTTGCAAGTTGATGATGTCATAAATGTCATGTGTGAATTTATGGCATGCATGTGCAAAAAACAAAAACAAACATAAACACATTTGAAATATTGATTTGATGCTCATTAGGAAGTATTACGTTTGTTTTTATTTGCACATGCATGCCATAAATTCCATAGGGATAGATCACACATGACATTTATGACATCAACTTGCGACAGGCATTTCCCCTATTGAGTGAAAGACTAGCTATTTTTAGAAGAAATAAAATATTTAAGGTGTTTTTAATTTTACATTGTAGTTATAGAGGACAATTATAATGTATTAAGGCATATTTGTCGTATTAGCCAGGGAACCCTTTAGGTCATATTCCTTGGCTCTTGCAAGCAATTCTATCTCTAGCACAGCAAGCACAGACCATTCTAATTACAGAGTTATAGAATTCCATTATCATTATGCACTATCTCTCTCGTGGGCCTAATACACACAACCCTGAGAGCTAAGAATACATTGTACAGGCAGTGCACTCACCGTGAATCAGTTGTCCCCCAGTGAGTCTATGTCTTGTCACCACCAGCAGGTTTATATACAGTATGTAACAGGGAGTCCTGCCTCCATTCAGGGTTCTGTGTCCACGCCCAAATCACACAGTTGTAAGTAGTCACTCATTACCTTTCCCTACTTAGGATGCAATTTTTGAAGCTAATCTTTCCAGCGAAATGATGACTTCAAAGGTAACTAGAAAATATTGTTCCTTCGAAACAATTGTGGGCTCGCTTCAAGCCAGAAAACAATGGCTATAAAAGTACAAAATGTCAAGATCGCAGGCAGTGCTCTCTTTGACGTTACTGACGTCAAAGATTGGTCCATTTTGTTCCAAAAATGTGTTGTGCAAAAGTTGACCCGCTAGTGGCGCTATAACAGGCCAATGTAAGAAGGGTGGTATCTGTTCCTTGACCTATTGGGAATGTGCTTGCAAGATTTCATGCACATTGCAGGCTGTGTTCATGATTTGAGGTGTTTTTGGCTTTGGCCACTTTATCGCTGCTTGCAGCTATATTTATTAATATTATTATAATTGTTTTGTGTGTGTGCACTTCATAGGCATATTAGATAAAGGTCCTTAGATTGTGTTTAGAATGTTTCATGCAAATTGCTAAAACAAATCCTAACGGGTTTAAGCGTTTTCACAAACTGCTCAAAATGATATAGCGATATTTTCTGATCTACGGTTCAAGAGTTACGGGGAAAAACGTAAAGTGGGCCGTTATAGCGCCACCATGAGGCCGAGTGATGTAATTATTTTTCTATTCATTCTTAAAATTATTATGAATCTCCTCTCCAAGTTTTGAAAATGTAGCCCTTATGGTTTGCGAGAGAAAAATACTTGAATGTGACTTTTTGCATTTTCCCATTCTAAGTCAATCCGTTACCATAGCAACGTAATTTTCGTTTTTTGCCAATTACGTCACCATGGTAACACGGATCGGAAAGAAAAGTAATAGCCCACCATTCCCGGCCGAGCCGCACGTTTTGATGTATATACTGTATTGCGGGGGTGGCGTAAATGGTGCGGCACTAGTTACGTGCCGAAGTTTTCCTGAGCGAGTACAATAAGTGTTTCTGCCATTGCATGGCAGGCACACTTAACTAGAATTGACAGAGTCAATTTTTACAAGTGTGCCTGCAGCTCGCTAAATGTGCAACCTTGTGTAGCGGTTTGGACGGTGAGACAAAACGCCAAGTTGTCTGTGTTTCGTTTTGAGAGGGTCGGTCCCCCTGAAAAACGCGTTCTGGCACGAAACGGTTACGTTTGGCGCGTTTGTGACGCCTCCTATGGGTTGAAGTGGAAATGCTTTCGGGGATCTGTTGAGTATGCCACCCGCGACCTGTGGTTAAAATTCAGTGTTGACTCGAACTTTTGTTCGTGATTTATGGCTATTTTTTGCCAAACGGGCCTCTCCCGCTAAATTCGGCAGCCCGTTACGAACGAACGGTATGGACTATCGAAATATCCCTTGACTATGTTCATTGCCTGGGTTCATAGATCATGTGTAACCATTTTTGTGACATTTGACGAAAATATGTAGGAAAAGGAGCAAAAAGTGATGCGCGGAAGCGGGGATTGAACCCGGGACTCCCACTCGCCAGTCCAACACGCAACTAGTCATGCTAATAGGGCTGAGCCCGATTAGCAGGGCTGTTGTCGCTGGTTCATGGCTGGTACTAACTGTGGAGGCTACAATCACCCCCCTGATCTTTGGAGCGCACCTTCGCGCTTCACACTTCACGCCGTGGACCGCCGCACACAACGTGGACCTGTCCCTCACGCGAGGATATCACGTTCCTCATCCTGCCGACAACGCCAGATTGTAGTGATGCGCGGAAGCAGGGATTGAACCCGGGACTCCCACTCGCCAGTCCAACGCGCAACCAGTCGTGGTTGCCATATAGTTAAATGAAATCCTAATGTTGTGTATCTGTCATTTCAGGCAATATAGGAGAACATGCAACAGTGATGGGTGGAACGAGCATACTTAAGGACAGCAAGGACTAACCCTGTGTTGAATAGACTGTTTGACTGTTTTTGACTTTGACCTGAGTTACTTAGCTTTATTGTTTAAAGGAGTAGTTCACCCCCAAAATGACTTTTTTTCTATTGATTATTCATGCCATGGAGACATGAGTTAAATAATTATTTTTTTGTATTGAAACATTCCAGACAAAAAAAATGGATTATAGTACAGCCCCATTGATTCCGGACGGGGACCCAAATGCATGTGGGTCCCCATCCGGAGCCAATGGGGGTACATTTATTGAAAGCAAATTGTTTTAGGAATGCGACAAAAAACTAAACATATTATTGAACTCAAGTCTCCATGGCCTGAGTAAAGAGTCATTTTGGGGTGAACTACTACTACTAGGGGTGTGCGATATGACGATAATTATCGTCTCGACGATACAGCTTTGCCACGATAGGCCATTTCAGAATATCGTTTTGCTCGTGATACAAACAGTCATTTAGAAAAGGCTCTGGATATACAGCGAGTGCACGTTCCATGAGTCGCAGCTCGATTGCTTAATTTATACTTCTATAGTATGGTGGTATAATTCGCCAAAAAGAAACAGATCTACAAGCTAAAAACGTGTCGCGGCTCAACGTGTCAATAGCTTGAGGATCTGTCCCCTTGCGGCCCCTCCTCCCCTGGGTAGCACGCATGCACTACACAACAAGAACAAGAAGCTGCACCACTGGCCCGCGATTTTAGTTTCACTTTCACAGGACTTTGTAAAGCAGTGATGCAGCTTGCCCTGCTTTCAGTGAAGCATATTTTTAATAATGGATGCATTGAACTAACAGGACGCAAACAAACTACTTTATCCGTCCTGTTATCAGTCATTTCACTCACTGCAAAGCTGAGCTGCGTGATGTGCTCACTGTGCTGGTCGTCTCCACTCCACAGAGGTGATTTAGATCGCCTTGTAAATCCATTGCTTCTGTTTTTTTATTAACTACAAACAAGTAGCAATTTGTAAAGTCATTTGTTGTCTCCACCAGCCGAAGGCTTGGGGGAGAGTATGTTTTAACCTTCGTCCGTCCGTCCGTCCGTCCGTCCGTCCGTCCGTGCGTCCGTCCGTCCGTGTGTCCGTCCGTGTGTCCTCACAGTTTGTGTGCAGCTAATCTCAGTCGCCGTTGGCCCGGTCGCTGCCAAAGTGAGCACACACATTCCCTGGATGCCAATCTAGAACCTCTGCCCTAAATTTTTCAAATGGGCCTTTTCTAGCGCCACCTAGTGGCCGATGTTCACAAAACACATTTCTGTGCACTACTCTTACAGATTTTGTCAAAAAATCCTACAAATCGGTAGGCAGCATCTCGACAGTCATGTGATCGACACAGATCTGTCTGATTTTGCATATTCCATCCGGATTGGCTAAGATTGGCTTCCAAAGTTTGTAGGATTGAGCCGTTTTGAACAAAATGCCTCAAATCCCAAACGCAAAGTGCAATTATCATGAAATCGCGCACACACGTTCCCACTAGGCCGAGGAAGAAAAGCCACTTAATTTTTTTTAAATCAGCCTCATGGTGGCGCTATAACATGCCGATTTGTGGTTTTACCTATAACTCCACCGATTCGTTTCAAACTTTGTAAGCGCACTCCCTAGAGGCTAAGGATAAACCTTTGCCCTGCATTTTTCACACCAGCCTTTTATAGCGCCACCTTTGGACCGACTTATGTAAAACACATTTTTGGAAATTACTCCTTGTGATTTTATCCAAAAATCACGCAAATCGGTACACAGTATCTCTATAGTCATGTGATCAAGTCCGATCCGTCTGATATTTCATATTCCATCCTGATTGGCTAATATTAGCTTCCAAAGTTTGCAGGATTGCTCCGTTTTTTAACAAAATGCTTCAAATCATCAACGCAGCTTGCGATTACCGTGAAATTTGCCACACATATTCCCACTAGGTCAAGGAACAAAAGCTACCTTTTTTCACATTGGCCTGTTATAGCGCCACCAGCAGGTAGCCTTTAGCAAAACAAATTTTTGGAACACAATGCTTCAAATCATGCATGCAGCGTCCGATTTCCTTGAAAGATCTATGGTGAAGAACATATGCCACCCTTTTTACATTGGCCTATTATACAGTAGCACCACCAGGACACACAGCCTGGTGGAGACCTGTGCTCGGAAGAGCACTGCTTCTAGTTTGTTATGTTTTCACCGTTGATGCATGCGTGTGTCGTCGCGAATCGCGGTGAAATCGTTGCGTCTATTTCATAATTGGCTTAGTTATAAAACCATGATATTTTTGTTAAGCTAAAATATCGAATAGGATGATATCTGCATTGTAAAATACAGAGTATACTTCTGTAAAAAGAAAGCTTAAACTTGTATCATAAACTTCCTGACTGCTGTGGTCTTAAGGTAATTTGTTTTCCACCCACTTTCTGTTGGTAAGGCATCACAAGATTTCTTTTTCATATCTGGTAAATAAAATAAATAGAGGTGAGGTGTCCTGAACCTTATAAGGACTTCTTGAAAACCTTTTTAATAGCCTACCTCAATGAAAACATTAGCCAAATTGTTTTGAAAATAGCCGATCTACAAGCTCACAACACTCAAAAACATTTTATGGGAACCCGTAATACATTTCTGGGACCCATTTGAATGACCCGACCCATTATCACACCAACTAGTAAGTATTTTGAGGTAAAAAAAAATGTAATTGTTTGATCAAAATATGCTATGAAAATCCTAGATTAGACTATATCTATCCTTCTATCTGCAGCATAAAAATGAATAGATTATCAATAGAATATCTGTGTGTGTTTGTGTAATTGTTATTAATAATCATAATAAACCTAAAAACTAGCATAAAACAGTATCGTGATAATATCGTGTATCGTGATGCATGAAGAGTATCGTGATAATGATTTTTTTCCAGTATCGCCCACCCATAACTACTACTACTACTTAATTCCTCATTTGATTATCTACTTCATTCGTACTTACTACTTACCTTACGGAGGGGAGCTCCGCTGCTGCTTGTCCTCCTTTTTCTAAATAAATGTGCCAGTGTGGCTACACCGTTCAATTGTTTCTGAGTGTTGGTTTGGTCTCAGCCCCCACAATATATATTAAGTACATTACATGGAACTTTTTTTGTTTCTAAACATGACTGTCATGTATATGCATCAGCCAATGGTTAGTGCCTATGCTGAGTGAAAGAATACAATCACATAAAAATGTCAAATACTCAGGTTACATTTACTCAGATTACTTTTAGCCTCCAAAATATGGAAAATCGATAAAATACTGTGGCAACGGATATTGAATCATTGTTTAATCGAAGGCACTAAGCCTACATGGAACCTTTTTTTTTCTTTTTTAACAAACATGACTGACACCAAATGTGTGGCTGTCTAGCGGTTAGAGCATATGCCTTTTATGCAGAAGGTTGGTGGATCAAATCCCGCCTGGGGTTGATATAAGCATAAAACCATGACATTTGTTAGACTTGTACAGTTTGGGTCCTTATGGAGCCTTCCCAAAAATGCCCCTCCTTGATGCATATTTTTATATCCGCCATTACTAAAGGTATTTTGCATCATAACTCCTGAACCAAGCATTATAATACAAACTATGTGATGTCTACAGCTACTCTATGTTGTCATGCCCAAGGATTACAATGATATCATGTATCAGCTCAGTGGCCTAGTGGTTTGAGTGTCTGCCCTGAGACTGGGAGATCGGGGTTCAAACCCCAGTCGGGTTATACCAAAGACTCTGGGACCCAGTGCCTCCCTGCTTGGCACTCAGCATCAAGGGTTGGATTGGGCGTAAGTCCCTGCGACATGCTAGCGTTATGTCAAGGGGGTGTACTTGTACATCAAGCTGCCTCATGCTACAGAAACAGGAGATGGGCTCCTGCCCTATGAGCCTCATGGCTCTGCCGAGTCATATGGGCCTCATGGCTCGGCAAGGCTTACTATGTACAGCACCATAAACTGTCCAGGTGAATAGTATCACAGTATTTTATGTCTGTTGCATATAGGCCTACAGTCTTTTGCATACATGTTGTGTAGAGGCCAATTTGTGCTTTTACCTATAACCACCGATTAGTGTAAAACTTTGTATGCACACTTCCCAGAGGCCAAGGAAAAACCTGTGCCCTGCATTTTTCACATATGCCATTTATAGCGCCACCAGAAGGCAGACTTACAGTATGTAAAACACATTCTTCGATATTACTCCTTCAGATTTTATCCGAAAATCACACAAATCAGTACACAGTATCTCAACAGTGATGTAATCATGACGGATTTGTCCGATATCATATTCTATCTAATTGGCTAACATTGAATTCCAAGGTTTGCAGGATTGCTCCTTTTTGAACAAAATGTCTCAAACGCAGCCTGCTATGTGTGTGAGATTTTGCACACACATTCCCACTAGGCCCAGGAACAGATGCCACCCTTCTCACATTGGCCTGTTATAGCGCCACCAGCGGGTCAATTTTTGCAAAACACATTTTTGGAACAAAATGCCTCAAATCCCGCATGCAGCGTCCGATTGCCGTGAAAGGCCCAAGAACACTTGGTACCCTTTTCACTTTGGCCTATTATAGAGTCACCACTAGGCAAAAAAAAAAAAAACACCTGACCTGCCGGAGACCTGTTCGGAAGAACACTGCTTCTAGTTTTTCTTTGATTTTTCTTTGCTTTCCCTTGATGCTTTTTTGCTTTCCTGCTTTTTCTGCCTTGGCCACTTTATCGCTGCGTGTAGCTATATTTATTATTATTATTACATAATTCTCCAGGAACGTTACCATTAGCTCTGGAGACTGGCAGGTTTAACGCCAAACCAGAGGAAAGAAGATATTTTATGTTTTGGTTGTTGAAGCCCTATAAATATGATGATATAAAAGAGATATTCGTTAGTAAGATGTCTTCTTTTCATGGTGATTTCCTTGAGTTTGATGATTGTGAAAAAACCTGAGGTATGTTTTTGTTAAAGGGGCTTTAGTTGTGGCATATTTTAGACAGACAGGGACATGTAGGCCTACTGTAGTCAGCAGTAATACAAAACAAACATAAGAATACAGCAGGTATGCACAGGCAAATATGCTTTGCACAAAATGTTCAATATCCCAAAGACTTTTTCCTCTCTGTGATGGACTGATGGTTGCATGTGGACCAGTTAGGCAAGAAGCCTCATTAACCTATGTTTACATTTAATATCAGTATCAATATGAACAGTATCACTGGAGGGGAACCTCATCAAGTTATGTCAGCAGTGAGCACCTGTTTACATTTACCCAGTGGTGAAAAAAATGAAGAGAAATGGCATGTGTTTATGGAAGCAACGGCATACTGTGAAACACGTGTTTCGAACATAACCCCTGTTTGTGAAGTCCTGAAAGAAGCATATTTTGAGTTAAAAGCCCCGGTTTTGGGAAAAACTTTATTTCATGTTTTAGGGGAACGCCCCTTGAATAAAACAACGCTTATTGCGTTTTCACCTTGAGAAATGTTTCCGTGTGCTGGTTTGGGTTCAAACTTCACAATACTTATACCGTTTAAAAACTTTATTTGAAGACATTTACTACTTGAATTATTTGAAAACATTGTTTAGGAGACTTGAGTGATTTAAAAGAGATGCTTACGTTGTTGAAAATGGCAAGGTTGTTAACCTTCTGTTTTGAAGGTTTACAACCTGATGACCAGCTCTTCAACAAAGAAGACAACAAATGAAAAAGTTGGAAAATAAAGAAATTGAGAGTTAAGACCTTGAGGAGTTAACTTTATCGCTGCTTGCAGCTTTATTTATTATTATTATTATTATTATTACATAATTCACCAGGAACGTTACCATTAGCTCTGGAGACTGGCAGGTTTAACGCCGAACCAGAGGAAAGAAGATATTTTATGTTTTGGTTGTTGAAGCCCTATAAATATGATGATATAAGAGAGATATTCGTTATTAAGATGTCTTGTTTTCATGGTGATTTCCTTGAGTTTGATGATTGTGAAAAAAAACCTGAGGTATGTTTTTGTTAAAGGAGCTTTAGTTGTGGCATATTTTAGACAGACAGGGACATGTACTCAACTGTAGTCAGCAGTTATACAAAACAAATACTGATTCTTGAGAGTCGGGACAAAACACTTTCTGAAAAACTTTTTTTGAAAATTCCCACTATGTTGATGAAAGTTATATATTCACAAAGATAAAGATCTGAGCTATTTAACCATGTAAAGGTGCAGGCTGTAGGTTAAAAAACCTTTTTAACAAATTCACATGTTTACCTTAAACACTTGATTTGTGGCAACTCCGTCAGACACAATATAAACTATAAAATGTATAATTATTCTAGCCCAACAAGATTCTTATGTTCCTGATATATGTTGTAATAGTGTTTAGTTACTCTGATATGCAAAGAAAAATAATATATAAACTTCAGACTTAATTTCACACTGTTTTGAATACACAGATTTCAAAAGATTTGCATATTCAAACGTTATCTTTTATTTTGCCATTATAGAAAGGAATTCTCTAAGCAAATAAGACACAAGATGATGTAGATCTGATGATCCTTTATTACTTAAACAACAAAAACTGAAGAAATAATTAGTTTTTTCGTTATAAAATAACAAAAACATACAAATGACGGAGTTGACGGGAAAGTGATGGAGTTGACAAAATTGTATTATTATTTCAAATTAATGAACAAATATTTTTTTAAACAGGTGAAGGTGAAAATATATTAAGAAATAACAAAAAACTGAAGAAATAATTAGTTTTTTCGCTATAAAATAACAAAAACATACAAATGACGGAGTTGACGGGAAAGTGACGGAGTTGACAAAATTGTATTATATTTCAAATTAATGAACAAATATTTTTTTTTAACAGGTGAAGGTGAACATATATTAAGAAATAACAACTTGTTGTCTTGTACTGAACATATTTTATGCTCAACTGTAATAAACAAACATTAAATAAGCCATTTTAAACTACTACAAAATGCACCGTTTACAATGAAAATATTGTTGTATGAATTTCTAATTAATGACCTTTTAGGCAGGTGAAGGTGACAATAGATATGATATACAGAAATAATTCCTTGTCTTATAATGAATATATTCAACTGTAATAAACAAACAGTTCACCATTTTAAACTATTACAAATAGCACTGTTTCAAAAAATAAATAAGTACATAAATGAATAAACAAACAGATACATCAACAAATAAACAAATAAATAAAAAGGAAAACAGAAGCCCTCTATTCTTCTCTATCTTCTTCTGTGGTTCTGTGGGTTTAGGATTACAGTAGAGTTAGGGTTACAGTAGGTTTAGGTTTAAGGTCAGGGTTAGGATTGGGGTTACAGTAGGATTAGGGTTCCAGTAAGGTTGCAGTAGGGTTCCAGTGGGGTTACAGTAGGGTTACAGTGGGGTTACAGTGGTGTTACAGTAGGGTTCCAGTGGTGTTACAGTGGTGTTACAGTAGGGTTACAGTGGTGTTACAGTAGGGTTAGTGGGGTTACAGTGGTGTTACAGTGGTGTTACAGTAGGGTTACAGTGGTGTTACAGTAGGGTTAGTGGGGTTACAGTGGTGTTACAGTAGGGTTAGTGGTGTTCAGTGTTGGGCAATATTACTTAGGAGAGTAATCGTTACTTATTACTTATTACTCCTTGGAAAAAGTAATAATATTATATTACTTATTACTTGGAATCAAGAGTAATATGTAATATATTAAGTTATATTACTTTTTTTTTTACCTGCAAAATCGGTTTAGCCAGCTCCTTTTAGAACTGAATCCAATTTATTGGATCAATAAGAGTCTCTGGGATGCGATTAAAGAAATAATATAATTGCAGGCTTTGTAATTAATTAATCTCAATTAATCACATTTTAATCACACATCAATATTTGACCTGGGAACAGTTAGAAACCTTTTTTAATGGATTTTGGTACAAGCGAATCAATTAATAATTAAGACATTGGCTATATAATATAACCCCACAAAACATTGCTTATTTTGTATTACATTTAAAACTCTCAGCAGTGAAGACCCCTGCCTATATTATCCTTAAATAATAGGCTACATATTTTCTTTTCTGCCTAAAAAGTGTAGGCTATTTTTAGACGTGAGGTGCAGGGGCTCTGGGTGTCCCACTAAGGAAAGTAAGTGTAGGCTTTCAACTCCCTAAAACCGTCTATTTCGGTGAGTAGTTTTACATTTTACAACAGACATGAGGCTTATTGGGCTCAGAGTCTGAGCCCAATGTTAGCCAGTTTGCGTAGCCTCCACAGTGGAGGGACAGTGGAGGCTACGCTAAGTGGCTAAGTGGCTAACAGCAGCAACTCAGTCCGCAGTGGTCCACGGTGGTCCCGCTGAGCTCCGGGGACCTTGGAGCTCCGAGGACGGTCCGCGGCGGACCCCGCGACGGACCCCTCCGCCGCCGAGAGGAGTGCTTGTAGATTGTAAATGTCCCATCCATTTAAGCGCGTCGCACGCTGTATGCTCTGTGACGGCAGCGCAGCGCTGACTGACACTGGTGCGTGATTATGGATCCCACTGGGAAAGATGGATAACCACGCACCGGACTCATTTTTGAAGCTTGTGATTGGCTGAACCGGACGTAGGGAGCGCTCCGTTGTAGTCACTTGGACCGCGCGAGGTGCACCAAAACCCAATTATCATTGCGTTTATCGTGGGCTTTTTCTGCAATCGGCAACGTGCTGCTACTATTAAGTAGATGAATGAACAAAAACTAAAACTCTGGCTAAAATGGCTAGTAACGGAGTAACAAGGCTTTTATTTTGCAGAGTAAAGCGTTATATATTACCATTTTTTTTAGAGTAATACCTTACACTACTCGTTACTGGAAAAAGTAATAATATTACAGTAATATATTATTAGTAATTCGTTACTGCCCAACACTGGTGGTGTTACAGTAGGGATACAGTTGGGTTAGTGGGGTTACAGTGGGGTTACAGTAGGGTTAAAGTGGGGTTACATTAGGGTTATAATGGGGTTACAGTGGGGTTATAGTGGGGTTACAGTGGGGTTACAGTGGGGTTACAGTGGGGTTACAGCGGGGGTTACAGTGGCGTTTAGGGTTACATTAGGGTAACAGTAGGGTTAGATCAGTTCAACACTGCACCTTTAAGATTTTACGTCAATCAATCAATCAATCAATCAATCAATCAATCAATCATGTGGACAAGTGATATTTAACACATGTGCTGGAGAGTTAATAATAGGCAGATAAAATCAGCAGACCAAAGCCTGTCCATGCTCTACGAATCATAATTATATTGTAAAATAATGTTTTATGCATGTCAATATGCAGATAAAACCCTACAATAACATTGTACTCCTTTAATATGTTTGAAAATAGTATAATATTAGCACATTATGAGGTTATTGGTGGATTTGTCAACTCCGTCAGTTTACATGACAACTCCGTTAGCCATAAAAAATGACGGAGTTGACGCTGACGGAGTTGACAAAATGGCATGTTTGTTCCCTCTGCAGAAAAAACACAGCAGCTAGCCAGCTAGTTTTTTGGCTAATGCTAGCTGTCTCCATGATCTCACTGAAATACTTTCATTAAATCCACTATGGTTTATAAAATGTATCATAACAGATACACAGAGTTGACATACTCCAGCTGTGACCATGGGAAAATTTACAATGTTCCTCTAAAATATCAAAAAATGTTTAACTTACCTAACCATGTGTGGTGTTGCTGTATTCGCTAGATCCAGGTGAATGAAAAGGGGTCCTCAGGAATATTGCTGACCATGCTATTGTCTGATTTAATGCGGTTTATGAAAAGAATACACGGAGTTGACAGAAACAGAGGACACAACTTTGATAGGAGCATTTCCATGGAAAATATTTTCGGATGTTCATGGCATGCATTGTTTTGTTTGTATATATATAACCCTTATCTTTGATTTGATAAAAATGTTTTCACAATTATAGAGGTTTTTAAAGTTTTTTGGGGCTGGTGATGAATACTGTGACCCTATGCCGAGGACAAGAGAAATAACATGGGCGGTCTATATGGTCATACATTCAAACAAATATCCCCCCAAAAAATAATGATCTATGCCAAAGTATTCAGAATTCCTCTAGATCTAACTTTATGAGTATGTCAATTATTATTAATTAATGTATTTTTGTTATAAATAAGACTTTTCAATGTGGGACATGTTTTGTCCCGACTCTCAAGAATCAGTAAAGAATACAGCAGGTATGCACAGGCAAATATGCTCTGCACAAAATGTTCAATATCCCAAAGACTTTTTCCTCTCTGTGATGGACTAATGGTTGCATGTGGACCAGTTAGGCAAGAAGCCTCTTTAACCAATGTTTACATTTAATATCAGTATCAATATGAACAGTATCACTGGAGGGGAACCTCATCAAGTTATGTCAGCACCTGTTTACATTTAACCAGTGGTGAAAAAAATGAAGAGAAATGGCATGTGTTTATGGAAGCAACGGCATACTGTGAAACACGTGTTTCGAACATAACCCCTGTTTGTTAAGTCCTGAAAGAAGCATATTTTGAGTTAAAAGCCCCGGTTTTTGGAAAAACTTTATTTCATGTTTTAGGGGAACGCCCCCTTGAAAAAAACAACGCTTATTGCGTTTTCACCTTGAGAACTGTTTCTGTGTGCTGGTTTGGGTTCAGACTTCACAATACTTAACGTTTAAAAACTTTATTTGAAGACATTTAGGCCTACTACTTGAATTATTTGAAAACATTGTTTTTAAGACTTGAGTGATTTAAAAGAGATGCTTACGTTGTTGAAAATGGCAAGGTTGTTAACCTTCTGTTTTGAAGGTTTACAACCTGATGACCAACTCTTCAACAAAGAAGACAACAAATGAAAAAGTTGGAAAATAAAGATATTGAGAGTTAAGACCTTGAGGAGTTAACTAAAATCTGTGGGAACTTGACATGCCTGTGGCTAAAAGTGTTCATTCATTGAACTGTGGGTTGAACTCAATTGACTTGTTTGTTTGTGGTTGCTTTGAAACGTATTGGTTACAAACATAACTTGGGTACTTTGATTTGACTTGACTTTTGCGTTTACATTTCGTAAATATCTAATTATGGAGAAGTGTAAAATAAAAATCACACACATGCATGGTGGTGTCCATGCATTTCAAGGTTGTGTGTATGCGTGCATGAACAGTACATTTCAAGGCTGCTCAACAGTCACCCAGCGGTATTGCAGGCCAGGCTACAGACATTCATAGCTACACACATGGTCACGCTAAGGAGACGGTGTGACCACCGCTGAATATTTCTCTGGTAGACAGAATCTACCTGGCACCCCTAAAATTGGCACTTTGGAAACTATTACACACACACACACACACACACACACACACACACACACACACACACACACACACACACACACACACACACACACACGCACGCACACGCACACGCAAACACACACACACACACACACAAGATATTTTAATTGTGGGCTCGCCTGGAAGGCGAGCACACGTATGTTATCTTCATTATTTATTTATTTATAGCTATATGTGTATCTCCTCAAAACTTTGGCGCGCTTCATCTCTTAAACGCTTACACCTTTCAACACCATTCAAATTTTTATGTGTTCAGCTTACTGAGGACACGTGTGCTTGTATTTTTGGTTTTGAAATGTTTTGTAGTATAAATATAAAAAAATAAAATGTTTAACTTTAAGCACCCAATGCATTTCCAATGGGTTTAGTGAGTGGGGACAGAGTGGAGAGAAGGATAATAGACCCATGTTTATGTTAAGGCGCTGTGGCTGCAGTGTTCACACTTCAGATATGCTATCTATATCATTGCGTTCACACAGGTCTGCTCTCTGATTTGATCCAAATATCTAAGCTTTGTGATGTATATATTCTGAGTTAAAACTACAAATATCTATAAATGTCCCTCTCCACTCTACTGATTGAGACAGCTGTGATTAAAGGCCTGTCTGTCATTGGCTGTTCTGTGGTGCTGTAAAGTAACTAAGTACATTTACTCAAGTATATACAAGTACTTGTACCTACAGTACAATTTTGAGGTACTTTTACTCTACTTTCCATTTTTGTTACATATACTCTACTATAAATACAGCATTTGACAGCCTCAGTTACTTGTTACTTTGCAGATTTTATTATTAATAAAAAACATAGATGGACCACTTAATACTGCTATGAAGTTGATCTACAATGTGCACACGCACGCACGCACGCACGCACGCACGCACGCACACACGCACACACACACACACACACACACAAAAACAACTGTTACTGTGTTACTGTGAAGACGTTTGCTTGTATTTGTCTTTGAGACATGTTTTGTAGTGTTTTAGAAATTGTTCTTAAAAAGAATAAGGTTTTAGGATCCCGGGCAATGGGATTTACAGTATATATCCTAGAACCCGCAGGGACAATCAGCCGTATTAGTGGTTGTTGTTGGTTTTCAGGGAGATATCACAACCGATGCATTTTCAAATCAGATCCACAAACACAATAAAAGTCATGCTCCACTCCTCAGTCTGGAGTGGCCACATAGAAGAACGCCTTGGTTATAGACATAGTGGAGGACAGATGTGATCTGGGATTGTTAACCTACAGTATATGCACTCAATATACACCTCTAGAACACATAGAATATGTACAGTAAGGTTCAGTAGAGTACAGTAAAAGTACAGTTAGGTTCAGTAGAGTACAGTAAAGTACAGTAAGGTACAGTAAAGTACAATAAAGTACAGTAAAGTACAATAAAGTACAGTAAGGTACAGTGGAGTACAGTAAAGTACAGTAGAGTAACGTAAATTACAGTAGAGTACAGTAAAGTACAGTATAGTAAGGTACAGTAGAGTACAGTACAGTAAGGTACAGTACGGTACAGTAGAGTACAGTATAGTATAGTACAGTAAGGTACACTACAGTAAGGTACAGTAGAGTACAGTAAAGTACAGTACAGTAAGGTACAGTACAGTAGGGTACAGTAGAGTACAGTAAAGTACAGTAAGGTATAGTACAGTAGAGTACAGTAAAGTACAGTAAGTTACAGTAGAGTACAGTAAAGTACAGTAAGGTACAGTAAAGTACAAAACAATACAGTAAGGTACAGTAGAGTACAGTAAAGTACAATAAAGTACAGTAAAGTAGAATAAAGTACAGTAAGGTACAGTGGAGTACAGTAAAGTACAGTAGAGTACAGTAAAGTACAGTAGAGTACAGTAAAGTACAGTATAGTAAGGTACAGTAGAGTACAGTACAGTAAGGTACAGTACGGTACAGTAGAGTACAGTATAGTATAGTACAGTAAGGTAGAGTACAGTACAGTAAGGTACAGTAAAGTACAGTAAGGTACAGTACAGTATAGTACAGTACAGTACAGTACAGTACAGTAAGGTACAGTACAATACTGTAGGGTACTGTACCTTACAGTACCTTAAAGTATCCTATTTGTTGGGTTGGAATCGAGCCCACACTGTTTCGAAGGAACAGTATTTCTAGTTTAGAGAGGTTATTTTACAGGTTCCAGTCAGTGTTTTATGTCTTTAACGCCGATGATCACCGGTTCAAGTCTCACCTCATGCGGACTATTTAAATTGCGTATTATAGTGTTTGGAAGAGCACTGCTTCTAGTTTTTCTTTTATTTCTTTTCCCACTTTTCCCTTGCTTTCCAGAGCTGCTTTTTAGCTTTTTTGCTTTCCTGCTTTTTCTGGCTTGGCCACTTTATCGCTGCTTGCAGCTATATTTATTATTATTATTATTTGTGTGTGTGCACTTCATAGGCATATTAGATAAAGGTCCTTAGATTGTGTGTAGAATGTTTCATGCAAATTGCTAAAAGAAATCCTAACGGGTTTAAGTGTTTCACAAACTGTTCAAAATGATATAGCGCCCCCCTTTGGCCAATTGGGGTGAGATTGGTTTTAGTGCCATGAATATGTTACTTTGCATGTATGATTTAGAGGCAGAAGAATAATTTGCATAAAACTGCAATATTCATTGAATTTATTAAAAAAGCATGTTTCAATTAAAAAAAAAATCATATCTGACAGATCTTTAGATATTGGTCCAAAGTTCACGTAAAAAAAGTTTTGTGCACATGGCGCGAAAATTCCAGAATAAAAGTGGGTTTAAGTGTTTTACAAACTGCTCAAAATGGCGGAAAATCTAAGGGCGGAGCTTACTTAACAAAGACACAGATGTCTTTCGCTCAAAGCATGCGTGTAAACAAGTTGCATGACTTCAAACGAAACGAGTCATAACTTATGCCCGTTTGAAGTTTGAATTTTCAAACACTTTGTATAGCGCCCCCCTTTGGCCGATTGGAATAAGATTGGTTTCAGTGATATTTTCACTAACCCTCTACATCTTTGCCAAATGCCATGAACGTGTAACTTTGCATGTATGATCTAGAGGCCGAAGAATAATTTGCATAAAACCGCAATATACATTGAATTATTAAAAAATCATTATTTAATGTACAAACTTCTCACCACATAGCCTGTATAGATATAGGTTCAAATTTCATGTGAAAAAAGTTTTGTGCGCGTAAAGCAAAAATCCCAGGAGGAGATAGATTTTTACTGTTTTTCATATAATTCAAAATTCTGGGGGATCTAAAGGTCAGAGGTTAAAAGACAGTGCGTAAAAGTTGTTCGGCATGAGGAGACGCATACGTGTATACAGGTTTCATGGCTGTACCTCATACAGAGCATGAGCTCTATCTGTTCAAAGTTTGCACATTCGAAGGCTTCCTACAGCGCCACCATTTGGCCGATTGCTGTAAAAAATAATAGCACACTTCGCCACTGTAAGCTGAACACATTGATGTTTTTATTTTCATTTTCTGTCTAAGTATGTAGGAGTAGAAAGTAACGGAATTATTGAGGAGAACTGTTGACTGACTGACTGATAGATAAATAAATAAATAATGACAATATCTAGAGTGTGCTCGCCTTTCAGGCGAGCCCACTAATAAATAATGACAATATCTAAAGTGTGCTCACCTTACAGGCGAGCCCACAATAATAGCACACGTCACCACTGTAGGCTGAACACATTGATGTTTTTATTTTCATTTTCTCACTAAGTATGTAGGAGTAGAAAGGTGCCAAAGTTTTGAGGAGAACTGTCTGATAGATAAAGAAACTAGAAAATATTGTTCCTTCGAAACAATTGTGGGCTCGCTTCAAGCCAGAAAACAATGGCTATAAAAGTACAAAATGTCAAGATCGCAAGCAGTGCTCTCTTTGACGTTACTGACGCAATCAGACGCTGCATGCATGATTTGAGGCATTTTGTTCCAAAAATGTGTTATGTAAAAGTTGACCCGCTCGTGGCGCTATAACAGGCCCATAGGCGTAGGGTTAGGTTCCCAGGTGGGGGGGTCCTATTTGGACTGGCCCAGCCCACAACAGCCTAGTCCAGTATGAAATGCGGTTCGGGTCGGTTCGGATCGGCCGAAAATTCGGTTTCGTTTGGGTTTCTGTGTGCATTTCCAGGTCGGTTCTGGTGTGTAACAATGAGTTATACCACACAGCGCAGCATGTACATACGTGCACACTACACACATGCACTACACTAGTGATGCGCGTGTAGGGTTTTTATGGACACATTTTAATTTTCTGGCCCAGCTCAAACTGCCCCAACACAGCATCAATTTTCACAGCCCAGCCCAGCCATTAAATACATGTCAAATACGTCTTTGAATGTAGATTTTTAAGCCAATTTCAACTGTGCAAAAACAGAATGGAGGAGAAACTTGACGAGTGACGACATGCATGCTTGTTTTAATTGATAACACTCCTGTATATGATTGTACACCCGGAGCACAACTACTACTGTATCACAGAGAGATGAGACAAAATAAACAACTATAAAGAGAAAGAGACAGTCGCAACACCAAAGCAACAGCTCTATGCCTCTCAACATAATTATTTTCTACAATCTATGCTCTTATCAGTTATCACCGAGGCACAACAAGAACAGCCAACCAGCAGAAGGTAATTAACCAGCTCCTTACCTAATCTGCTGCGGATGTGCAAAGTTTAACAAACTTTCAAAGGGTGTACGTTGTTTAAGTCAAAGGAGCATTGTTTTCATATCATAATATGAACTTTAGTTTAGTCAAAAGCTTGTACAATCCACACTGGTCCACACGTGAGTTCTTCTGTTTACATTGGGCTGCAGAAAGGCTGTGCCAAGTAGCCAATAACTAACAAGCAGAAGCACTTCACTTCCTCTCAAAATGGTAGATTTCAAAATAAGAGGCTACTCCCGTAGGGAACTGGTTTTATTTTTAAGTCTACTCACAGGAAGTAATGGACTTAATTAGAATTACATGACACGACCAGTTTCGAGCATAGGGAAGCCTACGGGCTGACCGCAGCCTCTTCTAGCGTCCGCGTGGTCCTAGTGCCGGCCCCATTTGAGGCTTTTTTCTTCTCCTTTTTGGAATTCAGCGTCGCGGCAGCCCAACTGGTGGTCCGCGGCCCACGGGGGACAAAACGTACGCGACCCCCCCCCGTCTCCTACGTCGCTGAACAGGCCAATGTAAGAAGGGTGGCATCTGTTCCTTGACCTAGTGGGAATGTGCTTGCAAGATTTCCCAGATTCATAGATATAGAACACATTGCATGCGTTCATAGATCATGTGTACCGATTTTTGTGACATTTGAAGAAAATATGTAGGAAAAGGAGCAAAAAGTGTGCTTTGGAGAAAATTCAAGATGGCGGAAAATCTAGCCTGGCGCAAATGGGTGTGGCCTATATGGGGAGATTCGTCTTGACCCAAGGAATCCAGGGAAAAATAAATTTAATTTTCTGATCTACGGTTCAAGAGTTACGGGGAAAAACGTAAAGTGGGCCGTTATAGCGCCACCATGAGGCCGAGTGATGTAATTATTTTTCTATTCATTCTTAAAATTATTATGAATCTCCTTTCCAAGTTTTGAAAATGTAGCCCTTATGGTTTGCGAGAGAAAAATACTTGAATGTGACTTTTTGCATTTTCCCATTATAAGTAAATCCGTTACCATAGCAACGTAATTTTCGTTTTTTGCCAATTACGTCACCATGGTAACGCGGATCGGAAAGAAAAGTAATAGCACACCATTCCCGGCCGAGCCGCACGTTTTGATGTATATGGCGTATAGGGTGGCGTAAATGGTGCGGCACTAGTTACGTGCCGAAGTTTTCCTGAGCGAGTACAATAAGTGTTTCTGCCATACACTTAAAGGGATATTCCACTTTCAAAAAAACTTTTGGTCATTGTATGGTCTAATCAGGCTTGTATGAACACCCTGAACAGTTTTTAATTTTCTTCATTCAGTATTTAGATATTTGATGTAAATGTTACCAGCTCCAACACGCCCAGTCCCTCTCCACATACACACCCATTGTAACTTCAAACTCCATTTTAACCATGATAGATTCATTAAAAACACACATTATTTTTTCTGGTGACTCATAATACCCTCCTAATACGTGAGCAGACCGTGTTTTTTCAATAACCTTTTTCTTTTATTTTTGAGCGGTGGTTACACCGTCTCCTATACGTGGCCGTGTGTGTATGCGTGTGTGCGTGTCTGTATGTAGCCTGAAGTACCTTTTTTCACCACACATGTTAAGGGAGGGGCGCTGTTGTGCAGGCCAGGCCAGACACACACACACACACACACACACACACACACACACACACACACACACACACACACACACACACACACCCACCCCACACACACAGACACCCCTCCCCCCCCCCCCCCGCCCCCACGACCACCGCTCAGTTCACACAGGTGTGATTTTTAATAATTCTTTGGGAAAATGGAAAACATTAAATACAATAATATTTTATTGAAAATAAATGAAAAAAGTTATTGAAAAAACACGGTCTGCTCACGTATTAGGAGGGTATTATGAGTCACCAGAAAAAATAATGTGTGTTTTTAATGAATCTATCATGGTTAAAATGGAGTTTGAAGTTACAATGGGTGTGTATGTGGAGAGGGCCTGGGCGTGTTGGAGCTGGTAACATTTACATCAAATATCTAAATACTGAATGAAGCAAATTAAAAACTGTTCAGGGTGTTCATACAAGCCTGATTAGACCATACAATGACCAAAAGTTTTTTGAAAGTGTAATATCCCTTTAACTATACAAATACAAATGTGATAAAGCCGCCAAGACTGTTACTTGTCCCAGTGAGTATTTTTGCCTATTGACACTCTTTGATTTTGTTGTTAAATGCATGTGATATCTAAAGCCCCTTTTTGACTGCAGCTTTAGCACCACACTACACAACACTACACTGCACCACACCACACCGCACCATTTAAATTATCTATATTTTCCATTAAACAAAAGTACCCCTATCGGCAAGAAGCAAATTGACCCTTTTAACTGTGATTATAATACAATATAAAATTGTATTACAACTAACCTAATTATAATACACTATAATGGATTATAAAACTGTGACTATAATACACTATAATAGATTATAATAGTGGTTATAACACAATAGAATCTATTATCATGTATTACAACTATACTGTATGCTGGTGGTCTAAATGAAAAGTCAGTGAATGATCAGTCATTATGATGTGTTTGGCCTAGCTCAGACTCTGGATTGGATACTTTTTAGTAACATGTTTAGTACCACTTTCACACCACTCTACCCAGGTCCTTGTAGTGGAAAACCTAGCACAAGTGGGCAGTGTGGAGTGGTGTGGTGTTGGGCCAGTGGAAAAGGGGCTTAAGTAACTAAATCTAACTGGAAACAGGCCACAGAACATACTGTATAAGCTTAGAAATTGTGTACAATATTTATATGTACCCACATGACATTAACAGGGAGTTCTTCCCATGATTCACTTGTTGACAGAATATTAGTTACAGTACTATGTACTAAGTACTACGTTAACCACGGTGAAGTCTTCTTTACTTATCTGTTTCTCCATTACCAAGTTTCTGAAGAAGCTGGCTGAAGCTATTTGAAATGCAATGACTTCTCGTAGTAAACCCGATTTATACTTTGTCATCTACAAGTTTGTAGATCTGCTATTTTTGGTATGTGACACTGCCTAATGATCTTCTTGTTTTTCATTTTTTGTCATCTAGGTGACGGCAACAGTAAATGTGATAAAAGTATCTGTGACTGCGACAGGAAAGCGGTCGAATGTTTCTCCCGTACAAAATACATTCCGGAGCATCATCACCTTCCCCACAAACGCTGTCATTAAGCAACAGACACACACACACACACACACACACACACACACACACACACACACACACACACACACACACACACACACACACACACACACACACACACACACATTGAGGCCATGATATATTGGCTCTGAGGTGTCTTCCTCTTAATAAAAAACTAAAAAAACATTAACACTTAATTTCTCCATTTTGTGCCTGCTGTGTGTTTAATCTGTTTATATATTAAAAAAATCTTTGAATAGGTATAACTCATGCCCTGTTTGACCTTTCAGCCATGTACCTTCAGTCCATGTATTTATTGCGACCGCCAATGAAGTTCACCTTCATCCCCAAAGCTGATAAATATTGTTGACCTTCAGATTGCACTTGTCTAGGTGCTATTTCAACCATGCAAAGTATTTATATAGCATCTATATAGCTATATTTCACACTGTCCACATGTGATGATAACGTGCAATAGAGTTGAGCTCAATCCACCCAGTGTCTTGTTCTTGTATTCATGTTCAACGAGTCAACAGTGCACACATGTACTCCTAAATGTCAGGAAAAATAATGATGACTTTGACACAGGGATGGGTTTTGTTTGCATGTTTTGCATAGTGTGTACTGTATCATTATTAGCTGGGGTATACTCTCACTCCAGGGGTTCAGTGCTTGCACATCAAGCTGTAATAGCCCTTAAGCCACATGATTGGGAGCTGTTAGCTCCCAAGGCAACTTACTCTACTGATGTATATTTGACATTTGTTTTACATAACATAATATGACCTATTTTCCTTCTTTTTCTATTCTCTTGGCCTTTCTTGGAACAGCAAATGATGGAGCTTCGGGGTTCCTACGGTACATGCAATTCCTGGAAATATTCTGAAATGAGAAAAACTTTTTTGCAGTGACAATAAAGTTGATTCTCAGGTGAGCTACATACTCTTTTAGCTAATGTATTAACCACATTTAGCTGGCGTCCATGTAGGCATATCATTATAGGGAAAACATTTTCTAAAATGGTGAAAAAAACTAGAACCTCACGTTTAGAATTCGAAACCTACATGCCACCGTTGATGTGACTGATATGCCCATATATGGGCATGTGTCTGTCAGACCTTGTCCCTTTTAAAGCCATAAATGGAGATCTCTGTATTTGTCAGTCCTTGTAGGCTATATATATATATATATATATATATATATATATATATATCATGCTATCGCTATATTTCACACTGTCCATGTTTATCTATTTGTCTCTTTCCAACTTTCATGAAACTGCAACCGCTAGGAGCTAGCGACTTAACAGTGCACACGTGTACGATGAAACTGGCCTTAGGCCTATTACAGCTTGAATTTCATGTAGTTGGCAACATATAGATCTATCTATTAGATATATTTCTATTGGCAACCCTACATGGAGAACTGATGTTTTTCAGCAGCACATCTACCTGTCCTGAATGGTGACAAAGGTTTGCCTCACTATAACCAATGGTCAATTCTCTATCATCACTTGTGATCATCAGCAGGTTCCCATATATTCAATGACACTGTCCTCGCCGCCAACGCTGACATGAATGTCTCTCCCACTGCTGAGGTGCTCCTAGAAAATTTTAACGCAACTTGCACTTCCATTTTAGATAACATCGCTCCTCTCAGGCTAAAATGCACTAACGCACTTTCGGAGCCATGGCTGAATGATACAACACGAGCTCTAAGGCGCTCTTCCAGGCATGCTGAAAGACGTTGGAATAAAAAATAAACTCCATGTCTACCTTGAAATACTCCGTGAATGCCATGCCTCTTATCAAAGAGCCGTAAAAGCTGCTAAATCTGCTTTTATATCCACTACTGTCACTAACAATAGCCACAAACCACAAGTGCTCTTTGATATTTTTAATTCTCTCATCAATCCCCGTGATGTCTCCCCTCTTACCCCTTCTCTCTCCCTCTGTAATAACTTTCAAGCATTTTTCACTGAGAAAATCTCTGCTCTCAGGTCACTGCACACCTTCACTGCCCCACCCCCTGCATCTCTACCGTGCCCTGCCACCCTCGACCATTTCACAGAGGTATCCCTCTCCTCCCTCTCTGACATAATCTCTCATCTCCGGCCTACAAACTGTCCCACAGACAGCATCCCCCCCCCCCCGCCTCCTCAAAGAGGTTTTTTGCTCCATTGGCCCAAGCCTGACCTCACTTTTTAATATGTCCCTCAACTCAGGTCTGGTCCCCGTCCCCTTTAAAAATGCTATAATCCACCCGCTTATTAAAAAGAAAAATTTAGATCCATCAATTCTCTCCAACTTCAGACCAATATCACAGCTACCCTTCCTGTCAAAAGTTTTAGAAAAAATAGTCTACATGCAACTTCAGTCGTTTTTAATCAATCATAACATCCACGAAAAATTTCAATCAGGTTTCAAACCCGGACACAGCATGGAAACAGCCCTTTTAAAAGTTTTTAATTACCTAATTTTAACAGTTGATTCGGGTAGCCCAGCCATCTTAGTTTTGTTGGACCTCTCAGCGGCCTTCGACACAGTCGACCACAGAATATTGCTCTCTCGACTGGAAAACCAGGTGGGCATCTCCGGGACGGCCCTATCCTGGTTCAGATCTTATCTGACCGATCGGACTTTTTCGGTCCAGGTGGGTGAATTCTCCTCATCAGAGGCTCCTCTCACCTGTGGGGTTCCCCAGGGCTCCATTTTGGCCCCCTTACTTTTCCTATTATATATGCTTCCCCTCTGCCCCATCCTCTCCAAACATGACATATCATTCCACTGCTACGCTGATGACGTACAAATCTACATGCCTCTCATACCCAACAGCAATAACTCCTTTGACCCCCTGATTAACTGTCTCAATGAAATAAAAAAGTGGATGGATGCCAACTTCCTACATCTAAATGACAATAAAACTGAGATCATCATCTTCGGCCATAACCCCACTCTTCCTTTAAACACCCTGGGCCCCCTCACATCCAACATTCACACCAGCGCAAAGAACCTCGGCGTCATATTCGACTGCAACTTCAAATTCGATACACAGATTAGTGCCGTTGTCATATAGCCTCAGAGGCGGCGAGGAGAAGAAAACGTGCGCTTTGGCACTTCTGGTCAATGATTAAATGCACAATACCGAATAGCCTGCCACTCCTGAAATTCGGTGACTATGGTTGCTTCTGTGGGAAGGGTGGCCATGGTACGCCTGTTGATGACCTTGACAGGTATGCACTCAAGGACAACTAATGGTGGGATGGGAATGTAAATGTTACAAAGATGTGTTACAGTATGTTGCTTTCTTGTTTTAAGTATTTATTTGTTGCCTGATCTTATAGGCTATGAGTTTTTTTCTTTTATATAATTTTTATCCCACGATTTTGCAACCCATTTTTCACCCAGTGCCAATTGCCTATGTAATCCTGGGCTCTGCTCTCCCTCTGCCATGCCTAGTTTTTGGGAGCACTTGAATGCATACTATGCACAGTATAGTATATAGTTACAGAATTATGACGAATCCTTAGTTTAACAAATTAGAGACTAGAGTGTCTGCCCTGAGACCCAATGCCTCCCTCCCTGCTTGGCCCTCAGCATCGAGGGTTGGATTTTGGGTAGGTCCCTGCGACATACTAGTGTCATGGGGGTGTACTTACCTGCCTCACACAGAAACAGGAGATGGGCTCCTGCCCTATTGGCCTCATGGCTCGGCAAGGCTTACACTACTACTACTTTATTTAAGAAAATATTTATTTATTTCTCCCTACATACTGTACTATGTACAGTAACTAGCTCAGTGGCCTTGTGGTGTCAAAGTACACCGTGATGATGTCATCACAGTGTACCTCTCAAGCCAAACCCCAAAATCAATCCTCCAGTTCTAGGCAACACAGAAAACTTTTTTTCTTATTTCCACATAACAACTCAAGGGTATATTAATGACATAGTTCAATGTTGAAAACGGGTGGTTCTCCCCTTTAAGACAATCAAAATAGGGCCCTCAGTATCAAGGGTTTGCGGGTAAGTCCCTGCGAAATACTTGCATCATGTCCAGAGGGTGTATTTTTTTGAACATCAAGCTGCCTCACACTAGAGAAATAGCCGGGAGATTGCCTATTATTTGTGCTGTGATTTCATGTGACATAAGGAATGCATTAATAATAGATTAATCCTCTGTTTGTTCTCTGTTTGTGTCAGATGCTGTCAGGTCCATGACAAGTGTCATGGTGATGCAATGCAACACCCTGGATGTTGGCCTATCATAGACAACCCATATACAAAAATATACAAACACCAATGTGATAAGGCCACCAAGACTGTTACTTGTCCCAGTGAGTATTTTTGCCTATTGACATTCTTGATTTTGTTGTCAATTGGCAAGTGAGACTCTGTAACAAAATCTAACCGGAAACAGGCCACAGAATATACAATATACAATATTTCTATTATGTTCCCTTGACTAATTTTTATGTGATTGACAGAATATTAGTTAAAGTTCTATGTGCCGTGTGGAAATAATCGGAACCCAAACTTGACAGCTACAAGGTTGACCAACATGCTATGACCTCTCGTTGTAAACCCGATGTATACTTTATTGTCGATATGCCATTGCTGGTATGTGAGTTTGTGACAGTCGTGGCTGCCTAATAATGCTTTTCTTTTTCTTTTGTCATTTAGGTGATGGCAACAGTCCATGTGCAAAATTTGTCTGTGACTGCGACAGGAAAGCGGCCATATGTTTCGCCGGTGCAGGTTACAATCCAGAGAATAGGAACCTTCCCAGCGACCGCTGTCAAAAGCAATGAAGCCATGATATTGGTTTGAGGTGTCTTCCTCTTAATAAAAAACACAACAAATGCAATGATATTTGTGTTGTTTTATTCATTCAGTATTCATGAAGCTACATCATCTTTTTGTTGTTAAAATACTTCCACTGAGTATGAGTCAATACTCAATATGAGTGCACAAGGAGAGAGGGTTTGTTCTCTCAGACAAAGCCACTTAATTTCTCCATTTTGTGCCTGTTGTTTATATTTGTATTTATATTTTCAAGCCTTTATTTGATAGTGATAATAGAGAGAGACAGGAAATGGCAGGATAGACAGATGGGAATGTTTTTTCAACTACTTTTTTCATTTATTTTGTATATATTTTTTGAAAATAAAAATAATAAAATAAATACAATAAGAAGAATTGTAAATAAAATATATGAAAAAGGTAATAAAAAAAACATGGCCCCCTCACGTAATAAGAGGGCAGCATGTGTCACCAGAACCAAGATGGGTGTTTTGATGAATACTGTAGTAGGCCTATGGTTAAATGTGGAGTTTGCAGTTACAATGGGTTTGTATAGAAAGGGTTGTCTGATAAAATGAATATCAAATCTGAATTTAGCAATCTAGCAACTTGAAAACTGTCTGGTGTTCACAAAGGTCTGAGTAGAAGATAAGATTGTGTTTTTTTTAAGTGAAATATGGATGATACAACAGTGATAAGCCAGAATGTCAACAATGATGAGTCTGATACAGAGATGAGCTCAATTCACTGGCACTCTGGTGCCAGGAGAACAACCTCAGTTGATTCTGATTTAGGTGAGCTTCCATAATCTTTTAGCAAATGTATTAACCACTTATTAATTAAATTAATAACCACTTTTAACCTGGTGTCCACGTTTAGCACATATCATTATAGGCAAATATTTTCTAAAATTGTTAAAAAGAAAATTGCGAGAGCTTAGATTGATTATTTTCGCAGTGTGACACCATTATACGACAAACTATAAAACAGCTTAAGTGGTTAATACTATGTATGATGAAAACTGTTGGTCACAAATAAGCATCAAAGGACGAGAAGTTATCTGCATATAAACTGAACATCAATGGGGCTGCTATGTCATTGGATGTGTCCTAAATAGAGTTAATCTTCATCCCTCTTGGCGTCATCACAGTATGTAATGTTCCTGTCTAGCAGGATTCTGCATCATTCCAAACGTAGCTTTTGTTAGCACTCCCAGAAGTCATAGCTGGGCACACATTCCTCTCCCATGAACCAAGCGGTCCCAGAGAGTTATCCAGTTAGTCCCCTTAGAACCTGAAAACATACATAAAATGTATGTATGTATAGTGACAACCTTCAGATCGTGATGTTTCAAACTCTCACCACTATCTCTAACCCTGACCCTAACCGAACGCCAGACTAATGAGATGCCAGCCTTTTGTAATTCTTTGTTGTTTTCTGTTGATGTATAGCCTACTTCGTTCCATTCACTCAGCTCAAGTGTCTTGTGTTCCTGTTCAACAAGTCAGCAATGCAGACACGTACTCATATATCAAGAAGATAAACAAAGACCTTGACAGGGATGAGTTTTGAGGTTTGCTACTTTGTTTTTCCAGCACATTCCAGCGGTCATCAAGAGGACCAGTAAAACCACTTCTACTGTGTTCAACAGCACTTGCCTCAACCAGCAAGGCCTTTATTGGAAGGAGGTTTATTTAACAAGACACTTGACTTCGGCGCTAGAAATTGAAAGAGGAATCAGATGGCTATAGGCCAGATGACAAACCATCCATCCATTATTTGGATGGATGGATGCATATTTGTGTGCGCACAGCGCATTTGGAAAGATCCAATTCGTATCAATGTTACCGGCAACACCAGGTGCGCGGACTATGCGAGCCCCGCATACACAGGCTTTAAAATAGGACTGGATCTACATATGTGTGTGCAGGGCTTGTGTACGTTACTCACACATTTCTCTGGTGTGTGCCGGGCCTAATAGGGATAAACCATAGTTGGCTCCTTTCCAAGTGAAGGAGCGGCGGTTCTACTCAGGGGGCGTTCACACCAGGGTTATTTGGTCCGCTTAAAAGGGACCATGGTCCTCTTTCTCCTTTGGTCCGCTGGTGTGAACGTGCAAAGGGACCATGGTCCCTTTGTTTGGTCCGGACCATGGTCCTCTTGAAAAGGCAGGACTCGGTCCTCTTCCAAAAGGACCATGGTCCGGTCCTCTGCTGGTGTGAACGGAGCCGGACTTTATAGAGGACCAAACGTAGGTCTGATCAGCCTCCCTACAGTGCATTCTGCATTGTGTGTTGTTCATTGAAGAATATGGAAAAAAGAATAAACGAGTCCGACTACTCGTGAAGCAATTGTAACTTCGGCTACAAGAGACTACACTCATCAATCTTTAAGTTTTGCAGTTGTGAAGCTGGATTAATAATCAATCTAAAAGCATGAATTTCTTACGGGAATAATGATTGATATGATCCGACCGCTGATAATTCTTCATGAGCTGCAGTAGGCTACAGTACATGTTAATTGTATCATCTCTTCTCCCTGTGAGCCGGAGCTGCGGTACGTCTTGTAAGCTACATCGAAACTGGTGACCCATATTGTGCGGTGACTCCAGGGGTCACTCTCCGAACACGGTGATCATTGTTTGTTTTGACACAAATACTGTCACAAATAAAAGTAAGGTCACCATCTTCTGTATAACACGGGAGGAGGAGGAGGCGCGCTGCGCGCACTATTTCCATCCAAACGACCACAACACAGACAGAAATGTCAAACTTGGCTTTCTTTCGAGGCATTATGATTTTTTCTCTCTCTCTTTTCGCTCTCTTGCTGTTCCCCCTGAGGACAGGCGTGCATGCATGAGTCAAACTCTTCACGTTGTTTTTGCGACGGCAGTAAGATGTCATCGTGTGCGGTGCATAACTCATGGTTAAAAAGTACAGATCTGCAAGCTATAGCAACCTGTTAGTTAGATCTGTTCTTCTTAAGCATGCGCCAACGCATATAAAGTTATAGCTCACACGCATTATGCTACATTTAACATTTGGGAGTATGCATTATTTTATTGTTTTTATTTAGGTTATTATATTAATTTAGCTTCACATATTCAACCTGATAAAGGATATAGGAAATATCCTTATGGACCTGTTGCTTGTAAAGAAAGAAAGAGAGAAACAGAGAGATATTATTTGATGTGGAAACGGTGACGCTTATGTTGTTATTTGGCCACACGTTCGTGGGCGGCTATTTATTGTTAAATGAATCAAGTAGGCTTTACACTTTATAGCCTGTATTATTTTTAGAGAAAGAGAGAGAGTGAGAGAGAGATTCCCCCGTACGTACGTCCGTCCATCCATCACTAATTACTGCCTGAAATGCGCGAGTTTCGCTTCTTTAAAAAAATAAATAATAATAGGCCTATAGAAAGCGGCTGTGATTAATATCACATAATTAATTGGAATTTGGAATGTGCTCGTAGTGTTTCTCCTATTCTGTCAATAGACCAACAGCCTCCTGTACCGTGTCATTTGTTTACATATTTGGTTCTTTTAACAAAAGTCCCGTGTGAACGCTACCCGGACCAAATTCAAAATGCAACAATGTAAACATTTGGTCCCTGATCCGGACCTTTTAAGCGGACTTTGGGTGAGAACGTGCCCTCAGTCTCTCACGGATGACAGAACTTCTCACGCCATCTCTAATGGAAAGGCAGCCACACGTCTGATAAAACTAATTTTGGCCACTTGTATCCGCGATCTTATTCTTTTGGTCATGACCCACACTTCATGGCCATAATATGGTCATGAAGTGATATGAAGACCCCGGCTGCTAGTGCGTGTGTAGAGCAGGCTACACTCAATGCTTGCATTAGCGCTCCTGGAAGGCATGAAGTTGAGCACAGTCCTCTCCTGTTAATCGGGGGATATCTTTAGAAATAGTGTCAAATCCTGGAATAAATTCCTTACCAAAAAAAATCTTCACCAATGTGTTTGTAAAGGTGTCTAGTAACACATCTCACAAAGACTGATTTTCCTATTTTCCCTAGGAAAATCTTTGACAGCTAGGGTAATTCTGGGTCTCATTAACTCACTATACACTATACTATAGGGGAAAAAAATCACTCCCAAAAAATATGCTTTAAGTGGGATGTGAGGTGTCTAACTAGGTGTTTTTAATTATTCCGAATCCATTGCAAGCATTTGTTTTGCACCAAAAACATTCCTTGGGCTAGAAATGGACCCCCATACCACTGTGAAAAGTGATGACTCATCACTAAACCATAATTTTATGGGCTGTTTTTAACCCAATGAATGTTTTTTTGTGCAAAACAAATGCTTGCAATGGATTCAGAATAATTAAAAACACCTAGTTAGACCCCTCACATCCCACTTAAAGCATATTTTTTGGGAGTGATTTTTTTTCCCTTATAGTATAGTGTATTGTGAGTGAATGAGACCCAGATTTACCCTAGCTGTCAAAGATGTTCCTAGGGAAACTGAATTTCAGGTTTTTTTAGATATGTTACTAGACACCTTTATAAACACATTGGTGAAGAAATGTTTTGGTAAGGAATTTATTCCAGGACTTTTTAAGATATCCCCCGATTATGTAAGCCCTGTGGCTCATCGGATCCATTTATCCAGTTCTCCTTCACCCCAAAAGCTGAATAGTGAATACATGAATAATTAAACCTGAAACTTTTAGATTGTAGGCTACTTAATGTACATGTATGTTTTTGTTTTCTATCAATGAATAATTAATTTTTACTTTGGCTCATGGCCAGGCCAGCTCTATACCGCCTGCCGATGTATCCAAAGCCATAGCGTACCTCCAGATTTCTGAACAGTCTCCAACTGACTGTTGAACAGTGCTGAGCGCCTGAGCCCACCTTGTCACCAGGCTGTCCTGATGACACAGGCCACCACCCACGATTAGTTTTTCTGTGTAGGATATATATGACTATAAAGTATGACTGTATATATTCATGGTTGTTATCATACCTGCTGCTTTTTAAATGCCACATTTAATTGTCATTTGCGTTAAACTATGCCACTCGTGTACATCTGTTATTACATCTGCTGCTATTTCAACCATGCACCGTATGTATGTATCATGCTTTCACTATATTTCACACTGTCCAGTGTCCATGTTTTTCTCTTTCTCTCTTTCCAAGTTTCTTCAAACTGCAACTGATAGGAGCTTGTATGACGAGACCATACATGGAACAGAGTTTCGTAGCTCCAAGCATCCACCCAGTGTCTTGTGTTTGTTCAACGAGTCCATAGTGCACACATGTACTCCTGCAAAATTTTATATTATTTTCCAGGAAAATAAATAGTGACTTTGACACTGCAGGGGTGGGTTTGGTTTCCCAGTATCCTGGGGCATACTCTCTCCCTCCATGTGTTCTGCTTGTACATCGACACATTGGGAATTGTTAGATCCCAAGGCAACCTACTTAGGGTATGTATATTTGACAATGTTATTACATAATATGACCTGTTTTCACAATCAACCACCTCTAACCAGCCACTGCTAACTCCAGCCATGCCACCCAGTGCCAACATCTCACCCATCTCCTATCAAGCTGACAACTCCTCCTCTACCAACCACGGTGGTACTGTATATAAACCCAACTTGAAGAAATGGCGGCGGGCATAGTTTCCAGTAAACGTGGCGATACGCCCATAAACGATCTTACACCAAAAGCTAAATGTTGTTAGGGCTTGCGTGTAGTGATGACCTTAGATGACCATTAGCACTCTGAATTCTTGTCCGTTTATGCCGCACATCCCATGCCACGCATGCGATGCGCCCATAAATGACCATACTCTTGGGTTTATGATAAACAACCTAAACCTATTTTTTGTCTGATGCTTGGTTTCTCCTAGTGAACTGCTTTTTAAATGCCACATTTAATTGTGATTTTCCTGAAACAATGTGAATCATGTACTGTAAATACAGTATACTAGTCCTGTGCCCGAGGGTGTGCGATGAGGGATTGAATGTAGGAGTCTCAGAAGTAATGTTTGAGAACCCAAACCGTTGCCCGTTTCCGTTTGGCAGAATAGTCACCATCGATGTCCTGTTGTGAAATACCCGTTGTATCCGTCTGTCTGGCTGGCACTCTTTTATCACCATATATGGTGTTCCGTGTCCAGGCCAATCCGTGATGTCATCTCCAAATTTGGGCACTGTAGTGATGTCAGTCAGTGATGTCAGTTGGGCTTTGTTGATGTCAGTTGGGCATTGTAACCATGGTGGCGACACTGTTTAGTATCAGTGGTGTCAGCATGCAGACAGGCGGTCAGACGGGTACTGTAGTGTATAAACATTCTGTAAATTAATAGTTAGATGTTGTTACATCTGCTGCTATTTCAACCATGCACCGTCATAATATCGCTATATTTTATATATTATATTATTGGGGGAATTCTCCTCGCCTAGGGCCCCCCTAACATGCAGGGTCACCCAAGGCTCTAGTTTAGGTCCACTACTCTTTTTATTATGTATTGCGCCTCTAGGGTCAATCTTTGATAGACATAACATTTCATTTCACTCCTACACTGACGGTGTCCAGATGTACCTTCCCATAAAAACAAACTCCACTAACTCTCTCCAGTCACTGCTCGCCTGCCTCCAGGATGTAAAAACATGGATGGTTAAAAAACCTTCTGACTCTTAATGGAAATAAAACTGAAATCATTATTTGACCATGACACTATCCCACCCTGCACTATCCCGGACACTGTCACCCTTATATGCGCTCATCTGCCAAAAACCTTGGTGTAACTACAGATAGTACCTTCAAATTCAATCAACATATCAGTTCCATCGTTAAAACCATCCTTTTTTTCAGTTAAGACTTCTCCCGTCATCACGCCTTCATCTCGTCCAGATAGTTAGATAGATAGATAGATAGAGATTTTTATTTATGTGTCCTGCACCAAATGATGCCTAGCCCACATGGGCTTACAAGACACTCACAAACATAATATATACATACACCAAGATACACCAAAAAACAAAAATGCTTAAGAAGATAGTTGATAGTCCATTAATAGTCCATGCTGTTATTTAGGGGTACAATGTTCTCCAACGCAACTGCCATGCCTTCTCTATGAATTTTGCCAAACCAACTTCCTTGTTAAAAAAACAGCGTAACATAGAACATTCAGACATCCAAAACTTTTTGGCTTGCATTTTTTCAAATAAGGAATTTCTTAAGTCATGATACAGTGGACAGTGAAAAACAAAATGAAACTCATCCTCCACAACTCCCAAATCACAAAGAACACACAAACGCTGCTCCTCAGGAATACCAGTAGGCTATACCTACCAACCTCAACTGCCAGAGGTAATGCACCAGTTCTTAACTGGGCACAGAGGGACCGCTGTCCTCTCTTTAAGTTAAATAAAACATAAGATTCCGTTATATAATCATCTTTAAATTGGATATAATTTCTTTACTTTGCTTTTTTACAAGTGTCCACCCTCCATTGCTCCTGGTGTAGTATTGACAATTTATATTTAACCATATTTATATTACATTGGAGATTATTCATGAAATATACGTTATTTAAGTCAGAAATTGAAAAAAATAAAGAAACTTCTCTTATCCATGGATAGTTACCTGTTCTATTCCAATGAAATATAATTTTTGTAAGCCTCCCTTCTGGCAGTTGGGTAAGGCGGTTCCACAGTCTAATGATTTCACACCTCTGCTTTGTAAGGCAGCTTTCCCAACCTGTGTCACCTTCAATGGCCAATTTAGTGTTATACTTGCACCCCGAGAAAACACCTCAATGCTCTACTCTGAATGTTTTTACATTCGGTGGCCTCCTCAAAGCCCCATACACCTGCTGCATAAAATAAAATAGAAGAAACCATACAATCATAAAGCTTGGTAAATGTAGCAAAAAAAAAGCTAGATCAGGGCACAGTTTTGTTTTACTTTATATGGCACCTAATGCTCTTCCAGCTGAGTCAGCCTTCCTTCCCTCAGAAAAAAATCATAAATTCATGAAAAACAAAACCCAAATATTTATATGAGGGGACATAACTCAAAGACATTGACCCAATAGTAAGGGGAACATAAGAAAATCTGCGAAGTAAATCGTTACCAAGAAATGTCTTCACCAATGTGTTTCTAAAGGTGTGTACTAATAATATGTACTAAAAGGTTGAAAATGAAGTTAGGTGGTGTTGTGCTTGTCCTGTGCATCTGTCTCCTAGTCTGTGAGTATTCAACATCCAACATGGGTTATGTTAACAACACTATCTAGCTGCTTTCTTCACTTTAGAAACATCATATACAGACAGACTTTGGTTTTATCTAGTTTTTGTAGACTAGGTTCACTCAATGCCAATGACGTCTCATGTCTTTTTTCAATGGGCCCTGTGTGCCAATGACGTCTTTGACGTCTTTTGATCAAAGGCTATAAAAAAGATGTCAAAATGACCTGAGATCAGAGATCAGCTTTTCTCTGTTTGTGTGTTGGCTCCCTCGTTTAGCTGATTGAGAAAATGTGTGTTCATTCTAGTGGATGGACACTTTTTTTTATTCAAACAGCTCTATCTCTGGAACCATTTGTCTGATTGACCAAATCTTTTATAAAAAAAATCATTTTTTTTCATTGCATAGTAAAGAAAAACATACAAAATGGCCCTTGGCACAGAAAGAACTGTCTCAATCTGTTGTGTTCTGTTATCCCTTGTCCTGTTGGTTTTGATTTACTGCCAAAGTTTCTTTATGATGATGGTGATTATTATTAGGGTTGTTAATATTTTTGGTATACCCCAATTTGATTCCAATTCTTTGATTCATCATTCAGAATCAATTCTCGATCCAAAACGAATCCCAGTTATTAATATCCAGTATAATTTGCTGATCCTTTATGACTGATGTCAATATCAGTTCCTAAGCAAAATCAGCGAGCGCTATGCAAACCCCCCCAATGGTACCCAAGAGCGGGCCCATCGCAAGGCATTTAAGGTTAACTTGAGTCATGCAGACTTGAATGCAGTTTAACCTTAAGCCATAGAATATTGAATTCGGTTTACTGCCATGCAAACATTGCATTTAGAGCAAATGTGTTCAAATAACATCCTCAGTAAGGAGGATACAGTCAGATCAATTGTGTTGCTGTAGATTTGTGGACCATGTGAAATTAAGCAATCTTCTTGTCCCTTCAAATAGCTTCGGAGGCGGCAATCAGAAGAAAACGTGCCCTTTGGTACTTCCGTAAAATGATTAAATGTACGGTACTTGGTAGCCTGCCAATCCTGGATTACATTGGCTATGGTTGCTACTGCGGAAAGGTGGCCATGGTAATCCTGTTGACGATCTTGACAGGTATGCACTCAAGGACAACAAATGGTGGTATTTCTTTGATGACGTCTCATTTTTGAGAGCATACTATGTTTAACAGGATTATGATGAATGCTTTAACAAATTAGACACTCAAGTGTCTGATTGGGAGGTCGGGGTTCGATCCCCTGCTGGGTCACACCAAAGAAACATGGGACTCAATGCCTCCCTCCCTGCTTGCCACTCCGCATCGAGGGTTGGATTGGGGTAAGTCCCTGCGACATACTCGTGTCATGTCCAGGGGTTGTACTTGTACATCAACCTGCCTCACACTACAGAAACAGGAGATAAACTCCTGCCCTATGGGCCTCATGGCTCTGCAAGGCTTAGAACTACTTGTTTTTGCATGCTTTCTACCTTCTTTATAACTAGCCTTGTGGCGATAATGTTCGCCCTGAGACTGGGAGGTCATTCCAAAGACTCTAAAATAGGACCCAATGGCAAACAGCATCAAGGGTTGAATTTTATTTGGGGTAGTCCCTGCGACATAATAGCATCATGTCCGGGCATAATTGTCATCAAACTGCCTCACACTGCAGAAACAGGAGACACATTCCTCGGCAAGGCTTACTTACTCACTTACTACTTACTACCTATATACATATTCTGTATTCTTTGTGAAATACTCTTTGAAGAATTTGGCAGTTTTAATTAATACTAGAAAAGAAGTGTGCCTGCAGCTCGCTAAGTGTGTGCAACCTTGTGTAGCGGTTGGTGTTGGTGATTTTTTTTGGTGTTAGCATTAGTGTTAGATTAGCATTAGATTTTTTAACATTAGCATTTTTTGCATTAGCTTTAACATTATCGACTGAACGACAAACGGTTCATGAGATATAGAGGCACTTCCTGTTTGGCGAAGGGCACTTCCTGTTTGGCGAAGGAGGCACCAATTAAGGTTAAGGACTCTTAATCAAGTCATATGACACCACCCACGCGTCTGTACGACAAACGGTTTATGAGATAAAGGGTAACTTCCTGTTCGGCAAAATAGGCCCCAAATAAGGTTAAGGACTCTTAATCAAGTCATTTGACGCCAACCACAAGTCTGTACGACAAACGGTTCATGGGATAAAGGGTCACTTTCTGTTTGGTGAGGGGCACTTCCTGTTTGGCAAAATAGGCCCCAATTAAGGTTAAGGACTCTTAATCAAGTCATATGACACCACCCACAAGTCTGTACGACAAACGGTTCATGAGATAAAGGGTCACTTCTTGTTTGGTGAGGGGCACTTCCTGTTTGGTGAAATAGGCTCCAATTAAGGTTAAGGACTCTTAATCAAGTCATATGACACCACCCACGCGTCTGTACAACAAACGGTTCATGAGATAAAGAGGCACTTCCTGTTTGGCAAAGGGCACTTCCTGTTTGGTGAAGGAAGCACCAATTAAGCTTAAAGACTCTTAATCAAGTCATATGACGCCATCCGCGCGTCTGTACGACAAACGGTTCATGAGATGTAGAGGCACTTCCTGTTTGGCGAAGGGCACTTTCTGTTACAGAGAGGCGGGGCTTAATCAATTACAGCTCATTCCTATTGGCCGGAAAAAGACGAAAGTTGTGTGTGCATTTTAAAGTTTAAGTGACGTTGCTAGGCAAAAGTATGTCAGAGTAATGTGGGGCCAAAGTTTCAGTTATTTTTTTTTTCAGAATGGGGGGTTTTGAGCTTAGTTTTTTACAAATTACGTTGCCATGGTAACGCAGATCGGAAAGAAAAGTAATGGGAGAGTGTTTTCTGCTGGTGTTTCAGTCCGAGTGTATCAAAGGGTGCGTTCGGAAATGCGCACCGGTTCTGGTTAGGGTTAGGGTTATCGTTAGTTTTAGGCATAGTTTTACTGAGGTTAGGGTTAGGGTTGGGTTTAGGCAAATAGTTTTACTGAGGTTAGGGTTAGGATTAGGGTTAGGTTTAGGCACTCACTACACTGAGCACACACCCGGTGCGCATTTCCGAACGAACCCTTTGATACACTCGGACTGAAACACCAGCAGAAAACACTCTCCCGAAAAGTAATAGCACACCATTCCCGGCCGAGCCGCACATTTTGATGTATATATTGCAGGGGTGGCGTAAATCGTGTGGCAGGTATTACGTGCCGAGATTTCCCCCATTCTAAGTCAATGGGGTTTTTGGGCGTCGTTTTTTGTGAATTACGTCGCAATGGTAACGCGGATCGGAAAGAAAAGTAATAGCACCCCATTCCCTGCCGAGCCGCACGTTTTGATGTATGTATTGCGGCGGTGGCGTAAATCGTGCGGCAGTTATTACATGCCGAAATTCTGTCAGAACATTATATATATATATATATACTAGAAAAGACAATTTCTAAGACATTTTAAGTGTGCCTGCAGCTGGCTAAGTGTGTGCAACCTTGTGTAGCGGGTAGTGTTAGTATTAGCATTAGATTAGCGCTAGATTTTTTAACATTAGCATTTTTTGCATTAGCTTTAACATTATCGACTGTACGACAAACGGTTGATGAGATATAGGGTCACTTCCTGTTTGGTGAGGGGCACTTCCTGTTTGGCCAAATAGGCCCCAATTAAGGTTAAGGACTCTTAATCAAGTCATAATGCACCACCCTCGCGTCTGTACGACAAACGGTTGATGAGATATAGGGTCACTTCCTGTTTGGTGAGTGGCACTTCCTGTTTGGCGAAATAGGCCCCAATTAAGGTTAAGGACTCTTAATCAAGTCATTTGACGCCACCCTCGCGTCTGTACGACAAACGGTTCATGAGATATAGGGTCACTTCCTGTTTGGTGAGGGGCACTTCCTGTTTGGCGAAATATGCCCCAATTAAGGTTAAGGACTCTTAATCAAGTCATTTGACGCCACCCACGTGTCTGTACAACAAACGGTTCATGAGATGTAGAGGCACTTCCTGTTTGGCGAAGGGCACTTCCTGTTACAGAGGGGGTGGGGCTTAATCAATCACAGCTCATCCCTATTAGCCGGACCAAAGTTGTGTGTGCGTTTTAAAGTGACGTTGCTAGGCAAAAGTATGTCAGGGTAATGTGGGGACAAAGTTTCTGTTTTTTTTCAGAGTCCCCCATTCAAAGTCAATGAGGGTTTTTGAGCGTAGTTTTTTACGAATTACGTTGCCATGGTAACGCGGATCGGAAAGAAAAGTAATAGCACACCATTCCCGGCCGAGCCGCACATTTTGATGTATATATTGCGGGGGTGGCGTAAATCGCGCGGCAGTTATTACGTGCCGAAATTTCCCCCATTCTAAGTCAATGGGGTTTTTTGGCGTTGTTTATTGCGAATTACGTCGCAATGGTAACGCGGATCGGAAAGAAAAGTAATAGCACCCCATTCCCGGCCGAGCCGCACGTTTTGATGTATATATTGCGACGGTGGCGTAAATCGTGCGGCAGTTATTACGTGCCGAAATTTGTGGCGAAACTTAATTAAGTATGGCGGATTACAATAAGTGTTTTGCCATTGCGTTGCATGGCAGGCACACTTAATACTAGAAAAGAAAATTTCGAAGAAATTTTAAGTGTGCCTGCAGCTCGCTAAGTGTGTGCAACCTTGTATGTGTTAACATTAGCATCTTTGTTAGCATTAGCATTTGTTAGCATTAGCATGTGTTAGCATTAGCAATATGGTTTCTTGTTTTTAAGAAATAGGCTCCTCCCACAAGTTCCGCAAGGCGATTACGTTGTCCCGTCGCTCCCGAGATCGTTTTTGTTTCGTTTTGAGAGGGTCGTTCCCCCTGAAAAACACGTTTTGGCATGAAACGGTTACGTTTTGCGCGTTTGTGGTGCCCCCTATGGGTCGAAGTGGAAATGCTTTTGGGTATATGTTCAGTATAGCGCCCCCCACTTGTGGTTAAAATTTGGTGTTGACTGGATGTTTCGTTTGTGATTTATGGCTACTTCTTACAAAACGGGCTCCTCCCGCTAAATTTGGAACCCTGTTACGGAAGAACGGTATGGACTATCAAAATATCGTTTAAATATGTTTATCGCATGAGTCCATAGATCGTGTGTATCGATTTTTGTGACATTTGGAGAAAATATGTAGGAAAAGGAGCAAAAAGTGTGTTTTGAAGAAAATTCAAAATGGCGGAAAATCTATCCTGACGCAAATGGGCGTGGCCTATATGAGGAGATGCGTCATGACCCAAGGAATCCAGGGAAAAAGGAATTTTAATTTTCCGACCCACGGTTCAAGAGTTACAGGCCGAAAGGTAAAGTGGACTGTTATAGCGCCACCATGAGGCCAACTGACGAAATTATTTTTTATTTAATCCTTGATATCATTATAAATCTCCTCTCCAAGTTTTGAAACTGTAGCCCCTATGGTTTGCGAAAAAAGAATATTTAATGTGAGTTTTTGCGATTCCCATTATAAGTCAATGGGTAAAATTAATTCACTAATAAATTAATATAAATTAAACGATACAACTTTTCTCTTAGAAAAGTAATAGCACACCATTCCCGGCCGAGCCGCACGTTTTGATGTATATATTGCGGCGGTGGCGTAAATTGTCCGGCAGTTATTAGCGCACCAAATTTGCAAGAACGTTACTTACTTACTTAAGTATGGGGGAGTACAATAATAGCCTGACACTTCAGTCCGCACATCACCCCCCCCTGTTGGTGGGTGGTTTGTAGTGTGGACTGAAGCTGCACATATTTTAATCTATTTCAAACGCGCCTGAAGAGCGGGCGCATTGAATGGGCCAATCAGGGTTGTATGCTTGGGGCACGTGAACTCTATGCTCCGGTCCCAGCCCCCTCCAAACAGAGCTCTTGAGCTCACGTGAGACTCGCTCGTGGACTCTGATTGGTGTCCTCTGCCCACGTGAGAGTCTAGTGGACTCTGATTGGTCCGTGAAAACTGTCATGGCGGAGTCAGACTCGACTCCTATTATTAATAAACTATGAAATAGTGCCGTTTCCTCACGTTTTAATACCATTTTGCACTAACGTAAACATGCAGACATATAATATGTTATGAGAAATAACGTATTTTTGCAATGTCACGCCACGTCGCGTGTGTGTGTGTATGTGTGTGTGTGTGTGTGTGTGACGTCAATAGGCTTTAGCCCGCCCACGCCGAAATAGAATCTGCCCTGGTAATCTCAGACTCTCCCGGAGTGAAACGTAGTGAACGTAGTGTGAGATGTCTGGCGCTCGCAGTCAGGCAAGTACAATAAGTGTTTTGCCATTGCATGGCAGGCACACTTAAATATATATATATATATATATATATATATATATATATATCCACAAGTTTCCCCGGGAGCATACTGGAGACTATCAGGACCAAACTTCCGGGTTTAACAGCAGACATACAAGCTCACGTCGCGTCGCAGATGCAACCGTTGTGAGCTTGTAAATCGGCGGCGGAAGCTCGGTGCAGACGTCTGCGCAATGCACTATGGGGCGTTGGAAACTCGTGGATATATATATATATATATATATATATATATATATATAAGTATGGCGGATTACAATAAGTGTTTTGCTATTGCTTTGCATGGCAGGGCAGGCCACTTAATTATCTGTGCTGTGATTTCATGTGACATAAGGAATGCATTAATAATAGCTTATTCTTCTGTTCTCTGTTTGTGTCAGATGCTGTCAGGCCCATGACCAGTGCTATAGTGATTCAAAGAAACTCAATGCATGTACAACACGTTTCTTTGACAACCCATATACTAAACTAGAATTGACAGAGTAAATTTTTGCAAGTGTGCCTGCAGCTCGCTAAATGTGCAACCTTGTGTAGCGGTTTGGACGGTGAGACAATCCTCCAAGTTGTCTGTGTTTCGTTTTGAGAGGATCGTTCCCCCTGAAAAACGCGCTCTGGCACGAAACGGTTACGTTTGGCGCGTTTGTGACGCCTCCTATAGGTCGAAGTGGAAATGCTTTTGGGGATCTGTTGAGTATGCCACCCGCGACCTGTGGTTAAAATTCAGTGTTGACTCGACTTTTGTTTGTGATTTATGGCTATTTTTTGCCAAACGGGCCCCTCCCGCTAAATTTGGCAGCCCGTTACGAACTAACGGTATGGACTATCGAAATATCCCTTGACTATGTTCATTGCATGGGTTCAAAGATCATGTGTACCCATTTTTGTGACATTTGACGAAAATATGTAGAAAAAGGAGCAAAAGGTGTGTTTTGGAGAAAATTCAAAATGGCGAAAAATCTATCCTGACGCAAATGGGCGGGGCCTATATGGGGAGATGCGTCTTGACCCAAGGAATCCAAGGAAAAAATATTTTTAATTTTCCGACCTACGGTTCAAGAGTTACGAGGCAACTGGGCCGTTATAGCGCCACCATGAGGCCGAGTGGAAACGCTTTTGGGGATTCGTTGAGTATGCCACCCGCGACTTGTGTTTAAAATTCAGTGTTGACTCGATGATTTGTTTGTGATTTATGGCTATTGTTTGCAAAACGGGCCCCTCCCGCTAACTTTGGAAGCCCGTTACGAACGAACGGTATGGACTATCAAAATATCCCTTGAGTATGTTCATTGCATGGGTTCATAGATCATGTGTACCACTTTTTGTGACATTTGAAGAAAATATGTAGGAAAAGGAGCAAAAAGTGTGTTTTGGAGAAAATTCAAGATGGCGGAAAATCGAGCCTGGCGCAAATAGGCGTGGCCTATATGGGGAGATGCGTCTTGACCCAAGGAATCCAGGGAAAAAATCATTTTTGATTTCTGATCTACGGTTCAAGAGTTACGGGGCAAAACGTAAAGTGGGCCGCTATAGCGCCACCATGAGGCCGAGTGATGTAATTATTATTTTATTCATTCTTAATATTATTTTGAATCTCCTCTCCAAGTTTGGAAACTGTAGCCCTTATGGTTTGCGAGAGAAAAATACTTGAATGTGACTTTTTGCATTTTCACATTATAAGTCAATCGGTTACCATGGCGACGTAATTTTTGTTTTTTGCCAATTACGTCGCCATGGTAACGCGGATCGGAAAGAAAAGTAATAGCACACCATTCCCGGCCGAGCCGCACGTTTTGATGTATATATTGCGGGGGTGGCGTAAATGGTGCGGCACTAGTTACGTGCCGAAGCTTTCCTGAGCGAGTACAATAAGTGTTTCTGCCATTGCATGGCAGGCACACTTAATAAGTGTTTCTGCCATTGCATGGCAGGCACACTTAATAACTAGAATTGACAGAGTCAATTTTTACAAGTGTGCCTGCAGCTCGCTTGGACGGTGAGGCAATCCACCAAGTTGTCTGTGTTAAGTTTTGAGAGGGTCGTTCCACATGAAAAGCGCATTCTGGCACGAAACGGTTACGTTTTGCGCGTTTGTGACGCCCCCTACGGGTCGAAGTGGAAATGCTTTTGGGGATCTGTTGAGTATGCCACCCACGACCTGTGGTTGAAATTCAGATGCGTCTTGACCCAAGGAATCCAGGGAAAAAATAATTTAATTTTCCAACCTACGGTTCAAGAGTTACGAGGCAAGTGGTCCGTTATAGCGCCACCATGTGGCCAAGTGGAAATGCTTTTGGGGATTCGTTGAGTATGCCACCCCCGACCTTTGGTTGAAATTCAGTGTTGACTCGACCTTTTGTTTGTGATTTATGGCTATTGTTTGCGAAACGGGCCCCTCCCGCTAACTTTGGAATCGCGTTACGAACGAACGGTAAGGACTATCGAAATATCCCTTGAATAGGTTCATTGCATGGGTTCATAGATCACGTGTACCGATTTTTGTGACATTTGAAGAAAATATGTAGGAAAAGAAGCAAAAAGTGTGTTTTGGAGAAAATTCAAGATGGCGGAAAATCTATCCTGGCACAAATGGGCGTGGCCTATATGAGGAGATGCGTCTTGACCCAAGGAATCCAGGGAAAAAATAATTTTCCGATCTACGGTTCAAGAGTTACGGGGCAAAACGTAAAGTGGGCCGTTATAGCGCCACCATGAGGCCGAGTGATGTAATTATTTTTCGATTCATTCTTAAAATCATTATGAATCTCCTCTCCGAGGTTTGAAACTGTAGCTCCTATGGTTTGCGAGAGAAAAATACTTGAAAGTGATTTCTTGCATTGTCCCATTATAAGTCAATGGGGACAATTAAGCGTCGTTTTTTGCCGATTACGTCGGCATGGTAAGGCGGATCGGAACGAAAGGTAATAGCACACCATTCCCGGCCGAGCCGCACGTTTTGATGTATATATTGCGCGGGTGGCGTAAATGGTGCGGCACTAGTTACGCGCCGAAGTTTTCGTCTGTCCGTCCGTCCGTCCGTCCGTCCGACATAAGTATGAGCGAGTACAATAAGTGTTTTGCCATTGCATGGCAGGCACACTTAATAATGACAATATCTAAAGTGTGCGAGCCCACAATAAATAAATAATGACAATATCTAAAGTGTGCTCGCCTTACAGGCGAGCCCACAATAACTAGAAAATATTGTTCCTTCGAAACAACTGTGGGCTCGCTTCAAGCCAGAAAACAATGGCTATAAAAGTACAAAATGTCAAGATCGCAGGCAGTGCTCTCTTTGACGTTACTGACGTCGAAGATTGGTCCATTTTGTTCCAAAAATGTGTTGTGCAAAAGTTGACCCGCTGGTGGCGCTATAACAGGCCAATGTAAGAAGGATGGTATCTGTTCCTTGACCTATTGGGAATGTGCTTGCAAGATTTCACGCACATTGCAGGCTGTGTTCATGATTTGAGGTGTTTTTGGCTTTGGCCACTTTATCGCTGCTTGCAGCTATATTTATTATTATTTATTTTTTTTTGTGTGTGTGCACTTCATAGGCATATTAGATAAAGGTCCTTAGATTGTGTGTAGAATGTTTCATGCAAATTGCTAAAAAAAATCCTAACGGGTTTAAGCGTTTCACAAACTGCTCAAAATGATATAGCGCCCCCCTTTGGCCAATTGGAGTAAGATTGGTTTTAGTGATATTTGGACTAACACTACATCTTTGCCAAATGCCATGAACATGTTACTTTGCATGTATGATTTAGAGGCAGAAGAATAATTTGCATAAAACTGCAATATACATTGAATTATTAAAAAAGCATATTTCAATTTAAAAAAAATCCGATCTGACAGATCTTTAGATATTGGTCCAAAGTTCATGTAAAAAAAGTTTTGTGGACGTGACGCGAAGATTCCAGAATAAAAGCGGGTTTAAGCGTTTTACAAACTGCTCAAAATGGCGGAAAATCTAAGAGCGGAGCTTACTTAACAAAGACACAGATGTCTTCCGCTTGAGTCAAAGCACACGTGTAAGCAAGTTGCATGTCTTCAAACAAAACGAGTCATGACTTGTGCCCGCTTCGTATAGCGCCCCCCTTTGGCCGATTGGAATAAAATTGGTTTCAGTGATACTTTGACTAACCCTCTACATCTTTGCCAAATGCCATGAACGTGTAACTTTGCATGTATGATTTAGAGGCAAAAGAATAATTTGCATAAAAGTGCAATGGGGGGGGGGGGGGGGGGGGGGGGGTGCGTAACGCATTCGGAGCTACACACTATCCTCCCCAGTTCCACCCCTCCCTGACCAATGTGGGAAACGTTAATGCAGAGATAAGAATCTGTCCCTCCCCAGTCGACTTCCCTCATGTGAATAGACTGTCTTTTGAATAGACTGCTTGGCCGGAATAATGAAGACGTTTGATAGAAACTGAAGAGACAAGCACTTTCATATATCAGCATCATAAATATGTTTCCCTTTCCATTAAACCAAATTCTGTGGAGCCCACAGATTTCTCTGCAATTGCATTACAGTTTTTCCTTAATTATTTAAATGCATTTAAAGAGAATATAGCTACATTTCTCAAAACTCCACGCAGAAACTGAAACTCCTTTCAAATGAAACTGCACTCAAATTGGATTACTAAGCATTCATTTTATACTGGTGTGATCAATTTAAAACAAAAACTAAAATACAGTTTAATTTATGAAACTATTCTATCATGATGCAACATATTCAAATGATAAAAGAATCACAAAAGCTACTGATAACAGTAAAATGAATCATATGCCTTCCATATGCCATAGGCAAACTACAGTAAATTTGTTCAGTTCAGCAAAGTGTGTGAACAGTAACTTGAGAAGTTTGTTGTGCAATGTCATCCAATTCTCTCACTTCTCTCTCTCTCTCTCTCTCTATCTCTCTCTTTCACACACACAAACACACACACACACACACACGCACACACACACACACACACACACACACACACACACACACACACACACACACACACACGCGCACACGCGCACACACGCACACAGACACACACACACACACACACACTCACACACACACACACACACACACACACACACACACACACACACACACACACACACACACACACACACACAATACTATCTTTCACTCATGTGGGTCACAATCATTTACCTTCCAGCACCACACTGAAAATTATTCATCATTTGCATGAAGAAAAATATGAATATGGGGTAGAAATTAGGCATTAGGCCTTTAAAGAAAAGCGTGGCCGCTTAATGAATGAACCTGTCCTGGTCTGAAGCTTGTCCTGTTGGGCCAAGATGAATGTAATGGTGGATGACACCTTTACCATTAGCTAAGCAAATGGTGATGTTACTGACATCAACAGTTGAACTGTGGCCAATTATGTTTCTTCCCCATGTGTCTGGTCTTGGTAAGATTGAGTCCTGTCCATGATTAATTACTTCAGCACTCAGCAGGGCTGTATTGGCAGCAAGTTTCAACAAACTCTTTGAAAAAGAAAACATGACCTTGAGCAGCAATATATCGATACAGAGAACTGATATGATGGGTCCGATGGGATCAATTACAGTAACCTACAGTACTCATATGCACAAAACTATTTCCCTCTAAGATTTCTTCACAATTGGAAAACAATTGACATTTTCATCCTGATATCATTATGCTTTTGATCAATTGTTGATAAGCTTACTTTATATATTGGGGAATTTCATATGATCTTCATTGACCCTGTTATGTATTTCTGCAGTCTAGATTTATAATTATTGTTCTACAGTAAATGTGAGGCCTCTGCCTCACCTTGGTGGTGGTCTTTAAAGGTGACTGATTCTTGAGAGTCGGGACAAAACATGTCCCACATAGAAAAGTCTTATTTATATCAAAAATACATTAATTAATAATAATTGACATACTCAGAAAGTTAGATCTAGAGGAATTCTGAATACTGATGTTATGTTTTGGCATAGATCATTATTTTTTGGGGGGATATTTGTTTGAATGTATGACCAGTGGTTAGACCGCCCATGTTATTTCTCTTGTCCTCAGCATAGGGTCACAGTATTCACCAGCCCCAAAAAACTTTAAAAACCTCTATAATTGTGAAAACATTTGTATCAAATCAAAGATAAGGGTTATATATATACAAAACAATGCATGCAATGAACATCCGAAAATATTTTCCATGGAAATGCTCCTATCAAAGTTGTGTCCTCTGTTTCTGTCAACTCTGTGTATTCTTTTCATAAACCGCATTAAATCAGACAATAGCATGGTCAGCAATATTCCTGAGGACCCTTTTTCATTCACCTGGATCTAGCGAATACAGCAACACCACACATGGTTAGGTAAGTTAAACATTTTTTTATATTTTAGACGAACATTGTAAATTTTCCCATGGTCACAGCTGGAGTATGTCAACTCCGTGTATCTGTTATGATACATTTTATAAACCATAGTGGATTTAATGAAAGTATTTCAGTGAGATCATGGAGACAGCTAGAATTAGCCAAAAAACTAGCTGGCTAGCTGCTGTGTCTTTTCTGCAGAGGGAACAAACGTGCCATTTTGTCAACTCCGTCAGCGTCAACTCCGTCATTTTTTATGGCTGACGGAGTTGTCATGTAAACTGACGGAGTTGACAAATCCACCAATAACCTCATAATGTGCTAATATTATACTATTTTCAAACATATTAAAGGAGTACAATGTTATTGTAGGGTTTTATCTGCATATTACAATATACAATATATATATATTTACAATATAATTATGATTCGTAGAGCATGGACAGGCTTTGGTCTGCTGATTTTATCTGCCTATTATTAACTCTCCAGCACATGTGTTAAATATCACTTGTCCACATGATTGATTTATTGATTGATTGATTGATTGATTGACGTAAAATCTTAAAGGTGCAGTGTATACTATTGAACTGATCTAACCCTACTGTTACCCTAATGTAACCCTAAACACCACTGTAACCCCCGCTGTAACCCCACTGTAACCCCACTGTAACTCCACTGTAACCCCACTATAACCCCCCTGTAACCCCACTATAACCCTACTGTAACCCCACTGTAACCCCACTGTAACTCTACTGTAACCCCACTGTAACCCCACTGTAACCCCGCTGTAACCCCACTGTAACTCCACTGTAACTCCACTAACCCCACTGTAACCCCACTGTAACCCCACTGTAACCCCACTGTAACTCCACTAACCCCACTGTAACCCCACTGTAACCCCACTGTAACTGTGCTGTAACACCACTGTATCCCCACTGTAACCCCACTGTAACCCTACTGTAACACCACTGGAACCCTACTGCAACCTTACTGGAACCCTAATCCTACTGTAACCCCAATCCTAACCCTGACCCTAAACCTAACCCTACTGTAACCCTAACTCTACTGTAACCCTAAACCCACAGAACCACAGAAGAAGATGGAGAAGAATAGAGGGCTTCTGTTTTCCTTTTTATTTATTTGTTTATTTGTTTATTTATCTGTTTGTTTGTTTATTCATTTATGTACTTATTTATTTTTTGAAACAGTGCTATTTGTAATAGTTTAAAATCGTGAACTGTTTGTTTATTACAGTTGAATATGTTCATTATAAGACAAGGAATTATTTCTGTATATCATATCTATTGTCACCTTCACCTGCCGCCTAAAAGGTCATTAATTAGAAATTCATATACAATATTTTCATTGTAAACGGTGCATTTTGTAGTAGTTTAAAATGGCTTATTTAATGTTTGTTTATTACAGTTGAGCATAAAATATGTTCAGTACAAGACAACAAGTTGTTATTTCTTAATATATTTTCACCTGTTTAAAAAAATATTTGTTCATTAATTTGAAATATATTATATAATACAATTTTGTCAATTCCGTCACTTTCTCGTCAACTCCGTCATTTGTATGTTTTTGTTATTTTATAGCGAAAAAACTAATTATTTCTTCAGTTTTTGTTGTTTAAGTAATAAAGGATCATCAGATCTACATCATCTTGTGTCTTATTTGCTTAGAGAATTCCTTTCTATAATGGCAAAATAAAAGATAAAGTTTGAATATGCAAATCTTTTGAAATCTGTGTATTCAAAACAGTGTGAAATTAAGTCTGAAGTTTATATATTATTTTGCTTTGCATATCAGAGTAACTAAACACTATTACAACATATATCAGGAACATAAGAATCTTGTTGGGCTAGAATAATTATACATTTTATAGTTTATATTGTGTCTGACGGAGTTGCCACAAATCAAGTGTTTAAGGTAAACATGTGAATTTGTTAAAAAGGTTTTTTAACCTACAGCCTGCACCTTTACATGGTTAAATAGCCCAGATCTTTATCATCATCATCATCATCATCAACTTTATTTGAGTAGACTTCAAGGTCCAATAAAAACATAGAAACACATAAAAAACACTAAAATACATACAAATACCGGTACATAAAACAACAACAGCTACAACAAGAGACACTCATACCAGTGTTTCCAGAACGGAGACTGATACCGTGTGGCACTTAGGCAGGGGTTAGTCAGCAGTTTGATAATAGAGTTTTGAGACTCATCCAAACGACTCATAAATCTGTACATCAAGTTTCTCATAAGTGCGTGAAAAGTATTTATCTTTGTGAATATATAACTTTCATCAACATAGTGGGAATTTTCAAAAAAAAGTTTTTCAGAATGTCTTTTGTCCCGACTCTCAAGAATCAGTAAGTTATGGAGTAAGATCTAAACGGTTTACATAGTTTCTACCATTGTGTGTATAGTTTATTTGTGTAAAACGTGATTAACCTTTTGGTTGAGACATTGAGCTCACCATAAAGGTAAAAAATTATACAGTCAGCCATATCTCACCCATACCATAGACCTGGGAATAGACAGAAATGGTGCCATCTTATTATGAGCATTAGTGAAGACCAATAATATGAAGATAAGTAAATGGGTGAAGTGGTCCTTTAACACCCAGAGGTCTAACCTCTTACCACCATGCATTCAAGCCTGCTCCAAGAGAAGGTTTCAAATACTTCTGGTACAACATCCAATAGCTTCCCATGCATCATTACTCCATGGGGAAGACATTTCTTTATTATTCATGCATTTACAATAAAGAGACATAAGGGGGCAGCAACTGCTTGACTGAACCACAAATCACAGTGTCACTGAAGGTGTAAATCTCTTATTTAGCCTTTCCTTGTCCTTGAATAGACAATAGACATTGCTTGGCTGGGAATATAATAAAGCTGTTTGCTGTAATTTGTATGTTTGTTGTAGTTTTTGTTGTTGCCTTTCAATGAGAAGCTCGTTGTTATTGCTTTTTGTGAAATGTAAAATAAAATAAAAATGTTATTATTCAATACATTTATTGAAATATATTGAGTGTTCTTACAGCATTTTCACGATGGCAAACAACATATTTCTTTGCAACTCACTAAACATGCACCATATTCTTTGTACTTAATTTTTATTTGCAGTTTGTCACAAAACTCACAGGGTCAACAGTTGAAATATCACTTTTTAGTCCATATTAAATGTCCGTGGTGTCATTTTGTTGGGTTCCATATTCAGTCCATTTCTCAAGAAAGAGTTATTCAGATACTCAGACTAGTATCCTGAGTTTGTGTAAATCTCTCCATCACATATATTTCCTCCACAATGCACAGCCACTGCTCACAAGTTGGGGTGTCACTTTTATACCACAATCTTGTTATTGCTTTTTTTGCTGGCTGCCAGCAGCACCTTGACCAGATGTCATCTCCATGTGTGTTTTCCTGCGTCAGGTTTCCTATAGTACCACTTGTCTTTGGTATTTCATTTCAGTCTATTCTTTCTTTTCAAATCTTTTTATTGTTATACAATGTTGCATTGAGGTTAGCTATATTCCCATCACAGTAAAAGTACACTTATTGGCACAAAATAGCATGAGATCTGAGGACTATACAGATTACAGAACATACTGTAAGTATAGAAAAGAGAAAAAACCTGCCCATACAAGGTAATAAAAGAAAATAATCCATTTTCTCCCCTCTATATTCCCAATTTAGTGTTTGAGCCAATTCCCCTTACCCTACTGCTCTACAGTACGTGAGATCTATCCCTGCTAATCCCCATAGTAGTCATTGGGAGGGTGCAGACAGCAACGGGTCTCCTCCGGTACCCGAGCCGTCGAGCCACCATCTTCTTTTACCTGACAGTATGAGGAGCATCACCGGGGGGGTGTAACGCATGTGGAGGTACACACTATCCTCCCCAGTTCCACCCCTCCCTGACCAATGTGGGAAACGTTAATGCAGAGATAAAAATCTGTCCCTCCCCAGTCGATTTCCCTCCTGTGAACACGGCCAATTGTGTTTGTTGGAGCGCCCGGCCCAGCCAAATGCACAATGAAGATAATACTCCATGGTGGTGGACAGGAAGTTTAACCTGCACCACCCAGACGCACCAATAGTGGCCCCCACTCCGGGTCTAAAAGGTGTTAGGCTGGTCTTTTCCTATTAATTCAGGTATTCTGAGTATGCAGATGTTATTTCCACGACCATGTGACTCGATTTTCATTACTTTAGCATTCATTTTAAGAAAGCTATCTTCAATATCCACGCACCTCTAGCATCCAGCTCCTCAATCTTGTCACTGTATTTTGTTGCGTTCTCCTCCGACGTTGGCTCTGGTCGGAGATCTGGATCTGCACATTGTCTATTTTCGTCTCGAGAGCCGCAATAGACGTCTTAAATTCAGTAAAGCTCGTCAAACCGCCCGAGGACGATAGCCAGGTCTGCGTGGAATAGTCTCTTGTGCCTTGGCACGTTTGTGGTTTCTTTGGGTTTGACATTCTGCCAACTTTGGTCGGTTCAAAATGAAAAGAAGGTGTAAGGGGTAGGATCGATGCACTTTGGTTGAGTTTTAAGAAAAAAGTTTTTTTTTCATCTTTCCTGACCTCAATTACAAAAAAAATAAATAAAAACCCCCCCTGACCTTTCAACATTCAGTGTTTTTTTTGAATAATTAGGCTCAGAAAGGTGAGTTCATTTGTCTCTGGATGTACACATCATCATCCAGGGGAGGGTGTGGTTGTAGGGGTGGGTGTATCACCTTTGCTGTTACTTTACATTCTGTTTGCATCCGTCTAATGCACCATTTACCACTCAGCACTGGTTATTGAGTTCACCCTGTAATTGACGTCAGGAAACATGAAAAAAAAGAAAACATCTAAATAAAAAAAATATGAAATTTGATGTCATAAGACCTTTAAAGTTATTTTTAAAGTATGTGCGAGCTTCAGCTCAGCGAGCACACTACCACTCCATGCGTGACCAGGACAGAAGTCTGTGTGGGTATTTCATATTTCAATATCTCCTTTATTACTGACCACACATCATTCCAATTGTCAATTTTTGGACAATTCCAAAATATATGTTCGTGGTCAGCATCCATGTATCCACACACTCTCCTCCAGCATGTTTGTTTCTCTGCTGTGACCTTTCCTCTGATCTTTGGAGTTAGAAATGAAATATCTAATGGTGTTCTTCCAGCAAAACTCCCTCCTCACCCTAGTCTAGAGCTTGTGGCTGCCACTGTGTCTTACAGATATTAAACCCCCGAAGATATTATACTTCACCCGAAGTCATGCTTCCCATTTCTCCTTGACACATGAGGTAGAGGTCTTCTTACTTGTCATCAGTCCCTGATAAAGGGCTGAAATTACGCTACAATTTTTATTATTGTAGGCCTGTACCATTATCTTAATTAGCGGGTTCATTGAAGCAGTTTTAATCTCTTTTACATAGTAGTCCCTTATCTGCAGATATCGGAAAAACTCATGTTTGTCCAGATCATATGTTGCCCGTAAATCAACAGAACTCCTCATCTGCCCATTCTCTATTAATGTACATATCGCTGTCATGCCCTTTCGTTCCCATTGCTTGAATCCTTGGTCAATGACTCCTGGTTTGAAGTTTGGGTCATGTCTGAGCCAGCCCAGTATCTTTCTTTTGTTTCCAATTTGTATTTCTTAACTATGGTATTCCAAATTTCAATTGTAAATGTAGTAATCGGGTCCAATTCTTTCTCTAGTTTTTTTCTCAGTTCTTTATTTGACACCAAATGTTGTATTTGACCCCCTCCCTGATCCAATTCAATATTCTTCCATTTTGCTATATATCCTGGGTTACACCGGCATACTAGGAATCAGATTTTGGCAGCATTAAAGTATTCTTTCAAGTTCGGCAATGCCATTCCTCCCTTGTCCTTGGGCAGCTACAGAGTTTTGTATCTGATCTTGGGTCTCTTACCCTTACCCCCCATATAAACTTTGATACTTACTATCAAAACCTCTACCGGCTGTCAGTCTGTCAGTCTGTCTGTCTGTCACGTCACACGTCACACTTTTCGCCTACAAGGGGTGAAAGTGGTTTGAAATTCTTGCCGGAACTGTCCCAAAATAGTTTTTATGAGAGGCTCTAACCCCCAAAACCCCCGAAATGCATAGAAAACTGCATTTTGGCACAGTTATACACACAATAAAAACACTACAGGTCCTACACCTGAATTAGGCAACGGCATTACTGTAACATGAAACATGATTGAAATCCTAAAGGAAATATCTATAATAAGCCTCTTCATATTGTTCATTGTTCCATACAGAAGGGTAAGCAGTAGGGCAAGCAGAATCACCTAAGATAATATAAGATGTTTATGGTCACTGTACAACAACATTTTGTTTAGTATATCCACATAAACACATACAGTAGCAGCATCAACAAAGAAAGAAATTCTGATAGAGCAACATTATTCTATCCTAGTCACCATATCCTGCTCTCTTATTTGTTGTCTCCCCAGGCCCCCACACACATGTAAAGCATGTTTGAAAGCTCTATATAAATTCCAGATAATACAATATATTATTACCAGTAAGACTCCCTAATCACAAATAAGCCAAAAATGTGTTTTTTAAAAATTGTCCAGCTGGTGGTGCTAGATGGGACAGATGCATTTTGATGACATGACTGTAGAGATACTGTGTCTGTGTACCGGTTTGCGTGATTTATTTTAGGGCAAAATCTGTAAGAGCACTGTCCAAAAATGTGTTTTTCAAAAATCGTGCAGATGGTGGCACTAGATGGGTCAGATGCATTTTGATGACATCACTGTAGAGATACTGTTAACCGGTTTGCGTGATTTTAGGGCAAAATCTGTAGGAGCAGTGTCCAAAAATGTGTTTTTCAAATATCGGCCAGATGGTGGCGCTAGATGGGTCAGATGCATTTTGATGACATGACTGTAGAGATACTGTGTACCGGTTTGCGTGATTTTAGGGCAAAATCTGTAGGAGCATTGTCCAAATATGTGTCTTGCAAGAATCGGCCTCAGGGTGGCGCTAGAAGTGGGACATGAGGGGTGGGGGTTGTACTTTGGCAGGCAAGGAGTTTGTGTGGAAATGTTGGCATGGATCGGGGCAACGGTGGCGGAGATATGAGTAGGGGAAAAGTGTGACGTGTGACGTGACTGACAGACTGACTGACTGACTGATGGAGGGACGGACTGACTGACAGCCGGTGGAGGTTTGGATAGTATAGGAGTACAAGTAACTGCGACCTTATTATTATAACCAGTTGTCTAAAGTAACTAAGTACATTTACTCAAGTACTGTATTTAAGTACAAGTTTTAAGTATAGGCCTAGCCTAGCCTACTTTACTGGACATCTCCCATTCCCAACGAGTCTGTGGCCTTAAGCTAGATGCAGAATAGAATCATTTTGATCTATTCTGCATCTAGCTTAAGGCCGCATCGCATGTAGGCCATATGCAGGCACAGACACGACGAGTGACGAGTCGCTCCGTGTCAAACAAACACTGAAACGGCATGGATGATGGATTTCACTGACCTACACAAACCCACAGGAATAATTTAGAAACACTTTATCAGAAAATATAACTAGTAGGCCTAAGGGTCGTTTCACACTCTAACAAGGAGCCTAACTAACTTCGGTTCGGGAGGGCTCCCCGACCCGAAATTATTTAGGTTCGGGGGGAGTTCATCCATACTTTCTTAACGGCTAGTGCCGAAGTCGCTTGTAAATATTGGAGGTCCATGGCATGACAACGTTTGTGGCCGATACATGAGCGCTGCAGGGCGGATACATATGCAAGCTGAATGACTGGAGGTCCATTGAGTGAGTAGCAGGCAGCGCCAGCAGGCAGCAGCACCAGTGACTTGTGCGCGGGGTCTGTTCCATAGGTCTCTTAAGTTCTCTCTCTCTCACTCACTCTCACAAACGCTCGATCGAGCTCTGCCGAAAACATTTAATCTACAAACAAACTCACATTATAGACGTGCCGCGGCCGCCTCTCTTGCTGCATGCATATCATCACGCAGTCACAACTCGTCGTGGAAAACCTATCAACACGGAACATTAGCAAAGTTGTGTCTATGCTTTTCTTTTCTCTTTAAAACGGTCGGCGAGTAGCGTATGCACCAAAGCTGTGTGTGTGTGTGTGTGTGTGTGTGTGTGTGTGTGTGTGTGTGTGTGTGTGTGTGTGTGTGTGTCGCGCGCGCCTGCCTGCCATCACTCAGAACGAGACCCAGCTCCACTGTCTGTATTCGCTATGAAACACTCAATACACGGCGTCCACAATCATTTGGAAGTCGGCGTGTCTCCCTCCCAAACGACCGCTGTTTCCTTGGATTCACAGCCGAGAATATGCACTTGAAGCCGGGCTGAATGAATTAGAAGACACCGCTGAGTACCGAAATTAAGTCGGGAGGTCACAACATTTCGTCAGTACCGTAGAGCCGAATTTAGTCGGTTGACGCCCCCCCGAACCGGGGGATGCGAATCATATTTGGGTTCGCCTAGTGCCTAACCGAAATTAGTGAGGCTCCTTATAACAGTGTGAATCGACCCTAACACTTGTGTTCTGTATGTTAATCTGACTTGAGTATAGGCTATTGTTTTCTTCCTGGACGTGTGTTTGTGCCAGGTTATTTAACATGGGATTTTGACAGCTGGCTTCTCCTCCTCTTAACAGAACGCTGTTCCGGGCAAAAATGTTTTAACGGAACGGGGGTTCTGGCCGTTCCGGGCTTCCGGCTCACTTTCACCCCTGTCGCCTACTTATATCTCTGCCACCGTTGCCCCTATCCGTGCCAAACCTTTACACACACACTCCTTGGCTGCGAAACCACAACCTCCACCCCTCATTTCTCACATGGCCCTCTTCTAGTGCCACCATGAGGCCGATTCTTGCAAAATACATTTTTGGACACTGCTACTATACAGATTTTGCCCTAAAATCACGCAAAGCGATGTATACATGTGACCTGACGGTCGCTTATCTCCCGATTATGGAGTCTTACTGGTATGCATTTATCCAACTCAGTGTATTGTTTTTGTGTTACCACTACCGGTAGGGACTGAAACAAGTACAGAAGTCTTGCCAATACCGGTATATCCACGGCTTTAGAATGCCCCATAGTGCATTGCGCAGACGCTGTACCGAGCTTCCGGCGCCGAAGCCGAATGTGATTTACAAGCTCACAACATGTCTGCTGTATGTCTGCTGTTAAACCGGAAGTGTGGTCCAAACAGTTCCAAATAATCTCCAGTAAACTCCCGCGGAAACCAATGGATTCATCTTGATTATCTCTATTCTTGAACTGAAATCCAGAGACAGTATTGACCATCTATCTAGATCTCTTTTAATGTCCTGATTTATAGGTATGTATTAGCGTCATATAGCTTGTCTCTTTCTTTTGTTATATTTAGGGAGGGGTAGTTTTTTATTGAGGGGTGTTACTGGAGAAAACTGATACATTTCCTCCAGGTGGTGCTGTTCATAAAAAAATTATTGCTCCCTTACCCCTAAATATTTAACCATTTCCGAATCCCAATCAAGCTTGTATGCTTCTCTAATTGCTGGTGTAGGAGTATAGCTTATTGATAAATTTGTGCTTTCGTGACGTTAAGCTTATACCCTGAGTATCGTCCGTGACGGGTTCCCGTCATAATTCTACAAGACCTTTAAAGGGACTACTAGACCATGAATTTCACATTTTTTATTTTTATTTTTTTTGGGTCTTCCCATGTCTCCTCCAGCCCTCCTCCAGGAAAAAAAATCATTAACTCTAAGCCTTGCCTTTCTTTTCAGTGGTTTTCTGAATGGGTGAGTCTGAACGGTACTCTTTTGAAATCGGCCCCATGCTATGTCACAGGGGGCTCATTTCCCATTTGGCCCCCTCAAAAAGGGGGCTGTACTTTTTGCGAGGCTATATTCTATTGAGACTATATATATGAGGTGGAACCATGAGGTAAAGTGGTGCTAAAATTGGAACGATACAGAGAGGATTACGGTTGACTCTACATGGTTCTCATCGTGGTTCTCTAATATTCTCTGTAACGTTCCAATTTAGCCAACAAAGGCCATTTTGGTATTGCATCTGAAATGGCTTGGAATTAGAGACAGAAAAAACATGACATTTCAATATCCGAGTGGTTGTTTAGGCTAAAACCTGTATAAAACCGTATTATGGACCAATATTTATATAAAATATAGGCCTATATTTTGAAAAGCATGGTTTGGCCCCTTTAAGGAGGAGTTAATCCCCCTACTATTGACCTCCTTTAATCATACCCTCAGAAAGGGAAAGATCCTTCATGGAAGGAATCCACATTTATTAAATGTGGATTACAAGTTATACACTTCCATCATCTCAAAAAGATTTGAAAATGTTATGACAGATTTGATAGAGGAATGCCAAACTGGATTTATCAAGGGAAGACAAACACAGGATAACATAAAAAATGTTTGCTTTATGGGTGAATTCTAGGGCCGGCTACAGACCTAAAGGCACAAAAACGAGTGCGTGTCGTGTGGGGGAGGCAGGGGGCAGGCACAGCGCAATGCATTCCGGATGGGAGTCGAGTGGTTTGAAGTCGAGTGCGAGTCGTGTGGTGTTGTGTGGTTGCGTCCAACTTGCTCACGACTCGCACTAGACTTCAAACCACTCGACTTCCATCCGCAATGCATTGTGCTGTCTCTGCCCCCCGCCTCCCCCACACAACTCTCACTCAACTTGTGCGTTCCAGTCTGATTGCAGCCTAGGAGTTTGGCATTGCCAGATCTGAGGGGGCGGGAGGGAACATGGGGTTTGACGAGGTCAGAGAGACAACAGGGTTGTTGAGGGCCTTGTAGGTAGTGATCAGTATTTTGAAGTCGATTCTGTATTTTACTGGGAGCCAATGGAGGTCGTGGAGAACTGGGGTGATGTGGTCTCTTGATCGGGTTTTGGTGAGGACGCGGGACTTTGGGTCTTTTCTGGTATCAAATATAGTTAAAGGTCGTCTTGAATAATACACTGAGACACTGAGAATAGAGATTAGTATAATACTTCGGCCTTTATTCCAATCTAGACAAAGTACAGAAATAGCGAAGATGCGACACATAACCGGCTCTCTGTGCGTTCTATCCCCTCTCGGTGCACCGATTCCAACTCCAACTGCTCTCCTCCTGCATCTCATTTTATGCCCGTTGGAAGAGAACACACGAGCACACGTCAAACAATATCATTGGTTGCCTAACATATTTTGTCGGATACTCATATCACGCCATCTCACTCCAATTGGTTTATAACCCCTCCTCGTCATTTCTCCGGTCCGGTTTCACACAGGAGAGCATAGGTCGTACAACGTGACTTGAGAACATTCAACTGTCCTTTGGTTTTCTTGGTAACCCCCCATAATCCCCATTTTGAGCATTCAGGCCTGGTGTCATCCACTTCCATATAAACTGCAATAGGTGTGCGACCTTCCCCCATTTGCCTGCTAATTACATATACCGGCCTACAGGGGGCTCCAAAGACCCCTACAGTTCACTGCGTCTCAAGTCCTTAAATCAATCCTATTTCCTATTTCCTTGCTTGTATGTTAGTCCCTCCCATTGAGGAAATAGAGAAGAGGCGACGTCCCATTGGCCATTTCTGATGACAACATCACAGGTGATAGGCCAACTCCCAGTGGGCGGGACTAACATACAAGGAAATAGGAAACAAGTGAAGGAAATAGGAATTATTTAAGGACTTGAGACGCGGGTCATCACGAAGGAACTCTAGTAGCCATCTTGGTTCTAGCTCAATTTAACCTGACAAAAGAAACAGATAGGCAACCAATGTGACAAGTAAACTGTTTATACATGCATATATGAAACCAAACGATTATATGTTTTCCTTGTCAACACTTTTTCTAATAGGGAACAAGGGTATCCTCCTGCAAACCTATGGAGGAGTGGGATGTGACTACTTATAAATGCAAAGCTTGATTATAGTGCAATGAAAAACCTGTAGTTTCGACCTTTACCAGGTACGTGTCAACATACTCCCCTTTTGTTCCCTCCCCTTAGGTTACGATTTGACATACTTTACAATGTCCCAGCGGAAGTAAAAGTCTTCCGCTTGCTTCCCCAATTTCCTTCAATTAGTGCCAAATACGAAAAAGATTTTCCATGTTCAGGTCCACTTTTAATAATTCACCCTGTTCTGGCCTCATACCAATGTCTTCTCTACAGTTTTATCATTGCAGTTGCGTGTAGCAGTAGCTAGCTCAGAGATAGTTCATCGCCCCTCATAACTTAAATTTGGTAGTTATGAGTGACAGTAATACTCGATTTCATGCCTGGTCATGAAACCACCGGAATCCTTTCTCGTTCGATAACCTGTTGATCCGTTTAGCTTTTTAGAGTTGCCAATTCTCTCCTCATGGCCTGGCCATCTAATAATTCACCATATTCAATAATCCTAAAGAATATTTCTCAATTAAACGTATGTCAATCATGATTAATTAATCTTACTCTAATTCACATTGATATGGTTAAGGCAAAGGGTTCCACTAATTAATTCACATGTTCACAGTTTCCAGTTACACTACATCCACTTAATTTTCCAGTTAACTCAATTTCCAGCATAACCTTCATTCAACACATCCACTCTCAAAATAAACAAAATAAAAGCAACATACTTCTTAAACCACACTTCTTCTTGGGACAAACTCCTTCTTGGACAAAACAAAAATTACTCTCATGCAAATTCAAATTCCAGTTTTCATCTTTTGTAAAAATATGCTTTCACATTATTCATTGTTCACATTATTGATTTTTCACATCTCCACTTCCATATAAACTGCAATAGGTGTCTTGATGTAACCAAACTCTATAGCAGGCTCACTGCGGCCTTCCCCATTTGCCTGCTAATTACATATACCGGCCTACAGGGGGCTCCAAAAAACCCTACACGGGCAGCAGAGTTTTGCACATATTGCAGTTTCTTGAAAACTTTGGGGTGGCACCGTAGAGAAGGCTATTGCAGCAATCGAGTCTGGATGTGATGAAGGCATCGATGAGTGTCTCTGCAGCAGTTTGGGATAGTGTGGGACAGAGGCGGGCAATGTTTCGGAGGTGGAAAAAGGCTGTTTTGGTAATGTTGTTGACATGGGATTGGAAGGAGAGGGTGGGGTCCAGGATGACACAGAGGTTGCTGGTGGAGGCCTGGAGGGAGTGATAGTGGAACCATCAATATTGAGGGAGAGGTTCATGGTGGAGCGGGTGAGGGCTTTGGGACCAATAATGATAATTTCAGATTCATTGCTGTTGAGTTTGAGGAAGTTTTTTTGCATCCATGTTTTAATATCAGTCAGGCAGGTGGTGAGGTGGTCTTAGGGGCAGGGCTTGGCGTTGGCCACAGGCTTACAGCGGTCGACCACTGCCCGAACCTCTCCGGTCTGCACCCCATTGTACTTGCCTACAATGGTGGTCGTCCGGGTCTTCCCATTGCGGTAGGTCCGACTGAGGCGGGCCGTGTAGGGGATGTCAGCCTTGATCTGACGGCCCTCCATTCGGACAGTACAGGAGTGGTTCGGTGGGACGGTGACTTGCACCTCAACAGAGTGGGTCTCAGACTTCCTTTTAGTGGTCCCTTTGTCAAACTGCATCGTCTGCTCCAACGTGACTTCAATATTCGCGGAGCCGATGAGGGGGATCCCGGCAGTGATGCCAGTGGTGACACCCACCATGGTGGAGCTGCCGATGTTCCAGCTGTTTTCCACCTCAGTTGTCTTGGAGAGAGACACGGTCTTCACCACATTCCGGCACCCATTGTTGATCACCTGAGATCTGCGCATGGTCGTTGGTGGCTGCCGGAAGATCTTTGCCTCATCAATTTTGTACTTGACATCAGAGATATGCTCACTAACGGCATCCTTGTTGATGGTCAGTACCTGATATGAATGATACCAGTACTCCTTACCCTCCGAGGGGAGGTAAAATTTCTTGTTCTTAACATCCACCCTACCAAGTCCATACTTGTTTTTCCCCACATACCACTTGGGACTTTCAGGACCGATCTTGACAGAGTGTCGAGGCACCCTACCGTCGGAATCCCACTTCCACTCCAGGAACTCAAAGTTATCCTTGTTGATCAGGATCTTGAAGGAGCGGCTGACCACCTCGCGGGTATTAGAAGAGTAGTGGCAGTAAGGACCCAGTTTTGGACTGAAGAACCCAGAATAACAATCTATCATGAATGTGGATTTACAGACGTAGTCTCTGCGGTGAGTGTAGGGGTTGTAAATGGAAACAGCATCGTTGGGGAGGTAACCGGTCCAAGTCACCCACTCCAGTTTGACATTGTCCTCAAATATTTTCTGCTCGGCCAGCCCCAACAGGGCTAAGAACACCAATGCTGACAGCTTCATCTAGAGACAGTCAAAGTGAGGAAATCAGTCTTGATTATATTATTTTTTCCATAGTCCTAGATTAAGGAAGTTAATCAGTTTTCAAATAATGTCAAATGGTAAATGATAAAAATCTGTCATTGTGGTCTACACAGCTGGGAGAGTGTTTTCTGCAGGTCTTTCAGTCCGAGTGTATCAAAGGGTGCGTTCGGAAATAAGCACCGGGTCGGGTTAGGGTTGGGGTTAGTTTTAGGGATAGTTTTACTGAGGTTAGGGTTAGGGTTAGGGTTGGGTTTAGGCATAGTTTTACTGAGGTTAGGGTTAGGATTAGGGTTGGGTTGGGTTTAGGCACTCACTACACTGAGTAGCACACACCCGGTGCGCATTTTAGAACGCACCCTTTGATACACTCGGACTGAAAGACCTGCAGAAAACACTCTCCCCTACGCATTACTTTAAAGGGATCCCTGGCTAATATGACAAATATGCCTTAATACATTATAATTGTGCTCTATAACTACAATGTAAAATTAAATACACCTCAATTATTTTATTTCTTCTAGAAATAGCTAATCTTTCACTCAATAGGGGAAATGCCTGTCGCAAGTTGATGATGTCATAAATGTCATGTGTGATCTATCCCTATGGAATTTATGGCATGCATGTGCAAATAAAAACAAACGTAATACTTCCTATGTTTAATTTGAGCAACAAATCAATATTTCAAATCTGTTTGTGTTTGTTTTCTGCCATAAATTCCATAGCGATAAATCACACATGACATTTATGACATCATCAACTTGCGACAGGCATTTCCCCTATTGAGTGAAAGATTAGCTATTTCTAGAAGAAATAAAACATTTAAGGTGTTTTTAATTTTACATTGTAGTTATATAGGACAATTATAATGTATTAAGGCATATTTGTCGTATTAGCCAGGGATCCTTTTAACCTATATTGAATTTACCACTAGGATGCCATGATATGATGCCATAGATATGTGTTTTTATGAATGATATGACATATTTAATTTTGAAATATTATAAACATAATATTTGATCTTAAACCAATAAGATAATTCAATGCCCCAGCATGTGCATAAGCCTCTCCAACTGATCCAAAATGACGCAGCACGATTGGTCTTCAACCAGCCAAAATTCTCACGTCTCCCCGCTTCTCCGCTCCCTCCACTGGCTCCCGGTTGCGGCCCACATTGAATACAAAACACTGATGCTGACTTTCATAGCAGCCAAAGGTATGGCTCTTCCATACCTCCAAAACCTGATCAACCCCTACAACCCCACCGTTCACTCAGATTAGCCAACAAAGGGATGCTGACAGAACCCTCACTAAAAAAAAGAAGAAAAAAAGGACAAAAATCCACTTGTCCGAGACAATTTGCCCTCCTGGCCCCCAAACTGTGGAATAAACTCCCTGTTGCACTTAGAACTACAGACTCACTCCCTAGCTTCCGCCGTGGACTGAAGACTCACCTCTTCAGACTCCACCTAAACCCTTAGCACTACTGTAACACTCCCCTTCCCTCGATGACCACACATGAAGCTAGATACCGTAGCATTTTTAGGTTTTTGATTTTTTTTTGTACTGATTAGGTGCGTGGTCTACCTATGTTATTGTTTTTCTAGATTGATATTCCTATGCATTTGTTATATTGTTGTTGTTACTGACACATTATCTTGCTTATTATATTGATGTATTACCAGCTTATTGTAAATCGCTTAGGATTAAAAGCGTCTGCTAAATGCCTAAATTGTAAATCTTTCTATCTCTGTCAGTTACACAGAAATGTAACAATACTGATTCGTTCTGGATATTGACTTCTGACTTCCATTTCTGACTTCCACACGTTTAAAGGGATCCCTGCATGGCTAATACGACAAATATGCCTTAATACATTATAATTGTCCTCTATAACTACAATGTAAAATTAAAAACACCTTAAATATTTTATTTCTTCTAGAAATAGCTAATCTTTCACTCAATAGGGGAAATGCCTGTCGCAAGTTGATGATGTCATAAATGTCATGTGTGAATTTATTGCATGCATGTGCAAAACACAAAAACAAACACAAACACATTTGAAATATTGATTTGATGCTCATTAAGCATAGGAAGTATTACGTTTGTTTTTATTTGCACATGCATGCCATAAATTCCATAGGGATAGATCACACATGACATTTATGACATCAACTTGCGACAGGCATTTCCCCTATTGAGTGAAAGATTAGCTATTTTTAGAAGAAATAAAATATTTAAGGTGTTTTTAATTTTACATTGTAGTTATAGAGGACAATTATAATGTATTAAGGCATATTTGTCGTATTAGCCAGGGAACCCTTTAGGTCATATTCCTTGGCTCTTGCAAGCAATTCTATCTCTAGCACAGCAAGCACAGACCATTCTAATTACAGAGTTATAGAATTCCATTATCATTATGCACTATCTCTCTCGTGGGCCTAATACACACAACCCTGAGAGCTAAGAATACATTGTACAGGCAGTGCACTCACCGTGAATCAGTTGTCCCCCAGTGAGTCTATGTCTTGTCACCACCAGCAGGTTTATATACAGTATGTAACAGGGAGTCCTGCCTCCATTCAGGGTTCTGTGTCCACGCCCAAATCACACAGTTGTAAGTAGTCACTCATTACCTTTCCCACGAAAAAAATAAATCTCCTACTTAGGATGCAATTTTTGAAGCTAATCTTTCCAGCGAAATGATGACTTCAAAGGTAACTAGAAAATATTGTTCCTTCGAAACAATTGTGGGCTCGCTTCAAGCCAGAAAACAATGGCTATAAAAGTACAAAATGTCAAGATCGCAGGCAGTGCTCTCTTTGACGTTACTGACGTCAAAGATTGGTCCATTTTATTCCAAAAATGTGTCGTGCAAAAGTTGACCAGCTAGTGGCGCTATAACAGGCCAATGTAAGAAGGGTGGTATCTGTTCCTTGACCTATTGGGAATGTGCTTGCAAGATTTCATGCACATTGCAGGCTGTGTTCATGATTTGAGGTGTTTTTGGCTTTGGCCACTTTATCGCTGCTTGCAGCTATATTTATTAATATTATTATAATTGTTTTGTGTGTGTGCACTTCATAGGCATATTAGATAAAGGTCCTTAGATTGTGTGTAGAATGTTTCATGCAAATTGCTAAAAAAATCAGGTTTAAGCGTTTTCACAAACTGCTCAAAATGATATAGCGCCTCCCTTTGGCCAATTGGAGTAAGATTGGTTTTAGTGATATTTGGACTAACACTCTACATCTTTGCCAAATGCCATGAACATGTTACTTTGCATGTATGATTTAGAGGCAGAAGAATAATTTGCATAAAACTGCAATATTCATTGAATTATTAAAAAAAGCATGTTTCAATTTTTTTTTTTAATCCGATCTGACAGATCTTTAGATATTGGTCCAAAGTTCATGTAAAAAAAGTTTTGTGGACGTGACGCGAAAATTCCAGAATAAAAGCGGGTTTAAGCGTTTTACAAACTGCTCTAAATGGCGGAAAATCTAAGGGCGGAGCTTACTTAACAAAAACACAGATGTCTTCCGCTTGAGTTTAACCCTAACCCTAACCCTAACCCGAACCCTAACCCTTTCCTGCTTTTTCTGCCTTGGCCACTTTATCGCTGCGTGTAGCTATATTTATTATTATTATTACATAATTCACCAGGAACGTTACCATTAGCTCTGGAGACTGGCAGGTTTAACGCCAAACCAGAGGAAAGAAGATATTTTATGTTTTGGTTGTTGAAGCCCTATAAATATGATGATATAAGAGAGATATTCGTTAGTAAGATGTCTTCTTTTCATGGTGATTTCCTTGAGTTTGATGATTGTGAAAAAACCTGAGGTATGTTTTTGTTAAAGGGGCTTTAGTTGTGGCATATTTTAGACAGACAGGGACATGTAGGCCTACTGTAGTCAGCAGTTATACAAAACAAACATAAGAATACAGCAGGTATGCACAGGCAAATATGCTTTGCACAAAATGTTCAATATCCCAAAGACTTTTTCCTCTCTGTGATGGACTGATGGTTGCATGTGGACCAGTTAGGCAAGAAGCCTCATTAACCTATGTTTACATTTAATATCAGTATCAATATGAACAGTATCACTGGAGGGGAACCTCATCAAGTTATGTCAGCAGTGAGCACCTGTTTACATTTACCCAGTGGTGAAAAAAATGAAGAGAAATGCCATGTGTTTATGGAAGCAACGGCATACTGTGAAACACGTGTTTCGAACATAACCCCTGTTTGTGAAGTCCTGAAAGAAGCATATTTTGAGTTAAAAGCCCCGGTTTTGGGAAAAACTTTATTTCATGTTTTAGGGGAACGCCCCTTGAATAAAACAACGCTTATTGCGTTTTCACCTTGAGAACTGTTTCCGTGTGCTGGTTTGGGTTCAAACTTCACAATACTTATACCGTTTAAAAACTTTATTTGAAGACATTTACTACTTGAATTATTTGAAAACATTGTTTTGGAGACTTGAGTGATTTAAAAGAGATGCTTACGTTGTTGAAAATGGCAAGGTTGTTAACCTTCTGTTTTGAAGGTTTACAACCTGATGACCAGCTCTTCAACAAAGAAGACAACAAATGAAAAAGTTGGAAAATAAAGATATTGAGAGTTAAGACCTTGAGGAGTTAACTTTATCGCTGCTTGCAGCTATATTTATTATTATTATTATTACATAATTCACCAGGAACGTTACCATTAGCTCTGGAGACTGGCAGGTTTAACGCCGAACCAGAGGAAAGAAGATATTTTATGAACCGTTAATTACATGACGGCATGACGAGTGACGACATGCATGCTTGTTTTAATTGATAACACTCCTGTATATGATTGTACACACGGAGCACAACTACTACTGTATCACAGAGAGATGAGACAAAATAAACAACTATAAAGAGAAAGAGACAGTCGCAACACCAAAGCAACAGCTCTATGCCTCTCAACATAATTATTTTCTACAATCTATGCTCTTATCAGTTATCACCGAGAAGCACAGCCAACCAGCAGAAGGTAATTAACCAGCTCCTTACCTAATCTGCTGCGGATGTGCAAAGTTTAACAAACTTTCAAAGGGTGTACGTTGTTTAAGTCAAAGGAGCATTGTTTTCATATCATAATATGAACTTTAGTTTAGTCAAAAGCTTGTACAATCCACACTGGTCCACACGTGAGTTCTTCTGTTTACATTGGGCTGCAGAAAGGCTGTGCCAAGTAGCCAATAACTAACAAGCAGAAGCACTTCACTTCCTCTCAAAATGGTAGATTTCAAAATAAGAGGCTACTCCCGTAGGGAACTGGTTATATTTTTAAGTCTACTTACAGGAAGTAATGGACTTAAAGGTCCATGAAACACAAAATCACTTTTTCTATAAATATATATTATATCAATGAGTCACTTGTGATAGGGAGCAGTGATATGGTTCAGTTTGCCTATAGCCTTGTGGATTCAGAGCTTTCTGCTGTCTCTGTAGCTATTTCTGTTAAATTCCGGTTTCTAGAAGAAAAGAAAACTTTGGCGCCACTCATTAAATTTTAGCTATCATTGTTCTAGAGTGCAATGTGACGTAGGCATATCTAATTAATATTAACGTTTGTTTAATATAGAGTTGTATCAAGGGGGGGGCGTGGTTTCATTCTGCCCTTGTTGTGGCGTGTCGTTGTGTTGTTCAGAGCATAGACTGTACGGCTGTCGCAGTGGGTAGGCACTTGTTGATTAGATTCGGCAACTCCATGTTCTATAACCAGTTAAAATGGGCAAGTATTTTACAAACAAGCTGTCAGAGCTTTTTTCCATGGACACACTTTCTCCAGCTTTGTACTGTTTACCACGGAACCGAAGATGAAGGGACGCTAAGCTATCGCCGATAGCTATTTTCTGTGTAGCGTGTGTGTGTGTGTGTGTGTGTGTGTGTGTGTGCGTGTGTGTGTGTGTGTGTGTGCGCGTGCGTCGTGACAGCGCGCACACACACACACAACGTCCACACACGAAAAATAGCAGATCTACAAGCTCACAACGCGTCGCGAAAGTGACTCGTTGTGAGCTTGTATATCAGTTACGTAGCTATGTAGCCGAGCTAAATAGCCGTACGGCTATTAGCTCGGCTACATAGCTGATATACAAGCTCACAACGTGTCACTTTCGCGACGCGTTGTGAGCTTGTAGATCTGCTATTTTTCGTGTGTGGATGTCGTGTGTGTGTGCGCGCACTGTCACGACGCACGCACACACACACACACACACACACACACACACACACACACACACACACACACACTACACAGAAAATAGCTATCGGCGATAGCTTAGCGTCCCTTCTTCTTCGGTTCCGTGGTAAACAGTCCAAAGCTGGAGAAAGTGTGTCCATGGATAAAAGCTCAGCCAACTTCTTTGTAAAATACTTGCCCATTTTAAATGGTTATAGAACATGGAGTTGCCGAATGTTTATACTTTTTAGTTTTTACACCTCCAATGGCTGGTTTTAAAAAATTGTTTCCGAAATGGAAACAGCAACAAGTACGACAGCTTCGCTCTGTCTCTCTGATAGTTCTAACACAATGATGTGCACGCATTACTCCGTCCCCTCCCCCCACAACAGCAGATAACCATGCCAACATTTCAGATTTCTTTTCATGTTCTGAAATCCCATAAAACAAATTAGAGGCGGGGTTTCTTATCCCTTTAATTAGAATTACATGACACGACCAGTTTCGAGCATAGGGAAGCCTACGGGCTGACCGCAGCCTCTTCTAGCGTCCGCGTGGTCCTAGTGCCGGCCCCATTTGAGGCTTTTTTCTTCTCCTTTTTGGAATTCAGCGTCGCGGCAGCCCAACTGGTGGTCCGCGGCCCACGGGGGACAAAACGTACGCGACCCCCCCGTCTCCTACGTCGCTGAACAGGCCAATGTAAGAAGGGTGGCATCTGTTCCTTGACCTAGTGGGAATGTGCTTGCAAGATTTCCCAGATTCATAGATATAGAACACATTGCATGCGTTCATAGATCATGTGTACCGATTTTTGTGACATTTGAAGAAAATATGTAGGAAAAGGAGCAAAAAGTGTGTTTTGGAGAAAATTCAAGATGGCGGAAAATCTAGCCTGGCGCAAATGGGTATGGCCTATATGGGGAGATGCGTCTTGACCCAAGGAATCCAGGGAAAAAATAAATTTAATTTTCTGATCTACGGTTCAAGAGTTACGGGGAAAAACGTAAAGTGGGCCGTTATAGCGCCACCATGAGGCCGAGTGATGTAATTATTTTTCTATTCATTCTTAAAATTATTACGAATCTCCTTTCCAAGTTTTGAAAATGTAGCCCTTATGGTTTGCGAGAGAAAAACACTTGAATGTGACTTTTTGCATTTTCCCATTATAAGTCAATCCGTTACCATAGCAACGTAATTTTCGTTTTTTGCCAATTACGTCACCATGGTAACGCGGATCGGAAAGAAAAGTAATAGCACACCATTCCTGGCCGAGCCGCACGTTTTGATGTATATATTGCGGGGGTGGCGTAAATGGTGCGGCACTAGTTACGTGCCGAAGCTTTCCTGAGCGAGTACAATAAGTGTTTCTGCCATACACTTAACTATACAAATACAAATGTGATAAAGCCGCCAAGACTGTTACTTGTCCCAGTGAGTATTTTTGCCTATTGACACTCTTTGATTTTGTTGTTAAATGCATGAGATATCTAAAGCCCCTTTTTGACTGCAGCGTTAGCACCACACTACACAACACTACACTGCACCACACCACACCGCACCATTTAAATTATCTACATTTTCCATTACACAAAAGTACCCCTATCGGCAAGAAGCAAATTGACCCTTTTAACTGTGATTATAATACAATATAAAATTGTATTACAACTAACCTAATTATAATACACTATAATGGATTATAAAACTGTGACTATAATACACTATAATAGATTATAATAGTGGTTATAACACAATAGAATCTATTATCATGTATTACAACTATACTGTATGCTGGTGGTCTAAATGAAAAGTCAGTGAATGATCAGTCATTATGATGTGTTTGGCCTAGCTCAGACTCTGGATTAGATACTTTTTAGTACCATGTTTAGTACCACTTTCACACCACTCTACCCAGGTCCTTGTAGTGGAAAACCTAGCACAAGTGGGCGGGGTGGAGTGGTGTGGTGTTGGGCCAGTGGAAAAGGGGCTTAAGTAACTAAATCTAACTGGAAACAGGCCACAGAACATACTGTATAAGCTTAGAAATTGTGTACAATATTTCTATGTACCCACATGACATTAACAGGGAGTTCTTCCCATGATTCACTTGTTGACAGAATATTAGTTACAGTACTATGTACTAAGTACTACGTTAACCACGGTGAAGTCTTCTTTACTTATCTGTTTCTCCATTACCAAGTTTCTGAAGAAGCTGGCTGAAGCTATTTGAAATGCAATGACTTCTCGTAGTAAACCCGATTTATACTTTGTCATCTACAAGTTTGTAGATCTGCTATTTTTGGTATGTGACACTGCCTAATGATCTTCTTGTTTTTAATTTTTTTTTTTTTCATCTAGGTGACGGCAACAGTAAATGTGATAAATGTATCTGTGACTGCAACAGGAAAGCGGTCGAATGTTTCTCCCGTACAAAATACATTCCGGAGCATCATCACCTTCCCCACAAACGCTGTCATTAAGCAACAGACACACACACACACACACACACACACACACACACACACACACACACACACACACACACACACACACACACATTGAGGCCATGATATATTGGCTCTGAGGTGTCTTCCTCTTAATAAAAAACAAAAAAAACATTAACACTTAATTTCTCCATTTTGTGCCTGCTGTGTGTTTCACTAGGAGAGACCAAGCATCAGACAAAATATAGGTTTAAGGTTGTTTATTATAAGACCGAGAGCCTGGTCGTTTATGGGCGCATCGCATGCATGGCATGAGATGTGCGGCATAAACGTCCAAGAATGCAGAGTGCTAATGGTCATCTAAGGACAGCACTACACGCAAACGTGCAGTGTGCAGCTTAGATGGTCAAGGGCACGAACAACATTTAGGTTTTGGTGTATGGTCGTTTATGGACTCATCGCATGCGCGGCATGAGATGTGTGGCATGAACGGCCAAGAATGCAGAGTGCTAATGTACATCTAAGGTCAGCACTACACGCAAGCGTGCAGTGTGCGGCTTAGATGGCCAAGGGCACGAACAACATTTAGCTTTTGGAGTATGGTCGTTTATGGGCGCATCGCATGCGTGGCATGGGACATGCAGCATAAAAGGCCAAGATGCTGAGTGCAAAATAGTCATCTAAGGACATCACAACACGCAAGCGTGCTGTGTGCGGCTTAGATGGCTAAGACGCCCGAACAGCATGAGGGAGACGGCACGGGCATCGGGGCATGAATGCCGTAGGTGCCGGCTTGGTCATCGGGGCATGGATGACATGGGGGTGCCGGCATGGTCATCTAAGGTCACGCACCATGCGAGCATGGTGTGTGCAGCTTGGATGGCCAGGGGCGTGAAATGACACTCTGAGTGCGTGGTCATCTAAGGTCAGCACCACACGCAAGCGTGTAGTGTGCAGCTTAGATCGCCATGGGCACGAGAATGACATTTGGGGTGCTGGCATGATCATCGAAGGTCATCACCACACGCAAGCGTGTAGTGTGCAGCTTAGATGGTCAGGAGCATGGATGGAGGATGGCAGGCAATGAGGGGGGAGGTTCCGGGGGGTCGCAGACCCAGGTACTTTGGCTTAGGGGTCAAGAGCACGCGTCCGTGCTGAAGTATGTAGAGAGACCCCACTTGGAACCTGTAGAGAGGATAGAGGTAGAAATGAAAGAAGAGGGAGGGAGGGTGGGTTACTGGAAACTATGCACGCCGCCGTTTTTTCAAGTCGGGTTTATATACCACCGTGATTGGTAGAGGAGGAGTTGTCGGCTTGATAGGAGATGGGTGAGTGGTTGGCACAGGGTGGCATGGGTGGAGTTACCGGTGGCTGGTTAGGGGTGGTAGATTGTCCTCTGCTTGGCCATATCTCCTCCCGAACTTAAGTTGTTCCAACTCCATTTCACTAGGAGAGACCAAGCATCAGACAAAATATAGGTTTAAGGTTGTTTATTATAAGACCGAGAGCCTGGTCGTTTATGGGCGCATCGCATGCATGGCATGAGATGTGCGGCATAAACGTCCAAGAATGCAGAGTGCTAATGGTCATCTAAGGACAGCACTACACGCAAACGTGCAGTGTGCAGCTTAGATGGTCAAGGGCACGAACAACATTTAGGTTTTGGTGTATGGTCGTTTATGGACTCATCGCATGCGCGGCATGAGATGTGTGGCATGAACGGCCAAGAATGCAGAGTGCTAATGTACATCTAAGGTCAGCACTACACGCAAGCGTGCAGTGTGCGGCTTAGATGGCCAAGGGCACGAACAACATTTAGCTTTTGGAGTATGGTCGTTTATGGGCGCATCGCATGCGTGGCATGGGACATGCAGCATAAAAGGCCAAGATGCTGAGTGCAAAATAGTCATCTAAGGACATCACAACACGCAAGCGTGCTGTGTGCGGCTTAGATGGCTAAGACGCCCGAACAGCATGAGGGAGACGGCACGGGCATCGGGGCATGAATGCCGTAGGTGCCGGCTTGGTCATCGGGGCATGGATGACATGGGGGTGCCGGCATGGTCATCTAAGGTCACGCACCATGCGAGCATGGTGTGTGCAGCTTGGATGGCCAGGGGCGTGAAATGACACTCTGAGTGCGTGGTCATCTAAGGTCAGCACCACACGCAAGCGTGTAGTGTGCAGCTTAGATCGCCATGGGCACGAGAATGACATTTGGGGTGCTGGCATGATCATCGAAGGTCATCACCACACGCAAGCGTGTAGTGTGCAGCTTAGATGGTCAGGAGCATGGATGGAGGATGGCAGGCAATGAGGGGGGAGGTTCCGGGGGGTCGCAGACCCAGGTACTTTGGCTTAGGGGTCAAGAGCACGCGTCCGTGCTGAAGTATGTAGAGAGACCCCAAAAGAATCGGATTGTGGGATTACGAGATCGAGGAGAGTTCGGCGTTATGTAGGTCCGGGGAGTTGGAACGGATGTAGCTGTGGTAGGCTTGGGAAGAGCGGCCGAGGATTTGTATGAAGTGGTCGGGAACTCCCTTGCTTGATGCTGTGGATGCGGCTCCGATTTCCAAAAGAGTGACTGGAGAAGGTTCTGGAGAGTTTCGGTTAGGGGGGACCAGTCGGAGGTGAGAATGGAACCATATGCGGGTGACAACAGAACCGTGGTTGGTGATGGAAAGTGGGCCTGAAGGAGAAGCGTGCTGTGCACGTCGGGAGTATGTGTAATTAAGGTGGGGCTCGTAGGGGCTGAGGAGTCAAGTTAGAAGATGAAGATGGGAGTGGTGTTGCCGTACTGGTTGGTTGTGCTGTGTTAGATGATGAAAGCGAAGGAATTAGGTCAGCGAGGCGAGTATGACGAGCAGGGTGGAATCTCTGAGCATCTTAGAAGACCCCAAAAGAAATCAGGAGGGAAATGGCGTTGAGCATTGTCTGTGTGGGCATCTGTGTGGCCAGTGCGTAGGATGTGGACACACCTGGCTAAAAAATTGAAAGGTGAGGGGTTGACTGATGGATTGCTGTGACCGGACAATTGGACTGCTTGAATGGCTGCATTGTGGGGGAAGTCCTTGTCTTGTTCCTTTGGAAGCCGTCGAGTAGTATGGTGATTTGAGGATGTTGGATGAGGAGAGGCAGTTATTGATTGTGAAGTTGGTGCCGCACAGGTAGAAAGAGATGGTTGATGTTATGGCGTTTTGTTTGTTTCTGGGGGCATAAGGAGATGAGGAGAGGCAGTTATTGGTTTTGTGAAGTTGATGCCGGCGGGGATGGTTGATGTTCTGGTGAATTGTTTTGTTCCTGGGGACAGGAGATGTGGGAGTGGGCGCCGGCACAGAAGGTGCACATGTGGAGCATTTTGCATGAAGAGAGGTCGCAGCCGCCCTCATTAAAGTTGTTACACAACATTTTGTTCCCCACGAAAACAAGAGGGCGGCCGCGACGGTCTCTGGCCTGGGAGGTTGCAGGATATTGGTAGCTGGTGTTGGTTGGGGGCATGGGCTCGCTGAAGAGAGGAATTGCAGGGCTGGAGGAATGCTGCGGAGCGGGGGGGCAGGGGGCGGGTGCGATGAAAGAGCACTGAGTGGTGGGATGGGCAGGGCAATTACAGAGGCTACATGTGTTGGTTGACTTCCCTGCGAAGATCCTGCAGTATAGGTCCAGGTCGAGTGCGCCCCAGTAGGTGGCTGTGTTTCGTTGAATTAGTCTGGAAGCGGCTCTGGCGGAAAACTGGCGATGGTATTCGTAGAATAGTGTGCCTCCAAAGCGGGCGGACAAATCCATACAAATGAATAGATGATCATCTAATTCCTGGCGGCGGGATGGGTATGAGGAACTGATGATGTCACGGAAAATGGAAAATGCCAGTACAAACTCGGTAGGGGTGAGGATGGTTGAGGAAGATGACGTGAGTTCACGGAGGGTTATGGAGACTCCTCCCACTTCGACGGATCTGGGTTGATGGTTTGTTGCAGTGGGTCGGACAAGGGAGGAGAGATCAATGTCCACACCTTGGAGGATCTGATGTCTGAGGGAGGAGGAAACCATGGGGGTATTGAGTGCCAAGGCTGATGGGGGCACAGGAGCTGGAGTGGCTGTAGCAAGTGAGAAAAAGACAGGTTTGGGAGGAGCATATGAAGTGGGAACAAATGAAACAGACTGTAGAGGATCATGCACGAGTGGAATGAGGGGAGTGTGGTAGGCTGATTGATTAATACTGGCCGATGTTGTTGCTGAGACTGCTGTTGCTGTGGCGGCTGTTACTGTAACTGATGGATAGCTGGACTGGACATGATGGGGAGACTGCTGGAATGACTGGCGTGTGGAGGTGGTGGAGGTCGAGAAGCCCCGAGGCAGCCTGGTGACGTCATCTATTGACGCCGACCGAGTGACGTCACAGCCGTGCGACTGAGCGGCCTGACGCGACGCGTTTCCGCGATGCGACGGCCGTGCAACATCGCCGTCGCCGTCGTCACGGAAGCTTGGTGGTGGTGGAGTAGCCGTGTGAGTACTCGCAAGCCGCACGGCGTCGCCGCCACGAGACGCTGCTGCCGAGCGAGCGACGTCGCCGCTTGGGTTGCTGGGAGAAGAGCGGTGGGTTTGCTGAGCTGGTGTTGACGCTGACGGGCGCCGTTGGTGAGGAGTGAGGTACGGCTTTCGGAGTTTGCGTGGAGTACAGGAAGGAATGGAAACGGTGGATTTAACCTGTCGTGGTGCTGCAGACTGGTGAGTAGACGTAGTGGGTTGTTGTTGGAGACTGGGGTTGTATATATCCTCGTCGGAAGCGTACATTTGTAGAAGGTGTGCCATGCTGGAGTTGCTAGAAGGTGTAGAATGTGTTGTTTGTGAAAAGGAGTGTTCAAAAAGTTTGACTGTGGAGCTAAGCTTGAAACGAACGTAGTGCAGCGTTTACTGGAAACTATGCACGCCGCCGTTTTTTCAAGTCGGGTTTATATACCACCGTGATTGGTAGAGGAGGAGTTGTCGGCTTGATAGGAGATGGGTGAGTGGTTGGCACAGGGTGGCATGGGTGGAGTTACCGGTGGCTGGTTAGGGGTAGTAGATTGTCCTCTGCTTGGCCATATCTCCTCCCGAACTTAAGTTGTTCCAACTCCATTTAATCTGTTTATATATTTATATTAAAAAAATCTTTGAATAGGTATAACTCATGCCCTGTTTGACCTTTCAGCCATGTACCTTCAGTCCATGTATTTATTGCGACCGCCAATGAAGTTCACCTTCATCCCCAAAGCTGATAAATATTGTTGACCTTCAGATTGCACTTGTCTAGGTGCTATTTCAACCATGCAAAGTATTTATATAGCATGTATATAGCTATATTTCACACTGTCCAGTGTATGTTTTTTGTTTCTCTCTTTCCAACTTTCTTGGAATAGCAAAGGAGCTTATGACATGTGATGATAACGTGCAATAGAGTTGAGCTCAATCCACCCAGTGTCTTGTTCTTGTATTCATGTTCAACGAGTCAACAGTGCGCACATGTACTCCTAAATGTCAGGAAAAATAATGATGACTTTGACACAGGGATGGGTTTTGTTTGCATGTTTTGCATAGTGTGTACTGTATCATCTCACTCCAGGGGTTCAGTGCTTGCACATCAAGCTGTAATAGTCCTTAAGCCACATGATTGGGAGCTGTTAGCTCCCAAGGCAACTTACTCTACTGATGTATATTTGACATTTGTTTTACATAACATAATATGACCTATTTTCCTTCTTTTTCTATTCTCTTGGCCTTTCTTGGAACAGCAAATGATGGAGCTTCGGGGTTCCTACGGTACATGCAATTCCTGGAAATATTCTGAAATGAGAAAAACTTTTTTGCAGTGACAATAAAGTTGAATCTCAGGTGAGCTACATACTCTTTTAGCTAATGTATTAACCACATTTAGCTGGCGTCCATGTAGGCATATCATTATAGGGAAAACATTTTCTAAAATGGTGAAAAAAACTAGAACCTCACGTTTAGAATTCGAAACCTACATGCCACCGTTGATGTGACTGATATATGCCCATATATGGGCATGTGTCTGTCAGACCTTGTCCCTTTTAAAGCCATAAATGGAGATCTCTGTATTTGTCAGTCCTTGTAGGCTATATATATATATATATCAGAGGTTGCGCTAGGATTTTTAACAGCCGGTCATCGTGACCGGCATGATTAAAATTTATCGGACATAATAATTTGAATGCATGGATGACAAGCAGGTGCAAAAACATAGCCAATAACAACAGTTTAAGTCCTGCTGTATAGTTGGGACTGAACTAATTGAATGTAAAGGAGTAGTAGGCTGTACAAAAAACATACAGCTTCCGAAGCTGTATGTTTTGATGATGATCGATCATCTTGCATAAGGAAATTGATTATATTGGACTACTCACGCAGGCTGTGTGTTTGCACAGATACTGCATGGTTTCATAACAAGTTGTTTCTGTTCTGCATCATATTTCAGGCCAACACATAATAATGTACAGAATAATGAGAAATAGTCTGAAAGTGGGGTCTGCGCAATGTTTCATAGGTTGATAGATTAATCTGTCCAGAAAGGAATCAATTATAGACTACTCACTAGTATGGTCGAGTGGTCACGATCATCCTGCATCTCTGTTATGCAACTTTGGGAAGGTTGAAAAGGCTTTGGTGGTGATCTTGTACAGTTTCCATAACATCTCCTCATAAAGAACTTCAATCGAGTGTATAAAGTTTGTTTTATATGGGTTGTAGTTGTCCTGCGTGCCTTCAATAATTCCCATGGGTTCACAGTGCGCATTGCAAAATGACGCTGAAATGGACTGCTGTCTTCTCTCTCCCCCAGCGCCCCGTTCGCAAATTAATGTTTAGGCTAAACAGTTCTGATAATACAACTTATTTTTGACTGTCCATTCATGTACTATAACTTAAACTGCGCGCTCATATTCCAAAACCAAGGCAGCTCATAGAGAGCATAGCGACAACATAACAAACCGACAACTAGGCCTACCCAGCAACAACTATCATTTCCTGTCTTACCTTCACAATAAAGTGTCTCCCGTTTACCTCCCAATGCAGCTTATTTCTGTACACAGGTTATTATTAACAGGAAAAAGTGTAACTTAACCCGTGTGTGTTTGCGCAACCAGACGTGCATGTGAGAGAGAGTGATGAGGGAGAGAGAGAGAGAGAGAGAGAGAGAGAGAGAGAGAGAGACATTGAGAAAGAGAGAGAGAGAGAGAGAGAGAGAGAGAGAGATTTGCGGTGAACTGCCGTGTCATTTTCAATCGGTCCTTATGTCCGATGAGGTTTATATTTTCCGGTCTTTGTCATTATAAATCGGTCAAATCCGGCAATTTCCGGTCTAACGCAATCTCTGATATATATATATATATATATCATGCTATCGCTATATTTCACACTGTCCATGTTTATCTATTTGTCTCTTTCCAACTTTCATGAAACTGCAACCGCTAGGAGCTTGTATGACATCAGCGACTTAACAGTGCACACATGTACGATGAAACTGGCCTTAGGCCTATTACAGCTTGAATTTCATGTAGTTGGCAACATATAGATCTATCTATTAGATATATTTCTATTGGCAACCCTACGTGGAGAACTGATGTTTTTTCAGCAGCACATCTACCTGTCCTGAATGGTGACAAAGGTTTGCCTCACTATAACCAATGGTCAATTCTCTATCATCACTTGTGATCATCAGCAGGTTCCCATATATTCAATGACACTGTCCTCGCCGCCAACGCTGACATGAATGTCTCTCCCACTGCTGAGGTGCTCCTAGAAAATTTTAACGCAACTTGCACTTCCATTTTAGATAACATCGCTCCTCTCAGGCTAAAACGCACTAACGCACTTTCGGAGCCATGGCTGAATGATACAACACAAGCTCTAAGGCGCTCTTCCAGGCGTGCTGAAAGACGTTGGAATAAAAAATAAACTCCATGTCTACCTTGAAATACTCCGTGAATGCCATGCCTCTTATCAAAGAGCCGTAAAAGCTGCTAAATCTGCTTTTATATCCACTACTGTCACTAACAATAGCCACAAACCACAAGTGCTCTTTGATATTTTTAATTCTCTCATCAATCCCCGTGATGTCTCCCCTCTTACCCCTTCTCTCTCCCTCTGTAATAACTTTCAAGCATTTTTCACTGAGAAAATCTCTGCTCTCAGGTCACTGCACACCTTCGCTGCCCCACCCCCTGCATCTCTACCGTGCCCTGCCACCCTCGACCATTTCACAGAGGTATCCCTCTCCTCCCTCTCTGACATAATCTCTCATCTCCGGCCTACAAACTGTCCCACAGACAGCATCCCCCCCCCCCCCCCCCCCCGCCTCCTCAAAGAGGTTTTTTGCTCCATTGGCCCAAGCCTGACCTCACTTTTTAATATGTCCCTCAACTCAGGTCTGGTCCCCGTCCCCTTTAAACATGCTATAGTCCACCCGCTTATTAAAAAGAAAAATTTAGATCCATAAATTCTCTCCAACTTCAGACCAATATCACAGCTACCCTTCCTGTCAAAAGTTTTAGAAAAAATAGTCTACATGCAACTTCAGTCGTTTTTAATCAATCATAACATCCACGAAAAATTTCAATCAGGTTTCAAACCCGGACACAGCATGGAAACAGCCCTTTTAAAAGTTTTTAATGACCTAATTTTAACAGTTGATTCGGGTAGCCCAGCCATCTTAGTTTTGTTGGACCTCTCAGCGGCCTTCGACACAGTCGACCACAGAATATTGCTCTCTCGACTGGAAAACCAGGTGGGCATCTCCAGGACGGCCCTATCCTGGTTCAGATCTTATCTGACCGATCGGACTTTTTCAGTCCAGGTGGGTGAATTCTCCTCATCAGAGGCTCCTCTCACCTGTGGGGTTCCCCAGGGCTCCATTTTGGCCCCCCTACTTTTCCTATTATATATGCTTCCCCTCTGCCCCATCCTCTCCAAACATGACATATCATTCCACTGCTACGCTGATGACGTACAAATCTACATGCCTCTCATACCCAACAGCAATAACTCCTTTGACCCCCTGATTAACTGTCTCAATGAAATAAAAAAGTGGATGGATGCCAACTTCCTACATCTAAATGACAATAAAACTGAGATCATCATCTTCGGCCATAACCCCACCCTTCCTGTAAACACCCTGGGCCCCCTCACATCCAACATTCACACCAGCGCAAAGAACCATATTCGACTGCAACTTCAAATTCGATACACAGATTAGTGCCGTTGTCAAAACCAGTTTTTATCACCTCCGCCTACTTGCTAAAGTTAAACCCTACCTCCCAGCCAAACAATTTGAAACCGTCATACATTCTTTTATCTCTACTAGACTCGACAACTGTAACGCCCTGTATTATGGAACAGACCAAACCGCACTTAGACGCCTCCAATTAGTTCAAAACGCAGTTGCCCGCCTTATTACCGGCACCAAAAAATTCGACCACATCACCCCAGTTCTCATCTCTCTCCATTGGCTCCCGATTAAACAAAGGATCGACTTCAAGATTCTTCTCTTCACCTTCAAATCCCTTAATGGCCTTGCCCCCCCATATATGTCCGAACTCATACACCGTCACAACCCACCCAGAGCACTTAGATCTGCTGATCAGTCACTATTGACTGTTCCACCAGACATAACCCGGAAAACTAGAGGTGACCGTGCCTTTGCAGTCGCGGCCCCGGTGCTGTGGAACGGTCTCCCTCCCCATATTAGAGCTGCCAAATCCATCAAGATTTTTAAGTCCCTCCTCAAAACCCACCTTTTCTCACTGGCCTTCGATGTTCCATGATGGCTAAGCATTGTTTAATTTTTAACCTTGCTGGTTGTTATGCCTATGTATTCATATTTGATGTATCTTGTGTATTTCTTATGTTCTTATATTTTATTATTATGTTTTTATATTTTATTTACTGTGAAGCACTTTGGTCAATTTCGATTGTGTAAATGTGCTATATAAATAAAGGTTGATTGATTGATTGATTGATTGGGTCCATTTATGCCCATATATGGATCATGCCCATTATGGAGATATCTGTATGTCTGCATCCATTTTATGCCCATATATGGATATCTCTGTATCTGTCTGTCTACATCTTGGAGAGACAGCCGCTGGCCGCCGCGTCCACGTCCAGGATGCGTCCATGGACGCGGGACGCGGCCGTGGGACGCGGCCGTGGGACGCGGGACTCGGCCGTGGGACGCGGGACTCGGCCGTGGGACGCGGGACTCGGCCGTGGGACTCGGCCGTGGGACGCGGGACTCGGCCGTGGGACGCGGGACTCGGCCGTGGGACGTGGGACGCGGCCGTGGGACGTGGGACGCGGCCGTGGGACGCGGCCGTGGGACGCGGGACGCGGCCGTGGACGCAGACGGCCGGCCGTGGACGAGGCCATGAAAAAAAGGCAGCGAAAAAAAACAAATTGGGTGTCTATTGTATGTGTTTTTTGATGGAGAATTCAAATATGACCTTCTTTTTTGCATAGGACAACTCTAACCTGCATCAATTGGTATTTTATTATTGCCAATTGTACCCTATCCATCTAAAAAACAAATTGGATGTCTATTGTATGTATTTTTTGATGGAGAATTCAAATATTACCTTCTTTTTGGGATAGGACAACTCTAACCTGCATCAATTGGTATTTTATAATTGCCAATTGTACCCTATCCATCTAAAAAATTAATTGGATCTCGATTGTATGTATTTTTTGATGGAGAATTCAAATATTACCTTCTTTTTTAGATGGGACAACTCTAACCTGCATCAATTGGTGCATCAACCTGCTATCCATCTATCAATCAATCAATCAATCAATCAATCAATCAATCTTATCTATCAATCTTATCTATCAATCAATCTTATCAATCAATCTTATCTATCAATCAATCTTATCAATCTATCTATCTATCTATCTATCTATCTATCTATCTATCAATCAATCAATCATCTATCTTGTCTATCTATCTATCTATCTATCTATCTATCTATCTATCTTATCAGTCAGTCAGTCAGTCAGTCAGTCAGTCAGTCAGTCAGTCAGTCAGTCAGTCAGTCAGTCAGTCAGTCTGTCTGTCTGTCTGTCTGTCTGTCTGTCTGTCTGTCTGTCATATCAATCAATCTCATATCTATCTATCTATCAATCTATCAATCTATCAATCTAATCTATCTATCTATCTGTCTATCTGTCTATCTGTCAATCTATCTATCAATCAATCAATCAATCAATCAATCAATCAATCAATCAATCTATCTATCTATCTATCTGTCTATCTGTCTTATCTATCAGTCTTATCTAATCAATCAAATCTGTCTGTCTGTCTGTCTGTCTGTCTGTCTGTCTGTCTGTCTGTCTGTCTGTCTGTCTGTCTGTCTGTCTGGATAGATAGATAGATAGATAGATAGATAGATAGATAGATAGATAGATAGATATGAGATTGATAGATTGATTGATTCATTGATTGATTGATTGATAGATAGATATGAGATTGATTGATATGACAGACAGACAGACAGACAGACAGACAGACTGACTGACTGACTGACTGACTGACTGACTGACTGACTGACTGACTGACTGACTGACGACAGACAGACAGACAGACAGACAGACAGACAGACAGACAGACAGACAGACAGACAGACAGACAGACAGACAGGATTGATTGATAAGATTGATAGATAAGATTGATTGATTGATTGATTGATTGATAGATGGATAGCAGGTTGATGCACCAATTGATGCAGGTTAGAGTTGTCCCATCTAAAAAAAGAAGGTAATATTTGAATTCTCCATCAAAAAATACATACAATCGAGATCCAATTAGTTTTTTTAGATGGATAGGGTACAATTGGCAATTATAAAATACCAATTGATGCAGGTTAGAGTTGTCCTATCCCAAAAAGAAGGTAATATTTGAATTCTCCATCAAAAAATACATACAATAGACACCCAATTTGTTTTTTTTCGCGGCCTTTTTTCGCTGCCTTTTTTTCATGGCCTCGTCCACGGCCGGCCGTCTGCGTCCACGGCCGCGTCCCACGGCCGAGTCCCGCGTCCCACGGCTGAGTCCCGCGTCCCACGGCCGAGTCCCGCGTCCCACGGCCGCGTCCCGCGTCCATGGACGCGTCCTGGACGTGGACGCGGCGGCCAACGGCTCTTGCTGCCCGTGGTTCGGTTACGTCATACTGATGACATTCAATACGTAACCATGGCATTTTTTGTTGACTCATGTGGCGTACGTGATGTCAGAGCCTTTTATGAAGTGATGTCACAATGAGTCAGCGCTTGTGCCGATTTCCTCCGGAACAGCCTGATGTCAACCATCAGCCCCGCATAAGGAGATTCCGAACGTTTCGCGCCGGTTCGGGAAAACCGCACGTCGGGTCGGGTCGAGGCCCGGCACTGCACTCCGTGCCGCGGCGGGGAACGCGCGTGCCGAATCTGAAGCCGGTGGGACGAACGGTTCCTGAAATTCGGTGACTATGGTTGCTTCTGTGGGAAGGGTGGCCATGGTACGCCTGTTGATGACCTTGACAGGTATGCACTCAAGGACAACTAATGGTGGGATGGGAATGTAAATGTTACAAAGATGTGTTACAGTATGTTGCTTTCTTGTTTTAAGTATTTATTTGTTGCCTGATCTTATTGCGACCGTAGGTCGCACTTACTACAGAAAGCTCCACCAGGTGTCCGTGCGTCAGTCAGTCCGTCCGTCACGCGTCAGACGTCACACTTTTGCCCTGCTCATATCTCCGCAACCGTTGCCCCGATCCATGCCAGATTTTGCACACACACTCCTTACCTGCCAAACTACAACCTCCAAGGACCCCCGGAGTTCCAGGGACCCCCAGGTCCCTGGAGGACCCCCAGGTGTAAAAAAAATACCAAATGTGCAAAAATGACCAAATGACCACCCCCACGGGGCTGCTCACGGGGAATTCCCGGGGACCACCCACTCCTGCTACTCCAGAACGGATGCAAAAGTGGTGGCGCCCCCAGTGGAGGACCCCCTCCACTGCAGCTCACATAAAATGCCCTAACTCGGCCTAGGAGCGTCCGGGAGAGCCGGGGCCGGTACCTATTCGTCCGCCAAGGCAACGTGGAGACCCCACCCCTCATTTCTCACATGGCCCTCTTCTAGCGATACCTACGGTCGCTTATCTCCCGATTAGGGAGTCTTACTGGTAGGCTATGAGTTTTTGTTTTCTTTTTATAATTTTTATCCCACGATTTTGCAACCCATTTTTCACCCAGTGCCAATTGCCTATGTAATCCTGGGCTCTGCTCTCCCTCTGCCGCGCCTAGTTTTTGGGAGCACTTGAATGCATACTATGCACAGTATAGTATATAGTTACAGAATTATGACGAATCCTTAGTTTAACAAATTAGAGACTAGAGTGTCTGCCCTGAGACCCAATGCCTCCCTCCCTGCTTGGCCCTCAGCATCGAGGGTTGGATTTTGGGTAGGTCCCTGCGACATACTAGTGTCATGGGGGTGTACTTACCTGCCTCACACAGAAACAGGAGATGGGCTCCTGCCCTATTGGCCTCATGGCTCGGCAAGGCTTACACTACTACTACTTTATTTAAGAAAATATTTATTTATTTCTCCCTACATACTGTACTATGTACAGTAACTAGCTCAGTGGCCTTGTGGTGTCAAAGTACACCGTGATGATGTCATCACAGTGTACCTCTCAAGCCAAACCCCAAAATCAATCCTCCAGTTCTAGGCAACACAGAAGACTTTTTTTCTTATTTCCACATAACAACTCAAGGGTATATTAATGACAGTTCAATGTTGAAAACGGGTGGTTCTCCCCTTTAAGACAATCAAAATAGGGCCCTCAGTATCAAGGGTTTGCAGGTAAGTCCCTGCGAAATACTTGCATCATGTCCAGAGGGTGTATTTTTTTGAACATCAAGCTGCCTCACACTAGAGAAATAGCCGGGATATTGCCTATTATTTGTGCTGTGATTTCATGTGACATAAGGAATGCATTAATAATAGATTAATCCTCTGTTTGTTCTCTGTTTGTGTCAGATGCTGTCAGGTCCATGACAAGTGTTATGGTGATGCAATGCAACACCCTGGATGTTGGCCTATCATAGACAACCCATATACAAAAATATACAAACACCAATGTGATAAGGCCACCAAGACTGTTACTTGTCCCAGTGAGTATTTTTGCCTATTGACATTCTTGATTTTGTTGTTAATTGGCAAGTGAGACTCTGTAACAAAATCTAACCGGAAACAGGCCACAGAATATACAATATACAATATTTCTATATGTTCCCTTGACTAATTTTTATGTGATTGACAGAATATTAGTTAAAGATAAGGCCACCAAGACTGTTACTTGTCCCAGTGAGTATTTTTGCCTATTGACATTCTTGATTTTGTTGTTAATTGGCAAGTGAGACTCTGTAACAAAATCTAACCGGAAACAGGCCACAGAATATACAATATACAATATTTCTATATGTTCCCTTGACTAATTTTTATGTGATTGACAGAATATTAGTTAAAGTTCTATGTGCCGTGTGGAAATAATCGGAACCCAAACTTGACAGCTACAAGGTTGACCAACATGCTATGACCTCTTGTTGTAAACCCGATGTATACTTTATTGTCGATATGCCATTGCTGGTATGTGACAGTCGTGGCTGCCTAATGCTTTTCTTTTTCTTTTGTCATTTAGGTGATGGCAAGCGTCTGGCTGATACGCAAGCTTGTCTATGAAGGGAGCGCTCGTTTTATGGTTAGATGTCACAGTTATTGTCCACGACGCTCAGTTATTGTCCACGACATTGCAAGCGGAGCGAAGGCCAGCGGACCTTGGTCCTGCTCTTCGCGCCCGAGCGCCGCAGGCGCGAGTGTCCGCGAAGAGCGCCGGCCGCGCGAGTTACGAAGCCGTGGTGAATGCAATCGTTATATTTATGCCCAGGCCGTAAGGCCTGGGCAAGCCCACGATAAACGCCACGATAACCTCCTAACGCTGAACCCTCCGGTTCAGCCAATCACAGGGGGCTCGGCGGGGACCGGAACTTGGACAAGCTTGCGTATCAGCCAGACGCTGATGGCAACAGTCCATGTGCAAAATTTGTCTGTGACTGCGACAGGAAAGTGGCCATATGTTTCGCCGGTGCAGGTTACAATCCAGAGAATAGGAACCTTCCCAGCGACCGCTGAAGCAATGAAGCCATGATATTGGCTTTGAGGTGTCTTCCTCTTAATAAAAAACACAACAAATGCAATGATATTTGTGTTGTTTTATTCATTCAGTATTCATGAAGCTACATCATCTTTTTGTTGTTGAAATACTTCCACTGAGTATGAGTCAATATGAGTGCACAAGGAGAGAGGGTTTGTTCTCTCAGACAAAGCCACTTAATTTCTCCATTTTGTGCCTGTTGTTTATATTTGTATTTATATTTTCAAGCCTTTATTTGATAGTGATAATAGAGAGAGACAGGAAATGGCAGGATAGACAGATGGGAATGTTTTTTCAACTACTTTTTTCATTTATTTTGTATATATTTTTTGAAAATAAAAATAATAAAATAAATACAATAAGAAGAATTGTAAATACAATATATGAAAAAGGTAATAAAAAAAAACATGGCCCCCTCACGTAATAAGAGGGCAGCATGTGTCACCAGAACCAAGATGGGTGTTTTGATGAATACTGTAGTAGGTAGTAGGTACTATGGTTAAATGTGGAGTTTGAAGTTACAATGGGTTTGTATAGAAAGGGTTGTCTGATAAAATGAATATCAAATATATAAATTCTGAATCTAGCAACTTGAAAACTGTCTGGTGTTCACAAAGGTCTGAGTGCCCGCGAAGAGCGCCGGCCGCGCAAGTTACGAAGCCGTGGTGAATGCAATCGTTAAAGCCCACGATAAACGCCACGATAACCTCCTAACGCTGAACCCTCCGGTTCAGCCAATCACAGGGGGCTCGGCGGGGACCGGAACTTGGACAAGCTTGCGTATCAGCCAGACGCTGATGGCAACAGTCCATGTGCAAAATGTGTCTGTGACTGCGACAGGAAAGCGGCCATATGTTTCGCCGGTGCAGGTTACAATCCAGAGAATAGGAACCTTCCCAGCGACCGCTGAAGCAATGAAGCCATGATATTGGCTTTGAGGTGTCTTCCTCTTAATAAAAAACACAACAAATGCAATGATATTTGTGTTGTTTTATTCATTCAGTATTCATGAAGCTACATCATCTTTTTGTTGTTGAAATACTTCCACTGAGTATGAGTCAATATGAGTGCACAAGGAGAGAGGGTTTGTTCTCTCAGACAAAGCCACTTAATTTCTCCATTTTGTGCCTGTTGTTTATATTTGTATTTATATTTTCAAGCCTTTATTTGATAGTGATAATAGAGAGAGACAGGAAATGGCAGGATAGACAGATGGGAATGTTTTTTCAACTACTTTTTTCATTTATTTTGTATATATTTTTTGAAAATAAAAATAATAAAATAAATACAATAAGAAGAATTGTAAATAAAATATATGAAAAAGGTAATAAAAAAAAAAACATGGCCCCCTCACGTAATAAGAGGGCAGCATGTGTCACCAGAACCAAGATGGGTGTTTTGATGAATACTGTAGTAGGTAGTAGGTACTATGGTTAAATGTGGAGTTTGAAGTTACAATGGGTTTGTATAGAAAGGGTTGTCTGATAAAATGAATATCAAATATATAAATTCTGAATCTAGCAACTTGAAAACTGTCTGGTGTTCACAAAGGTCTGAGTAGAAGATAAGATTGTGTTTTTTTTAAGTGAAATATCCCTTTAACCCTGCAAGGCCCGAATTAATTTCTACTTGCAAAAAAAAATCAAACCTCGGTTCGAAGTGGAGCGGTGAATCTGAGCAGCTATACCGTGTGTGTGTGTGTGTGTGTGTGTGTGTGTGTGTGTGTGTGTGTGTGCGTGTGCTGCAGAACAGCGCCCCTCCTTTAACTTGTGTGTTGTGTGTGGCCACTCAAGGTATTGCCAGGCTACAGACACGGCCAGCCAGCCAGCCACATACATACATACATACATACATACCCACGGACATACCTGTCTATTGGGAGCGCTTTCACCGCTCCAAAAATTTCAACCTTTCAGATGGTGTTGTAGGAGTCCTAATCACAGGAAAATGTAATGAAAAAAAATTAAAAATGTTTTCGTAAGGTTTTATGAAAATGTTGACTTTTGGCAACGTTGGGTCTTTCAGGTAGCAGAATAGGCCATTTTTACTCACTGTCAGAATAACAAAAAGCGCCTTAGATAAAAGCGCTATAATGCACCATTTGCCATTTGCCATTTAGTTGTGATAGTCCCAGAAATAGTTTTTGTCTCCGGAAAGGCACAGACGAACATCACACTTGTGGCAGAGTATGACGGTGAACCCTGAACAGCCACCATTCAGATTCCTGCAGCGCCCTTTTGGTGTCTTCATTGGGAAGTGTCCAACTTGGTCCTTGCGCACATCTGATGGCTTGTGTGTGGGGGGTATTTATATGCACATACCTGACCAATGGCATTGCCGTACTAAACAATAGGATCCAATGGTGATGTTTATGTGAAAAAAGAACAGGAAAACGAATTATAACATTTTTTTAAAAATGATTTAAAAAACGTTGCCAAAAAGCTACGCTGGGCCTTGCAGGGTTAAAGTTGGATGATACAACAGTGATAAGCCAGAATGTCAACAATGATGAGTCTGATACAGAGATGAGCTCAATTCACCGGCACTCTGGTGCCAGACGCTGATGGCAACAGTCCATGTGCAAAATTTGTCTGTGACTGCGACAGGAAAGTGGCCATATGTTTCGCCGGTGCAGGTTACAATCCAGAGAATAGGAACCTTCCCAGCGACCGCTGAAGCAATGAAGCCATGATATTGGCTTTGAGGTGTCTTCCTCTTAATAAAAAACACAACAAATGCAATGATATTTGTGTTGTTTTATTCATTCAGTATTCATGAAGCTACATCATCTTTTTGTTGTTGAAATACTTCCACTGAGTATGAGTCAATATGAGTGCACAAGGAGAGAGGGTTTGTTCTCTCAGACAAAGCCACTTAATTTCTCCATTTTGTGCCTGTTGTTTATATTTGTATTTATATTTTCAAGCCTTTATTTGATAGTGATAATAGAGAGAGACAGGAAATGGCAGGATAGACAGATGGGAATGTTTTTTCAACTACTTTTTTCATTTATTTTGTATATATTTTTTGAAAATAAAAATAATAAAATAAATACAATAAGAAGAATTGTAAATACAATATATGAAAAAGGTAATAAAAAAAAACATGGCCCCCTCACGTAATAAGAGGGCAGCATGTGTCACCAGAACCAAGATGGGTGTTTTGATGAATACTGTAGTAGGTAGTAGGTACTATGGTTAAATGTGGAGTTTGAAGTTACAATGGGTTTGTATAGAAAGGGTTGTCTGATAAAATGAATATCAAATATATAAATTCTGAATCTAGCAACTTGAAAACTGTCTGGTGTTCACAAAGGTCTGAGTGCCCGCGAAGAGCGCCGGCCGCGCAAGTTACGAAGCCGTGGTGAATGCAATCGTTAAAGCCCACGATAAACGCCACGATAACCTCCTAACGCTGAACCCTCCGGTTCAGCCAATCACAGGGGGCTCGGCGGGGACCGGAACTTGGACAAGCTTGCGTATCAGCCAGACGCTGATGGCAACAGTCCATGTGCAAAATGTGTCTGTGACTGCGACAGGAAAGCGGCCATATGTTTCGCCGGTGCAGGTTACAATCCAGAGAATAGGAACCTTCCCAGCGACCGCTGAAGCAATGAAGCCATGATATTGGCTTTGAGGTGTCTTCCTCTTAATAAAAAACACAACAAATGCAATGATATTTGTGTTGTTTTATTCATTCAGTATTCATGAAGCTACATCATCTTTTTGTTGTTGAAATACTTCCACTGAGTATGAGTCAATATGAGTGCACAAGGAGAGAGGGTTTGTTCTCTCAGACAAAGCCACTTAATTTCTCCATTTTGTGCCTGTTGTTTATATTTGTATTTATATTTTCAAGCCTTTATTTGATAGTGATAATAGAGAGAGACAGGAAATGGCAGGATAGACAGATGGGAATGTTTTTTCAACTACTTTTTTCATTTATTTTGTATATATTTTTTGAAAATAAAAATAATAAAATAAATACAATAAGAAGAATTGTAAATAAAATATATGAAAAAGGTAATAAAAAAAAAAACATGGCCCCCTCACGTAATAAGAGGGCAGCATGTGTCACCAGAACCAAGATGGGTGTTTTGATGAATACTGTAGTAGGTAGTAGGTACTATGGTTAAATGTGGAGTTTGAAGTTACAATGGGTTTGTATAGAAAGGGTTGTCTGATAAAATGAATATCAAATATATAAATTCTGAATCTAGCAACTTGAAAACTGTCTGGTGTTCACAAAGGTCTGAGTAGAAGATAAGATTGTGTTTTTTTTAAGTGAAATATCCCTTTAACCCTGCAAGGCCCGAATTAATTTCTACTTGCAAAAAAAAATCAAACCTCGGTTCGAAGTGGAGCGGTGAATCTGAGCAGCTATACCGTGTGTGTGTGTGTGTGTGTGTGTGTGTGTGTGTGTGTGTGTGTGTGCGTGTGCTGCAGAACAGCGCCCCTCCTTTAACTTGTGTGTTGTGTGTGGCCACTCAAGGTATTGCCAGGCTACAGACACGGCCAGCCAGCCAGCCACATACATACATACATACATACATACCCACGGACATACCTGTCTATTGGGAGCGCTTTCACCGCTCCAAAAATTTCAACCTTTCAGATGGTGTTGTAGGAGTCCTAATCACAGGAAAATGTAATGAAAAAAAATTAAAAATGTTTTCGTAAGGTTTTATGAAAATGTTGACTTTTGGCAACGTTGGGTCTTTCAGGTAGCAGAATAGGCCATTTTTACTCACTGTCAGAATAACAAAAAGCGCCTTAGATAAAAGCGCTATAATGCACCATTTGCCATTTGCCATTTAGTTGTGATAGTCCCAGAAATAGTTTTTGTCTCCGGAAAGGCACAGACGAACATCACACTTGTGGCAGAGTATGACGGTGAACCCTGAACAGCCACCATTCAGATTCCTGCAGCGCCCTTTTGGTGTCTTCATTGGGAAGTGTCCAACTTGGTCCTTGCGCACATCTGATGGCTTGTGTGGACGTGCTGCCTTGTATGGAGTGTAGTCTGGACTCTCTTCCAGTTGTCTCTTCTGAGCTGAAGACTTCAGTGTCCATCTGATTAGAAAAAAAATAAATTAAATTATTATACATGCAAAAGATTCATCAGGATACAAGTCATTGTAAACATTGAAATATTAAAATGACAAATGATGGAACAGAACTTGATTCTTACCAGAATGAGAGAGGATGCAAGCTGTGCCTGGAAGAGTCTGAGTATCAGGATGTCTTTATTTGGGACCTTGAGAGCTTCACAGTAGTTTCACAGTAGTTTTTGGGAGATGTAGTTTTCATTACGGCGGCCATTTTGTGAGAGGGAATATAGCACCCATCTACCACCTGTCCCCTCGTGATGCCACACAATATATATATATATATATATATATATATATATATATATATATATATATATATATATATATATATATACTATAGTACATGAATTGTGAAAACTTTAAGACTGAATAGTATCAGGTGACCAGTAAGAGTCTGCCATTTTTGCTACCACCCAGGCCCAACGTTGCCAAAAAGCAACAATTATAAATCATGCTCTAATTTACATTTGGGTGACTATCTTTCACAATAATAACATATGTACATGTTCTAGACATTCTAATGATCACCAACAAAATTATTACAGGCACTTTACTTATGTTTTTGTGAGGAATAGCTTCAGTGCAAAAGTTAGATGTTGCTCATCCAGAGATCTTCCAAGTTGTGTGACTTTCAGCCACTGTGGGGGGTATTTATATGCACATACCTGACCAATGGCATTGCCGTACTAAACAATAGGATCCAATGGTGATGTTTATGTGAAAAAAGAACAGGAAAACGAATTATAACATTTTTTTAAAAATGATTTAAAAAACGTTGCCAAAAAGCTACGCTGGGCCTTGCAGGGTTAAAGTTGGATGATACAACAGTGATAAGCCAGAATGTCAACAATGATGAGTCTGATACAGAGATGAGCTCAATTCACCGGCACTCTGGTGCCAGGAGAACAACCTCAGTTGTTTCTGATTTAGGTGAGCTTCCATAATCTTTTAGCAAATGTATTAACCACTTATTAATTAAATTAATAACCACTTTTAACCTGGTGTCCACGTTTAGCACATATCATTATAGGCAAATATTTTCTAAAATTGTTAAAAAGAAAATTGCGAGAGCTTAGATTGATTATTTTCGCAGTGTGACACCATTATACGACAAACTATAAAACAGCTTAAGTGGTTAATACTATGTATGATGAAAACTGTTGGTCACAAATAAGCATCAAAGGACGAGAAGTTATCTGCATATAAACTGAACATCAATGGGGCTACTATGTCATTGGATGTGTCCTAAATAGAGTTAATCTTCATCCCTCTTGGCGTCATCACAGTATGTAATGTTCCTGTCTAGCAGGATTCTGCATCATTCCAAACGTAGCTTTTGTTAGCACTCCCAGAAGTCATAGCTGGGCACACCTTCCTCTCCCATGAACCAAGCGGTCCCAGAGAGTTATCCAGTTAGTCCCCTTAGAACCTGAAAACATACATAAAATGTATGTATGTATAGTGACAACCTTCAGATCGTGATGTTTCAAACTCTCACCACTATCTCTAACCCTGACCCTAACCGAACGCCAGACTAATGAGATGCCAGCCTTTTGTAATTCTTTGTTGTTTTCTGTTGATGTATAGCCTACTTCGTTCCATTCACTCAGCTCAAGTGTCTTGTGTTCCTGTTCAACAAGTCAGCAATGCAGACACGTACTCATATATCAAGAAGATAAACAAAGACCTTGACAGGGATGAGTTTTGAGGTTTGCTACTTTGTTTTTCCAGCACATTCCAGCGGTCATCAAGAGGACCAGTAAAACCACTTCTACTGTGTTCAACAGCACTTGCCTCAACCAGCAAGGCCTTTATTGGAAGGAGGTTTATTTAACAAGACACTTGACTTTGGCGCTAGAAATTGAAAGAGGAATCAGATGGCTATAGGCCAGATGACAAACCATCCATCCATTATTTGGATGGATGGATGCATATTTGTGTGCGCACAGCGTATTTGGAAAGATCCAATTCGTATCAATGTTACCGGCAACACCAGGTGCGCGGACTATACGAGCCCCGCATACACAGGCTTTAAAATAGGACTGGATCTACATATGTGTGTGCAGGGCTTGTGTACGTTACTCACACATTTCTCTGGTGTGTGCCGGGCCTAATAGGGATAAACCATAGTTGGCTCCTTTCCAAGTGAAGGAGCGGCGGTTCTACTCAGTCTCTCACGGATGACAGAACTTCTCACGCCATCTCTAATGGAAAGGCAGCCACACGTCTGATAAAACTAATTTTGGCCACTTGTATCCGCGATCTTATTCTTTTGGTCATGACCCACACTTCATGAGAGACAGCCGTGGACTCTCTGCGTCCACGTCTGAGACGCGTCTGATGACGCGTTTGATGACGCGTCCGTGCTTAAATAGCCTTCAAGACGCAGCTTTGTGTCCAGAACGGAGCTCCCGCGGCTCAAGACGTGAAACCGCGGCTCAAGACGCGATTCGAGTCAAAGGACGGGGCTTTGACACTACAATCGCGTCTTTTCGCGTCTTTTCGCCAAAAGACGCGGCTTGGATCGCGTCTTTGAGCCCAAAGACGGAGCTGGGACACTACAATCGCGTCTTCCGTCTCATGACGCGTCCGTGCTTAAATAGTGGTCAAGACGCAGCTTTGCGTCCCTGCACGGAGCTTGCGTCTTCTAGACGGCTCAAGACGCGATTCGAGCCGAAAGACGGGGCTTGGACACTACAATCGCGTCTTTGATCCCAAAGACGTGGCTTGGAGGCTACCGCGTCTGGCTGGAACTCGGAGCGGAGTCAAGTTCATTGAAAATAACGGGGCCGTATGTTTTGACGCGGCGCCTCCGTGAGGCCGATGAGGCTAGTGTGTGTTCCCCTTCAGACGTCTGCTGTCTGCTCTCCGTGGGAAAAAAAAAAAAAAAGGGTGTCTATTGTATGTATTTTTTGATGGAGAATTCAAATATGACCTTCTTTTTTGCATAGGACAACTCGGTAACCGGTCTTCTCGCCAAAAATCGAAGTCGCCAAATTTGCGGGACATGTCGCCGAAGGCAGGTCGCCAACCAGTCTCGGACATCTCGCAAATTCGCTGAGTCAGCTCGCCAACCAGTAAGAAATGTCCCGTGAATGATACACGTTCATGGAGGTTTATTCAAGAGCACAAGTGTTTAAGAATGAAGAGTGTTGTGTGTGTGTGTGCGGAGGCTTATTCAAGAGCACAAGTGTTTAAGAATGAAGAGTGTTGTGTGTGTGTGTGCGGAGGCTTATTCAAGAGCACAAGTGTTTAAGAATGAAGAGTGAAACATGGCAAGAGATCAAATTGAACCGTTTATTTATGCAGTTAAAAGAACAGTTCACAACACCGTTTATAATCTCTGTAAAAAATCTATAAAAAGAAAAGAAAAAACATCTTTAAAAATGGAGAAAGAATAAAACACCTGGAATCTAAAAAAAAATCTTGCTGTAATCTCTGTACAAATAAAATATTGCTGTAATCTCTGTACAAAAAAAACAACTTACTGTACCTGTACTGAAAGAAAGAAAGAAAAAAATCAATCAATCAATCAATCAATCAAGGACTTCATGGACACTGGGTCCATGAAGTGAAAGCTGTAATAATGCTGCTGTCCCTGAGCAGATATTGTCTAGTGGCCTGATTTATAATTGTTTATATCCAGTGGTGTACATTTACTTAAGTAATGTATTTAAGTACACTTTTGAGCTATTTGTACTTAACTTGAGTATTTCCAATTTTCAATATTTTACTTCTACTCCATTACATCTCGGATCCTAATATTGTACTTTTACTCCACTACAATTTTTGAAAACTTTAGTTACTAATTACTTTGCCAATAAAAATAGAATAGGCTATTATAAAACAAATGCATGGACCACTTTTAGCCCCATTTTATACCGTGGCTATTTGAAAATAGCCGATCTACAAGCTCACAACACGTTGTGAGCTTGTAGATCTGCTATTTTCAAACATTTAGTACTTTTACTTTTGGTACTTTAAGTACATTTTGATGCCAATACTTTCATACTTTTACTTTACTCAAGTACAGGGACATTTACTTGTACAGAGTACATCTACAGTGCAGTATTGATACTTTTACTTAAGTACAACATGTGAGTACTTTTTCCACCACTGTTTATATCACAGTCCGTGGCTTGGGGTGAGCCATCCAAGCTGTTTGGCGACCTGTCCTTGGAGCATTTGGCGAGGCATCCTAACCCATGTGGCGACATGATCACGCTAGTTGGCGAGCTGCCCTAGAAAATTCATTTGCGTCATTTGTCGAGTTAGAAATTTGGCGAGAGGACCTGTATTCGGACAACTCTAACCTGCATCAATTGGTATTTTATGATTGCCAATTGTACCCTATCCATCTAAAAAAACAAATTGGATCTCTATTGTATGTATTTTTTGATGGAAAATTCAAATATTACCTTCTTTTTTAGATAGGACAACTCTAACCTGCATCAATTGGTATTTTATAATTGCCAATAGTACCCTATCAATCTAAAAAAACAAATTGGATCTCTATTGTATGTATTCTTTGATGGAAAATTCAAATATTGCCTTCTTTTTTAGATAGGACAACTCTAACCTGCATCAATTGGTATTTTATAATTGCCAATAGTACCCTATCAATCTAAAAAAACAAATTGGATCTCTATTGTATGTATTTTTTGATGGAAAATTCAAATATTACCTTCTTTTTTAGATAGGACAACTCTAACCTGCATCAATTGGTGCATCAACCTTCTCTCTATCTATCTATCTATCTATCTATCTATCTATCTATCTATCTATCTATCTATCTATCTATCTATTTATACTTCACCTTTAGTCAAGAAGAGAGTTCAGCCTCAGGAACTTGCACACCTGGAACTGTGTCATGACTGTGTCATGGAGCTAAGCAGAACTATGTGAAATACTCACAATGAGTCTGATGGACCAATCAGAGTGGTGGTGGGGGGAGGGATCAACAATAGACAGAAACTGGATAATGCTTTGTTAACTGTCCCACCTAAGTCCCTGCTAGTCTGAACAAATCACCTTCCCTCTCATAACACTACTACTACTACTACTACTACTACTACTACTACTACTACTACTACTACTACTACTACTACTACTACTACTACATTTATATAAAGCTGCTCTTGCATTTGAATTCAAGTCTGACACAAGTTAAGGTTAACTTAGGTAGTAGTTCATTTTGCTGGCTTTTGTGTGTGAGTGTGTAGGCCCACAAATTATTATAATTGTCTGTCATTAAGTGACTCAAAGGGAGACGTCTAATGGGTGTTTATTATTTTAATATTAACTGTGGGAAGATTATATATATTTTATTTTGCACTTAAAGTGTTGTGATATTATTCCTGAAGGAAGAGGGGTATTTTCACAGCCCAGGCTTTGAACCTAAATGCTGTTTACATGCTCTATAAATATTTATTTCTATATAAAACTCAGTTGTGTGGAGTTATTGTGTGCCTTTTATTGTAGCTAAAGAGTCCATTTGTTCACTAGACATTAAGTCAAGGTTACTATTTTGAGTTGAAGCCAAGTGTTTTATTACTTTGTGGTTTAACATTATTTAAAGGCAAATTCATTGTTTAGAACTTTAGAAGACTGCTTTTGCATTCATGAGTTATAAAGAGAGCCAAGCTAATTCAAAGAGTTAAGTTAAAGGAACACAAAACGTGACTTAACTCACAGCTGCCATTGGACAGACAGTTATAACATACTCTTATCTTTCACAGAACAGACAATTATCATTTAGTTTATCTATTTGAGACATGTAGCTGCTCTAGGGGAAATAGAGCATTAATTTGGGATCAGCCTATTCAATTGATAATGACCAATGGGTGCCAGTTTCTAAGTAGTTAAGCATATTACCATAACAATATATGTGGCCTAGACATGGATATTGCCCACTCAACTCGTAATCTACAGAAATGTCCACCACATCACACAGTATAAAACCTAGTAGAGAAATCTGCCTTCTCCTGTATTGTATTAGTGACATTCATTAATAAATAGTAAAATAACAGGACAGAGCAGAACAGGCCTCTGCTGTGTCTTTATTATGGGTGCATTCCAATGCAAATGGATACTCTGGAACAATCTGAAACAATGTATCTTTCCTGTGGCTGTTATAATGAACACAAACAGATCAGAACGTAATTTAACATTAACCAGTTACATTTATCATACAACAATGTAAGGGATGGATTCCTTTCTATTGTGTGAGTTACTTAAATGCTGATCAATATGTGAATCTGGCTCTTATCAGGTGGGTGTTTTCTCTCCCTGGCCTGTGCTGTCCTCAGTTAAACCAAGACAGTGCTGTTGTCACCAATGTGGAAAAAGCTTCAGCTCAATTTATTATCTCAAAGTAGACCAGAAAATACACACAGGAGAGAAACCATACGGCTGTGTCCAATGTGGGGAAAAGTTCAGTTTAATGGCTGCTCCGAAAGTGCACCAGAGATTTCACACCGAAGAAAAGCCTTACTGCTGTGAACACTGTGGCAAACGTTTCACTGTAAAATCTAGCCTCGTACAACACAAGAAGATTCACACTGGAGAGAGACCTTACTGCTGTCACCAATGTGGGAAAAGGTTCACTCTGAAGACGGCTCTGAAAAGACACCTGAAAATCCACACTGGTGAGAAGCCATATACTGCTGTCTCCAGTGTGCGAAAATGTTCAGTGATATGCATCATCTTCGGTGTGAAATCTCTGGTGCACTTTCGGACTATCTTTTCACCACATTGGACACAGCCGTATGGTTTCTCTCCTGTGTGAATTCGTTCATGTATTTTGAGATAAGACAATCGAATAAAGCTTTTCCCACACTGGTCACAGCAATAGGGCTTCTCTCTAGTGTGAATTCTCTGGTGTTCTTTTAAAATCCCCTTTTGAACAAATCTTTTCCCACACTGGTCACAACAATAAGGTTTCTCTCCAGTATGTGAACGCTTGTGATCTTTTAGCAAAATACTTCCCACAATGTTCACAGCTGAATGGCTTCTCTCCTGTGTGTATTTTCTGGTCTACTTTGAGATAATAAATTGAGCTGAAGCTTTTTCCACATTGGTGACAACAGCACTGTCTTGGTTTAACTGAGGACAGCACAGGCCAGGGAGAGAAAACACCCACCTGATAAGAGCCAGATTCACATATTGATCAGCATTTAAGTAACTCACACAATAGAAAGGAATCCATCCCTTACATTGTTGTATGATAAATGTAACTGGTTAATGTTAAATTACGTTCTGATCTGTTTGTGTTCATTATAACAGCCACAGGAAAGATACATTGTTTCAGATTGTTCCAGAGTATCCATTTGCATTGGAATGCACCCATAATAAAGACACAGCAGAGGCCTGTTCTGCTCTGTCCTGTTATTTTACTATTTATTAATGAATGTCACTAATACAATACAGGAGAAGGCAGATTTCTCTACTAGGTTTTATACTGTGTGATGTGGTGGACATTTCTGTAGATTACGAGTTGAGTGGGCAATATCCATGTCTAGGCCACATATATTGTTATGGTAATATGCTTAACTACTTAGAAACTGGCACCCATTGGTCATTATCAATTGAATAGGCTGATCCCAAATTAATGCTCTATTTCCCCTAGAGCAGCTACATGTCTCAAATAGATAAACTAAATGATAATTGTCTGTTCTGTGAAAGATAAGAGTATGTTATAACTGTCTGTCCAATGGCAGCTGTGAGTTAAGTCACGTTTTGTGTTCCTTTAACTTAACTCTTTGAATTAGCTTGGCTCTCTTTATAACTCATGAATGCAAAAGCAGTCTTCTAAAGTAACCATAACAATGAATTTGCCTTTTAAATAATGTTAAACCACAAAGTAATAAAACACTTGGCTTCAACTCAAAATAGTAACCTTGACTTAATGTCTAGTGAACAAATGGACTCTTTAGCTACAAGAAAAGGCACACAATAACTCCACACAACTGAGTTTTATATAGAAATAAATATTTATAGAGCATGTAAACAGCATTTAGGTTCAAAGCCTGGGCTGTGAAAATACCCCTCTTCCTTCAGGAATAATATCACAACACTTTAAGTGCAAAATAAAATATATATAATCTTCCCACAGTTAATATTAAAATAATAAACACCCATTAGACGTCTCCCTTTGAGTCACTTAATGACAGACAATTATAATAATTTGTGGGCCTACACACTCACACACAAAAGCCAGCAAAATGAACTACTACCTAAGTTAACCTTAACTTGTGTCAGACTTGAATTCAAATGCAAGAGCAGCTTTATATAAATGTAGTAGTAGTAGTAGTAGTAGTAGTAGTAGTAGTAGTAGTAGTAGTAGTAGTAGTAGTGTTATGAGAGGGAAGGTGATTTGTTCAGACTAGCAGGGACTTAGGTGGGACAGTTAACAAAGCATTATCCAGTTTCTGTCTATTGTTGATCCCTCCCCCCACCACCACTCTGATTGGTCCATCAGACTCATTGTGAGTATTTCACATAGTTCTGCTTAGCTCCATGACACAGTCATGACACAGTTCCAGGTGTGCAAGTTCCTGAGGCTGAACTCTCTTCTTGACTAAAGGTGAAGTATAAATAGATAGATAGATAGATAGATAGATAGATAGATAGATAGATAGAGAGAAGGTTGATGCACCAATTGATGCAGGTTAGAGTTGTCCTATCTAAAAAAGAAGGTAATATTTGAATTTTCCATCAAAAAATACATACAATAGAGATCCAATTTGTTTTTTTAGATTGATAGGGTACTATTGGCAATTATAAAATACCAATTGATGCAGGTTAGAGTTGTCCTATCTAAAAAAGAAGGCAATATTTGAATTTTCCATCAAAGAATACATACAATAGAGATCCAATTTGTTTTTTTAGATTGATAGGGTACTATTGGCAATTATAAAATACCAATTGATGCAGGTTAGAGTTGTCCTATCTAAAAAAGAAGGTAATATTTGAATTTTCCATCAAAAAATACATACAATAGAGATCCAATTTGTTTTTTTAGATGGATAGGGTACAATTGGCAATCATAAAATACCAATTGATGCAGGTTAGAGTTGTCCTATGCAAAAAAGAAGGTCATATTTGAATTCTCCATCAAAAAATACATACAATAGACACCCTTTTTTTTTTTTTTTCCCACGGAGAGCAGACAGCAGACGTCTGAAGGGGAACACACACTAGCCTCATCGGCCTCACGGAGGCGCCGCGTCAAAACATACGGCCCCGTTATTTTCAATGAACTTGACTCCGCTCCGAGTTCCAGCCAGACGCGGTAGCCTCCAAGCCATGTCTTTGGGATCAAAGACGCGATTGTAGTGTCCAAGCCCCGTCTTTCGGCTCGAATCGCGTCTTGAGCCGTCTAGAAGACGCAAGCTCCGTGCAGGGACGCAAAGCTGCGTCTTGACCACTATTTAAGCACGGACGCGTCATGAGACGGAAGACACGATTGTAGTGTCCCAGCTCCGTCTTTGGGCTCAAAGACGCGATCCAAGCCGCGTCTTTTGGCGAAAAGACGCGAAAAGACGCGATTGTAGTGTCAAAGCCCCGTCCTTTGACTCGAATCGCGTCTTGAGCCGCGGTTTCACGTCTTGAGCCGCGGGAGCTCCGTCCTGGACACAAAGCTGCGTCTTGAAGGCTATTTAAGCACGGACGCGTCATCAAACGCGTCATCAGACGCGTCTCAGACGTGGACGCAGAGAGTCCACGGTTCTTGCTGGACTTCATGGCCATAATACGGTCATGAAGTGATATGAAGACCCCGGCTGCTAGTGCGTGTGTAGAGCAGGCTACACTCAATGCTTGCATTAGCGCTCCTGGAAGGCATGAAGTTGAGCACAGTCCTCTCCTGTTAATCGGGGGATATCTTTAGAAATAGTGTCAAATCCTGGAATAAATTCCTTACCAAAAAAAAATCTTCACCAATGTGTTTGTAAAGGTGTCTAGTAACACATCTCACAAAGACTGAAATTCAGTTTCCCTAGGAAAATCTTTGACAGCTAGGGTAATTCTGGGTCTCATTAACTCACTATACACTATACTATAGGGGAAAAAATCACTCCCAAAAAATATGCTTTAGTGGGATGTGAGGTGTCTAACTAGGTGTTTTTAATTATTCCGAATCCATTGCAAGCATTTGTTTTGCACCAAAAACATTCCTTGGGCTAGAAATGGACCCCCATACCACTGTGAAAAGTGATGACTCATCACTAAACCATCATTTTATGGGCTGTTTTTAACCCAATGAATGTTTTTTTGTGCAAAACAAATGCTTGCAATGGATTCAGAATAATTAAAAACACCTAGTTAGACCCCTCACATCCCACTTAAAGCATATTTTTTGGGAGTGATTTTTTTCCCCTTATAGTATAGTGTATAGTGAGTGAATGAGACCCAGAATTACCCTAGCTGTCAAAGATGTTCCTAGGGAAACTTAATTTCAGTCTTTGTTAGATATGTTACTAGACACCTTTATAAACACATTGGTGAAGAAATGTTTTGGTAAGGAATTTATTCCAGGACTTTTTAAGATATCCCCCGATTATGTAAGCCCTGTGGCTCATCGGATCCATTTATCCAGTTCTCCTTCACCCCAAAAGCTGAATAGTGAATACATGAATAATTAAACCTGAAACATTTAGATTGTAGGCTACTTAATGTACATGTATGTTTTTGTTTTCTATCAATGAATAATTAATTTCAACTTTGGCTCATGGCCAGGCCAGCTCTATACCGCCTGCCGATGTATCCAAAGCCATAGCGTACCTCCAGATTTCTGAACAGTCTCCAATTGACTGTTGAACAGTGCTGAGCGCCTGAGCCCACCTTGTCACCAGGCTGTCCTGATGACACAGGCCACCACCCACGATTAGTTTGTCTGTGTAGGATATATATGACTATAAAGTATGACTGTATATATTCATGGTTGTTATCATACCTGCTGCTTTTTAAATGCCACATTTAATTGTCATTTGCGTTAAACTATGCCACTCGTGTACATCTGTTATTACATCTGCTGCTATTTCAACCATGCACCGTATGTATGTAGTATGTATCATGCTTTCACTATATTTCACACTGTCCAGTGTCCATGTTTTTCTCTTTCTCTCTTTCCAAGTTTCTTCAAACTGCAACTGATAGGAGCTTGTATGACGAGACCATACATGGAACAGAGTTTCGTAGCTCCAAGCATCCACCCAGTGTCTTGTGTTTGTTCAACGAGTCCATAGTGCACACATGTACTCGGAGTACTCCTGCAAAATTTTATATTATTTTCCTGGAAAATAAATAGTGACTTTGACACTGCAGGGGTGGGTTTGGTTTCCCAGTATCCTGGGGCATACTCTCTCCCTCCATGTGTTCTGCTTGTACATCGACACATTGGGAATTGTTAGCTCCCAAGGCAACCTACTTAAGGTATGTATATTTGACAATGTTATTACATAATATGACCTGTTTTCCTTTGTTTCCTTCTTTTTCTGTTTTCTAATGATGGAACAACTGAAGTTCGGGAGGTGTGGCCAAGCAGAGGACAATCAACCACCTCTAACCAGCCACTGGTAACTCCAGCCATGCCACCCAGTGCCAACATCTCACCCATCTCCTATCAAGCTGACAACTCCTCCTCTACCAACCACGGTGGTACTGTATATAAACCCAACTTGAAGAAATGGCGGCGGGCATAGTTTCCAGTAAACGTGGCGATACGCCCATAAACGATCATACACCAAAAGCTAAATGTTGTTAGGGCTTGCGTGTAGTGATGACCTTAGATGACCATTAGCACTCTGAATTCTTGTCCGTTTATGCCGCACATCCCATGCCACGCATGCGATGCGCCCATAAATGACCATACTCTTGGGTTTATGATAAACAACCTAAACCTATTTTTTGTCTGATGCTTGGTTTCTCCTAGTGAACTGCTTTTTAAATGCCACATTTAATTGTGATTTTCCTGAAACAATGTGAATCATGTACTGTAAATACAGTATACTAGTCCTGTGCCCGAGGGTGTGCGATGAGGGATTGAATGTAGGAGTCTCAGAAGTAATGTTTGAGAACCCAGACCGTTGCCCGTTGGGCAGAATAGTCACCATCGATGTCCTGTTGTGAAATACCCGTTGTATCCGTCTGTCTGGCTGGCACTCTTTTATGCCCATATATGGTGTTCCGTGTCCAGGCCAATCCGTGATGTCATCTCCAAATTTGGGCACTGTAGTGATGTCAGTCAGTGATGTCAGTTGGGCTTTGTTGATGTCAGTTGGGCATTGTAACCATGGTGGCGACACTGTTTAGTATCAGTGGTGTCAGCATGCAGACAGGCGGTCAGACGGGTACTGTAGTGTATAAACATTCTGTAAATTAATAGTTAGATGTTGTTACATCTGCTGCTATTTCAACCATGCACCGTCATAATATCGCTATATTTTATATATTATATTATTGGGGGAATTCTCCTCGCCTAGGGCCCCCCTAACATGCAGGGTCACCCAAGGCTCTAGTTTAGGTCCACTACTCTTTTTATTATGTATTGCGCCTCTAGGGTCAATCTTTGATAGACATAACATTTCATTTCACTCCTACACTGACGGTGTCCAGATGTACCTTCCCATAAAAACAAACTCCACTAACTCTCTCCAGTCACTGCTCGCCTGCCTCCAGGATGTAAAAACCTGGATGGTTAAAAAACCTTCTGACTCTTAATGGAAATAAAACTGAAATCATTATTTGACCATGACACTATCCCACCCTGCACTATCCTGGACACTGTCACCCCTTATATGCGCTCATCTGCCAAAAACCTTGGTGTAACTACAGATAGTACCTTCAAATTCAATCAACATATCAGTTCCATCGTTAAAACCATCCTTTTTTTCAGTTAAGACTTCTCCCGTCATCAACTGGAGATGGCTATTCATTCCCGCCTTCATCTCGTCCAGATAGTTAGATAGATAGATAGAGATTTTTATTTATGTGTCCTGCACCAAATGATGCCTAGCCCACATGGGCTTACAAGACACTCACAAACATAATATATACATACACCAAGATACACCACAAACAAAAATGCTTAAGAAGATAGTTGATAGTCCATTAATAGTCCATGCTGTTAATTAGGGGTACAATGTTCTCCAACGCAACTGCCATGCCTTCTCTATGAATTTTGCCAAACCAACTTCCTTGTTAAAAAACCAGCGTAACATAGAACATTCAGACATCCAAAACTAATCTGGATTTTTGGCTTGCATTTTTTCAAATAAGGAATTTCTTAAGTCATGATACAGTGGACAGTGAAAAACAAAATGAAACTCATCCTCCACAACTCCCAAATCACAAAGAACACACAAACGCTGCTCCTCAGGAATACCAGTAGGCTATACCTACCAACCTCAACTGCCAGAGGTAATGCACCAGTTCTTAACTGGGCACAGAGGGACCGCTGTCCTCTCTTTAAGTTAAATAAAACATAAGATTCCGTTATATAATCATCTTTAAATTGGATATAATTTCTTAACTTTGCTTTTTTAGTGTCCACCCTCCATTGCTCCTGGTGTAGTATTGACAATTTATATTTAACCATATTTATATTACATTGGAGATTATTCATGAAATATACGTTATTTAAGTCAGAAATTGAAAAAAATAAAGAAACTTCTCTTATCCATGGATAGTTACCTGTTCTATTCCAATTAAATATATTTTTTGTAAGCCTCCCTTCTGGCAGTTGGGTAAGGCGGTTCCACAGTCTAATGATTTCACACCTCTGCTTTGTAAGGCAGCTTTCCCAACCTGTGTCACCTTCAATGGCCAATTTAGTGTTATACTTGCACCCAGAGAAAACACCTCAATGCTCTACTCTGAATGTTTTTACATTCGGTGGCCTCCTCAAAACCCCATACACCTGCTGCATAAAATAAAATAGAAGAAACCATACAATCATAAAGCTTGGTAAATGTAGCAAAAAAAAACTAGATCAGGGCACAGTTTTGTTTTACTTTATATGGCACCTAATGCTCTTCCAGCTGAGTCAGCCTTCCTTCCCTCAGAAAAAATCATAAATTCATGAAAAACAAAACCCAAATATTTATATGAGGGGACATAACTCAAAGACATTGACCCAATAGTAAGGGGAACATAAGAAAATCTGCGAAGTAAATCGTTACCAAGAAATTTCTTCACCAATGTGTTTCTAAAGGTGTGTAATAATATGTACTAAAAGGTTGAAAATGAAGTTAGGTGGTGTTGTGCTTGTCCTGTGCATCTGTCTCCTAGTCTGTGAGTATTCAACATCCAACATGGGTTATGTTAACCCACGAGTCTCGTGATCACGAGTCGAGTCGAGTCAAGAGTCTTTGGGGGAGGAGTCCGAGTCGAGTTACGAGTCCCCCAAAGACTTTGGGGGACGAGTCGAGTCGAGTCTCAAGTCTTTAAGTGGCGAGTCCGAGTCGAGTTACGAGTCTTTATATATATCTTTTTTAATTATTTTTTATAATGATCTAGCCTCCAGCTAAAAAAGTTACATGGCGCATCATGATCACCCGGTACTCACAGATACAGATACAGCTAAAGCAGCAGCCATGGCCTGGCTAAATTAGGAAAGACACATGAATGTATGTACTTACAGTCACGCTACGGAGGCAGTTAAAAGTTCCACGATTAATAATAATGGATCCATTTCCCCCAGGAAACATCTCTGAAGTAGACCTCCTGCCTCCATCCTCGGTGAAAGTTCCTTGGAAGCAACGCAGTTATGTCCAATAGTAGCAGGGTCCCCGTCCCGAATCCCGATCATCATCCGACGACTTTCTTTGTTAATAAAATAATCCCAAAGCCAGCCACACTTGCTTCAGTTGCTTGACACTTTTTTGAATGCAGTACGAAAGGACCTCAATGACAATGTAAACAAGCCATTGTGCTTTCTTGTGTTTAAATCCTTTTAGTAGACCTTTGTAGCTTTCTGTACTAACCTTTTCCTAAGAGAGTTTGAGCTATACAGTATTCATACAGTATTCAAATGTTGTTTTTAATACGAATTGCGAAGCAATCACAATTTCTCTATTTGAAGCAGCCGCCAGCTGGACAGTATGCAACATAACACTTTATGGCAGTTACGTAAAACGTATCGATACGGGTTACCATAGCGACGTGTACTCTTAGATCACTGACGTTAGTTACCGGCGTATATTAATTAAATTATGTACTGGCAACTGCATGATTGTTTGCATAAAACCGCAATATACATTGAATTATTAAAAAATCATTATTTAATGTACAAACTTCTCACCACATAGCCTGTATAGATATAGGTTCAAATTTCATGTGAAAAAAGTTTTGTGCGCGTAAAGCAAAAATCCCAGGAGGAGATAGATTTTTACTGTTTTTCATATAATTCAAAATTCTGGGGGATCTAAAGGTCAGAGGTTAAAAGACAGTGCGTAAAAGTTGTTCGGCATGAGGAGACGCATACGTGTATACAGGTTTCATGGCTGTACCTCATACAGAGCATGAGCTCTATCTGTTCAAAGTTTGCACATTCGAAGGCTTCCTACAGCGCCACCATTTGGCCGATTGCTGTAAAAAATAATAGCACACTTCGCCACTGTAAGCTGAACACATTGATGTTTTTATTTTCATTTTCTGTCTAAGTATGTAGGAGTAGAAAGTAACGGAATTATTGAGGAGAACTGTTGACTGACTGACTGATAGATAAATAAATAAATAATGACAATATCTAGTGTGCTCGCCTTTCAGGCGAGCCCACTAATAAATAATGACAATATCTAAAGTGTGCTCACCTTACAGGCGAGCCCACAATAATAGCACACGTCGCCACTGTAGGCTGAACACATTGATGTTTTTATTTTCATTTTCTCACTAAGTATGTAGGAGTAGAAAGGTGCCAAAGTTTTGAGGAGAACTGTCTGATAGATAAAGAAACTAGAAAATATTGTTCCTTCGAAACAATTGTGGGCTCGCTTCAAGCCAGAAAACAATGGCTATAAAAGTACAAAATGTCAAGATCGCAAGCAGTGCTCTCTTTGACGTTACTGACGCAATCAGACGCTGCATGCATGATTTGAGGCATTTTGTTCCAAAAATGTGTTATGTAAAAGTTGACCCGCTCGTGGCGCTATAACAGGCCCATAGGCGTAGGGTTAGGTTCCCAGGTGGGGGGGTCCTATTTGGACCGGCCCAGCCCACAACAGCCTAGTCCAGTATGAAATGCGGTTCGGGTCGGTTCGGATCGGCCGAAAATTCGGTTTCGTTTGGGTTTCTGTGTGCATTTCCAGGTCGGTTCTGGTGTGTAACAATGAGTTATACCACACAGCGCAGCATGTACATACGTGCACACTACACACATGCACTACACTAGTGATGCGCGTGTAGGGTTTTTATGGACACATTTTAATTTTCTGGCCCAGCTCAAACTGCCCCAACACAGCATCAATTTTCACAGCCCAGCCCAGCCATTAAATACATGTCAAATACGTCTTTGAATGTAGATTTTTAAGCCAATTTCAACTGTGCAAAAACAGAATGGAGGAGAAACTTGACGAGTGACGACATGCATGCTTGTTTTAATTGATAACACTCCTGTATATGATTGTACACCCGGAGCACAACTACTACTGTATCACAGAGAGATGAGACAAAATAAACAACTATAAAGAGAAAGAGACAGTCGCAACACCAAAGCAACAGCTCTATGCCTCTCAACATAATTATTTTCTACAATCTATGCTCTTATCAGTTATCACCGAGGCACAACAAGAACAGCCAACCAGCAGAAGGTAATTAACCAGCTCCTTACCTAATCTGCTGCGGATGTGCAAAGTTTAACAAACTTTCAAAGGGTGTACGTTGTTTAAGTCAAAGGAGCATTGTTTTCATATCATAATATGAACTTTAGTTTAGTCAAAAGCTTGTACAATCCACACTGGTCCACACGTGAGTTCTTCTGTTTACATTGGGCTGCAGAAAGGCTGTGCCAAGTAGCCAATAACTAACAAGCAGAAGCACTTCACTTCCTCTCAAAATGGTAGATTTCAAAATAAGAGGCTACTCCCGTAGGGAACTGGTTTTATTTTTAAGTCTACTCACAGGAAGTAATGGACTTAATTAGAATTACATGACACGACCAGTTTCGAGCATAGGGAAGCCTACGGGCTGACCGCAGCCTCTTCTAGCGTCCGCGTGGTCCTAGTGCCGGCCCCATTTGAGGCTTTTTTCTTCTCCTTTTTGGAATTCAGCGTCGCGGCAGCCCAACTGGTGGTCCGCGGCCCACGGGGGACAAAACGTACGCGACCCCCCCCCCGTCTCCTACGTCGCTGAACAGGCCAATGTAAGAAGGGTGGCATCTGTTCCTTGACCTAGTGGGAATGTGCTTGCAAGATTTCCCAGATTCATAGATATAGAACACATTGCATGCGTTCATAGATCATGTGTACCGATTTTTGTGACATTTGAAGAAAATATGTAGGAAAAGGAGCAAAAAGTGTGCTTTGGAGAAAATTCAAGATGGCGGAAAATCTAGCCTGGCGCAAATGGGTGTGGCCTATATGGGGAGATTCGTCTTGACCCAAGGAATCCAGGGAAAAATAAATTTAATTTTCTGATCTACGGTTCAAGAGTTACGGGGAAAAACGTAAAGTGGGCCGTTATAGCGCCACCATGAGGCCGAGTGATGTAATTATTTTTCTATTCATTCTTAAAATTATTATGAATCTCCTTTCCAAGTTTTGAAAATGTAGCCCTTATGGTTTGCGAGAGAAAAATACTTGAATGTGACTTTTTGCATTTTCCCATTATAAGTAAATCCGTTACCATAGCAACGTAATTTTCGTTTTTTGCCAATTACGTCACCATGGTAACGCGGATCGGAAAGAAAAGTAATAGCACACCATTCCCGGCCGAGCCGCACGTTTTGATGTATATGGCGTATAGGGTGGCGTAAATGGTGCGGCACTAGTTACGTGCCGAAGTTTTCCTGAGCGAGTACAATAAGTGTTTCTGCCATACACTTAAAGGGATATTCCACTTTCAAAAAAACTTTTGGTCATTGTATGGTCTAATCAGGCTTGTATGAACACCCTGAACAGTTTTTAATTTTCTTCATTCAGTATTTAGATATTTGATGTAAATGTTACCAGCTCCAACACGTCCAGTCCCTCTCCACATACACACCCATTGTAACTTCAAACTCCATTTTAACCATGATAGATTCATTAAAAACACACATTATTTTTTCTGGTGACTCATAATACCCTCCTAATACGTGAGCAGACCGTGTTTTTTCAATAACCTTTTTCTTTTATTTTTGAGCGGTGGTTACACCGTCTCCTATACGTGGCCGTGTGTGTATGCGTGTGTGCGTGTCTGTATGTAGCCTGAAGTACCTTTTTTCACCACACATGTTAAGGGAGGGGCGCTGTTGTGCAGGCCAGGCCAGACACACACACACACACACACACACACACACACACACACACACACACACACACACACACACCCACCCCACACACACAGACACCCCTCCCCCCCCCCCCGCCCCCACGACCACCGCTCAGTTCACACAGGTGTGATTTTTAATAATTCTTTGGGAAAATGGAAAACATTAAATACAATAATATTTTATTGAAAATAAATGAAAAAAGTTATTGAAAAAACACGGTCTGCTCACGTATTAGGAGGGTATTATGAGTCACCAGAAAAAATAATGTGTGTTTTTAATGAATCTATCATGGTTAAAATGGAGTTTGAAGTTACAATGGGTGTGTATGTGGAGAGGGCCTGGGCGTGTTGGAGCTGGTAACATTTACATCAAATATCTAAATACTGAATGAAGCAAATTAAAAACTGTTCAGGGTGTTCATACAAGCCTGATTAGACCATACAATGACCAAAAGTTTTTTGAAAGTGTAATATCCCTTTAACTATACAAATACAAATGTGATAAAGCCGCCAAGACTGTTACTTGTCCCAGTGAGTATTTTTGCCTATTGACACTCTTTGATTTTGTTGTTAAATGCATGTGATATCTAAAGCCCCTTTTTGACTGCAGCTTTAGCACCACACTACACAACACTACACTGCACCACACCACACCGCACCATTTAAATTATCTATATTTTCCATTAAACAAAAGTACCCCTATCGGCAAGAAGCAAATTGACCCTTTTAACTGTGATTATAATACAATATAAAATTGTATTACAACTAACCTAATTATAATACACTATAATGGATTATAAAACTGTGACTATAATACACTATAATAGATTATAATAGTGGTTATAACACAATAGAATCTATTATCATGTATTACAACTATACTGTATGCTGGTGGTCTAAATGAAAAGTCAGTGAATGATCAGTCATTATGATGTGTTTGGCCTAGCTCAGACTCTGGATTGGATACTTTTTAGTAACATGTTTAGTACCACTTTCACACCACTCTACCCAGGTCCTTGTAGTGGAAAACCTAGCACAAGTGGGCAGTGTGGAGTGGTGTGGTGTTGGGCCAGTGGAAAAGGGGCTTAAGTAACTAAATCTAACTGGAAACAGGCCACAGAACATACTGTATAAGCTTAGAAATTGTGTACAATATTTATATGTACCCACATGACATTAACAGGGAGTTCTTCCCATGATTCACTTGTTGACAGAATATTAGTTACAGTACTATGTACTAAGTACTACGTTAACCACGGTGAAGTCTTCTTTACTTATCTGTTTCTCCATTACCAAGTTTCTGAAGAAGCTGGCTGAAGCTATTTGAAATGCAATGACTTCTCGTAGTAAACCCGATTTATACTTTGTCATCTACAAGTTTGTAGATCTGCTATTTTTGGTATGTGACACTGCCTAATGATCTTCTTGTTTTTAATTTTTTGTCATCTAGGTGACGGCAACAGTAAATGTGATAAAAGTATCTGTGACTGCGACAGGAAAGCGGTCGAATGTTTCTCCCGTACAAAATACATTCCGGAGCATCATCACCTTCCCCACAAACGCTGTCATTAAGCAACAGACACACACACACACACACACACACACACACACACACACACACACACACACACACACACACACACACACACACACATTGAGGCCATGATATATTGGCTCTGAGGTGTCTTCCTCTTAATAAAAAACTAAAAAAACATTAACACTTAATTTCTCCATTTTGTGCCTGCTGTGTGTTTAATCTGTTTATATATTAAAAAAATCTTTGAATAGGTATAACTCATGCCCTGTTTGACCTTTCAGCCATGTACCTTCAGTCCATGTATTTATTGCGACCGCCAATGAAGTTCACCTTCATCCCCAAAGCTGATAAATATTGTTGACCTTCAGATTGCACTTGTCTAGGTGCTATTTCAACCATGCAAAGTATTTATATAGCATCTATATAGCTATATTTCACACTGTCCACATGTGATGATAACGTGCAATAGAGTTGAGCTCAATCCACCCAGTGTCTTGTTCTTGTATTCATGTTCAACGAGTCAACAGTGCACACATGTACTCCTAAATGTCAGGAAAAATAATGATGACTTTGACACAGGGATGGGTTTTGTTTGCATGTTTTGCATAGTGTGTACTGTATCATTATTAGCTGGGGTATACTCTCACTCCAGGGGTTCAGTGCTTGCACATCAAGCTGTAATAGCCCTTAAGCCACATGATTGGGAGCTGTTAGCTCCCAAGGCAACTTACTCTACTGATGTATATTTGACATTTGTTTTACATAACATAATATGACCTATTTTCCTTCTTTTTCTATTCTCTTGGCCTTTCTTGGAACAGCAAATGATGGAGCTTCGGGGTTCCTACGGTACATGCAATTCCTGGAAATATTCTGAAATGAGAAAAACTTTTTTGCAGTGACAATAAAGTTGATTCTCAGGTGAGCTACATACTCTTTTAGCTAATGTATTAACCACATTTAGCTGGCGTCCATGTAGGCATATCATTATAGGGAAAACATTTTCTAAAATGGTGAAAAAAACTAGAACCTCACGTTTAGAATTCGAAACCTACATGCCACCGTTGATGTGACTGATATGCCCATATATGGGCATGTGTCTGTCAGACCTTGTCCCTTTTAAAGCCATAAATGGAGATCTCTGTATTTGTCAGTCCTTGTAGGCTATATATATATATATATATTATATATATATATATATATATATCCACAAGTTTCCCCGGGAGCTTACTGGAGACTATCAGGACCAAACTTCCGGGTTTAACAGCAGACATACAAGCTCACGTCGCGTCGCAGATGCAACCGTTGTGAGCTTGTAAATCGGCGGCGGAAGCTCGGTGCAGACGTATGGTAGAAGTATGGCGGATTACAATAAGTGTTTTGCCATTGCTTTGCATGGCAGGGCAGGCACACTTAATTATCTGTGCTGTGATTTCATGTGACATAAGGAATGCATTAATAATAGCTTATTCTTCTGTTCTCTGTTTGTGTCAGATGCTGTCAGGCCCATGACCAGTGCTATAGTGATTCAAAGAAACTCAATGCATGTACAACACGTTTCTTTGACAACCCATATACTAAACTAGAATTGACAGAGTAAATTTTTGCAAGTGTGCCTGCAGCTCGCTAAATGTGCAACCTTGTGTAGCGGTTTGGACGGTGAGACAATCCTCCAAGTTGTCTGTGTTTCGTTTTGAGAGGGTCGTTCCCCCTGAAAAACGCGCTCTGGCACGAAACGGTTACGTTTGGCGCGTTTGTGACGCCTCCTATAGGTCGAAGTGGAAATGCTTTTGGGGATCTGTTGAGTATGCCACCCGCGACCTGTGGTTATAATTCAGTGTTGACTCGACTTTTGTTTGTGATTTATGGCTATTATTTGCGAAACGGGCCCCTCCCGCTAACTTTGGAATCGCGTTACGAACGAACGGTAAGGACTATCGAAATATCCCTTGAATAGGTTCATTGCATGGGTTCATAGATCACGTGTACCGATTTTTGTGACATTTGAAGAAAATATGTAGGAAAAGAAGCAAAAAGTGTGTTTTGGAGAAAATTCAAGATGGCGGAAAATCTATCCTGGCGCAAATGGGCGTGGCCTATATGAAGAGATGCGTCTTGACCCAAGGAATCCAGGGAAAAAAAGAATTTTAATTTTCCGATCTACGGTTCAAGAGTTACGGGGCAAAACGTAAAGTGGGCCGGTATAGCGCCACCATGAGGCCAAGTGATGTAATTATGTTTCGATTCATTCTTAAAATCATTATGAATCTCCTCTCCGAGGTTTGAAACTGTAGCTCCTATGGTTTGTGAGAGAAAAATACTTGAAAGTGATTTCTTGCATTGTCCCATTATAAGTCAATGGGGACAATTAAGCGTCGTTTTTTGCCGATTACGTCGGCATGGTAAGGCGGATCGGAACGAAAGGTAATAGCACACCATTCCCGGCCGAGCCGCACGTTTTGATGTATATATTGCGCGGGTGGCGTAAATGGTGCGGCACTAGTTACGCGCCGAAGTTTTCGTCTGTCTGTCCGTCCGTCCGTCCGTCCGTCCGTCCGTCCGTCCGTCCGTCCGACTTAAGTATGAGCGAGTACAATAAGTGTTTTGCCATTGCATGGCAGGCACACTTAATAATGACAATATCAATGACAAAGTGTGCGAGCCCACAATAAATAAATAATGACAATATCTAAAGTGTGCTCGCCTTACAGGCGAGCCCACAATAACTAGAAAATATTGTTCCTTCGAAACAACTGTGGGCTCGCTTCAAGCCAGAAAACAATGGCTATAAAAGTACAAAATGTCAAGATCGCAGGCAGTGCTCTCTTTGACGTTACTGACGTCAAAGATTGGTCCATTTTGTTCCAAAAATGTGTTGTGCAAAAGTTGACCCGCTGGTGGCGCTATAACAGGCCAATGTAAGAAGGGTGGTATCTGTTCCTTGACCTATTGGGAATGTGCTTGCAAGATTTCACGCACATTGCAGGCTGTGTTCATGATTTGAGGTGTTTTTGGCTTTGGCCACTTTATCGCTGCTTGCAGCTATATTTATTATTATTTATTTTTTTGTGTGTCTGCACTTCATAGGCATATTAGATAAAGGTCCTTAGATTGTGTGTAGAATGTCTCATGCAAATTGCTAAAAAAAATCCTAACGGGTTTAAGCGTTTCACAAACTGCTCAAAATGATATAGCGCCCCCCTTTGGCCAATTGGAGTAAGATTGGTTTTAGTGATATTTGGACTAACACTCTACATCTTTGCCAAATGCCATGAACATGTTACTTTGCATGTATGATTTAGAGGCAGAAGAATAATTTGCATAAAACTGCAATATACATTGAATTATTAAAAAAGCATGTTTCAATTTTAAAAAAATCCGATCTGACAGATCTTTAGATATTGGTCCAAAGTTCATGTAAAAAAAGTTTTGTGGACGTGACGTGAAGATTCCAGAATAAAAGTGGGTTTAAGCGTTTTACAAACTGCTCAAAATGGCGGAAAATCTAAGGGCGGAGCTTACTTAACAAAGACACAGATGTCTTCCGCTTGAGTCAAAGCACGCGTGTAAGCAAGTTGCATGTCTTCAAACAAAACGAGTCATGACTTGTACCCGTTTGTAGTTTGAATTTTCAAACGCTTCGTATAGCGCCCCCCTTTGGCCGATTGGAATAAAATTGGTTTCAGTGATACTTTGACTAACCCTCTACATCTTTGCCAAATGCCATGAACGTGTAACTTTGCATGTATGATTTAGAGGCAAAAGAATAATTTGCATAAAAGTGCAATGGGGGGGGGGGGGGGGGGCTGCGTAACGCATGTGGAGCTACACACTATCCTCCCCAGTTCCACCCCTCCCTGACCAATCTGGGAAACGTTAATGCAGAGATAAAAATCTGTCCCTCCCCAGTCGACTTCCCTCCTGTGAATAGACTGTCTTTTGAATAGACTGCTTGGCCGGAATAATGAAGACGTTTGATAGAAACTGGAGGGACAAGCACTTTCATATATCAGCATCATAAATATCTTTCCCTTTCCATTAAACCAATTTCTGTGGAGCCCACAGATTTTCTCTGCAATTGCATTACAGTTTTTCTTAATTATTTAAATGCATTTAAAGAGAATATAGCTACATTTCTCAAAACTCCACACAGAAACTGAAACTCCTTTCAAATGAAACTGCACTCAAATTGGATTACTAAGCATTCATTTTATACTGGTGTGATCAATTTAAAACAAAAACTAAAATACAGTTTAATTTATGAAACATTCTATCATGATGCAACATATTCAAATGATAAAAGAATCACAAAAGCTACTGATAACAGTAAAATGAATCATATGCCTTCCATATGCCATAGGCAAACTACAGTAAATTTGTTCAGTTCAGCAAAGTGTGTGAACAGTAACTTGAGAAGTTTGTAGTGCAATGTCATCCAATTCTCTCACTTCTCTCTCTCTCTCTCTCTCTATCTCTCTCTTTCACACACACACACACACACACACACACGCACGCACGCACGCACGCACGCACGCACACACACACACACACACACACACACACACACACACACACACGCGCGCACACACACACACACACACACACACACACACACACACACACACACAATACTATCTTTCACTCATGTGGGTCACAATCATTTGCCTTCCAGCACCACGCTGAAAATTATTCATCATTTGCATGAAGAAAAATATGAATATGGGGTAGAAATTAGGCATTAGGCCTTTAAAGAAAAGCGTGGCCGCTTAATGAATGAACCTGTCCTGGTCTGAAGCTTGTCCTGTTGGGCCAAGATGAATGTAATGGTGGATGACACCTTTACCATTAGCTAAGCAAATGGTGATGTTACTGACATCAACAGTTGAACTGTGGCCAATTATGTTTCTTCCCCATGTGTCTGGTCTTGGTAAGATTGAGTCCTGTCCATGATTAATTACTTCAGCACTCAGCAGGGCTGTATTGGCAGCAAGTTTCAACAAACTCTTTGAAAAAGAAAACATGACTTTGAGCAGCAATATATCGATACAGAGAACTGATATGATGGGTCCGATGGGATCAATTACAGTAACCTACAGTACTCATATGCACAAAACTATTTCCCTCTAAGATTTCTTCACAATTGGAAAACAATTGACATTTTCATCCTGATATCATTATGCTTTTGATCAATTGTTGATAAGCTTACTTTATATATTGGGGAATTTCATATGATCTTCATTGACCCTGTTATGTATTTCTGCAGTCTAGATTTATAATTATTGTTCTACAGTAAATGTGAGGCCTCTGCCTCACCTTGGTGGTGGTCTTTAAAGGTGACTGATTCTTGAGAGTCGGGACAAAACATGTCCCACATAGAAAAGTCTTATTTATATCAAAAATACATTCATTAATAATAATTGACATACTCAGAAAGTTAGATCTAGAGGAATTCTGAATACTGATGTTATGTTTTGGCATAGATCATTATTTTTTGGGGGGATATTTGTTTGAATGTATGACCAGTGGTTAGACCGCCCATGTTATTTCTCTTGTCCTCAGCATAGGGTCACAGTATTCACCAGCCCCAAAAAACTTTAAAAACCTCTATAATTGTGAAAACATTTGTATCAAATCAAAGATAAGGGTTATATATATACAAAACAATGCATGCAATGAACATCCGAAAATATTTTCCATGGAAATGCTCCTATCAAAGTTGTGTCCTCTGTTTCTGTCAACTCTGTGTATTCTTTTCATAAACCGCATTAAATCAGACAATAGCATGGTCAGCAATATTCCTGAGGACCCTTTTTCATTCACCTGGATCTAGCGAATACAGCAACACCACACATGGTTAGGTAAGTTAAACATTTTTTGATATTTTAGACGAACATTGTAAATTTTCCCATGGTCACAGCTGGAGTATGTCAACTCCGTGTATCTGTTATGATACATTTTATAAACCATAGTGGATTTAATGAAAGTATTTCAGTGAGATCATGGAGACAGCTAGAATTAGCCAAAAAACTAGCTGGCTAGCTGCTGTGTCTTTTCTGCAGAGGGAACAAACATGCCATTTTGTCAACTCCGTCAGCGTCAACTCCGTCATTTCAAACTGACGGAGTTGACAAATCCACCAATAACCTCATAATGTGCTAATATTATACTATTTTCAAACATATTAAAGGAGTACAATGTTATTGTAGGGTTTTATCTGCATATTACAATATACAATCTATACTATAATTTTGCGAATGTCTGTCTGAGTGAGTGAGTGAGTGTCTGTCTGTCTGTCTGTCTGTCTGTCTGTCTGAAACAGCGTTTCTCCTCAGTGGCTGGAGCAATTGATCTGAAATCGCATCACCATTAGCATATGAACACACCTGACATAACTGTGAAGCCCGTTTGTCACTTTCACAAATCGTATGCTGTATATTAGCATTTTTATGGTGTATCTACTATCTATTCTGCATCTAGCATGAGGCACATCTATTCTGCATCTAGCTTGAGGCAAAATGTTTAACCAGCTCTGTGTGTGTGTGTGTGTGTGTGTGTGTGTGTGTGTGTGTGTGTGTGTGTGTGTGTGTGTGTGTGTGTGTGTGTGCAGGCAGGCGGGTGTGTGTGCAGGCGGGGGGGGGGGGGGGGGGGGCCAGTATCTCTGTAGCCATTAAACGAAACGGGTTTCTTACATTGATGCTCCTACATTATGCAAGCACCAGTTAAAGTTACTTTCCATCCCTCATATACTGTGTGCACAGTGCACATCCCATAACCCACTCACTGCACATCATTTTGGAGCTCATATCTTTGAACGGGTAAGGGCTAGTATCTATATATTTACAATATAATTATGATTCGTAGAGCATGGACAGGCTTTGGTCTGCTGATTTTATCTGCCTATTATTAACTCTCCAGCACATGTGTTAAATATCACTTGTCCACATGATTGATTTATTGATTGATTGATTGATTGATTGATTGATTGATTGATTGACGTAAAATCTTAAAGGTGCAGTGTATACTATTGAACTGATCTAACCCTACTGTTACCCTAATGTAACCCTAAACACCACTGTAACCCCCGCTGTAACCCCACTGTAACCCCACTGTAACTCCACTGTAACCCCACTATAACCCCCCTGTAACCCCACTATAACCCTACTGTAACCCCACTGTAACCCCACTGTAACTCTACTGTAACCCCACTGTAACCCCACTGTAACCCCACTGTAACCCCACTGTAACTCCACTGTAACTCCACTAACCCCACTGTAACCCCACTGTAACCCCACTGTAACCCCACTGTAACTCCACTAACCCCACTGTAACCCCACTGTAACCCCACTGTAACTGTGCTGTAACACCACTGTATCCCCACTGTAACCCCACTGTAACCCTACTGTAACACCACTGGAACCCTACTGCAACCTTACTGGAACCCTAATCCTACTGTAACCCCAATCCTAACCCTGACCCTAAACCTAACCCTACTGTAACCCTAACTCTACTGTAACCCTAAACCCACAGAACCACAGAAGAAGATGGAGAAGAATAGAGGGCTTCTGTTTTCCTTTTTATTTATTTGTTTATTTGTTTATTTATCTGTTTGTTTGTTTGTTTATTCATTTATGTACTTATTTATTTTTTGAAACAGTGCTATTTGTAATAGTTTAAAATGGTGAACTGTTTGTTTATTACAGTTGAATATGTTCATTATAAGACAAGGAATTATTTCTGTATATCATATCTATTGTCACCTTCACCTGCCGCCTAAAAGGTCATTACTTAGAAATTCATATACAATATTTTCATTGTAAACGGTGCATTTTGTAGTAGTTTAAAATGGCTTATTTAATGTTTGTTTATTACAGTTGAGCATAAAATATGTTCAGTACAAGACAACAAGTTGTTATTTCTTAATATATTTTCACCTGTTTAAAAAAATATTTGTTCATTAATTTGAAATATATTATATAATACAATTTTGTCAATTCCGTCACTTTCTCGTCAACTCCGTCATTTGTATGTTTTTGTTATTTTATAGCGAAAAAACTAATTATTTCTTCAGTTTTTTGTTATTTCTTAATATATTTTCACCTTCACCTGTTTAAAAAAATATTTGTTCATTAATTTGAAATATAATAAAACTAATTATTTCTTCAGTTTTTGTTGTTTAAGTAATAAAGGATCATCAGATCTACATCATCTTGTGTCTTATTTGCTTAGAGAATTCCGTTCTATAATGGCAAAATAAAAGATAAAGTTTGAATATGCAAATCTTTTGAAATCTGTGTATTCAAAACAGTGTGAAATTAAGTCTGAAGTTTATATATTATTTTGCTTTGCATATCAGAGTAACTAAACACTATTACAACATATATCAGGAACATAAGAATCTTGTTGGGCTAGAATAATTATACATTTTATAGTTTATATTGTGTCTGACGGAGTTGCCACAAATCAAGTGTTTAAGGTAAACGTGAATTTTAACCTACAGCCTGCACCTTTACATGGTTAAATAGCCCAGATCTTTATCATCATCATCATCATCATCAACTTTATTTGAGTAGACTTCAAGGTCCAATAAAAACATAGAAACACATAAAAAACACTAAAATACATACAAATACCGGTACATAAAACAACAACAGCTACAACAAGAGACACTCATACCAGTGTTTCCAGAACGGAGACTGATACCGTGTGGCACTTAGGCAGGGGTTAGTCAGCAGTTTGATAATAGAGTTTTGAGACTCATCCAAACGACTCATAAATCTGTACATCAAGTTTCTCATAAGTGCGTGAAAAGTATTTATCTTTGTGAATATATAACTTTCATCAACATAGTGGGAATTTTCAAAAAAAAGTTTTTCAGAATGTCTTTTGTCCCGACTCTCAAGAATCAGTAAGTTATGGAGTAAAATCTAAACGGTTTACATAGTTTCTACCATTGTGTGTATAGTTTATTTGTGTAAAACGTGATTAACCTTTTGGTTGAGACATTGAGCTCACCATAAAGGTAAAAAATTATACAGTCAGCCATATCTCACCCATACCATAGACCTGGGAATAGACAGAAATGGTGCCATCTTATTATGAGCATTAGTGAAGACCAATAATATGAAGATATGTAAATGGGTGAAGTGGTCCTTTAACACCCAGAGGACTAACCTCTAACCACCATGCATTCAAGCCTGCTCCAAGAGAAGGTTTCAAATACTTCTGGTACAACATCCAATAGCTTCCCATGCATCATTACTCCATGGGGAAGACATTTCTTTATTGTTCATGCATTTACAATAAAGAGACATAAGGGGGCAGCAACTGCTTGACTGAACCACAAATCACAGTGTCACTGAAGGTGTAAATCTCTTATTTAGCCTTTCCTTGTCCTTGAATAGACGGTAGACATTGCTTGGCTGGGAATATAATAAAGCTGTTTGCTGTAATTTGTATGTTTGTTGTAGTTTTTGTTGTTGCCTTTCAATGAGAAGCTTGTTGTTATTGCTTTTTGTGAAATGTAAAATAAATAAAAAAGTGTTATTATTCCATAAATGTATTGAAATATATTGAGTGTTCTTACAGCATTGTCATGATGGCAAACAAAATATGTCTTTGCAACTCACTAAACATGCACCGTATTTTTTGTACTTGTAATTTGCAGTTTGTCACATGTACAAAAACTCACAGGGTCAACAGTTGAAATATCACATTTTAGTCCATATTAAATGTCCGTGGTGTCATTTTGTTGGGTTTCATGTTCAGTCCATTTCTCAAGAATGAGTTATTCTAGACTAGTATCCTGAGTTTGTGTGTAAATCTCTCCATCACATATATTTCCTCCACAATGCACATCCACTGCTCACAAGTTGGGGTGTCACTTTTATACCACAATCTTGTTATTGCTTTTTTTTGCTGGCTGCCAGCAGCACCTTGACCAGATGTCATCTCCATGTGTGTTTTCCTGCGTCAGGTTTCCTATAGTACCACTTGTCTTTGGTATTTCATTTCAGTCTATTCTTTCTTTTCAAATCTTTTCATTGTTATACAATGTCGCATTGAGGTTAGCTATATTCCCATCACAGTAAAAGTACTTATTGGCACAAAATAGCATGAGATCTGAGGACTATAGTATACAGAACATACTGTAAGTATAGAAAAGAGAAAAAACCTGCCCATACAAGGTAATAAAAGAAAATAATCAATTTTCTCCCCTCTATATTCCCAATTTAGTGTTTGAGCCAATTCCCCTTAAAGGGGATGACCTCCCATTTTCAGTAATCAACTATATATTTTATATATGTTAATATTGATGAGTGAACATTAGCCCAAGTGCCCCCCTCCTTTTGAAAGGGGAACGGAGCTGTGACGATTTGGGGGTCACGTGACCAGTGACGTAGGCTCTCTGGTAAATGCAGCCTGCATTCCTTACACTCCAGTGGGACAGTTCCAACTCGGCAGAAACAGCGCGACTTCAATTGAAATACAGAGCATTTTCAGCCATGTCAGTTGTATTGTGTACAAGGGCTGTGTCTTGTGAGCTAGAATATGTATCCATATGCCATCCAAAACGAGCAGGATCTACTCCTTCTGCTATTATTACTTTGTTTACACACGGACTAGGGAAGTAGGGCGGAAATACATGCCCATATTTGGCGGAACGTGATGACGTCTTTCAACGAGCGACGGACGGCCGCATCGGCGCTTTCGGAGCTCAGTTGGAGGAAACGAGACGGACAGAGAGAGAAACAAGCACAGACAAATTGAGAGAGAAACCCACTTTCTCCAAAAAAAGTCACAGTCTGTCCGTCTCACTCTCGTGTTGTTTTGTTTTTATTTCCCTCCTTGTGAGCTCCGAGCGAGTAGCGCGCCGCGCTGCCCGTCGCTTGTTGAAAGACGTCATCACGTTCCACCAAATATGGGCATGTATTTCCGCCCTACTTCTCTAGTTCCGTGTAAACAAAGTAATAATAGCAGAAGGAGTAGATCCTGCTCGTTTTGGATGGCATATGGATACATATTCTAGCTCACAAGACACAGCCCTTGTACACAATACAACTGACATGGCTGAAAATGCTCTGTATTTCAATTGAAGTCGCGCTGTTTCTGCCGAGTTGGAACTGTCCCACTGGAATGTAAGGAATGCAGGCTGCATTTACCAGAGAGCCTACGTCACTGGTCACGTGACCCCCAAATCGTCACAACTCCGTTCCCCTTTCCAAAGGAGGGGGGGCACTTGGGCTAATGTTCACTCATCAATATTAACATATATAAAATATATAGTTGATTACTGAAAATGGGAGGTCATCCCCTTTAAACTACTGCTCTACGTGAGATCTATCCCTGCTAATCCCCATAGTAGTCATTGGGAGGGTGCAGACAGCAACGGGTCTCCTCCGGTACCCGAGCCGTCGAGCCACCATCTTCTTTTACCTGACAGTATGAGGAGCATCATCGGGGGGGGGGGGGGGGGGGGGGGCGTAACGCATGTGGAGGTACACAATATCCTCCCCAGTTCCACCCCTCCCTGAACAATGTGGGAAACGTTAATGCAGAGATAAAAATCTGTCCCTCCCCAGTCGACTTCCCTCCTGTGAACACGGCCAATTGTGTTTGTTGGAGCGCCCGGCCAAGCCAAATGCACCATGAAGCTAATACTCCATGGTGGTGGACAGGAAGTTTAACCTGCACCACCCAGACGTACCAATAGTGGTCCCCCCTTCGGGTCTAAAAGGTGTTAGGCTGGTCTTTTCCTATTAATTCAGGTATTCTGAGTATGCAGATGATATTTCCACGACCACGTGACTCGATTTCGATTACTTTAGCATTCATTTTAAGAAAGCTATCTTCCATAGCCACGCACCTAGCATCCAGCTCCTCAATCTTGTCGCTGTATTTCGTTGCGTTCTCCTCCAACGTTGGCTCTGGCCGGAGATCTGGATCTGCACATTGTCTATTTTTGTCTCGAGAGCCGCAATAGACGTCTTAAATTCAGTAGTTAAAGATGCTTTAAGCTCGTCAAACCGACCGAGGACGATAGCCAGGTCCGCGTGGAATAGTCTCTTGTGCCTTGGCGCGTTTGTGGTTTCTTTGGGTTTGACATTCTGCCAACTTTGGTCGGTTCAAAATGAAAAGAAGGTGTAAGGGGTAGGATCGATGCACTTTGGTCGAGTTTTAAGAAAAAAAAGTGAAGATTTAATTTTATTCTTGGGCTTTTTTTCATGTTTCCTGACCTCAATTACACAAAAAGAAACCCTGACCTTTCAACATACAGTGGTTCTTTCGTAATCTGTAGTTTTTTTTTTTTTTTTTATAATCAGGCTCAGAAAGGTGAGTTCATTTGTCTCTGGACGTACGCATCATCATCCAGGGGAGGGTGTGGTTGTAGGGGTGGGTGTATCACCTTTGCTGTTACTTTACATTGTGTTTGCATCGGTCCAATGCACCATTTACCACTCAGCACTTTGGTTATTGAGTTCACCCTGTAATTGACGTCAGGAAACATGAAAAAAAATATATATGAAATTTGATGTCATAAGACCTTTAAAGTTATTTTTAAAGTATGTGCGAGCTTCAGCTCAGCGAGCACACTACCACTCCATGCGTGACCAGGACGGAAGTCTGTGTGGCCCGTGGGTATTTCATATTTCAATATCTCCTTTATTAATGACCACACATCATTCCAATTGTCAATTTTTGGACAATTCCAAAATATATGTTCGTGGTCAGCATCCATGTATCCACACAATCTCCAGCATGGTTGTTTCTCTGTTGTGACCTTTCCTCTGATCTTTGGAGTTATGAAATATCTAATAGTGTTCTTCCAGCAAAACTCCCTCCACACTCTAGTCTAGAGCTTGTGGCCGTACACTGTGTCTTACAGATATTATACCACCCGAAGTCATTATTCCCATTTCTCCTTGACACATGAGGTAGAGGTCTTCTTACTTGTCATCAGTCCCTGATAAAGGGCTGAAATTACTCTACAATCTTTATTATTGTAGGCCTGTACAATTATCTTAATTAGCGGGTTCATTGAAGCAGTTTTAATCTCTTTTACATAGTAGTCCCTTATCTTCAGATATCGGAAAAACTCATGTTTTCCAGATCATATGTTGCCCGTAAATCAACAGAACTCCTCATCTGCCCATTCTCTATTAAACATATCGCTGTCATGCCCTTTCGTTCCCATTGCTTGAATCCGCCCAGTATCTTTCTTTTGTTTCCAATTTGTATTTCTTAACTATGGTATTCCAAATTTCAATTGTAAATGTAGTAATCGGGTCCAAGTCTTTCTCTAGTTTGTTTTTCTCAGTTCTTTATTTGACACCAAATTTTGTATTTGACCCCCTCCCTGATCCAATTCAATATTCTTCCATTTTGCTATATATCCTGAGTTACACCGGCATACTAGGAATCTGATTTTGGCTGCATTAAATTATTCTTTCAAGTTCGGCAATGCCATCCTTCCTTGTCCTTGGGCAGCTACAGAGTTTCGTATCTGATCCTGAGTCTCTTACCCTTACCCCCCATATAAACTTTGATACTTACTATCAAAACCTCCACCGGCTGTCAGTCTGTCAATCTGTCTGTCTGTCAGTCACGTCACACTTTTCGCCTACCAGGGGTGAAAGTGGTTTGAAATTCTTGCCGGAACTGTCCCAAAATTGTTTTTTGGGAGGCTCTAACCCCCAAAACCCCCGAAATGCATAGAAAACTGCATTTTGGCACAGTTATACACACAATAAAAACACTACAGGTCCTACACCTGAATTAGGCAACAACATTACACTTACTGTAACATGAAACATGATTGAAATCCTAAAGGAAATATCTATAATAAGCCTCTTCATATTGTTCATTGTTCCATACAGAAGGGTAAGCAGTAGGGCTAGCAGAATCACCTAAGATAAGATAAGATGTTTATGGTCACTGTACAACAACATTTTGTTTAGTATATCCACAAAAACACATACAGTAGCTGCATCAACAAAGAAAGAAATGATGATAGAGCAATATTATTCTATCCCAGTCAAGTCACCATATCTTTGTTGTCTCCCCAGGCCCCCACACACATGTAAAGCATGTTTGAAAGCTCTATATAAATTCCAGATAATACAATATATTATTATTAATATTATTATAACCAGTTGTCTAAAGTAACTAAGTACATTTACTCAAGTACTGTATTTAAGTACAGGTTTTAAGTATAGGCCTAGCCTACTTTACTGGAGTATTTCCAATACTTTAATTCTACATCTCCCAACGAGTCTGTAGGCTGTATTGCATGGCTGGTATCGTTCGGTTTCGTTCCCGCCCCATGGGCACTACATAAACTTTGCTTCATTAGAAAGATCTATTGATAGTAAGTAAGAAACAAAAAGTTCTCCGCGTGTCACTTGCACAATCTTTGTCACCAGCAAGAAATGTATTTAATGGCAATAACAAAAAAACGAAAATCTTGTGTTTCTGTTTTTGCTTGTAAAATGTGATATATTGATTTTGGCAACACAAAATATTTCTCAAATGTCATAAATACATCTACCTAACATCTGAAACAAGTATTGGTGCCTTAGTATACTCGTATGCAAATTTAGGTCATGTAATGTAGCAAATTTGTTGAAGGAAACGCTTCAATGTAAGTGATTGTCAGTGACTGTAATTTTGGTAATGACAAGTAAACTTTGGTGTCTATTTGGATTTCACAGCATGAGAAACTCAATGGAATACTTATATTCATGATTGGGTGTGTCTGGATCTTAATTTACATATTTCCAAGATGGACCCACCCTAGAGCTTTACTACGACTTTTACAGTGACAGCTGGCTGTTATGACAAAAGCAATATGAACACATTTGGTCAGTTTTACCTCTATCAAGAGTTGTGGGGATGATTGCGGAGAAAAATCTGAGAAAACGTACATACAGCTAAATTTATCTTAACACAGCGGGTGCCCACGAGGTGTCTACGCGACAATTTCTTTGATGTCGCTGGAGGCCCACGACGCGTTGGACGCGTTTACTGTAATTACAGTATAACTTTATATCTCACCGTTAGGTCGGGGCTACGCCTGGATGTAGCCCATTAGCCGCTAGTCGCTTCGAGTCGACGCTGAGAGCATCGCGCAGCCGTTTTTCTCCGTATACTCCAATGCATTTCCCCATCTTTAAAGCCCTTTATCTCCGATTTGTTTTATGGCTAAAACTGTGGCTGCGTGCGGCAAAATGTCCAAATTTTGATCGGCAGTGAACAGCTATGATCAATACTAGCCCATACAGTAAGTTACACAATAACATCCTGTCTGCGCTCATGTGACCAAGTGACGTCATCACGCATGCATTGACGCAACAGGGCCTCGTATTCTTCTATGGAAGTGCTATGGGGGCACTCAGAGGGGATGACTGGCGCCACCTGGTGGGCAGTCGATGTGTTAAAGATGAAGTTTTTAATTCACCACATTGCTGAACCACCTACTCCCAAGTGTTTCTTGTCAGCAAGCAAAGACAGACAGAAGTCCAGGTCTCCTGAGCACTGGGAAGTTAGAGATTCTAGAGACTTCATCAGATGGCTTGGCTGAAGACCTTTTACTGTAGGTAGAATAGCTTCCAACATCACAGTTGCTGAATGCTCCTCCAGATGCAGAAGCTGATTTGCCTGGCTTTTCAGCATTCTGTGTAAACTTTCACCCACAGGCTAGCATTATTGGCTACCTTCTAAGTTCACCATTATCACTGGAGATCAGACAGCACCAAGATGAGTTTGGCAATGTAGTCCTGTTGCTGGGAGGCTTCCACCAAGCTCACAACTACTGAACATGAAGGCTATTTGCAAGATTATCAGGGATGCAGGGGCAGATGATCTGCTTGTTGCAGGAAGTCTTTGTCGAGAAGGAACTGTCAAGAAGATGTTTGTTGAAAAGACATAATACTACCAAACTTTACATGCCCTCAAAGTCCTGTTTGAAAAAGAGATAACTGGCAGAAGTTAGAAATGACGAGGCATCCAGAGATGGCAGTCCTAGGAGATCAGCTGCTGCTTTTCAGGAATCATTCAATGGGCAACCAACTGCAGTCCTCTGGGCAAACTTCCTGGAGATGTCAGATATTGTCCAAAGGTTTATCTACTACGAGCGGGAAGGTGACTGGACAGGACAGGAAGGTGACTGGACAGGACATCTCTGTGAATCAGCAAGAATGCTACCCTACCTCACTTCAGTAGGCCAGTACAAGTACGGGCAGCAATCTTTACCTTTGTATTAGCCTTAGATGAAGAAATTACCGGAAACAGCTTCAGAGGTACATGAAGCACTGATGGCAGGTGTATTTGTTGGCTGACGAGCAGATGGCAGCCACAACAGTAGTGTTTCTTTTGACATGCTACTGGAACAGACATATAATGCTGATGCCAAGGAAGCAAGCAGTCTGGATGGCATTACACTCAGCCCTGTCTCTGCAGAGCTCAAGTCAACCCTCCAACCCACACCATGTCAGCAGTGGACACTAACCCATCATCCTTGCTCAACATATCTACAGGACAGTGTGCTGATTCCACAGTCAAGTGTTTTGCATTTTGTTCATTATACTTGAAGACAGGCAAACCTGTACAGTATGTCTGCAAGACTGTCTTGTACTGGTTTATTTCAGTGGTCGGAAACAGAGTGTCAGAACTGTGAGAATGTTTCAAAAGCAACAAGCTTTATGGGGTGATGACTCTGATTAAGCTAGGGTCATTCATCACCATGCTGGCTTTTGGTGGAGATTTATGTTGAAATATCTTTTTTGCCACGGACATACTAAATGAGTGGACAATAATATATACCAGAAACACATAGCAGAGCAAGCCCAGAATTACCATAACATGTGTGTAACTCTGAGAACCATTTGGTTCCATTTGTACAATCGCGTACTAGTACTGGTTGGACTCCTACTATGCCAAAATGTCACAATGTCATAGATATTCTGAAGAAAACCTGTCGACTTCGAATTCAGTAATTGGATGTAATGATCAAAAACAAGAACATTATAAGATATAAAATCAGCCACTGACACATTTTGTCCGTAGTACAGACATATTGATGACCCCTGGATGAACGTGATAGGGATGAGTAATATACGCACCATGTCAGCATGTAAAATTAGCTAAATACTTGTTTTATTTCAAGATTTGCTTATGCAATACATACATGTCGGAGGAAAAAGCTTCACATTTGCTGTATTTTGTCACAGCACAGCCTTACGTTTACTTATGCTGCCAACATTTGTATGCCTTTTTGTTTTGGTTGGGGGGTAGTCTCGCGTAGCCAGACAACTATTCCACAATCTCCGAATGCTATATGGAGTCTGGAACGGCAGCTCCCGAACGGCGAGTATCGGAAGTAGCCAGTGCTGCACTGAACTGTTAGTCCCCTGGTTGGTAGTCCCATTGGAAACATAACAGAAACACAATAGCTCAGACAAAGTCATTCGAGCGGCCTATTCTTGTTATGGGTGTATAGTTTAAGAAAACGTTTGAAAACATCATGGAGGCAACACCAACAACACCAGAGAAAGACAAAATAACACCCCCAGAAATATTGAAAGGAGACATAACGCTTCCAGTAGGACATGTTATTGCTACTGCACCAAGGGAGCGGTTGCGTCACATCCGCTTTATCTCGCACTCATCGTTTCTATTTCCGTTTGCCAGACTGTATGCCGGGAGCATTTGCCTAAATCGCGGCCTTGTGAGACTAGTTGGCCTTGTCTGGCCTTGTGAGACTAGTTGGGGGGTGTCTTGATGTAGCCTACAAATGACAGATGTTGGGACAATCTGTGGTACTTAAATACATATTTTATACCTGACATGACCTTTTGTGCATTTATTATAGTCTTGTCCATTTTGGGATTTTTTTTTCCAATTTAGGGGGGTGTGATAGCAGTTTGATTGATTTTCATCCATTTCTGGCCAAGGTACCTTTCATTACACAGTTGGCTGTGAGATGTGTTATGTATGAGACATAAGCTTTTAGCTAAATTTACTATGTGTATGTTTCATTTTGCTGGGTGCCAATCACATACTGTACATTGAGGCGTTTTCTTCAACAAATTTGCTATATTTCACGATCTAAATTCACTTATGAGAATAAAAAGGGATCAATACTTGTTTCAGATGTTAAGTAGATGTATGTATGACATTTGAGAAAGATTTTGTGTTGCCAAAATCAATATAGTACATTTTACAAACAAAAACAGCAGCACAAGATTTTCGTTTTTTTGTTATTCACTTTTATATACAATTCTGGCTGGTGACAAAAGTCGTGCAGGTTTCGTGCGGAGAACTTTTAACCCAAAGTCCACAGGGGTATTTTCTATGAAAAAATGCATTGAATGAGTAGTGCCCAGACGTGGGAACGAAATTCATTTTCTAAGCACTTTTCCTTATAATGCAATACGGCCTATTAAGCTAGATGCAGAATAGAATAATTATATTCTGCATCTAGCTTGCAGGCCATATGCAGGCACAGACATGACGAGTCGCTCCGTGTCAAACAAACACTGAAACACAAACGGCATGGATTACACTGACCTACACAAACCCACAGGAATAATTTAGAAGCACTTTATCAGAAAATATAACTAGTAACACTTGTGTACTGTATGTTAATCTGAGTGGAGTATAGGCTATTATTTTCTTCCTGGACGTGCGTTTGTGCCAGGTTATTTAACATGGGATTTTGACAGCTGGCTTCTCCTCCTCTTAACGAAATGCCGTTCCGGCCCCAAATGTTTTAACGGAACGGGGGTTCCGGCCGTTCCGGCTCACTTTCACCCCTGTCGCCTACTTGTATATCTCTGCCACCGTTGCCCCTATCCTTGCCAAACTTTACACACACACTCCTTGGCTGCAAAACCACAACCTCCACCCCTCATTTCTCACATAGCCCTCTTCTAGCGCCACCATGAGGCCGATTCTTGCAAAACACACACACACTGCTCCTATACAGATTTTGCCCTAAAATCACACAAAGCGATGTATACATGTGACCTGACGGTCGCTTATCTCCGATTAGGGAGTCTTACTGGTATGCATTTATCCAACTCAGTGGATTGTGGTACCACTACCGGTAGGGACTGAAACTAGTACAGAAGTCTTGCCAATATATTCATCTTGATTATCTCTATTCTTGAACTGAAATCCAGTATTGACCATAGATCTCTTTTAATGTCCTGATTTATAGGCATGTATTAGCGTCATATTGTGTCTTTCTTTTGTTATATTTAGGGAGGTGTCGTTTTTTATTGAGGGGTGTTACTGGAGAAAACTGATACATTCCTCCAGGGGGTGCTGTTCATAAAAAAACGATTGCTCCCTTACCCCTAAATATTTAACCATTTCCGAATCCCAATCAAGCTTGTATGCTTCTCTAATTGCTGGTGTAGGAGTATAGTTTATTGATAAATTTGTGTTTGTGACGTTAAGCTTATACCCTGAGTATCGTCTGTGACGGGTTCACGTCATAATTCTACAAGACCTTTAAAGGGACTAGACCATGATTTCACATTTTATTTTTTTTGTATTTATTTTTTGGGGTCTTCCCATGTCTCTGAGGGGGCGGGGAGGGAACATGGGGTTTGACGAGGTCAGAGAGATAACAGGGTTGTTGAGGGCCTTGTAGGTGGTGATCAGTATTTTGAAGTCGATTCTTTATTTTACTGGGAGCCAATGGAGGTCGTGGAGAACTGGGGTGATGTGGTCTCTTGATCGGGTTTTGATGAGGAGGCGGGTGTTTGGGTCTTTTCTGGTATCAAATATAGTTAAAGGTCGTCTTGAATAATACACTGAGACTCAGGAATATAGATGAGTATAATACTTCGGCCTTTATTCCAATCTAGACAAAGTACAGAAATAGCGAAGATGCGACACATAAACGGCTCTCTGTGCGTTCTATCCCCTCTCGGTGCACCGATTCCAACTCCAACTGCTCTCCTCCTGCATCTCATTTTATGCCCGTTGGAAGAGAACACACGAGTACACGTCAAACAATATCATTGGTTGCCTCTCATGAATAAGGGTGATTCACAACAAAACAGGGAGCCCACACACAAGTACAAACCTTTAAATTATATTTATTATTCTAAATTAAACCAATAAAATCAATAATCAAACAAACTAATGGTATGAGGTGTGAACAGGTCAGTAATCAGTCATGTCTGCAGTGTATGGATGTGTGGAGTGTGCTGTGTGCGTGTTGTATAAAAGGTGCGAGAGCTGCAAAGGAGTGGAGATCTCAAGAACTGAGCAGGAGAGCTCCCTTTATACTCTCCCAACCGGCCACCACACCCAAACCCAGGTGTGCCAAATTGGCCTGACGGCCTGCTCCACTCTGCCCCAAGCTGCCAGCCTGCAGAGAGGGGCAGGGCCGTCACATGCCTAACATATTTCGTCAGATACTCATATCACGCCATTTCACTCCAATTGGTTTATAATCCCTCCTCGTCATTTCTCTGGTCCGTTTTCACACGGGAGAGCATAGGTCGTACAACGTGACTTGAGAACATTCAACTGTCCTTTGGTTTTCTTGGTAACCCCCCATATTCCCCATTTTGTGCATTCATGCCTGGTGTCATCCACTTCCATATAAACTGCAATAGGTGTCTTGATGTAACCAAACTCTATGGGGCTGTTAAGTCTGACATCATTTTGTAGGCAGAGGAGAACTTTTGGCCCCCAAAAAAGCGAATCTTTTTACTATTTTTACTATTTACACATTTTTCTTCTCTTTGTTGTTGAAAGGAAAGTGGTAGAATTATACTTTAGTCGTTATTTTTGTCTCGAATCTGTTGAAATAGCGAGGGACAGATATTGTCAATAAATCTGCTTGGAGGTCTGACTACAAAATGATGTCACTGCTTAAAAGCCCCATAACAGGCTCACTGCGGCCTTCCCCCATTTGCCTGCTAATTACATATACCGGCCTACAGGGGGCTCCAAAGACCCCTACATTTCACTGCGTCTCAAGTCCTTAAATCAATCCTATTTCCTATTTCCTTGCTTGTATGTTAGTCCCTCCCATTGAGGAAATAGAGAAGAGGAGACGTCCCATTGGCCATTTTTGATGACAACATCACAGGTGATAGGCCAACTCCCAGTGGGCGGGACTAACATTCAAGGAAATAGGAAACAAGTGAAGGAAATAGGAATTATTTAAGGACTTGAGACGCTGGTCATCACGAAGGAACTCTAGGAGCCATCTTGGTTCTAGCTCAATTTAACCTGACAACAGAAACAGATAGGCAACCAATGTGACAAGTAAACTGGTTATACATGCATACGAAACCAAACGATTATATGTTTTCCTTGTCAACACTTTTTCTAATAGGGAACAGGGTATCCTCCTGCAAACCTATGGATGAGTGGGATGTAACTACTTATAAATGCAAAGCTTGATTATAGTGCAATGAAAAACCCGTAGTTTCGACCTTTACCAGGTACGTGTCAACATACTCCCCTTTTGTTCCCTCCCCTTAGGTTACGATTTGACATACCCACTGAGCAATAGTCGTTTTTTACACCACTAGTTTTTTTTTAGCCTTAATTTCACCCGGCTAGATTCCGGTTATATTCACACCGAAAATATACTTTGCAATTTATTCCATGATTCGATAACAATTTATTAAAAAAAACAACACTAAGGTGCTTAACTGATCTCCTAATATTGGACTAACATAATTATAATATCCGTTGATCATTATTAAGTATAGTTTAGATCTAGCCGTGATTTAGCCAACTAATTATAGTCGCCGTATCAACGTTTATATTTACACCGAATTTAGACAATTAGATTTAATCCATATTTCAATAAACATTTCTTTAAAAAAAACAACTCCACGTTGCAGAACTGATCTCGAAATATTGGTGTAAAATGATTTTAATAGCCATTCATCACTATAAGGTATACGTCTGGACGGTCTGGGTGTAGTCGTTTTAAATACAGCTTTTCAACGACTATCTTTAGACCATGTAAAAGTTATCCTTGGTAGGCTACTAAGGCGCGGTAAGCCGGTAGAGTGTTACCGTGATTGTGTGTAGTCACTCACTGTAAAGTGGAAACGTCCAGAGTCAGACAGCATGCTACTGCAGCTACTCTGAATTACATTTCTGACAGCAACTCACACAGTCAAACACAGCCGCGGCGCCGCCCCCGCCACATACGTATTGATTAAACAAAATAATTGTAATCTAATCGCTATAGCCTTATTAGGCGCCCAATATGTAGTCTCCTCAACAATGCGCACTACCCTAAAATGAACACAGGTGGGCAATGTCACCTTTTAATACGGCCAGAACGTCTTTACTATCATATCAGCATTGATGGCCGAGTGGATAGTGTCGCCGACTTGAGTGAGGGAGATCCCTGGATCGAATCTCACCGTCGCCCTACTTTTCACTACTTTCGACGGCCGCTAACGGCGAAATGTAGACTTTTTGTATCCGACTAATAGTGGTCTATGTAGCAACCCGTGTAAATATAGCCGACTAAACAACTAGTCAAAAATATCAAATCTATACCTTTACAACACTGATTTTCAACGCGTGGTGTAGAAGATTAAAACACGACTATTAGGCAACTAATACACCTCAAAATGCTCAGTGGGTAGTTTACAATGTCCCAGCGGAAGTAAAAGTCTTCCGCTTGCTTCCCCAATTTCCTTCAATTAGTGCCAAATACGAAAAAGATTTCCATGTTCAGGTCCACTTTTAATAATTCACCCTGTTCTGGCCTCATACCAATGTCTTCTCTACAGTTTTATCATTGCAGTTGCGTGTAGCAGTAGCTAGCTCAGAGATAGTTCATCGCCCCTCATAACCCTGGAAACAAATTTGGTAGTTATGAGTGACAGTAATACTCGATTTCATGCCTGGTCATGAAACCACCGGAATCCTTTCTCGTTCGATAACCTGTTGATCCGTTTAGCTTTTTAGAGTTGCCAATTCTCTCCTCATGGCCTGGCCATCTGATAATTCACCATATTCAATAATCCTAAAGAATATTTCTCAATTAAACGTATGTCAATCATGATTAATTAATCTTACTCTAATTCACATTGATATGGTTAAGGCAAAGGGTTCCACTAATTAATTCACATGTTCACAGTTTCCAGTTACACTACATCCACTTCATTTTCCAGTTAACTCAATTTCCAGCATAACCTTCATTCAACACATCCACTCTCAAAATAACAAACAAAATAAAAGCAACATACTTCTTAAACCACACTTCTTCTTGGGACAAACTCCTTCTTGGACAAAACAAAAATTACTCTCATGCAAATTCAAATTCCAGTTTTCATCTTTTGTAAAAATATGCTTTCACATTATTATTCATTGTTCACATTATTGATTTTTCACATCTCCACTTCCATATAAATTGCAATAGGTGTCTTGATGTAACCAAACTCTATAGCAGGCTCACTGCGGCCTTCCCCATTTGCCTGCTAATTACATATACCGGCCTACAGGGGGCTCCAAAAAACCCTACACGGGCAGCAGAGTTTTGCACATATTGCAGTTTCTTGAAAACTTTGGGGTGGCACCGTAGAGAAGGCTATTGCACGGAGGCGGGCAATGTTTCGGAGGTGGAAAAAGGCTGTTTTGGTAATGTTGTTGACATGGGATTGGAAGGAGAGGGTGGGGTCCAGGATGACACAGAGGTTGCTGGTGGAGGCCTGGAGGGAGTGATAGTGGAACCATCAATATTGAGGGAGAGGTTCATGGTGGAGCGGGTGAGGGCTTTGGGACCAATAATGATAATTTCAGATTCATTGCTGTTGAGTTTGAGGAAGTTTTTTTGCATCCATGTTTTAATATCAGTCAGGCAGGTGGTGAGGTGGTCTTAGGGGCAGGGCTTGGCGTTGGCCACAGGCTTACAGCGGTCGACCACTGCCCGAACCTCTCCGGTCTGCACCCCATTGTACTTGCCTACAATGGAGGTCGTCCGGGTCTTCCCATTGCGGTAGGTCCGACTGAGGCGGGCCGTGTAGGGGATGTCAGCCTTGATCTGACGGCCCTCCATTCGGACAGTACAGGAGTGGTTCGGTGGGATGGTGACTTGCACCTCAACAGAGTGGGTCTCAGACTTCCTTTTAGTGGTCCCTTTGTCAAACTGCAGCGTCTGCTGCAACGTGACTTCAATATTCGCGGAGCCGATGAGGGGGATCCCGGCAGTGATGCCAGTGGTGACACCCACCATGGTGGAGCTGCCCATGTTCCAGCTGTTTTCCACCTCAGTTGTCTTGGAGAGAGACACGGTCTTCACCACAATCCGGCACCCATTGTTGGTCACCTGAGATCTGCGCATGGTCGCTGGTGGCTGCCGCAAGATCCCTGCCTCATCAATTAAGTACTTGACATCAGTGACATCCTGTCTAACGACATCCCTGTTAATGGTCAGTACCTGATATTCTCTATACCAGTACTCATAATCCCCCCAGGGGAGGTAAAATGACTTGTTCACAACATCCACCTTACCAAGTCCATACTTGTTTTTCCCCACATACCACTTGCGTCTTCCAGAACAGGTCTTGACAGAGTGTGGAGGCACTGAACCGTAGTTACCGTCCTTCCACTCCAGGAACTCAAAGTTATCCTTGTTGACCAGGATCTTGAAGTAGGGGGCGACCCCCACGTGGCTTCTATAAGGGTAGTGGCAGTAAGGACCCAGTTTTGGACTGTAGAACCCAGAATGACATTCACGGTATGTGGATTTACAGACGTAGTCTCTGCGTTTAGTGTATTGGTTGTAAATGGAAACAGCATCGTTGGGGAGGGAACCGGTCCAAGTCACCCACTCCAGATTGACATTGTCCTCAAATATTCTCTGCTCGGCCAGCCCCAACAGGGCTAAGAACACCAATGCTGACAGCTTCATCTAGAGACAGTCAAAGTGAGGAAATCAGTCTTGATTATATTATTTTTTCCATAGTCCTAGATTAAGGAAGTTAATCAGTTTTCAAATAATGCCAAATGGTAAATGATAAAAATCTGTCATTGCAGTCTACACAGCTGGGAGAGTGTTTTCTGCAGGTCTTTCAGTCCGAGTGTATCAAAGGGTGCGTTCGGAAATGCGCACCGGGTCGGGTTAGGGTTCGGGTTAGTTTTAGGGATAGTTTTACTGAGGTTAGGGTTAGGTTTAGGCATAGTTTTACTGAGGTTAGGGTTAGGGTTAGGGTTAGGTTTAGGCATAGTTTTACTGAGGTTAGTGTTAGGATTAGGGTTGGGTTTAGGCACTCACTACACTGAGCACACTCCCGGTGCGCATTTTAGAACGCACCCTTTGATACACTCGGACTGAAAGACCTGCAGAAAACACTCTCCCCTACGCATTACTTTAAGCTATATTGAATTTACCACTAGGATGCCATGATATGATAGAACTACAGACTCACTCCCTAGCTTCCGCCGTGGACTGAAGACTCACCTCTTCAGACTCCACCTAAACCCATAGCACTACTGTAACACTCCCCTTCCCTCGATGACCACACATGAAGCTAGATACCGTAGCATTTTTAGGTTTTTGATTATTTTTTTTTGTACTGATTAGGTGCGTGGTCTACCTATGTTATTGTTTTTCTAGATTGATATTCCTATGCATTTGTTATATTGTTGTTGTTACTGACACATTATCTTGCTTATTATATTGATGTATTACCTGCTTATTGTAAGTCGCTTAGGATTAAAAGCGTCTGCTAAATGCCTAAATTGTAAATCTTTCTATCTCTATCAGTTACACAGAAATGTAACAATTCTGATTCATTCTGGATATTGACTTCTGACTTCCATTTCTGACTTCCACACTTTTAAGTCATATTCCTTGGCTCTTGCAAGCAATTCTATCTCTAGCACAGCAAGCACAGACCAGTCTAATTACTGAGTTATAGAATTCCATTATCATTATGCACTATCTCTCTCGTGGGCCTAATACACACAACCCAGAGAGCTAAGAATACATTGTACAGGCAGTGCACTCACCGTGAATCAGCTGTCCCCCAGTGAGTCTATGTCTTGTCACCACCAGCAGGTTTATATACAGTATGTACAGTAACAGGGAGACCTGCCTCCATTCAGCGTTCTGTGTCCACGCCCAAATCACACAGTTGTAAGTAGTCACTCATTACCTTTCCCACGAAAAAAACAAATCTCCTACTTAGGATGCAATTTTTGAAGCTAATCTTTCCAGCGAAATGATGACTTCAAAGGTAATTAAAGAAATCAACCAACAAACTTGTTTCCTACAGAGGATCGCCCCGATGGTCAATTTCAACACACAGAAGACCATAGCTGGCGCAATCATTCAGCCCCTCTTTGACTACAGAGTCCATGTATGGTATCGCGATGCCCCAAAAGCCCTAAAAACAATACTCCAAACAGCCCAAAACAAACTAATTAGGGTCCTGCTTAACCTTCCTTATCGGACTCACCTCACTGCTACTCATCAGTCAAGCGTGGGGTGGCTCAGAGTAGATGCAGAGTAGGCCTATAGCGTTGCAATGGGCCTTGTGTACAAGATACACTACACCACTAAGATACCCATGTATAAAACCAAAATGTGGAACGCCTTACCGAAGGCCTTAAATGAGTGTACATCCCTAACATCCTTTAAAATCGCCCTGAAAAACCACTTACAGGCGGCAGCCGCTCGTAACTGATAAAGAAATAAACCTAGAATAGCCTTACCCTCCCCCTGACCCTTCTATTGTAAATATATCTATATATTTTTTGCACTGTTTGTTTTGTTTTTCTGACGATATCTACTGCATAGTACTGTCATTCTTTGTTTTGTTTTTCTGACGATATGTACTGCATAATACTGTGTTCTATCCGTCTGTCATTCAATGTTATATGAGATACATAAAGGTTTCCTGTGTAAACAATCTGTAAAGCTTACTATGATCTCCTTTTAGTTGACCTTGTACCAGTGAATCTGTACTGTCATGAAACTGTACCTTGTCCTTTTCCTATGCAAACTTCTAATAAAGTCTTCAAGCAATCAATCAATCAATCAATCAATCAATCCCCCTATAAAGCCTGGTGCTCATGCACTCATTCCTTTTTGGCTCTCGGTGGAGGCACTTGGCTTGTCTGTGAAAGGGGCCCTCCTTTCCATGCCTCACTGAGGATTAAATGCCAGCTCTGTAGTCCAGGTGCTAATAGGGCCAAACCTTGTTTAACCTGAGGCTTTACTTCTACCATTGTTCCCTCTGTGTTCCTGCCCCAGTATGTGTACTGCCATGCATCCGTTGCCCCTCTATACCTGTGTACACACAACCTTAGGATTGTATGAAGAAGAAATAAGACAACTACGTTATATTGTATGGAACATCTTCGAGAACCTGTCAGATGAGGTAATCTGGGGACAGGACATCTGTCAACATACCTAACTAGTCCATCAGGCATGTAGATTGCTTTAACTGTTATGTGGTAAGATTCTGACAGTTGATTTACTGCACTGGTCTCATTTGCAATGGAATCCTGCCACTCTGCCAAAGCATTTAATCTTATTAAACAATAGACCTTATTCACACCGCGGCCATCTTGGATCACATGACCACATGGGGTGGCAACAGGTCTGAGACTGCATTACAAACCATTGTAAACAATGGAGCGATGGTCCCAAAATATGAGTTCTGTTCAACTTATTTCTTTTCTCGTCCACCAATTCCCTGTTCTCCTTCCTGAAAGCTGCCCGCGCCTGGAAGAGCTGGATTCCGCCGGATATGAGCTCGATAGGTTGCGGAGCTCCTTCTTGTCCATCTCATCACTCCCCCAAGCTATGGGTTCCAGCCAGTGGCTGGACTCCATCTGTATAACCTGGTCCATAGAGCGACCTATCCACACCATGGCATGGAAATTGAGGGAGATCAGGAGATCCACCGGGCCTTGATCTCGGCTGCTGGGTCAAGGGGAGGATCAACTGCAGACCGCTGTGGAGGCGTTTGAAATAGGCCGCCATCAGGCCTGCAGCGTTCAGGGCCCGTAGAGCGTGTCCATCTGCCCTGTAGGCCTCCCTGGAGGCTTTGGACATGTTCCTCTCATATTGGCTCTCTAGGAGTGGGTAGACCCCTGAGAGTGAGTAAGGACTCTTCTGGTCGGGTTTGCTTTGGAGGAGGACGCCTGTGAATCCGGCAAGGCGGACGGGGCAGGCGTGTCACCGTTAGGGGCCTGGGGGGCAGTGAGGCCTGCCTGGGTCCCAGTGTGAACGGTGGTAGACGGAGTGTTGCTCGCTTGTCTCGGGGTGGTAGCGAGGCCTGCCTGAGCGGGCCCGGGTGTAGAGCTAGCTTGAGTAGAGCATGCCCGTGTGCCGCTCTGCGCGGACATGGCCACGGCGGAAACGGAGGCAAAAGGAGAGAGAGGCCCTCCTCCATGGGGACATCGGCCTCGTTGTGACGCTGGGCAGAATCAAGGTCCTGCTCATCATCGTCATCCTCCTCCCCGCTCTGTTCTCTGTCGAACTGAGAAAAAGAGAGCGAGGAAGAGGCGCTGCTGGCCCTGGGACGGGCCAGAGAGTAGTCACCAGCGGCCTGTACCATAGGAGGCTCGGCCTGCATGGCTGCACTGGTATCGAGGGCCTCCGCGGGGCCTACAGGGAGGCCCGGGGAGATAGCGGAGGCGAGACCGGTGAGGAGGGAAGCTGTGTTGTAGCGGAGCTGCCGCGCGCCCAGAAGTAGGCCGCGACATATCCTGCACGTTGGCTGTTCCTCCAGGCCGTCTGCAGCGTGAAGCAAACCCAGGAAAAGGATGCAGGTAGTATGCTCATCGTCCGGGGCGAGCTTGTAGCCGCACGCGGGGTTTCCGCAGCTAACGAGGGGGCTAGCAGTAGCCATCGTGACATGAAAAAGCACAGGGGCTAGGTTGCTAAAAAACAAGGTAGCGTAGAAATAGCCTAATGTAGCACGAAACAAGGCAATAGTAGCTAGAGGCTAACGCTAATGCTAAGGTAGCACAATAACAGAGTAGAACAGCGGAGGAGGACCTACCGCTGTGAAATGAAGGATAGGCGAGAAGATAAAGTCCCCCCGAAGCCGGGGGACTGGTCCTCATCATCTAGTGCCTCCAGGTTGAAATAGCGGATCAACTCAATGGCTGGTCTGTCTGAGAATGAAACATCTGCCCACCTTAATTGCCTTGGCATTAGGACAGAGGCTATGCCTCAGACCAAGCCTCAGACAAGAGGAGCCTTTGGCCAGTCTGCCTTTGGCCATCCTTTGCGGATGGCAATTGGAAGAATGATGAAACAGCTATGCTCTAGGGTCGTCCTTATATGACGATAACAAATTACCTATTAAGTTGAGCTACCTGCAGATCATTCAGTTGAATTATTACTAGCGATGGATATGAATAATATTGCCATAGAGACCGGACAACCTATATTTCAATATATAAAACTAATATATTAGTATATAATATGTCTCCAAGAAAAAGTACGATTTATCAGGAGGAGGAAAAACGCAGATCCAAAGAGAACAGTGTGACACAGGATGAGGAGGATGCAGACCAAAAGACAGGGTGAGAACAAGCATCGAGTTACGGCTGTTATTTGCGTCCTGTTTTCACTGGCGTGGGGCCATGGCTCCTTGGAAAACTTCATCTTGAGCCTCGAGGGAGGGACAGGTACCCGGACATGCCAGATCCTGTTGGAGAAGTGTCAACACCCAGTGTCAACAATAACATGTTTGCAGTGAGGGAGTGTGTGTGCGTGTGTGTGTGGGGGGGGGGGGGGGGGGGGTCACTATCATTTCTAGGTTCTAAGTCAGTGCAAGTGTTCGCATCCTCGGCCGCCATAATAAATAAATAAAGTCAATGTGCCGTGTCAATAGTCAGAACGCAAGTACCGTAGTTGTCCAAACAAAACGCCTTCACGCGCAACGTCCTTAAATACGCTTGTTACCAATGCATTGGGTTTAGTTTAGTTTAGTGTGCCGCTACTGGTTGCTGATTAAAAATAACTAGTCTAGAAGTGTGGTGCAATAAAAACTGATGTCCAAAAGGTGTTCTTCAGAGTTGCAGAAAAGCTGTATTTATTTACACTTTGAGTCAGACAATCACTCAGTCACTTTGTAGTCTATAATAAAGAAAATAACAAATAAACAAACAGCTAAACGCCAAGCAGCCTCACACTGCACAATCAAAAGACTGTTTGTCTCAAACCGACAACACCTGTCGCTCATTACCAGACCTCCCTATATTGGCCACCTTGGCCTTGAACATGGGTGTGAACCTCAAGTGATATGGCTCTTACACCTAACCTTAACCCTAACCTCATACCCGCCGTACTCACGGGAAGACGGTGCGACACTGGTGAGATCCTGCATGCGCGTTTTTCCCAACAAGTTTGAGCATAACGGTAGGGAGGGAGGATGTGTCTGTGGTCGTGGACACTCTGGGAGCTCGCCCTTGCTGCAATCCTGACCTCCTGACCATTTTCAAATCCTCCTGCCAATATAATGGAATCTTGGTCTTTGAGTCTTTAAGTGCTCCCTATCACCGTTGTTGTTCAGGGTTACAGAACATTTTGTATTATTATACAAAATGCTGGCTTTGTAGAGGACAGTGTTACTTGAGGACAGGAGAAAATTATATCAACATAATGTGTTTGGCAATGTATTCTTAATAGGTGTGGTCTACAGGTCTTGTAACATTATTGTGATTCAATGCCTAGTTGTGTTGGTTGTGAGGTGTGCAAAATGAACAACAGAAAATACAACAGTCATGCATCATGATTGATTACTGATCGTTCTGGGACAGAACATCTGTCAACAGTCTAATCCATCAGGTATGTAGATTATTGCTTCAACTGTCATGTGGTAAGATTCTGACAGCTTGATTTACTTGGCATCATTTGCACTATGGAACAAAAACAATGAACAATGAAGTTCACCGAAGCTCTGTGATATCACATTCCACGGAGGTTCAAGAAGTTTAACAAACTTTCAAAGGGTTTACATTGTTTAAGTCACAGGAGCATTGTTTTCTTATCATAAATATGAACTTTAGTTTAGTCAAAAGCTTGTGTACAATCCACACAAGATTTCTGTTTGCGCCAAGCAGCCAATAACAACAAGCAGAAGCACTTCCTCTCAAAACGGTGGATTTCAAAATAAGATTCCCCGTAATATGATTAGGCAACTGGTTTTATTTTTAAGTCTACTTACAGGAAGTGTCATATTCTATTCAGAACTGAACTTTTGTTTGTGTTTTTGCACCCTCTAGTGGACACTGATTTATTGGGTATTCCTATCAGTTCAGTCATTCTCAGGTGAAACTTCAGACCATGCGGTCACACAGAGCACTGCTTAGCTACAGCATGCCTTAGCTCTTTATGTGTGTGCCTTGGAAAGTATTGTCTGTGAGTATCATAATTGCAATTATTTCAAAGGTGTATTGTGCATTTTGTAACCATGTGGTTATCTTTCCCCACTTTCTTATAACCTAAACCTACCCCTAATCCTAACCATAACCTCACTAAACTAATGCTGTGAGGTGGGGAACATAGAACCTGGGAAACATAGAACCTGGGGAACATAGGTTGGACCCCGTTCCATTCACGTTCCATTATTACAGCTTCACTGTTTTGGGTAATAGTTCCATGCAAGCTCTAGAGAAGCATTTTGGCATTGTGTCAATTCATGTGTGGATCAGTAATTCATAATTGTATTTCATGTTCCCAATTCATAAGTTGGGACAGTAATTCATATAGCCTATTTCTCTTTGCAATTCATGGTTCATTTCAATTCATGAATAAATAGGTTAAAAACAATTTGGGAAGATCTACAGGCTATTTACATTCTATTTACAGTAGTCATTTCATGCCATTTAAAAAAGGTGATTTACTGTGCCTTGTAGTACATGTATGCTGCTTGTAGCCTTTTGTTCATGCTGTTATAATTGTATTGGATGTATGCCTTATACAGTGAGCATTATTTAATTAGCGCCTTCTTGTTTTGTCATTGTATTTTGCAGTTTTACAAATTTGCCTTGATACTGGTTTTGGAGAAGAAGTAAAACCACTTCAAAATTTACTCTGTTACTCCGTAAATTTAGGTCTACTACCGTAACTTCAAGACTATTGTTAGCTGTCTGTCTATTTGTGTAGCCTCCACACACATTGAGGACAGAACAGGAAGTATAATGAATGGACTTACTTAGAATTACATGACATGGACCAGCTTGGCTGACGAGCATAGGGAAGGACGCATGCTGCGCATTATACATTATTTGGACGGGACCGCCCCAACCTGCCCCGCCAATAAAGTGTACATTTCTTGACCCAACCCAACCCAGCCTGCGGGTTGACCGCGGGTTCGGGCCGGCCCGCGCATCACTAGTGTGTTTGTGTGTGTGTGTGTGTGTGTGTGTGTGTGTGTGTGTGTGTGTGTGTGTGTGTGTGTGTGTGTACTGTGTGTGTGTGTGTGTGTGTGTGTGTGTGTGTGTGTGTGTGTGTGTGTGTGTGTGTGTGTTCGTGCCTGTCCTGCTCAACAGCGCCCCTCATTTAACGTGTGTGTGTGTGTGTGTGTGTGTGTGTGTGTGTGTGTGTGTGTGTGTGTGTGTGTGTGTGTGTGTGTGTGTGTGCGCACGTTTGTGTGTGGTCAGCAGAGGTATTGCCATGATACGGACATAACCAGCCACATAGCCGGCCACATACGGACATACCTGTTTATAACTCGTTCATAGGGAGGCAAATTTCTGCTTTTGTCTTCATGGGGTGACAGGGGAGTGGGTTTACTTTATCAAGTACAGTGTTAGTCAAGATGCTGTCTTTTGTCGCCACTTTGCAAATGGAGACAATGATACGTTTAGACTGGAAAAACTTGTGCAAATGCTGTGAAGCATGAGAAGAGCGATGGACATCAGGGACCACTCAAAAAGTCCCTGGGCTACAAAGGAACTATGACCAGTGGTTTAGCCTACTAACACTATCTGATTTAGTTATAGTGTTAATGTTGCTGTTGTAATTGCAATGTTGAAATGTCTCACTATTTGGGTGTCATTTTGCCTTATCTGTAATGCTGCATTCTGGACTTTTTTGAGAATAAAAATCCATACATCTGGGTCCCCATCCGGAATCATTGGTGGTAAATGCATTGTAATCAAATGTTTGTCTTACTCTTAGGAATGCGACAAATACCCAAAAATATTATTGAACTCAAGTCTCCATGGCGTGAGTAATCAATAGAAAAAACTCAATTTGGGGGTGAACTACTCCTTTAAGGGACATATTCTACCAGGTTTTCTCTCAAACATTTTTTCCTTGGAGCCCCCCCCCCCCTTCTCATATCTGACAAAAGCTGACACCCCTCGCATGCACGCACAACACACGCACGCAAAACGAATAGTGAAAATATGTACAATAATCGGAAATACTTTACAATAAGGTACAAATTCATACACTTAGTTAATGCTTAACTAACGCTTTATTCCTGATTAACTAATACATCAGTTACATCAGCCGTTTTTGCCACTAGGTGGGGCTGTTCACTAATCTATGAAACACCAGTGTGTTGCCTGTTCTCTGGGCAGTCTGTGCCTACAGTGGAGTGCCGATCAAGCACTCATACCTGTCAGATGCTCCCTTTGCACCAGGAGGAGGATTTTTGGAGCGGTGAAAGCGCTCCCAATAGACAGGTATGTCTGTGGCTGGCTGGCTGGCTGGCTATGTGGCTGGCTGGCTGGGTATGTCTGTAGCCTGGCAATACCTTGAGTGGCCACACAAGTTAAAGGAGGGGCGCTGTTGTGCAGGCACAGGCACACAGGCACACAGGCACACACACACACACACACACACACACACACACACACACACACACACACACACACACACACACACACACACATTCACCGCTCCACTTCGAACCGAGGTTTGATTTTTTTCAAAATGGCTGCCATCCATGTTCTGTATATGTTTGTGTGTATTAATCTTCAAATGGATTACTATAGGGGTTGATTATATTATATTTTATATTATAACAGCAAGGGGACCATGGACGGACGTCTTTTAAGCCTTTTTTTTTTTTTTTTTTTTAGCTACCTGAAGAAAGAAAAATTAAGAAATGTAATTACAGACTTTTATGAAAAAACCCTGGCAGGGTATGGGTAGGGACATTTCACCCCTGAGACAACCAAATCTTATTTTAATGTTGTTTGGGAGACAAGAAACACAATCCTGGGTTCTTTTTGGTGTTTAATCAGTAGCACTTTATAATAACTACACATTATAAAGCAAGTATTAGTAAATACTTAATTTATCATGAAGCATTATTCATACATTACTAAGCATTAGTGAACACAGTTATAGATGTTTCATCTATACAAATACATGTATTCAAATATATTGAGTGTCTTACAGTATTTTCACGATGGCAAGTAATATAATAATTCTTTGCAACTCACTTAAACACTGTATTTTACTCAGCAGTTTTTTATCAGACAGATCTTTTTCATGAAGGTGCCAGAGACAGGTATTTTAATATCAGTGTCTTAAGTGGAGGGCTTAGCGTCGACCACAGGCTCACAATCAACCACTGCCCGAACCTCTCCGATCTGCACCCCATCATACGTGCCTGCAATGGAGGTCCACTGGGTCTCCCCATTGCGGTAGGTCTGACTGAGCGGGCCGTGAAGCCTTAATCATACGGCCCTCCATGCGGACAGAGCAGGAGTGGTTCGTTGGGAAGGTGAGTTCCACAGAAAAGATAAGGAAACAAGCAACCATAATTAAGTCACAACTCACAAAGAGTGAAGGTATGAAGAAGAAACCCAAACTATGATGTAGGAGGACACATGACAAGGAAATGAATACATTTGATCAAAATTTCCCCTCTCTGTATCTTGTTCCAACTGTCAACATCAAGTTGAATATCTAGTTTTGGATAGACCTACATATAACAATCACATGTACAACAGATGCACAGCACACACACAAAACGTGCACTCATAAGCAGCACAATGACACTTGATTTGCAGGGTCACATTGATCAGTGTCATTCTTGATCTTGGATAATGCCAAATGGACCCGCATTGTTGTTGTTGACCAAGAAGCCAAGGCCCGATATATTAGGGTCCCGTGCCTGCTTCTGGTATATAATTAAAGAGAGAGCCAAACCAGCTGTAAATGAGCTTGTGTGGTGCAGTGGTAAAGTGCCTGCCCAACAGGCTGAGGGTTCGAATCCCCCACGATGCATCTCGTCTCTATTCATGGGTTGTATTTGTAGTCCTACACCAGCCATTTTGAGGACCAACACATATGTTTCGATTAACATAGAACATTGGTTCTACGCCAATCAGACAAATTGAACACCTGTGTTGGTCCTCAATATGGCCGGTTTAGTACTACAAATGCTACCCATGAATACCAACACGATTGGCCCATGTTCGGGGGAGAGGAGCCGGGCGCGGAGTGTGATATTTGTCACTGCACGTGCTCCAACAGGCTGAGGGCAGCACCTGTCAGCAGGGAGTGTTGGGAGGGAGGAGTATTGTTCCACTGATTTATTAGTCAAACTAAATGTAATGCCTCAACTCCTACAATTAAGTGCTTGTCAGGGTGGGGGGTCCCCAGTTCAAACATGATTATTTGGGGTCAAATAACCTCAAATTAACTTTCTTGCCCTCCCTCCAAACCAACCAGCTCCTTTCTCCTCAAATGATCAGTCTTGTTTCTCCGGTCTCCTTTTTTTTTAACTTTAAAATTAAAGTTAAAAGTTAAAATTAGGTTTTTATGTGGCCACACCCACCAGTTCATTAAGTATGCCTGGTTGTCATGGTGGGTGGTAACCCAGCTGAATTTAGCCACACCCACGGTGAATGGTAAAAGGGGAGGGGATGATTATCCCCAGATAGAGTGATGTCACTCTATCTGTGTTTTTGGATCGGCACTTTTGACCCACAAGGTGGCAGCCTCGAGGAAGAAATCCTAAATGCAAAGGGAATACATAATTGCTCATAACAAACACATCAGGGGGTCTAATGAAATACTGTCAACCTCCTAGACACATGAAAACCAGAAAAAGTACAAAAATATGGCACCACCTCTTTAAACTATAGGACTATAGTTTTAGATTCCAGTAAGCCAGTGGCACGGAATTCCGTACAAATATGCATTTTATGTATTGTTGAACGACAATAAAGCTAATCTATCTATGACTCCATGTGGGTCAGACAGTGTCATAGCAGAAATGATGGCAGTCAGCTTTTTGTCTCTCAAGGAGACAAAAAATATATATATATATATATATTGTTGCCTTATTTCATCTTTAATCGAAGATTTGCACAGAATAGTAAAACTTGAACAAAAATACAACATAGCCTACAATGAATGAAATAATATTTACATACAATATATTGTGCCATGTGTATATTCTATACAGAGGTGTAATTTGACATTGTGACCACCTTTGTGTTCAGTGAAGTCTGCCACTTACTGGCATGTTCTGATTTTGCAACTCACTCCTCATATCATTAGCCTAAATAGTCTGCAATTGGATTCAGTTTAGTGTTTTTGTATGTTCATTTACAATTTGAGTAGATTATAGGGTCCTAAAACGGGGGTCCTTGAAAGTGAACTTTCTAAACTTTATTGCCAACCGCCTTCTGGATAACAGTGAAATACAATTTCCCTTGTCATGAAAAGAAAACAAAGAGACAAAAAATAAAATAAAACATTGATTCCAAGATTTGAGTGGTGTATGTTGGTATATATTTAGATGCTTTGTTTTGCTTTTGTTTGTTATATAACTGGTGGAAAAGATAAGGAAACAATAATTACAGTAAGTCGCAACTCACAAAGAGTGAAGGCATGAGGAAGAATACCAAACTATAATGGAGGAAGACGCATGACAAGGAAACAAATACATTTTACCAAACTTTCCCCTCTCTGTATCTTGTTCCCATGAACCTCAAGTTGAATATCTAGTTTTGGATACACCTACTGTACGTATAACACTCACGTGCACAACAGATGCGCAGCACACACAAAACATGTGCACTCATAAGAAGCACAATAGCACTTGATTTACAGGGTAAGATCATTCTTGATCTTGAATAATGCCAAATGATGGACCCATATTTTTGGTGTTGACCAATAGGCCTGGGGCCAATTCTGATATCTTCACAAATTGGTACCACCCAAGGTGACCGTACATCCATATACTAATTAGGGAGAGCAGTCAGTCAGTAGGTCACTCACAATATGCATTATCTATTCACTCGCTTCAGCGACTGATCTCAAATTTAACATGGCATTGGCCATTAGCATTATACACACGGTGACGGAGCCCGAATTTCATTTTTCCCAAATTCTAGCTATTTTTTAGCGTTTCTTCACTCTACAGCTCTACAGCCTGTTGTCAGGGTTACGGTCCGTTCCTCCAGGCCATGGGATCTGTAGCCCCGGGCCCACACACACCTCTCTCACAGTTAGGAATGTTGCTCTCTCTCTCTCTCTCTCTCTCTCTCTCTCTCTCTCTCTCTCTCTCTCTCTCTCTCTTACTCACTCTCTCTCTCTCTCTCTCTCTCTCTCTCTCTCTCTCTCTCTCTCTCTCTCTCTCTCTCTCTCTCTCTCTCTCTCTGCATGGGTCACGCATGCAACGGGTGATGTGTGTCTCATCTTCCAACGGGTATGGAAAAATTATGTGGAGCAAGCACATACATACTCATACTTCTATTCACCTAATTTTGCTGTTAAATCATTTGTATCCATCATAAATATACACTCCTCCATGGGCTGCTCCTTACATTATGATGCTCCCACATATTCTCACGCACGCACCATGCAGTTACAGTTACTTTCCCCATAACCCACACTCTGCACATATTTTGCAGCACATATCTTCGAACGGGTAAGTCTAGTCTTTTACATTTTTGACTTCCTACATGTCTCTAGTTTACATTTTGGTATAAACCCTTTCTGAGACCCAGCTTAATTGATGTTATCAGCCGCTAGAGTCGGTCTCCCATCGACTTTCTATCCAGGAGGAAAATACCCAGAAAACTTTTTTTTTTCTGGGTAATTAAGTAGGATGTGAGGGGTCTAACTAGGGAGTTGTCATGAAAACGATGGTTTAGTGATGAAAAGTGATGAGTGATGAGTCATCACTTTTCATCAGTTTCATCAGTTTTGTGGGCATATTCTGGGGCCATTTGTAGCCCAAGGAATGTTTTTTGTGCAAAACAAATGCTTGCAATGGATTCAGCATCATGACAACCCCCTAGTTAGACCACTCACATCCTACTTAAATACCCAGAAAAAAAAGATTCTGGGTATTTTCCTCCTGTATAGACAGTCGATGGGAGACCGACTCTAGCGGCTGATAACATCAATTAAGCTGGGTCTCAGAAAGGGTTATCATACCAAAATGTCAACTAGAGACATGTAGGAAATCAAAAATGTGTCCTGTGCCTGCATGCTTCTGGGTGCCGACCCACTGGTTTAGAAACAGTGGTTTAGAGAGCAAGGGTCTTTTTTTGGTGAGCTTATTTTCATCCTGTGGGGGAACTACAGTTTTCAGCTTCACCCAGCTCAGCACTGCCCCCAGAGGAGCAAGGACCCCCTCCTTTAGCAGTTAGAGGGAACATGTCTTGCTCAGGGACACAAAGTCATGTTACTGAGGCGAGGCCTGGAATCAAACCTGGAACCTCCGGTTTGCTCTCTAACTATTCAGCTATGGCCAAGGACCCCTTAGCTGAGAGAGAGACAAACCAGATGTAACCCTGTAAATAAGTTTGTTTCTGATGAGGGCCAGGTGCACAGAACAAGACAAAACATCATTTCAAAATTGGAGATTTATTTCTTGTTCTTGCAAGGTAAATGTCAAATGTTCAAAAATGTAAAGTAAAAAAAACTGCCTAAAGCACCATAACACCTTAAAGCAGGCAATCAGTACAAGTACTATCAGACTTCAGTACTGTTTCAGGTACAGAGCTCTCCCAGAGCATTTTGCCCCCTCCTTCTCTAGTGCAATCGACTCAATGTAATTTCAAAAGACCAGTAGTGTGGGAACTCCTCCCCTAAGTTTTTAAACCAACTCCGTAATTCAAAACATACAAATAATGTTCAATTCAATTGTCAGAATAAAGAAACCTTTCAAAATCACAAAGTACTGTAAAGCATAATAATCCATAAAGGTAAGTATTATTTATAGTTAACCCAACTATTTTGTATAGACAAAAGCTTTAGTCCCCATACAAACTCCCCTGCCAATTGGTACACTCCAAAATACCCTGCTCCTCACTATAAATTGAGTTCTGGACCCAGGTGTGACTCTTTTGGAGGAACAAACAGAAAGTATCTGGTTGAGTTTAGCAAAGATGCTAACTTTAAACTATTGAGAATAAACAAGGCATTAAACCAACCATTTTATTGCGTGCTATTTTATAAACTGAATGAATATAAAAAAGGTATGGCAAATGAAAATTAGATGTGAAACAAACTCTCCGAATACAGGTAGTGCACATACCTAGCATATATATATTTTTTGTTGCAGACCATTAAGTTATGACAAAGAGCATAGCATGAGAAATAAGGGAAAAGTAAAGTTAAAGTCTGTTTTTACCACAAACCCTAAATTGGTTAATAATAATTAGGCCTATTATTATTATTATAGAAATAATCCTATCAGACAGAGATTTGGCACCAGGCTGAGGGTTCGAATCCACCGCAATGCATCCCGCTTTGTCGAGCGTCTATATGAACACAATTGGCCCATGTTCGGAGGAGTGGACATTAGTGGTGATGATCTGAATGGCACTTTGAGACGTGGGTTTGCCTCAACTCAGACAACAGTGTCTGAGTAGAATTGACTAAGAGAAAAACTTACAGAGAAAGCTATTTATTTGTCACTACTGTGCTCAAAATAAAAACTCTTACTGATTATCAGTTAAATTGTTATAGTTTGGATGTGGCTTTGGGCATATTATGCTACGTGTATTATTGTAATGGATCGGTAGGTAGTAGGTACAGTATTGCTTTGCACTAAGAGCACTAAGTCTAACGTTCATATGCACTTTCATAATTAAGATTACTGATAGGGGCGTTTCGGCGAGGCGGAGTGTTTCTTCACAGATTTATCTGCATGATAGTGATATGAAGCTGCATTCTGACAAACCCCACCATGCCAGCGTGTGATTGGCTGAAGTCCCATATCTGACGCATTCGGACGCAGAAGCAGTCCTCTGGTCAATATTTACTATTCCGTCTATAACGGCACATAACTCGGTAACGGCGCTGCGTCAACTGACTCGACTCATGCGACCTTCGCACCGCTCGGTCCGGCGACTCTAGCGCTCTCTACCGCTCGCTCGGCGGGGCCTCACAGGGCTCAAGGTCGCCTGAGACGGCGCACCTCCGTCATGGATAATAATTATACTTTATTGCCACAAAAATAAAGTTGTCCACGGTGGTGGAAAGAAAGTGGCACAAGCGGGATGCGCAGAACAAAACAGAGAGGGCACTGTTTTACCCTTTTCTTTGACGATGCCAGATTGAACTAAATGAAATGCCTCAACTCCTACAATTCCAAGTGCTTGTCAGGGTGGGGGGTCCCCACTAGTTCAAACATGATTATTTGGGAGTCAAATAACACCAATTAATTTAATTGACAATGGCCTTCTGCCAGGATTATGCATTTTCCATAATGGATTATTACGTTTTCCAAGTCTAAAGAAAAGTTACTTGGAGCAAGGGTTTATTGTATTTAGATGGGAAGTGTATTATTTATTTCTGAGCTACAATGCTGTTTAGTTAGAGCTGTTATAATGTGTGTTCAATTTATGGAGGCAAATGACAACTGTTGTTGTTATGTGGAAAGAGAAGGAAACTGGCACCAATAAATAAGTCACAGGCCAAGTGTAACAAGATGGTATGAGGAAGAAAACCAAACTATGATGGTAAGGAAACAAATACATTTGCATAAAAAATCCCGTCTCTCTATCTTGTTAAATATCTAGTCTGGGTGTTGGTGCTCTCATTGTTGCTTGATGAAGTCATGCTGTTGTAGAAACCCTACGTGTCTTGCTGTGTTGGATAGACATGCAACACTCAGGTGCAGGCGGGGCGGCACTAACTCAGGAGGTATAGACCAATTATTTGTTTACAAACATTGAGACTGAATGCACAGCTGACTGTATCATGTAATCAATTCCCAACAGATCCCCAAACCTGTTGTTTTGGGGAGCACTGGTTATTCAACCTCCTCTTGTGTGCTAGTGAGGTGCTCCCATGGGTGCGCTCTTATCGAGACATATATACTTCATTGCGCAACGGTGTTCCACGTCAAGAGTAGCTGATATACAAACTCACATTGCGTCACCAATGCAACCCTTCTGAGCTTGGAGGTCTGCGGCTCTGCGCGCGACACTGTCGCAGGACGGAGCATAATTAGGCTTCATGGACTGCAGCTGGGCGAGCAGTAGACGCTCTGGTGATCCAGTGGATCGGGTGGGTGATCAAGAGGAGCGCTCCCTCTGTTCTGATGACGGTGAATAGAGGTGGGGTTTGAAGGACAACTGTTTTGAATCGCAATTATTGTTTACAATCAACATAAACTAAGGATTATATATTTCAAGAGTGAGAATTTACAGTAAAAATCCTACGCATTCTTCCTCCACACTGGGAGAAAAACGGCATCTGAAAGTTTGATGGAATGCATTTTTAAACACGAGTGCCATCCATTGCATCCTATGAACGGTGGGGTTCATTTGGTGCCGACCGGCGTGCGCATACTGGTTTATATCAATGTGACGTGGACCATTAAGGCATCTATACGTCCGCTTGGGAATCGAAATGTTCCCGGTTGGAAACCTAAACCTGCTTTAGAGCAAGACACTGAACCCTTAAATGCTCCCACTGAGCAGGTTGGTGTCTTGCATGGTTTACTCCCCTACCGGAGTGTCAGTGTTTGTGAATAGGTGAATGTAATGAACATTGTGAATCGCTTTGAATAAAGGCGCACCACCGGGGGTAATGGCAATGCCCCACCAAACCAACATTCAAACATCCCAAAATGAAAAAGAAAAAAGGCCACAATAGCTACACCAAACCAACAGCGTTTTATCCCAAAATTAAGAGAATATGCCTGTGTAGCTCCCACAGTTAATACAGCCATGATCCAGAGACAACAGCCCTGCTAATCGGGCCGTCCATTGGCTCGTATTCCCAGCTATGGGACCGGCGGATCCAATTTCAACCGAGGGGGGGCGTAGCCAGAACACACACACACACACACACACACACACACACACACACACACACACACACACACACACACACACACACACACACACACACACACACACACACAAAATAGCTAAATAATAGTTAGCTCACAACTTTCCACTTTTTCTTTCACCTCAATCGCAGTAACATCCGTATACACCACGTCATCGCATCACCAATACATTTGTTTTTTTTTCACATTTTTTTTTTCTCAAAAAAATTTTTTTCTCTAAAATTTTTTTTTCCTCAAAAAACATTTTTTCCTCAAAAAACATTTTTTTTTTCTCAAAGAAAACATCAGATCGTGGCCACCCTGTACCTCAGGGATTTGTTTTCAACGAATATTTACTCCTATAGACGCAATGCGACGACCTAGAGGGGAGGCCGGCGTAGCCGGCCGACCTTCTAGTGCCCTACAATGTTGTAGGCCTATTATGCCTCCTGTAATCTCTGCATCATTGAGAATGAGCAAGGGCTCTGCGCTCAATGTATTTTCGAGAAAATAAATCAAGTTTAAATGTGAATAAAGTAAGGGAAATTCAAGCTTACTGTATAGTGAAAGTTAGAACTTAGAAATGAACTGCTCTGCATCGCACTGACTGCAGTGAGTGAGGAGAGAGAGAGTGAGCGAGCAAGCGAGCTGAGGCTCGATCAGCCCGTCAGTGAAGAAAAAAGTAGAAAATACTCTGTTAGAAGTCCCATGTTAAAAATGTACTTGAGTAATGACATTTTGGTATCAAAATGTACTTAATGTAGGCTGTATAAGTAAAACGTAGTCTTATAGTCATTATGCAGAATGTCCCATTTCACACATCTAGCCCACCATAGATAAAAAATATTTTAGCAGATCTAAGCTCACAATTTGTGTTTGTGAGCTTGTATTTTCAAATGGCCTAAATGTAGGGCTGAAGTGGTTAATGTATGCCTTTATAATAATCAAAATCTGCAAAGTAACAAACATTTTTCAAATAGTTGCCTCTATAGATGTGGAGTAGAAGTAAAAGGTATTGAAACTTGGAAATATAGGCCTTCTAAAAAAAAAGAAAAAGAACCGGGTCGCTAAATCTACCTAGCGGGTCGCTAAATCTACCGACCGGGTCGCTAAATCGACCGACCGGGTCTCTTATCCACCGACCGGGCTGCTAACCCTAACCCTAACCCTAACCCTAAGCCTAAGCCTAAGCCTAAGCCTAACCCTAAATCACGGACCGGGGTCGCTAAAGCTAAATCTACCGCCCGGGTCGCTAAATCACCGACCGGGCCGCAAAATCACCGACCGGGTCGCTAAATCTACCGACCGGGTCGCTAAATCTACCGACCGGGCCGCTAAATCACCGACTGGGTCGCTAAATCTACCGACCGGGCCGCTAAATCACCGACCTGGTCCGGTCAGTGATTTTGCAGCCCGGTTGGTAGATTTAGCGACCCGGTCGGTACATCTAGCGACCTGGTCGGTGATTTTGCAGCCCGGTTGGTAGATTTAGCGACCCGGTCGGTAGAGTTAGCGACCCGGTCGGTGAAAACTACCGACCAGGTTGCGACCAGGTTGGAGGTCGCTAAATGATCTCGCTCCCAGGGCTCGAGACTAAGGGACTCCCGAAGTCCCGGGGACGTAAAAATATATATTTGGGACGCAAATTAATCTCCCCTGGGACGCAGACGGGACGTAGAGGATTTTTTTGAGCCAACGGCGCATATCAATGTCACTGCTCAAACCACGGTGTGCAAACTCGCAGCATGAGACTCACAGAAAATGAATATGATGTAAACAGAATGTTTAAGAAGTTACCACAGGCAGTGCTGATCATCCTTTTCAGGTAGAACTTAGTTGCTAAAATGCTGCGCTATTTCAAGAGATTAACCAGCCGAATGAAGCAGAGAACAGACTGTCAATCTGGGTTACAACTAGTGGAAAATAGCCGATCTACAAGCTGTGGCTGAGAGATAAATCTTAGCATCCCCGCCCCAGCGCCCCCTGCTTCGCCACATAAAGAGTAACGTTATACGATTTGGATTGTGATTATTAATGAAAATGTAAAACGGAATGCGATGTCAACGCACCATGTACAGACACATAGCCTACGTTTAGTGAGCAGCATGAGCAGTTGTTTGAATATAGGAGTAGGACACATTGTAATTAAATCAACGGTTTGTTTAACTTTTGTCATCTCTATAAACTTATAGCCTATATTCCCAAATACAAGACGTTACTTATGTTTGTCTAATCAACTTCATCACAACCAGCCGTGCAAGCTGGCATTCATTTCACAGAGTTCCTGTGCTGTGTGGCGGCTTATTTTCTCCAGTAATCGTCTCTTATTTAACTCTCAAAAACAACCAGTCCGCTCATAATAAATAACTCCATTTCGGCTACAGTTCATCTGAACCGCTTGCTGTGAAGCACAACGGACCCAAAAAGCAGACTGCACGCGTCTCCACTCGATCAAGCATGGCACTGGTTATACTTCTTTCAGTACGACGGTGTTGTGCGGTGCGGTGAGCATATAGACGATCTAAAAGCCCCAATACTAGTTGTAGGCTTGTAGATTAACGCGCAACACGTTCGTACGGACAAAGTACAAACCCAGTTTTACCGTAATTCCTCCAACAGTCGTGCATGATTGGTTCTTTAGTTTATCGTATATGACAATCACACCAGCAAACTGGCTGAGGTAAGATTTTTAGAAGCCACAATGACAGTATAAAAATAGAAAGGATTGTCAAGCCAATTTCACCAACAACAACAATATAATAACAACAATAACAATAATAATAAATATTATTATAATAGTAATACTAATAGACCTGCAATAATTCATTATTTTTTATTATTTTTTGGGACGGATTACATTAATTTGGGCAGGGGCGTAGCCAGGAATTACATTTTGGTAGGCGAAATGCCAGCGCCCCCCCCCCCCCCGTCTAACATTATAATTAAAACACTATTCCAGTATATTCAGTGTAAGGGCTATATTATTTTCAAAAAGCACAGTATGGAGCATTACAAACAAGGCGAACATTGCTCCCAAATAGTGACATAGGCCTATTTCAACTTGTGATTACAACGCTAGCTAAATTAGTTCAAAGTAAACATAATGTGTCCCTTAAAATACATGGCTCACAACAACATGCGGCGGGGCTTGAGCTTGAAAATATCGATAATTTGGAGAGTGAACTACTCCTTTAATGAAATACATTTTATTTTTTATTTAAGGCCCATTCCCACTGGGCCAGATAACAGATAAAAAAAATCTCTTTCTTTAGATATTTTTCCATTCAAAGTGGATGGTAGATACAGATAAAAAAAAAATATCTACCATGCACAGATATTTGCCACAGGTACTTTTATCTGTGGTAGATATTATAGATATATTTTTTATCTGTTATCTGGCCCAGTGGGAATGGGCCTTACATTTATGGAAGAGGCTTGCTTAACGAGTTGTAATATGCTACAGCTGGAGAGACAACAAGACATCAATTCTTAATCCAGCAGTGCTGGATTTAAACAACACAATGATCACTTATTGTGTTTGGAAGCTGTTTACCTACTACATTAAGGACTTTATTCATTTGGAACAGAGGATATCCTACAGGTAGGAGGAAAGCAGAATGGACTTTGTTCAGTGTGTTATTGTCTCTGTTGTTGCGACTTGAGTTAAATAGCCCGGCAGCCCACATTTACATCTCTAAAAGGGTAACACTTTCTCAATGGCCAGGCCGCCTACCAGTCAATGAATGGAACTGGTTGAGCGACATTCTATAGGCCTATGGTCCTCTCCACACTGTAGGCCTACTGCCCAGTCAGGCCTTTACACAATGGAAATAAGAGACTTTTTTTTTTTTTTTGGGAGATTTTTTTTTTTTTTTTTTGCCAGATCATTTCTCAGTTGGTAGGCGGTCGCCTCGTTCGCCTACCGCTCCCTACGCCCCTGAATTTGGGGACGGTTCAATTTGTATTTTGGGACGGTCCCGGGACGTAGGTGAAAAAAGTTAGTCTGGAGCCCTGCTCGCTCCTACTGGACATTTCTTGTGTATTGGAAGCAATTAGCATGACTGAGTGATTGGGGGTCACAGCAACCTCCAGCAGCGATTTAGCCAAGTCACTAGCAAGACAATGGGGAGCGCTGGTTGGGGTAAAAAAAACTGACCAAAAGACAGATAAAATAGGTTGATAGCCTGAAAAGTGGATGGACAGTCCGGACCGAATGGACCCGGCTTCGGCCCCTATGGTCTGTACACAGTAACGTTGCAACCTAACTAACCTTGAATATCGTGGATGTACTATCCTTCAATCCAGTTACTGTAGCCCTTCTTTTGATTACTTTTGGGGATGTTGATGTTGTCAATTTGGTTGAAAGAAATAAGTCGAACAGAACTCATATTTTGGGACCATCGCTCCATTGTTTACAATGGTTTGTAATGCAGTCTCAGACGTGTTGCCACCCCATGTGGTCATGTGATCCAAGATGGCTGCGGTGTGAATACGTCTATTGTCTATTGTTTAATAAGATCAAATGCTTTGGCAGAGTGGCAATCAACTGTCAGAATTAATCTTACCACATGACAGTTTAAGCAATCTTCTATATGCCTGATGGACTAGTTAGGTATGTTGACAGATGTCCTGTCCCAGATTACCTCATCTGACAGGTTCTTGAAGAATATAATGAAGTTGTTGTATTATTTCTTCTTCATACAATCCTAAGGTTGTGTGTACTGGGGGGTCGCTCGATGTTTCAGCCCACCGCGGCATGGACAAAACCCGGCGCCTATGGACGCCCCTATATTCTATAGAGACGCCCCTCTTAACAACACACACGCATATAACTGTTAAAGCCTGCACTTGACACGTTTGTGCTGTGCTCAAAATAAACTTGACACTTGTACTTTGAAAGGCCTCTCATTTTATTTATCTTCTGTGCTGGGTGTTTTTTAATGGGTTGGCATGGTACGTAAAGAGAAATTAGAATTAGTGAAAACGGCTCACAACACACTTTGAAAAGATAAAAATATACTGTCTTGTTTTGTTCACTACTAGAAAATGCAGACATAACTTAGAAGACATAACTGTTTATTTACAACAGCCAAAAATGTAATACAGTTGTAAAACATGGGCTGTAGGAAACAATTAAGGAAACCATAAAATGTGAATTAACGTTCATACTCAGCATTTCCTTAAAGCTTATTCGAATTCGCCTTTACTTTAACATTAAAACCCGAACTACTGTCATACTCAAGATAACTTATAACGTGTCGGGTTATTATTGTTAAAGTAACGCGCTACGTGCCTGACAGAGATGACAGCGTCCCCACCCGGGTGCCGCCACGGGCAAATCAGAGGCAAGCGGAACGAGAGGGGCGTCTCCACTGGCCGAACTGCGCCGCTGTTTTGAATCACGCGAGGGAATGTGGATGTCCAGGAAGTCAGACAGGTATGGAGGGGCGAGGTTATGAAAGGCCTCGAAGGCATGGAAGGGGATTTTATAGTCAATGCGTTTTTTTATGTAATGAGTGACTACTTAGACCTGTGTGATTTGGGCGTGGACACAGAACCCTGAATGGAGGCAAGTCTTCCTGTTACATACTGTATATAAACCTGCTGGTGGTGACAAGAGGTAGACTCACTGGGGGAAACCTGCTGGTGGTGACAAGAGGTAGACTCACTGGGGGAAACCTGCTGCTGGTGACAAGAGGTAGACTCACTGGGGGACAGCTGATTCACGGTGAGTGCACTGCCTGTACAATGTATTCTTAGCTCTGAGGGTTGTGTGTATTAGGCCCACGAGAGAGATAGTGCATAATGATAATGGAATTCTATAACTCTGTAATTAGAATGGTCTGTGCTTGCTGTGCTAGAGATAGAATTGCTTGCAAGAGCCACGGAATATGACTTAAAAGTGTTCGATATTTATGGAAGTCAAAAGTCAATATCCAGTATGACTCAGTATTGTTACATTTCTGTGTAATTGACAGAGATAGAAATTTACAATTTAGGCATTTAGCAGACGCTTTTAATCCAAAGCGACTTACAATAAGCAGGTAATTCATCAATTTAATAAGCAAGATAATATGTCAGTATATCAGCAACAATACAACAAATGCATAGGAATATCAATCTAGAAAAACAATAACATAGGTAGACCACACACCTAATCAGTACAAAAACCTTTCTAAATCTAGCTTCATGTGTGGTCATCGAGGGAAGGGCAGTGTTTCAGTAGTGTTATGGGTTTAGGTGGAGTCTGAAGAGGTGAGTCTTCAGTCCATGGCGGAAGCTAGGGAGTGAGTCTAGTTCTATGTGCGACAGGGAGTTTATTCCACAGTTTGGGGGCGACAGGGAGTTTATTCCACAGTTTGGGGGCCAGTGGACGAGTGGATTTTTATCCTGGGGTTTTTAGCGAGGGTTCTGTCAGCATCCCTGTGTTGGCTGATCTGAGTGAGAGTAGGGGTTGATCAGGTTTTGGAGGTATGGAGGAGCCGTACCTTTGGCTGCTTTGAAGGTGTTTTATATTCAATGCGGGCCGCAACCAGGAGCCAGTGGAGGGAGCAGAGAAGGGGGGAGATATGTGAGAATTTTGGCTGGTTGAAGACCGTGCCACGGCATTTTGGATCAGTTGGAGAGGCTTATGCACATGCCGGGGCATTGAATTATTTTCCCTTACATTGGTTTATGATCAAATATTATGTTTATAATATTTCAATATTAAATATTTCATATCAATCATAAAAACACATATCTATGGCATCATTTCATGGCATCCTAGTGGTAAATTCAATATAGCTTACAGTAATGCCTAGCTGTGCAGACCACAATGGCAGATGGATTTTTATCATTTACCATTTGGCATTATTTAAAAACAAATTTGAATTTGTTTGTTTGCTTTCTGGTTAACTTCCTTAATCTAGGACGATGGAAAAATAATATAATCAAGACTGATTGCCTCCCTTTGATTGTCCCTAGATGAAGCTGTCAGTATTGGTGTTCTTAGCCCTGTTGGGGCTGGCCTCCACTCTGGAGTGGGTGACTTGGACCGGTTCCCTCCCCAACGGTGCTGTTTCCAATTACAACGGCAACACTAGACGCACAGACTACGTCTGTAAACCCATATACCGTGAATGCCATTCTGGGTTCTACAATCCAGGCCTGGGTCCTAAATGCCACTACCCTTATGGAGGCAACGAGTGGTTGGCCTATAACTTCAAGATCCTGACCATCAAGAGCAACGAGCGGCCGAGGTGGAGGTGGGGTTGGTGGGGTTGGGTGCCTCGACACTCTGTCAAGACCTGTTCTAGAAGACGCATCTATGTGGGGAAAAACGTGTATGGACTTGGCAAGGTGGATTCTCTGAATAGGGCATTTTTCCTCCCCTGGAAGGGTAAGGAGTACTGGTATAAACATTATTATGTACTGACCATCTGATAAAGACGTTTCTACTGGTGACAGTTCAATGTATTCCAATGGGGCAATTAGATTAAATGCTCAATTGCCCCATTGGAATACATTGAAACAAGTCGCTGCTCCCTACAGAAGCAATTGCACATTATGAAAATCCCACCACTCATTTAGATAGATAAGTAGATAAGAAAATAGGGTTCAGGTTGAAGAATACCAAAGTTCCCCTTGACACTCTGAACTAAGCCACTTTTTTTTTCTTCAAAATTAAGGGTGTGCATTGTGTAGGCATGGATAAAGAACATTATAGTGAATTTTGGTCTTTCCAGGTTCTTTTGTCTAGGAGATATTGATTAGTTTTTAAATTGCAACCTGTAATTTGTAGACGGACCCTAAGATTTTCGAATGTCCAACTGGGTGAATATCCAACCTCAAACCAACTTCACCGCAGTCAGTAATACTTAACTTAAAGGCCTGTCCATACTGTCTCCGACCACCAAACTTTTCGTCTCAGAGTTCCGACTTTCCAACGTGCATTTTCCAAACTCTAATTCGGGGTAATGCTTTTCAGAAGATGTGAGTGATGTCATTTTGTAGTTGAACCGGACGTTTCCGACAAAAGGTTTGGTGGTCGGAGACAGTATGGACAGGCCTTTAAGTTAGTTAAGGCATAAGAGCTGGTACTTAAGACCAGGGCAGGAATTTCATGGAGGCCATGAAGGCCATGGCAGCCGTTGCCCCTCAGTTTGGCCTTGTGCCCCTCAAACCAATGGCATGACCTGAGGCCACAGTGGCCTTAATGCCCAACCTGAGCTGACTGTTCAACTTTATCCTATGACTCTTTCTTGTCAATATGTAGACAGTGGACACCAGTGTCTCTTTCTGGCCATGTAGACACCAGTGTCTTTTGTTGAGATTCTGAAATCTTAACCCTCCCTGGTCCCCACCTTTAAACCAATCCAGTGACTTTGATTGGTGCAGGGCTGAGCATGGATCAAATTGTAAATATCATCATTTATGTATTTCACTGCAGATTAGGTTATCATCCCTAACCCTTAAATTAAACAAATTCTTTTGATGGACTAAAATCTTGTTTTATTTGATGGCTTCCCTGCCGTGGCATTTGACCTTTGTGCCCTCAAAAAATGGACAACATCAAAGGCCAAGTGGCCTTGCCCCTAAAATTATGAAAATCCTTGCCTGCTTAAGACAATCAAAATACAGCCCTAACTGTTGTTAATTTGCTGTTTTGGAGATTACATTTACCGTGGCTTACAATGAAGCTGTTTATTGTCTTAAACCCTCCTGCTCTCCGGGACTGGGACGCCAAAAGAGATTGCCCTCCCTCGGATTGGGTGTTGCCCATTGGGCACACCTTAGAGGGGGTGTGGTCTGAGTATAAAAGGGAGGCCTCTCCTGCCCGGGTTTCACTCTCTCTCTCTCTTCCCAAAGAGAAGGTTGTGCACGGGAGCCACCTGGCCTGTTTTGTTAAGTTCCCTTTTACACACCTTAATACAACACGCACTCAGCACACTACACACATGCATACACAGCAGACACCACTGATTACTGACTTGCTCACACCTCACAGTGCTTTATGTTTGCTCATTGATTTATTTAATTTAATTTAGTAATAAATAATCATTTAAACGTATGACCTTGTGTGTGGACTCCCTCTTTTTTGTTGTGCATCACCCTTGTACATGACAAAATGGAGGCTTGTCAAAAAGTTTAGTTTGGTTTAGTTTTGTTGGAAATTTTAAATTTTGTTTTTTCAGTAAGTAATTTGTTTGACATTTGTTTTTGGGGAGTTCTCACACAAGTGCTTGTTTTTTGTTAGGCCGGAGAGAGGGAGTGTTGCGCACCACAATAGGTTGTGCAGTTTAATCAGGTAAGTGTTGGGATGTTAATACAAGTATTTTTGTGGAGCAAATCCCTAAGTGACCAGTGCCGGTAGGGTGCTGGTTATTTTAATTTCTTTATTTTCCCTTAGTGGTGATTTTGGGTAGCGGCGGATCCTGGGAGTCACAATATGTGACGTAGGGGACCAGTCCCCATGCCCGGGTGTCGACCGTAGGCTAAGGTAGGTAGTTAAGGTTATGAGCTAGACAGGGTGGGATTTGTTCCAATTTTGTTAAAGTAAAACTACAACTTGTATTATACAGCCCCAACACTTCCCTTTTTCTTTTTTCTTTTTTGTGGTTAGTTTCTTCCTGCACAATGAGTTCAGTGGTAGAAACGTTTGTTAAGTCTCCATCAGTGGAGTTGCTAAATAAATGCACTGTTGATCAGTTGTTGTTGATTGCAGACAAATATGGGATTACAGTGACTGTGTTTCTATTCAAAAATGACCACAAAAAGCGTAAAATAATGATAAAATAATCATTTTGGCCATTGTCAGACCGACACTGTTTACATTCTAGTCTATAGACTAGGATGTAAACAAAGTGTCGGCCCTACAATGAAAAAGTTTACTATAGCTCCTTTAACTATTCAGTCATCAAAAAGGAGGCTTTAGCGCTTCTAATGGCATTGCAACACTTTGATGTGTATTTAGGTTCTGGGTTAACTCCACTGGTGGTCTACACAGACCACAATATATACTGTAGGTATACATTAGCGTAGGACACAGGTGTACATTTGTTTGGAATTAATGTGTTATGGTATTTTAAAATGTCAATTGTTTGGGCTGTAGGGGCTTGGATATGTTAAATCTATTTGAATTAGTTGGAATTGAATATTTGAATCTACTACTAAGTGTTTTGGAAAATCTTAGTTGTTATATGCTTTGTTGCTAATCGTTTTTTGTTTTGTTTTTCGTAGATAATGTGGTGGAACCCTATTCTTATGGGGGGGTGTGACGGCCTTGGGTGTGGGAGCGTATTTTTTGCAGGTCTTTAAGTCCGAGTGTATGAAAAAAGCAACTGGGTTAAGCACCGTTGGTCTGACCAGTTTAAAATTCACCAGGTTAGCATTCACCAGCGTTGGCAGCTTGGCATTTCACCAGGTTAGCATTCACCAGCGTCAGCAGGTTAGCATTCACCAGCGTTAGTTTTACTGAGGTTAGGGTTAAGGGTTAGGTTTAGGTGTATCTCCGTCCCCCAGACTTTCGGCACCTCCGTGCAGCCAATCACAAGCTTCCGCTGCCTTAATCCAGTTGCTTTTTTGATACACTTGGACTGAACGACCTGCAAAAAACACTCTCCCGCCTCAGTGTCATGGCAGGGTGGAGCAGGCTGTCAGCCCATTGGGCATACCTTATAGGGGGTGTGGTCTGGGGAGTATAAAATGGAGGTTTCCTGCCCAGATCTCACTCTCTCTCTCTTCCCAAGGAGCAGGTTGTGCTCGGGAGCCACCTGGCCTGTTTGGGGCCTAAGCCTTTTGTTAAGTTCCCTTTTACACACCTTAATACAACACGCACACAGCACACTACACACATGCATACACAGCAGACACAACTGTTTACTGACTTGCTCACACCTCAAAGCTCTTTATGTTTGCTCATTGATTTATTTCATTTAATTTAGTAATAAATAATCATTTAAACGTTTGACCTTGTGTGTGGACTCCCTCTTTTTGGTTGTGCATCACCCTTATGCATGACAATGTGTAAATGTATTGACAATAAATACACTTCATTTAACATCCATGACCTACTGGAGCTGCAGTAACCACTAGGCCCATGGTATGGTAGAGTTTGGTTAAACTACACTCAGCTTAGTGGCCCCATGTTTCTCACCACTATGACTGCTCTTACAACAGATAAATAAAATATTGGACCCATTTCTCTCTCTCTCTCTCTCTCTCTCTCTCTCTCTCTCTCTCTCTCTCTCTCTCTCTCTCTCTCTCTCTCTCTCTCTCTCTCTTCCTTTCTGTCTTGCTCTTTAGCACACAGTTTTATGTTCACGTCACACAGTGTCTATCTACCTCTTTACTCCCTCTCTCCTTGCCCCTCTCTGTCTTTCCGTCTCTCCCTCCCTCCCTCTCTCTTTCTAACATGGGTGAGTTGAGATGCTCCAGTGACTCTTCCGTCATGTGGAATAATGGTCAAGGTGTGCTCTGTGTCTATGACTCTCCAACCGCGCTCCTCATTGGGGGCCTGCACAGCAGCCTCTCCCCAGCTGCCCACCATGCCAGCTCTGAAAGCATCCAGAGAGTGATACACATTATGTCATTGCGGCCGTAGGTCGCAAGTATACTATGAAAACCTCTTAGTATACTTGATCACATCTTGTCCACATATTTCTGTCACGCCTGACACTGTGGTTCTATGGGTTTGTCGCTCTGACAGCATGCTCTGATGTCACTGTGATGTCAGGGGACCACTCTTAACAGAATGGCTTTGCCGCTCTGACATCACGCTCGGACTTGATGTCCCTTTTATACCCATATATTTTATGCCCATGTATAGTCGACAATGTGATGTCAGAACACAGGGACGGACTGGGACTAAAATTCAGCTCTGGCATCTTGGCCAGACCAGCCCCCACAACCAACGCGCGCAAAGATACTCTACCGGTCGAGGGCGGCACATATAAATACACAAGTGTTTAACCACAACTTTTACAGACAACAAATGATAACTACACAACTACACAATCCATAAATTGTATAACATACAGTTCTCACCACCAAACAGCGGAGTATGAACATGATTAGTGCCAAAATGTGTCAGAACTTTGGCTATTTTCTTTCTTCTTTTTTTTTACACCAGCCCCCCCAGCCCCCTAGCCTAACAGCCCACCGGGCAAATGCCCTGTATGCCAGATGGCCAGCCCGCCCCTGTCAGAACATGCCCAGATCACACTTGCAAATTAATTTTGTCCTTGTCCGTTTTATGACCATATATGGAGATCCCATGTCATCAATATTAAGGGCATATCTGGGAATGCCCATATTTGGTAATGCCCATATATGGGCATGTTCTGGCATCACATTGTTGACTATTGTCTCCATATATGGGTTACTGGTCCGATATACATCACAAATTGGCATGTCTCCCTGAGGCGTCTTACAACCCCTATAAAAGTACTTCAGCGGTAGGTTGTACTATAATTTTAGTTGTCCATCCCTGAATATTTATATTGAACAGCGCGAGCAATGGGTATGTAAAATATGTACAAGAAACTGACTACATTCATATAAGAATCTGGTTAACAAAATTACATAAATGTATGATAAACTGTGAGTGATATTCCTTCAGTGGACTTAGATAGATAGATAGATAGATAGATAGATAGATAGATAGATAGGATACTTTATTGGCAGTTTACAAAAACCTGGATAAAACACAAAAAGGCTGTAGCCTGTTGTCTCCACTGTGGTCCACCTATGTATGGGTCCTATATGTCTGTCGTCTGTACATTCTCAGAGTTGCATTAACGTTGAGGATTTCACTGGGTGTGCACTCTGGATCCTAAAACTCTGCATTGCGGGTGAGTGAGCCGTTGCTCTGACATGAATTATGTGTTTCAGAGGGATAAGCAAAAAAACACAAATTCCAGTTACATTATGTAAACAGGGAACAGCATATACAGTACAGTGATCTTAATGTTGCATCCACATTAATATGGCATACCAATTGAGAAAAATACTCTCAGAGTTTCTCCTTGTGATTTCAGCACTCCATCTCCTGTGATGCAAGCCTCTAAATAACACTGTAGCTGCCAAACTCTCTCTGCCTCATTCCCTGTGTGTGTGTGTGTGTGTGTGTGTGTGTGTGTGTGTGTGTGTGTGTGTGTGTGTGTGTGTGTGTGTGTGTGTGTGTGTGTGTGTGTGTGTGTGTGTGTGTGTGTGTGTGCGTGCGTGCGTGCGTGCGTGCGTGCGTGCGTGTGTGCGTGTAGTACTAGTGACACAGCTGTGATTGATGAGATGACTGACTCCAAACAGCTGATTTACACACGCAAGCTCACACCTCACACTTGTGCGCACACGCATGCATGCACACACACACACACACACACACACACACACACACACACACACACACACACACACACACACACACACACACGCACACACACACACACACGCACACACACACACGGACACACACACGCACGGACACACACACACACTCACACACACACACACACACACACACACACACACACACACACACACACACACACACACACACGCACGCACGGACACACACACAGCTAACACAGCTTTATAAAAGGAAAACATAGTCATTGTTGTCAAACCTGTGGTCATATTGATGAGAGCTTACTGTCACACCATGAAAACCACATACAGTACTGTCTTTGTTTTCAGAACTCTATGCCAGGGGTCTTTAGCAGGGGGTCCGGGACCCCTAGGGGGTCCTCAGAGTTACTACAGGGGGTCCTCCAAATCTTCCAATCCTTTTTATATATCGACAACGCCAAAGAGACGTTGTGAGCTTGTAGATCGGCTATTTTCGTCAAAGAGGTTTGGTGTAAGGGGAAAAAAGAGCAGACTAAGTACAGAGTAAAAGGTCAAGTGTATTAGGTAATGACAGCTCAAGTGGTTAAATATCTGAAAACACAAATTGACATGAATCCAAAATACACTGATGATCGTGCTGTCAAACGATGAAACTATATGGAATCTATGAAAAGGTGGTGGGGGTCCCTGCTTCATCTCTCACTCAACTAAGGGGTCCTTGGCCTGAAAACATTGAAGACCCCTGCTCTATGCCTCTGCATGGCTATATGGTTTGCTCTCACTCTGTGTGTGTGTGCGTGCTTGCACGTATGCATGCGTGCGTGCCAAAAGTCACAGTAACTGTAAACTTCCTGCCCTGTACACCAGCACACTTCCTCACCAAGGCTGCTTCCTATTTTTTCTGTGACGTGTGCAGATGAAGCATGTAATGAATGCTGACCTGCGCTGCTCTTGAGGACCAATCTGCCTATGCTGTGTCTCCATGTCCTCTGATTCACCTGTTTCCATGACACCTCTGCATGATGCCACCTGGGATGATATGCTAATGAGAATAATGAATATTCATACATTTGAACAGTTGGGGGATGATTTGGGAAGGTTATGTCTAAACTTTTGGTCTGGGTGACTCGGTGAGAAACTGCAGGGACAAACCTAACGTCTGTAAGACAGCACATAGGTGTGTGTCCTAGAGCTAGAACACTGGTTCTTATTTGACGGCAGACCTACAAGCCCTGCACATTCAAAACTATTACACATATTTCAATTCAAGGTGCTTTTAAAGGGGGTGCCCGCTGGCCTACTGGTCCAGGCGCATACCACTTGGGCATTGCCACATAGGCATGGATGCCTGGCGGTGTCGCAGGGTCGATTGAGAACCACTGTCCTAGAATAATTGTTTTGATTTATTTAGTAAATATTCAGTGTCAGTTCATAAAAGGCAAGGCAAGTCATTTATATGGATTGTGACTTGATTAGCATTGCATGTAGAATAGCTTAACTTGGATATATGAGACATATATGAGTTGAATGAAGAAACGTTTTCATTTTCAAATAACACTTGATGTTGTTGCTCAGTATGACATTTCCTCCTTAATAAGCAACTCCAATGGAGCAGCTTGCCTTGTTCTGAGGGCACCTGGGAACAGACAAGGAGAGTATAATTAATTCACTTTCCCCACCCTGAACAGCCTGTCAGGGCTCTGCATGAATGATTTAGAACAGCTCAACCTCAATTATAACAAAGTTAAATTAACTTCATGCTGACAAAGGATATTCATTTGTAAAACATATTATTAATACTGACTAGCCTACAGCCCCTTGGTGTGAAGCAGACAGACGCTTGTTGACGCCCATTTGTGATGTAAATCGCATCACAGGACAGCCGCCTACAGGCCAAAATTTGGGAAAATATTTTAAACATTTGGGGATTATGAGAAGTAGAGACACATCTGAAGGTGATAAAGTTGATGTTGGGCAAGGTACATGCGTTATTGATTTTTGTATTATGTTTTTTAGACAATTGAACAACTGCTGAACGTGGAGTTACAGATGGAAACACAAACACACTATTTTTTGGGTCGATTCTAATTAAGGTTGTGGGATACTGTAATAGCTCTGCCTAACTGGTATATTGGAATACAATGGCTTAAATGAAGACAGAATAGGCCTGCTGTCAGTAAATTATTCTAAAGATCTTCTAGTTTAATTGACTGTAACTCATCACCTATTCTGCAGCTGCAAGCATTCTGTATACAGTGACCACTGTGTGTGCCTGAAGTGACAGAATGTTGAACAATAAACCTGTAGTATGTAGCCTACAACACCTGTAGCTTTCATACTGAATATAGAGTACAGCACAAATGGCACTACAATAAGCACCAGCAGGGCACGTACTTTAGAAATAGTAAATGTGAATTGATGGTGGAAACAATACAAAACAGAAACAATATTAAAACAGTGATTGTTATTTTTAGAGAGAATATATAAACAGATATATATATATATATATATATTGACATAGCGGTCAGATCAGTGGTTCTGGACAACTATGCCTATCTATGGGTGTATTGGTTGGGTATGACGTCACATAATCACGCAATGACATCACTACATGCCCCATAAAATGAAAGTCAAATAAGCAAAAGCTGCAGTTTCCAAGCTATTAGTTGTTTTGACTAAGTACTATTTTCCTTTCTGTGATAGTGAGAGATCAGACCCTGAGAGGAGATGGACACTGGGCACATGCGGCAAGCTATGCCTTTTCCTGTCATTGATAGTGAGAGATCAGACATTGAAAGGAGATGGAGAAGAAAAGACAACTTTATCATGGAAGTGGGTGCATACGGCAAGCTATCCAAATTGATTCTCCTCATTCTCAACACTGTTGCTTTCGGTGGGGATTGCCATGTTGACTCTTGGCTTGTGGCTGAAATATAAAGATGACACCAAAGGCGCTGCCGTAACCATTATGATCGAGTCGAGTGCATTTGTCAACGTTGTGACTGTGTTGATTACACTGGGTTCAGTGTTGCTGGCCGTGGTTCTCTTTGGAGGCTTCAGTGCCTACAATGAGGATCGACACGCCCTCCAATTGTTCGCTGTTCTGCTGGCCCTCCTGGCTGGGTCTGTGGTGGTACTCGGAGTGCTCACCTTACCAGAAGGTGAGGTGTTGAAAGGTAAGGTGTTGAAGTTGTACAATGCTGCGTATGATCAGTTCAGGGATTCTATCATGATTTCTATGGGCCAGGTCCCAGCCATTGCAGCCTATCTCACGCGCTTCCACCATGCCTTCCATTGCTGTGGCCAAAATAAATTGTTTGAAAACATGATTAACATGTTGTTTAACAATGCGTTTAAACATACATGCCCCAAACCCAGCATGGTCTTGCCAGTGCCCTCCTGCCCTGATGCCATTTCAAGTGCCACTGCTTTCACTAGCTATTATAATGTGGTCATGGTCAGCTTCCTCGGAACTGTAGCTCTTCTGCTTGCAGCCCTGTGGTTCACCATTATACTTATCGTAAATATACAGATAGCAAGATAGATAGCCCGTGCCCTAGGGAAGCCCTAATTGTCACTGTATGTAGCCTACTCATACGGGCTGGGTCGGCACCTGAGTCACAGCTGTGACAAGAAACATCATGTGTGGGGAGGAATCAATTACTATCATGATCATATAGTGAAAAAGGGGTAAGAAAAAGAAGATCCAGCTGCCAGTCACAGAGGATGAGCAAGTATTTCCCAGAGATCCCAGACACTGACTGCACTGGTGGCATAATCAGTCAGATTGGCCTGCCTGGGCGTTGAGTGGAAATGGTGTAGTGCCGCTACGTTCTGGGCAGTGCAGGTGAAGATGCCAACCTGTCACGAGTCACCATAACACTGACGTCAAAGGAGATAATTATGCACGTGTGTCGTGTTTGCACCGCTCACTTCGCACAGGTGCGAATACTTTGTATACAAAGAGATCTGTTCATCCAACCGACTTCCCCCTTGGCACATCACGCCCATGCCGAGTTTGAAGTCGGGCAGTGCCATATATGGGCATGCCCATATATGGACATAGCGGTCAGATCGGCGGTTCTGGACAACTGGATCTTCATATATGCCTATCTATGGGTGTATCGGTTGGGTATGACGTCACATAATCACGCAATGACATCACAACATGCCCCATAACATGAAAGTCAAATAAGCAAAAGCTGCAGTTTCCAAGCTATTAGTTGTTTTGAGTAAGTACTATTTTCCTGTCTGTGATAGTGAGAGATCAGACCCTGAGTGGTGATGGACACTGGGCACATGCGGCAAGCTATGCCTTTTCCTGTCATTGATAGTGAGAGATCAGACACTGAGAGGAGATGGAGAAGAAAAGACGTCAAGCTATCCAAATTGATTCTCCTCATTCTCAACACTGTGTTGCTTTTGGTGGGGATTGCCATGTTGGCTCTTGGCTTGTGGCTGAAAGATGACACCAAAGGCGCTGCCGTAACCATTATGAACGAGTTGAGTGCAAGTGTCAGCGTTGTGACTGTGTTGATTACACTGGGTTCAGTGTTGCTGGCTGTGGTTCTCTTTGGAGGCTTCAGTGCCTACAATGAGGATCGACACGCCCTCCAATTGTTCGCTGTTCTGCTGGCCCTCCTGGCTGGGTCTGTGGTGGTACAAGGAGTGCTCACCTTACCACCAGAAGGTGAGGTGTTGAAAGGTAAGGTGTTGAAATTGTACGATCCTGCGTATGTTCAGTTCATTGATTATTATATCATGGGCCCAGCCAATGCAGCCAATGCAGCCTATCTCACACGCTTCCACCATGCGTTCCATTGCTGTGGCATCTCACGCTTTGACTACAGTATTATGGGGCAGACATGCCCCAAACCCAGCATGGACTTGCCAGTGCCCAAGTGCCCTGCTGCCATTTCAAGTGCCATCACTAGCTATTATAGGGTGGTCATGGTCAGCTTCCTCGGAACTGTAGCTCTTCTGCTTGCAGCCCTGTGGTTCACCATTATACTCATCGTAAATATACAGATAGCGAGATAGATAGCCTGTGCCCTAGGGAAGCCCTAATGTCACTGTATGTAGCCTACTCATACGGGCTGGGTCGGCACCTGAGTCACAGCTGTGACAAGAAACATCATGTGTGGGGAGGAATCAGTTACCATCATGATCATGATGGTGATCGTGATCATGATCATCATGGATAGTAAAAAAGGGGTAAAAAAGTCACAGAGGATGAGCAATTATTTCCCAGAGATCCCAGACACAGACTGCACTGGCATAATCAGTCAGATTGGCCTGCCTGGGCGTTGAGTGGAAATGGTGTAGTGCCGCTACGTTCTGGGCAGTGCAGGTGAAGATGCCAATAAGTGAAGTTATTTCAGAGGGCTGGGAGGAGGCCCGAGGAGATGCGACAAGAGAACGTGACAAGCCGTGCCACCGGGGAAACCAGAGCCAGAACCACACAGAAACGCTGACGGAAACGTCCTGAAATGTCCAGCAGAACAGCGGTACAGCCAGAGAGGGTCAGCAGCCACGCTGGACAGACGGCAGCAGTGGTGCCATTTCCCCAGGATGGGCGACCAGAGTGAAAGAGGGGAAGCCGAATCAACTCAGCAGAGGGGCCAACTTCAGACTTGCCCCTCTTCAAGCTATGTGCCCCCTCTTGTCACTCGATTCATGTGGAGCCTGTTGAGCATTAGTTTTAGTTTGTTTTATTGATTGTTGCCCAGCCCTTGTATTGCTTTTATCCATTTATTGGTTGATCAGCCACAGGTAAACTCTATTTGGGGCTTTTAATCTAGCCATTCGAGACTGTCTTCACTTTAGTCTGTTTTTATAGATCATTGCATGTTTTTATTACTTTTACTTTTTAATACTTTATTTGTTATACTTTGTGTGCAGTGATTTTGAATGTGGTGTAATTGGTGAGACAGTGTAAACTGACATGGATTATTTTGTTTGACCCTATAAAGGAGACCTGTTGAGAGGAGAAGGACATTTACCAGTCTGGGGGAGGTTGAAGGACTGTTGCCTTTCTAAATGGACTACATGGGATTTTGCACTAATAGGAAGTCAAGAAGCTGGTTCATTCTGTTTTAATACATTTGTACTTTGTTGTAATAAACCTATTGTATTTTGTAACCCTTGGTTTGGCAACTATCCCTTTATACTTTTTAACCTTTCCACATCATGAGCAATTCACTGGATTTTTGAGCGGTGGTAAACCGCTCCATAGAGCCATGAGCGTGTGTCTGTATCCTTTTTCCTCAGCGTTTTGCCATAGCAAAACGTGTGTGTGTAGCATAGCCTCTTCATAGAGTGGCTGTGCGTGTGTCTGTAGCCTTTTCATATTATATATTGTGATGTCAAGTGAGGCATGACTTTTTCTCTTTCTAGGTTAGCAAAAAGTGGCTTCACCTTGCTGTCAAAGAAATCTTCGACAATAGCGTTTTCCTATAACAACCACACTAATGACAAAACAAAGGATCTCCAGCTATAAATGGTCTGGAACCCATCGATTGAGATTCTATTTCCACCAGCTGTAGGCTTGTGGCACGTGGTGGGTGGGTGGCCTGGTTCAAAACCATTCAGCCAATCAGGCGAGTCTGTGTGTATTAGTAGAGAAAGGTATCTGCAATGAAGCAGACAGCCCGCAACACTCCAAGTTAGATGAAGGCTTTTAGGTGCACGGCTCAAAGAAACATAATGAGAAAGTAGTCGCCAGCACTCAAGGAATATCCTTTTTATATGATTTTATTTACCTCAATGCATGGACAGTGTACGGACGCGTTTCGGCCCTTCGGCCTTCCTCAGCGTTGCATGAATGCAAAGTCAGGAAAAAAGTCTGTGTGTATACAAACACATCCCCCCTCCACTCTCATTACAGACATCAAACAGGTCGTAGTCTTTGATGCTTTCATTGACTAACGAGCTATTGACACTTGTATGGCTCAATCAATTACCGCAGTTCAAAACCCCTTTGAAGTTCAAAAGGAGCAATTAAGAGCTCTGGTTAGTGGTTAGGCTTTAGCCCGCCCCCCAGAAATGGAATCTCTCCCTGCAATCCCAGACTCTCTTCCCAAAACGAAGTGTGTGATAGAGGCTGGCACCGCCAGGCAACTTCGGATAGAGTATGGACTGGCCTTAAGAGAGAGTAAGCACAGCAGTACAATTTTTTAAGACAGATAAGTATAAATCAGGCTTTAAATCAGGTTTGTATTGTACCTATACAAACTAAAACATCTTGTTGAATTTGTCATTGGATTATTGATTCTGTTCATTCCAGACTGACAGGTAGGTAGAGAAAGCATACATATACTGTATAGGTGCCCTTATAGGCTCTCTATCTATCCCATAATAGCATCCTCGTACAGTACATCCAAGAGAGATGCTTTCCCATTCGCTTCGATGGGTACAGGCTGTAATTGTCTTTGAAAAAGGCTTTTCTAAAAGTGGGGTCACACAGAGAGGACCAGACCATCAAATAGAAATCATTTTGTTTCATTATTCATATCCAGGGACGTGCTGGCCATTGGGAAAAGCGGGACCACTCCCGAACTGCCGGTTCATTCCCGGCCGGTCCAGGCCGACAATTAGGAAAAAAGAAAAAAAAAATGTCGGCCTTCGTTCCATTTTGGGGGCTGGGCGGCCAACAAAGTAAATCGTCACTGTCGGGCAGAAACCTCGCATCTCCAAGTTTCAAATGTGTACATTTTTTTTCGCAAAGCAAAGCCCTGCTTCATCATACAAGGCCGTCGCACAAAAGTAGTGAAAACAGCAGATCTACAAGCACACAACGCCTCGCGGTGCGAGGCGTTGTGTGCTTGTAGATCGGCTGTTTTCACTAGTTTAAATAATTTTTAAAATGATAAATACAAAACAAACGGCTTTGGACATACCGGTACATGTAGGCCTACAAGGTTTCCACCCGACAATGACGAAATACAACTCATGTAATTGGCCCACTGGCTTGTCACTTGTCATGATCTGAAATGGCAAATCTTTGAGTAGCAGCAGCGCTATAGAGAGAGATCTCTCTCTATAGCGCAATGAGGGCCTCTCCAACTCTTTTTCCCGGGCTGAATCAGGGGCCCAGCATGTCCCTGTTCATATCCTGCTGGTGGTCTCTTCTCTTCTCTTCTCTTCTGTTCTGTTCTGTTCTGTTTGGTGAGGGAGGTTAAGGGAATTGAATCAAACAAACCCAGTCAGAGTTGAGTGTTTTGTCCATCCCCAAAAAGAAAACAACTATTTAACACTGTTTTTAAAAGGGACAATAACTCAAAAAAATCACACCCAATGTGAAGTGAGCGGTGGTCGTGCTTGCATAACGTCTTCAGACTAGGATATAGGTCTAGGATGTAATTGGTGATGTAATACAGGCTACACACACACACATTGCTATGACAAAACGCTGAGGAAAAAGTGGCTACAGATAGGTCTAGGATGTAATTGGTGATGTAATACAGGCTACACACACACACATTGCTATGGCAAAACGCTGAGGAAAACACATTGCTATGGCAAAACGCTGAGGAAAAAGTGGCTACAGATAGGTCTAGGATGTAATTGGTGACACATGCACAGCCACTCTATGGAGCGGTTTACCACCGCTCAAAAGGTCTAAGCCTAAAGCCTAGATTCAGTGTTAATATCACATTTCAATGTATCTAAAAGTGGACAAGCGCACAGCAGATCTACAAACACACAACTTCTCGCATCGCGAGGCGTTGTGTGCTTGTAGATCTGCTGTTTTCACTAGTTTAGTATAGGCTACATTTTATAGATGATAAATACAAAACGGTTTTGGACATACAAGGTTTCCACCCGACAACGACGATATGCTATATATATATAAGGTGCTGGGAGTGAAAATTATAATGTAGGAGTGCCTTGGATTAAAAAAATATTCATGGGGTGCCCTGAGACAAAAAAGTTTGGGAACCCCTGCACTAGACACTAGACACCAGCTACCTTACTGTCACCCGGATTCAATACAAAATCAGCTGGCAGTAGGGTCTTTTCTCATTGTGCTCCTTACCTTTGGAACAAACTGCCAACTAAGAGAGATGCCAGAAGCCAAATCCATTCATTTGACTAAAAACACATATTTTCTCTGTTGACTGTGACTGATCATAATCTAATATTTGACTATTCTGTTTTCAAATGTTGATTTTATTATTGTTTTGTTGTTGTTGTACCTGTATAATTGTGATTTTGCACTTTAAAAATTACAACTTGAACTTGAATGATTAGTGTCACCTGACAATGAGTGAAATAGAGAGATGGAACATACTGTAAGCTTACACTGTTGCATTCAAGTTACTGAATGGAGGATTTAAAAAAATATTAAATGACCAATTACCAATTAAAGCCTAATTGTATTGCCACAAAGTCAGTTAAGTAGAAAAAGGAGAACATAGAAAGGCCGTGATTTAGGCATTGTGTTTTTGACTCAAGCTTAACACACTCGGTGTGATTACAGCACTTTATCAATATTTTAGAGAAGCACATTGCCAAATAATAAGTGTTAATTTAACTCTGAGAGTGTAAAAATGGACCAGTTCCATGTCAAATGTTACACCTTTAGAGTTAAAACAACTGAATGTTGCTGTGAAATACTTACTGGAAACAAACAAAAAGAGCAAGAACAGGAGCTCGTACCTCAGTCTTTGAGGACAAGTGGAAGGCAGGTCATTTCCTCTGTTTTGTCTGAAGGAGAGTCCTGGTTTCCCCAACATTAGTGAACAGAGTGATGTTTGAATGAATCCAGACTCTGACCTCTCGTATCCAGACTCAACGATGACGCAGGCAGAGGGCGCTAAGTGGCAGTCTCCCATGCCCACTGACATCACTCACCGTAACATGAGGCTAACTCTATATATTTTATAAACATTGGGGGTTTTCGTGGGGGAGGGCAGTACTGGGGCGCAGTGGAGAACAGACGCAAAGGGCTAATGTGCTGGATCAGACTAACATCACATTTCTCTCGCCCACAGCACTTTCAGGGAATTTCAGACTTAGCCTTGTTCCCTCAGCACAACACTGAAGGGTCTTTACGCCACAGTGTGGATGTCTAGCCAGTTATTTGACCTCTCGCAGTCAGACGACTTGGGTACTCCTGTTGAAACCATAATGAGACAGCCATGGGCCAAAACCTCACTTCCTTAGAACTTTGATCAGAGCAGAGCACCGTCACTCCTCAAACATTACAGGGAAGATTGAATAAAAGACACCTTGTGTGACTGTGTTGTGTATTGCTGGAGGATATCAAGCCATGCCAAACCTGAGGTCCTAATTCACAGCTGGGAAAGATGTGGTTCATATATCATATTTTGGAGGAAGGCATTCCTGAATTTCCTCAACAGTTGCACTCATGACGAGTGATGACCAAGGGCATTGCTCACAGACCGGCTGACAGTAGTTGAGGGCAGAGCAGGATTACATTGGACAAACTTGCTCCTGACTTGGCAGTCCAAGATTAACTGCTGTCTGATCCAGAGATACTAGCATACAGGCCAGTTTGTCAGAGCAGATTCAAAATGAAGCTGGAAGCCGACTCATCTTGGACCTTTGACATACTGTGAATGAGCAGAAAGACCTTAGCGAAAGGTGTAAATGTACAGTATAAAGAATTTGGAATTTATTTCAGGGTTTGGAATAAACGTGTTACTTTTGGCCGAAAGTGGGACCACTGACACTTTGACACAGACTGAACTGAACTCATCCAGCAAAACAGACCCGTGTTCTCACATTGTGAATTGTCAATAAATACTCGATTCTATTTCCTTTTTGTTTAAGGTGCAACAGTGTCTCCGTCTCTCACCTTTCCCCATGGGGAGAGGCAAACCTGCAGGTTTCCCAACATTATAATACATTTCGTTTTCCTTCTCTTTTCAAACAATGTGTCTTTTAGTAAAAGCAAGAACACTATTTCCCTAATGGTGGGGAAAGTCGAGACTGTCAGTATCCGTAGCAGAGCTGATCACTTGTCTTTTAGATTCAAGTTGGCCCTCATGGAGACGTTCAGCCTCCCCTCATCTGGCCTGAGTGATCAAATGGGCCATACCGAAGGGCAGAGGGAAGTTTTATAGCTCCCTAGTGTCCACCGCCTCAGCACTGCAGCACAGCAAATCAATAGTCACCCTGGCCAGATAGCACAGTGGTCTATCAAGGCATATTGAGCTCCTGTTTTTCTACAGCTATCTCCCATGATGGATCATGCATAAATGGTTATTGCTATAATTATGGGAAAGGAACCCACTTCAAAAGGAACAGACTGCATACATGTCAATCTTAAAAGGTCATATGATACAAACAATAGTTATACAGACTGTGACATATATTTCTGAAAACGTGCAGAAATGTATTGATCATCTTACTTGTTTCTGATTGGGGGATAGCCTTCATTATATAGATTTAGATTTTAAGGGTTAGGGAGTAAAGAATGTATCAACCCGTATTTGTCCTTGTTTTGAGAAGAATAACAACAAATGCCTTTCCAAGACAGTTGTTTGCAGTGAATCCAGGCTCAATTGGTTAGAAGTAATCACAGAGTACATATACAGTAGGCTACATTTGTCGAGAAACCTACTGCTACAGTATAGTGACAAGGTAGCATCTGGTTCAACAACTGCTGGTTAACAACGTTTCCAACAGCTTCTTGTGAGTGAGCCTTTAAAACATGGGATTTGTCAGTAGATGTCAAGATGCAAAGCAGGAGGGAGAAGGCCTAAATAGGTATCATCATGTCTTGTCACATTAACAATTCCGTGCCTTCTTTGTACCTTGGTGTCTCGCCTTTTTCGCTCCCAGTCAGTGAGTGCAGTCATGCATATTTTACTGTAGCGACAGGAATGTGCCTGGACCAAGCCCTCTGACAGAAGGAATAACTTGCTCATTAGCAAAGAAAGCAGCGAGAGAAGGCAGATAGAGACCGACAGATGGATGGATGGATGGATGGATGGATGGATGGATGGATGGATGGATGCTTTTACAATCACTAAAACAAAAAGAAACATCTGCTTTTTTCAAATTGTGAAATGACATTCAAATGCATTCATTTAGTCTGATTTCCATGACCTGCTGCATTGTAACTTAACCTAGCCTACTGCAGCTTCTGACCTTGCCAGATGTACAAGACCTACTCCTTTGAGTGGGAATCAATGCTATACTGGTACCATGTTAGTCTTAAGCAGGCAGCAGTCTGTGCCAATGTTACTGGACTGACTAATGCATTTTACATTTTTGCAAAAGTGTTACAGGGTTTAAAAACAATGGCATAAAAATAGCAAAGGCAAAGAAATAAAATCATTACACAACAACATAAGACCCTTCTTGGGGTAAAAAGTTGATTAAAACAAATTAAGATGAGGAGAAAGAATGGCTAATGAGAGGAAGGGTAGAGGGCAAATGAGAAAGGTTGATGTGTGAAAGTGTGAAGTCAGGGTTTATTGGCATGTAATGACAATTGAGATGGACATGAGTTATTTTTTTAATTATATTATATGTGACTTCAGATTGATTCATGGGAACGTTTCAATTTTGGGCCTTCTGAGCATTAGTGTTTGCATCGGCTCTGTGTGCTACTTGCAACCCTCCTCCAGTCTGCCTTCCCCTACTCACCTGTCTTATGCTATCCTCATGGTCAAGCCCTCCCCTCAATCTCTTGTTTCCCAGCTAATTCTGGTCCCTGCCTACAGCTGTGCCTTGTCCTGTGATATAGTCCCCGGTGTCGTGTTAGCGACACCCACAGCCACAACACACAACGATCTGATAACACAACCCATGAAGACAAATATGGGTAAATTCTCCTTCTACAACACTGCCACCCAGGTGTGGAATTCCTTGACTACTCCCCTTAAAACATGTAGCTCGCTGGCCTCCTTCAAAACTGCCCTGAAAACTCACCTTTCAGGCGGCCAGAGGCGGAGGTAGTTATCACTTCTCCCATAGACAGGCAAGAAGTGAGCAGTACCTTAGCCCACCCCCTTGTTTCCCCTACCTTGTACATATAGTGTTTTTATAACTGTGATGTTTTTTTTGCTTGCTATTTGTTATGTCCATGAATTGAATACCAAGGACTTCCGACGTAAAAAAGACCGTAACAGGACTTATTTGGTATGTTCCTTTTAGGCAGGGTGTTTAACTGTACTTGTACAGTACCACATTTTGTTATTGTATTGACTAGACTTATTATACTGTTCTCCATCTTTGTCTAATAAAATACTCAATCAATCAATGTTGTACAGTTGTACATTTGAGAAACCAGTACTTCAGGTAAATTTCCCTCATGTATTGGTTTCTCACACAACATAATACACGTGTCTGTCCCTTCAGTCAGACAATTGTACAAGTCCCTCTGATCCGAGTCCAAGTCGAGTAGCAAGTCATTTGGTCCAAGTCTCAAGCAAGTCTCAAGTTTTTTCTGTTGTGGGCAAGTCAAGTCGAGTCGAGTCACAAGGTTATGTCAAGTCAAGTCGAGTCGAGTCACAAGGTTGTCATGTCAAGTCGCGTCGAGTCAAGTCGCGTCGAGTCGAGTCGAGTCGAGTCATTTAGTGAAGTTCTTAACCCTGCTGACGACTGGATGTATGTTATGAAAAGTGAGAAAGTGTTGGAAGACGGAGGCTTGCTACCATGATGGATAATTGGATATTATTTATGCCTGTCTCCGATCAATCAAATCAATCAATCAATTAAAGTGTGAACCTATAGCGTGGCGTTCACGACTGCTTTGGTGAGTGGCGTAGCGGCAAGTCATCCGAGTCAGCGTGTCTCAAGTCGAGTCAAGTCGGGAGTCATTGTCTTTCAAGTCAAGTCGAGTCTCAAGTTTTTGCCCTTATGTCCGAGTCAAGTCGCAAGTCGTCAAAATTGCGACTCGAGTCCGAGTCAAGTCGAGTCATCGAGTCTCAAGTCCAATTGTCTGCCTTCAGTGTTCGTCAAATGGTTCAGTTCTCTTCGTCTATCCACAACTTTCCAACATCCCATCGTGCATTGCGCAGAAGGTGTACGGCAGCTTCCGGAGCCGCAGCCGAGTGTGATCTACAAGCTCACAACGGTTGCATCTGCGACGCGACGTGAGCTTGTATGTCTGCTGTTAACCGGAAGTGTCCTGCAGATAATGCTACAGTAAATTCTCATGGAAACAGGTGGATATGTTCCCGAATCCTATTTTCCTGCCAAACCCATTCACAAATTGATTTTTATTTGAACAAGGCTCCAGAATTACAGACTACAGTATATAGACCATTTATAAAATGACCCTGTTAACTCATTCGTAGTTTACGGCCGTAAAGCCCGTTAATTTCTCTATGTCTTTCACTGCCGGCTTCTCCAAGTCCTACCTGTTAACGTGGGCGCTCGTCCAGTTCCCATCGTGCGTGATCGGACACTGCTTGTGTGTTCGCGTATTCCATCAGCTTCTCAAATCCGTTGAAACTTTTTCAATTGATCAATAACTTCTCCATCTGTAAGCCGCGGAGCTCAGACAGTAAGCTGGGCCAAAATAGAGGACGGACTTCCGCTTCCGGTTCAGGGACTCCAATGTTAAAGTGGTCCGCTCAATAATGTGTCCGTGTAGAAACCGATCACGGAGCATTAGTTCCGGCCTATTTTAGTTGCGCTTCGATAAAAAAATGTTTTTTAATTAATTTTTATTACATTTACGGGTTCTACGGGCATGGCAGAGAAGGGGTACAAAGGGGTATTTTGATGGCAGAGTTTGTGTTTAAGAAGCAGAACACATTTACACGTGAACTTTGATTCTTAATTGTCTTAACTCGCAACTCTATATCTGACAAGGAAGAGGATACCAGGCTTTTGTGGTGCAGGTGTGTTGGTCCAAAATAGTCTTGACAGCTCCCCAGATCAAATGATAACTCGTTTATTGAATATTGTTGAGTTGTGAGTTGCAGTCGTCCAACGTTAAATGCACTCACTGAATATGATAATACTTAGAAATATGTTATCAGAGCAGTGGTGAAAAGTAACTAAGTACATTTACTCAAGTACTGTACTTAAGTACACTTTTGAGATATTTGTACTTTACTTGAGTGTTTCCAATTTCCAACACTTTTACTTCTACTCCATTACATCTCGGATCCAAATATTCATCTTTTACTCCATTACATTTATTTGAAAACTTTAGTTACTAGTTACTTATACTTTGCAGGTATACGTTATAATATTATAAAACATACATAAACCACATAAGCCCTATTTTATACCAAGGCCATTTGAAAATAGCCGATCTACAAGCTCACAATGCGACACGTTGTGAGCTATTTTATACCAAGGCTATTTGAAAATAACTGATCTACAAGCTCACAACGTGTCACATCGCGACGCGTTGTGAGCTTTATAGATCTGCTATTTTCAAACATTTTGTACTTTTACTTTTGGTACTTTCATTTTTTTATACCAATACTTTTGTACTTTTAGTCAAGTAAATTTTGTATTCCAGACTTGTAACTTACTTGTCACAGAGTATTTCTATTTTGCAGCATTGATACTTTTACTTAAAGGGTAAGACCACCCATTTTCAATATTGAACTATGTCATTAATATACCTTAGAGGAGTTGTGTGGAAATTAAAAAAAAAGTTCCCCCTCTTCTGTGCTGCCTAGAACTGGAGGATTGATTTGGGGGTTTGTATTGTAAAGTGCAATGTGTGATGTCATCAAGTTGTGATTTGCAATACAAACCTCAAAATCAATCCTCCAGTTCTAGGCAACACAGAAGAGGGGGAACTCTTTTTTTAATTTCCACACAACTCCTCTAAGGTATATTAATGACATAGTTCAATATTGAAAATGGGTGGTCTTACCCTTTAAGTAAGGAATATGAGTACTTTTTCCACCACTGTATCAGAGGCACACTTTATGGAGACGCCTAACACTGCATGTGTAACATTTACTGCATGTAGTTCCTGGTTCTGCAGTAGGCAGCAGCAGGGACGTGCTGGGCCCCTGATTCAGCCCGGGAAAAAGAGTTGGAGAGGCCCTCAGAGTTGGAGAGGCCCTATAGAGAGAGATCTCTCTCTATAGCGCTGCTGCTACTCAAAGATTTGCCATTTCAGATCATGACAGGTGACAAGCCAGTGGGCCAATTACTGTACATGAGTTATAATTCGTCGTTGTCGGGTGGAAACCTTGTATGTCCAAAACCGTTTGTTTTGTATTTATCATTTTAAAAATGATTTAAACTAGTGAAAACAGCCGATCTGCAAGCGCACAACGCCTCGCACCGCGAGGTGTTGTAGATCTGCTGTTTTCACTACTTTTGTGCAACAGCCTTATATGATGAAGCACGCAGGGCTTTGCTTTGCGAAAAAATCTATACATTTGAAACTTGGAGATTGCTGCCCGACAGTGACGATTTACTGTGTTGGCTGCCCAGCCCCCAAAATGTAACGAAGGCCGACATTTTATTTTTTTCCCCCTAATGGCCGGCCTGAACCAGCCGGGAATGAACCGGCCGTTCGGGAGTTGTCCCGCTTTTCCCAATGGCCAGCACGTCCCTGGGCAGCGGCCTATATATATGTGTGAGAGTCCAGCTTTGAGCTGCATCTTCAAACTGAGAGGTTCCTGAGGGACTGGCTGGATAGTGGAAGTGGCCCTGAATGGATAAGACTCAGCATGGAGGAAATAACCTCTGCGTCTCCTCTCATCAATATTACAGACCCTTGTCTCTACAATACAGTGGAATCTCAGCCTCCTTTGACCGTTAAATAATGCATGCCTTTAAAAAAAACTCATTTTTTTGCCTCAAACTGCATTGCATTGGTGCAACTGGCCATAGTGGTCCTAGGAAGAAGAGATGGGGCGTAAAATGGGACAGGGTTCAGTAGCCAGAGATTATTATTATTATTTAAGTATAAATTATTCTTTTTATTTTTTATTACAGCTCAGTTGTTGCAGGTGTCTCTCAAATGTCCAATAATTAATAGGCTGGCAAATCGGGGCCCATTCTAATGCAGTCAACAAAACCCCATTAAGGTTTATCCAGAACTGCTTTGAACGGTAGGACCCAGGGGCTTCAATTGGGTATGGCAGGGGTATGCAGCTGCCATACCCTGGGTCCAGGGGGGAAAATAAAAGTTACTTTTAAATATAAATCCATGAATGTCTGTTTGTCTATCTGTGCTGGTTATTATGTTGTTAGATTACAGTAAAATAACTACAAATGCCAAATTGAACAAAATGGTATTAGGCTATAATTATAATTCTCCACACTTGTAGGCTATTCTCCCCATCTTGACAAAATCGTATATTCCCAGGTTCTGCATTGTTAATTGTGGCATGTTTACTAACATGCCAAGTTTACAGTAGCTGCACTTGAACAACCATTCCAGGCTGCCATATCCAGCCCAAGAAACTGTAGAAATGGGGGAAAAATAGAATGTACTTCTTAAAATAAATGTATCATGCCTGTTGCTAAGGTATGGCAACATGACTGGTGTCTTGCATGCGCGCAAAGCTTTTTCTGAACTGACACCACTTGTAGGACCACAATTAAGCATGACACTGTGCCACAGAGTCATCCTGGCTGTACTGAAGGTCACCCGAACCGTATCCGTGTCCCCCGGTTGAAAGTGCACAATTTGACCAAGGCACAACGCGTTGTTTTGCATGGCAACATGCCCTCAGTCATAACACATGGAAATGAACGCGCGCGCCTAGATGCTGTGCAATGCATCATGCAGCGGTTCCCAGTCCCACACTTGGACTTTTTAGCTCGAGACCCAACCTCGAGACCCAACCTCATTGATTCATTGATTCATTGATTCATTGATTCATTGATTCATTGATTCATTGATTGAGGTAGCCTATTTATTAGAGGTTTTGCATAGGAAAAGGTACAGTTTCATGGTAGTTCACTAATACAAGGTCAACTAAAAGGAAACTCTGGTAGACCTATAAGGCAAAGCTTATTCCCGTTGTGATCATTCTCATTAACTCATATAACATTGAATGACAGACGAATAGAACACAGAAACGTTGCCCGGACCCAAACAAGTGAAAACAGTTGCTTTGTGAGCTTGTAGATCGGCTATTTTCACTACTTCTTAATTAGCATAATATAGGCTATCTATATATTGCATATCTATATATCTATATCTATATATATATATCTATATATCTATATATCTATATTTCTATATATATATAGCCTATATATCTATATATATATATATATTTATATATATTTTATTTTTTTATGTATAGAATTTCGATGTGTTTGTTTTTAAATGTATTAAAAACATGGGGCGGAAATCCTTTGAAATATACACATATAGGCCATACAAAGATTGGTCCGTGGCCCACAAATGGGTCGCGACCCACTGTTTGGGAACCAGTGCTGTGCATGGGTGCTGCGCTCCGCTGCAACGTTATCGCTGATGCATGGGACCGTCCGTCCGTCCGTCCGTCCGACCGACCGACCGACCATCAGCGGATGGATGCGGCGCTTAGAACATTCCACAGCAATTAATTACAACCCCAAGTGCCAGCCAGTCCTCTTTGCTTTGCTAACACTTTGGATCTATAGTGGCCTAATGTTTTTTTGTTAGGAAATGAAAGGAAAACCTGGACGGAACGCAGGCGACCCTTTCGTGGATTTAGAAACTGGCATCGCGTTTTTGTCTCAGTAAATATATCACAAAGAAGAAGACAGTATTGTAGGACATGCTTTTTCGGGAAAGCGAAAGTCGCAGGAGCGACAACAAGTTGACATAGACTAAAGCACAATCGCCGAGTTTCCTGTCGGCGCTCCAACTTTTTGTCTTTTTTTCACAAACGTTTGGGATATGGGATATGGCGTTTTGAAACTTCTTGCAGCTGTGGAACGGCGTGCAGCTTTGGAATGAGACAATAGGCCAGACGTGTTGTTGCAAATGACAGGCTATACGTCTCATGACAAATCACAGCCTCCCTTGAATAATCTTTATTGTTATTGATTCAGGACACACGTGAAGATGTTCCTCTCCCACATGAAACCCTACCTTCCGATTGATCCCCAGCCACTCTGCCTTTGAGCACGACGTATGCCACACGAGGAGCTGTAGTGATGGAACTATACAAACACATGTTATAGGTAAGATCATGTCATTTTGTGAGAAAATGTATTTTGAATTCACGTACGTGTGCTAAAATTGCCTTTTGTTACAGTGACAGTTACAGTTGTCTCTCCACGTGTGATTGCCACCACTTTAACGCCCATGCAACTAGCCAAACGTGTAGACTATGTAAAGAATAGAATAGAATGGATGGATAGTGGGGAGAATTGTGTGATAAAAATAACTCATCTGATGATCTGACTTATGTCTTGAAATTCTGTCGTGATTATGCCTGGATCCCGAGGCTATGATTACTGCGTCTCTCACTGAAGTGGCATTCTCTGCGAAATGAGCAGCTGTCCATGGTGCTGATTTATATAGCCTCCGGCCCTCCGCACGCCTGAAATCTGAGTAAAGTGTCGTGTGTGAGCTGTTAGTACCTCTCTCTCATTCTGTGTAGTGTGAGCCTGGACCTTATGAGAGTACCTCCTGTGGTCTGTCTCTAGACCAGGGGTCTTCAACGTTTTCAGGCCAAGGACCCCAATAGCTGAGAGAGAGAGATGAAGCAGCAGCAGCTGCATATTGTATAAAATTGTGTTGCAGATAGATTTCTTTGACAGCTTAGACTTGTTTGACAGCACTGTCATTGATTGATTGATTGATTGATTGATTGATTGATTGATTGATTGATTGAAGAATTTATTAGAAGTTTGCAATAGAAGAAAGTACAGTTTCATGACAGTACAAATCACTGGTACACGGTCAACTAAAAGGAGATCCTAGAAAGCTCTACGGCTTAATGTCATCATGTTAAGGAGTAATGTGTATTTTCAGACTTTAACCACTTGAACCGTCGAATACTGCTCTTCTTTTCTCTCAACAAACCTCTTTGCCAAAAATAGATGATCCACAGGCTTACAACGCCTCACGATCTGCTATTTTTGGCTAATGAGGGATGCTAGGGTTCAAATGGTTAATGTAAAAAACATGATCCTATCACAAAGATTTGGTGGCCCCCCTGTTGTAACTCTGAGGACTCCCGAGGGGTCCCGGACCCCCTGTTGAAGACCCCTGCTCTAGACCTTGTGCGCAAGTAAAAAGAACATACATAACTGTGAAAAAGAAAGAAAATAAATAGCCCTATACAAATGGGAATGCCTTGAGTAGCTTAGATATGTATTGTGTCATCCTTGTAGCCCCCTTTTATTTCAATGTGGATTCCAAGTTACAAGCAATCATGAATCCACAAATAAGCTATTGTACTTCATCAATAATACAGTATGTGTGTGTGAAGTATAGTTATGCAAATACATGTTTTTTGTGTGTGAATGCACCGTAGTCAACAGTTTAAATAGAACAAACTGAACTGGACATTTCAAAATATATAACATTTCGAATACAACTTCGCTTAGAAGCACAGAACGTGGTTAAAAATGTATCAGTTGCTCTCTTTAAAACCGGCCTGCCCTCATCTGACTGAGCACATTGACCTTTGAGTGTGTGTCTCTATCTGGTGATTCTTGTGGTTAAATGATGGCAGTAAATGACTCCATGGACCCGGGATTAGGGATGGGACGATAAGCGATATTATCGTTTATCGTGATGAAAAACACTCACTCATTTTCGTATCGTGGAGATTTAATGTATCGTGATATTGTTCTCCGTAATGCAATGGGATCAATTCACCTTTTATTTGCCAAGCTGCATATCTGGACCAAGCTGCAACCTGCACCACTTAAACCCTCTATAATTGGTAAAAGGTACTTATAATATACATTGTGGTGCGACGCGTTGTGAGCTTGTAGATCTGCTATTTTTTGGCAAATGTTCCGCCCCAGGATAAGGGATTTTGATTATCGTGATAATATCGTAAATCGCGATTTCTTTTGTCACAATAATCGTGACATGAAATGTTCTTATCGTCCCATCCCTACCCGGGATACTGATGTCCCTGTCATCGTCACCGCGGGAACAATACAAGACTCTAGTGATGTGTCGGATGCTTAAGGTGCTGATTACGACGTGGGGCTTTGACCGAGCGTCAGCTTGTGATAATAGGATCACATCTGAGAGACAGACATGTTCTGTTATGTCCTGGTAGCAGTTTTCGAAGATTGCTTATGTTGCCCGAGCAATGTGGTCCTGTTTGAACTGAAATTAAGAAGAACGTCTGCCCAAGTTTTTGTCATTGAGGTGAGGTGCACGGTTTGGTTGTCCCTAGGGTTATGACATTTCATTCCTGCCTGTGAGTCTGCTTTAGTTTGCCTTTAAAATTTGATATGACGGATAGCATTGCAGGATTGGAGGTGAGGAGGCATGTGACCTAAGCACATCACAACACACACACACACACACACACACACACACACACACACACACACACACACACACACACACACACACACACACACAGCTACTGTGACAATTCATACTCTCATTACATTTTGAATGTACGGTCTCTCATGAATTCGCGATAGGAATTAATTCATCTCGGGCACATTGTCATCTTTGTCACCTTATCACTTTGTCCTTTCTCTTTGTCCTTTGTCTCACCCTTTCTCAGAAATACGATCATGTTCTGAGAATCCAGGTATAGCGCTATAACATCTCACGAGTGGATTGTTGAAATGCACAGAGAGCCTTTCCCTGTCACGGCCATTGGCTATTTTGGGCAGAATGCCTTTTCTCAGCTGTACGACTTTGCATGCATTATTGCGTGATGGTCCTGCAATGTGACATGCACTTCTGTTCTCTACCATGTGTTGTGAGCCCCCTCATCAGGCTCACGCAGCATGCAGATGAAATGAGATAGCATATAGTCACTGTCAACTTCAAATTTCTATGTTTGTTTTTTTTCCTGCACGATGCGAGGCGTTGTATGCTTGTAGATCGGCTATTTTCACTACTTTTTCGCTACTCGCTTTTCAAATAATAACAAAAAAGGACATACAGTAGATTTTGGACATTCAAGGTTTCCACCCGACAACGACCATATGGATGTGGAATTCTAATATCGTTTAGTCCACTGTCTCTCAACACCCTTAAGGATGTGTAACTCTGCGAGTACACTTTCAGAGCTAAGTGATCATTGAGCATCTTACAGTGTATCCTTGAAATGAAAAAGGGTTGAGAACAACCGAACTAAACTATACTGGGACCCCAATCTACACTGCAAAATCTACCCTGGTTATTTAACTACAAATGGAACCAAAGGGATGAGGATCCTTTTAGCTCCATTTGTACACTCTCCGAGTTAGACTCGTATGCGTCCATTTGGACCGCTGGTGGTCAGCTGAGAGCCACTGTTCTAGTCTGCATCCTCCAGACTAGAACAGTGCATCCCTCTCATTTCTTGTTTGAAGAATCATTTGAATGAATGAATGAATGACTCAATCAATCAATCAATCAATCAATCAATGAAGAGTAAGTGGCAACATCCTTTTTTACATGTGGAGCCTATTGTCACTCCGACTTTGATAGTAACCTGCTTCTGAATTGAGATATTGGCCTTGTCATGACGACTTATGACTCTCAAAATGTATGTTAAACACATCACACCAGTCTTACCACACTTCATCAAAAAGCTATTCTGATGTTGGCGTTTTCATGAAATTTAGTCCCATTATATTTGGGTCCATATTACATAGGCGATCTAGATAGAGACTTCAATAACAATCATGAGTCATATACCGGTATATCTCTACTGTATATCGCATTACCTCAAACCTTACATCTTATTCACGTCACCCTGATTTAACCTTCTCTCATTTATCCTCTCCCTACTCCTTTCCATCCTCCCTCCTCCCCCATCTATCTCTCTCTCTCTCTCTCTCTCTCTCTCTCTCTCTCTCTCTCTCTCTCTCTCTCTCTCTCTCTGCAGACTGTTGATGGAGAGGCATTCGAATGTCAGCTGGTACCGTGGTTATCGCAGGTGGAAGTCTGGCTACAGTCATCCTACTGACCATTGTAGCTGTGCTGTGTTTATGTAGATTGCAGGTACTGTATGTCATACCTGTTGCACACTTAAATCATATGATGCATCATCTGCATCATTATGATGCAAAATACATCATCATTCATGCTGAAATGCTAAAATATCTCAAAACACAGATTGAACACAAAAAATAACTCAGGATAGTGTTGATCTTGTCCCAAACAACAATAAAATAAGATCAGGTTGTCCCAGAGGTGAACTTGCCCTTTAAAGGACAACTTTAGTTTTTTACAACAAGGGTTCATATTTTAGATTGTAATTAACTCATACCTCGCGATCCCCGTAGAAACCGTAGATTTCCCGCTGTACCGCGCTGCCATGCCCGTAGAGCCCGTAAAGTTTAATTAGCTTTAATCATTATGAAAGGATTAAAAGTATTAGCGCAGATTTTCGCTGATTCTGGCTCTTTAGGCCCGCCCCCCTAACTGTATCCGGTCATTTCCGGTCTGGACCGGATCCAGCTTTCCGTATCCAGTCTGAGCCTGGGCCATAGGGGCGGCATAGCTCAGGGGTAGAGAAACTGGTATTAGAGCACGAAGGGTATAAATCCCGAAGGGTTCCCAGTTCGAATCCGGGCTCCCCCTGAGTTAATGTCGAAGGGTCCTTGGGCAAGACTCTGAACCCCTAATTGCCTCCGGTGAGCAGGTTGGTGCCTTGCATGGCTTCCTCCGCCACCGGTGTATGAATGTGTGTGTGAATGGGTGAATGTAATGCACAATCTATGTAAAGCGCTTTGGATTAAAAGCGCTATATAAATGCACCATTTACCATTTACCATTTATAGTCCCGCCTCCATTGGTTTACTGTGTAACAGAAGTGGAAGCTACTCGGCGATGGAACGCTCGTTTTTCAATCGGATTTTTGCGTTTGGAAACTTTGATCCAGTCTCTACACGCCTGGATTATGATCCCCGCACATATCGTGCGTTTTGTGCGCGAACGTGTCCACGTGTTACCATAGCGCATGCCTGGCTTTTTTTCAATGTTTTTTCATGTAAACACTGGCGGATAAGCAGGAATACAGCGTGGCAACGGATATGTCTTTTTCAATGGGGTTTTTTGTATTCGAAAGCTTGTCACCGAGTCTACACGTCTACTAGATGAGTCGCGCACAGATTGTGCACGATGCGTGCGCGTGCCCACGCTAAAAGGTAAGGACAATTTGGCAGCTGCTTACTACAGCTATGTTTAAAATGGCAGAGAAATTGTTAAAGAATATAAAAGGTGAGTGTTAAAATTATTTCATTTACTTCTTTCTATTGTTTTAGAGATTCTTATTTCAGTGGTTGGGGGCATGCGTACAAGTGGCTAAATATGTCATTTTACACAGAATAAGCCCATTCCCAAGATACAACGCAACCTTTCATGGGTGGATGTGACTTATGGGGGCTAGAAGTGTTACTGTAAATAGCAATAAAGAAACTGCTGGCTTATTGGGTCTAAAAAGACATATTTAGCCACTTGTACACATGCCCCCATTCGTACGCATGCCCCACATTTTAGCACGCTAAACGCGATAAAACAATAAAACGAAGCAAATGAAAACATTTTAACACCCACTTTTTCTTTTCTCTAATTAAAATCTAAAATATGAACCCTTGTTGTAAAAAAAACAAAGTTGTCCTTTAAGATACAACCTCTTCCAGATTATTATTATTATTATTATTATTATTACCCTTATTATTATTTGGTAATACCGTCAATTCAGACAATGTTGATGATGATGACAAAATGACACCGGATAACTGTCCAGTTCAGCTTCTAAAACACAAAGACATGCCCCTCATGTTGTCTCAGCAAGCTTCTGCGTGACTGACCTTGGAACAATCAATGTACTGTACCGCTCATGTTTCCTCACCTATGCCCCCCGCCCTTGCCATTACCAACAGTACTACTGCTGTAAGAGGGAGGAGTCCGAGAAGGAGGAGGAGGAGGAACCAGCGCTCCCCGCCATGTCACCGCCCCGCTGCCCGATGGCTCCGAACATGCCGCCGCACGTGGCTCCGTCGCCCCCCTTGCCCGAGCGCTACTACAGCGACGAGCCCGAAATCTACCCGCCCACCTTCCTCACGGAGGCCAACGGGCCCGCCGGCGGCTACTCCCCTCCTCCTCCGCCCCCGCCTCTGCTGGTGCACGGAGGTCCGCAGAGGTCCCACGCCTTCTGCCCCTCGTGCGCCCGCCACTCCCTGCCGTTCTACCTGCAGCACCCACAGAGACTGTGCAACGGCGGCCGCCGGATCAGCTACAGGACTGTCCAGCAGCAGGAGCTGGACCTGCCCATGGACATGGCCAGCCTCTACCAGAAGCTCAACCTCATCCGCTCGGTCACCATGAGGGAGGTGGTCACCCACAGCATCAGCACCGACGTCTAGTAGTGGGAAGAGAACCGGTGCTGTGGGTGCTATCGATTAGAGCTTTTGAAAGAATCGTGCATTTTTGGGATGCAAAGTACAAATTAAGCCTTAACGTGGAACACCAAATGGTGTAGGGGGATAGGCGATGTTCATTTACAGATTACACTAAGTGTAGATTCTATACGCAACCACACAAAGTCAGAGGTTTTCCGTTGCTGCCTCCATATTGGGCCTAAGATGCACATGGAGAATCAGGAACCTTTTTGGGTATGGTATTGGCCCTTGTAGTGATGTCATTCCCATCAGAAAGAGGACCAGTATTCGGTACACGTGTGTGGTAAATATTACCGTTATGAACTAGGCTGTGCACTCAAGAAGTCATACTGTAGTGTGGCTAAAATGGATAAAGAGGAGTATTTACAGGTCCCGTGGAGGGTAAATACTTAGGAGGTAAGTATCTTGCTCCGGGACACTTTAACATGTTGACTAGGCGTGCAGAGGATCAAACTGGTGACCTTCCACACCAGAAAGCCTCTCAGTCTCTACCCGTTCAGCTACAGTGGCCCTGTAAAGCACGGTGCACTGATGAGGCAGTAAAATAGTAAAGTGGATGTAGTTGCACACGCAGACCCTCAGCTGGAGAAGAGGAGAGTTTTGGGAGAGTAGTGTAACACTGTACAGCATATGTATACCCACTCTTGAATTCACCTTTGTCGTGTCTTTGTTTTACTCTTTTGTGTCATTCATTCACTTACCACTGTGTGAACTTTGTTAACACTTGGTTTCCTTTGAAGTACAGCATATGCACTGAAATACTATTATGATTCACACAGTCCCGACAAAGCAAGGGTACTGTGAGTATGTGAGTGCTCACCTTATTGTGGGAACGACTGTGTTATGCTGTGGTGCATAGAATATGAACTATAAAAACCAAGGGCCCTTAAAAGTCTTTCAATTACCAACTGTGATTTCATGAATTTCCTATAAAAGACAGTGATATGCACGCGCACGCGCACACACACACACACACACACACACACACACACACACACACACACACACACACACACACACACACACACACACAATATTGTATACTGTGTGTGAGGTGAAAAAAAAAATACTGAGAGGGTGATACGTTTTAACTGATCGGTTAGCTGCACTACTGTATCTTTCCTGACCAGTCAATGCAGCTAAAGTGCCACCACCTGCTGAACGGGCGAACAAGGCACCTTGCTGCCACATGACATGCACCCTCACTGCTTGAGGAAATCAACATGCACGCTACATTCGGCCACCAAGCGGTTGCTGCAGGATGACGCGGTAACATTTGCAGTTGAGAAAACACTGGAGTTTATGAGGCTGGCAGCCAGCAGCACCTGTGATTTCAACCAACTCCCTCCCCACCACTAGTAAGAGAATCCCCCAGACTTGTTCACCAAAATGTCATGTGATCAAATGGTATTTTCTCATTGTCGTTATGAAGAAATAAGGCTATGGGTGATAAACATATCACCCAGTATTCATCATTATCCCTGACCTTGGGCATTGAGGTAACCAGGGACGTGCTGGCCATTGGGAAAAGCGGGACAACTCTCGAACGGCCGGTTTATTCCCGGCCTGTCCAGGCCGGCCATTAGGAAAAAAATAAAAATAAAATGTCGGCCTTCGTTCCATTTTGGGGGCTGGGCGGCCAACAAAGTAAATCGTCACTGTCGGACAGAAGCCTTATCTCCAAGTTTCAAATGTATAAATTTTTTCGCAAAGCAAAGCCTTGCTTCATCATACAAGGCCGTTGCACAAAAGTAGTGAGCGTTGTGTGCTTGTAGATCGGCTGTTTTCACTAGTTTAAATCATTTTTAAAATGATAAATACAAAACAAACGGTTTTGGACATACAAGGTTTGCACCCGACAACTTCGAGATATAACTCATGTACAGTAATTGGCCCACCGGCTTGTCACTTGTCATGATCTGAAATGGCAAATCTTTGAGTAGCAGCAGTGCTATAGAGAGAGATCTCTCTCTCTCCAACTATTTTTCCCGGGCTGAATCAGGGGCCCAGCATGTCCCTGGAGGTAACACCCTTGGCCACTATAGGCGTCTGCCCTGCGTTGGATAAAGACAAATGCCTGGGTGATAATATACAGATATAATATTCAAGGTCTGTTTCAAATATCTCCAAAATATAGAGGATCCATTCTGTGAAAGTATACTGTTACTGTCCTTTAAAAGGTACTATAACTTGTTTCAGTGTTGTGTAGGCCTAACTAATCATTTTTGTAAGAGGATGTGTCAATCTTTTTCAAATAGTATTTAATTTTGTGATCAAATGCTGTATTATGTCCAGGGTAAAACAACATTTAGAGCTATATGAAAATATATTATGTGGATAATATAATAATAATAGTAATAATACACCCGATTCTATCGGTTCCACGAAGGCGAAGTATACATGAGTGTGTTTTTAGTTTCCGGTGTAGGAGGACAACAGAGAGAACCTGTGTATTGCTCATTTATCTCATTGTCTGTGAGTGTGCCCTGTGGCTACAGTGGTTCTCAACCTTTTCAGGCCGCGACCCCCAAAATAATCATATTTTAACTGGGGACCCCCCCATCCTGACGAGCACTAATAGTTGAGGCATGACATTTTGTGTAACATGGTTCTATTGTGAAAATTGCAGATCTACTTGCTCACATTTAGAGGTTGAGAACCACTGGCCCAAGACACTGTGCAGTTCCTTTGACACTATTAAAATGTGTTTGTTTCCTCTGAGGATGACCCTACCCTGATGAAGGGCAGTTAGATCGATAGAGCCTCACAATTCAGTAGAAGCGAGGGAAAGTCAAAGGCGTTTTGGAGCACAGTGCCGTGGGTTTCATGCTTTTCCTTGGGTGCATTGCATTACACCTATAACCACTTAAACCCGGGTATCCCTGTTGGCCGCATGTCATTAGGTGAATATAAAAACAACGTTGCCCCCACATAATGTTTATAAATAGCTTACATACAGTAGCTGATCTACGAGCTCACGATCCGTCGCATCACAACTAGGGATGGGTATCGTCTGCGATACTTTTAATGGTATCGATTGCATGACGTCGATACTATCGGGTATCGGTGTAAAAACGAACGATACCTCATTTCGATACTCTGGAACGCACCCCTGGCCTGTCGCATCTGTAACAGTTGGGCTACTGAGAGTTTAATGACTGCTTTAGTAGGCTACACTCGTTACTGTGGAAAATATAAAAGCCTATAATGTTTATTATTATGATGATTATCCAACGTCTATACTCTCCGCTCCGCCACACTGTGTGATCATCATCACCTCAGCAGCGGTAGAGCAGTTAAACTTAAATAAAAATCGAAAATGGTATCGAAAAGGGTATCATATCGATTCCCAGGTATCGAAAAAAGGTATCGTATCGATTCAAAGGTGAACGATACCCATCCCTAATCACAACACGTTATGAGCATTTATATCGTCTATTTTTGCTGTTCGTCTTACAATGAAGTATATAGGGCTTAAGTGGTTAACCCAGCTTATTATTATTTTATTTTTAATTTTTATGTAGCATAAAATCATTTGTCCCTTTGAAGGTGAAACTATCATACATAACATATCCTACTGTACAGTAGATGAGATTGGTTTTTATTTCTGTAGAAGTTGTCACAGGGGCCAGCAGATGGCATCACACCCTGTTTAATGCGTTTGCATTTCTGTTCCTAATAGTGTTAGTTACTATTTTAACATTTTCAATTACTGTACCAATAAAATTATGGGGGGAAAAGTTGCTGGTGTTTGTTCAACATCTTCTCTAAAAAGGTTGACCATGCATGTAGCCTAAGAGTGGTGCAGAGAGAGTGCAATGTAGAAAGACATTGGGGGGGGGAAAGAGCATGATACTGATGATTACTGACCATGATGATGACACTGATTACTGACCTTGACATGACACTGACACGATACTGACATAAGATGAACACAATTTTCGTGCCAAAATAGGGATGCTAGAGTTCCAGTAGTGATAACCAGTGAAAAATAGCAGATATACAAGCTCACAGCGCGGCACCAAGTGCAGCGCTGCGAGCTTGTAGATCTGCTATTTTTGAAAAAGTCGTGAAAATGTGTGCAAATCTTTGAATACATGTATTTTCAAAGTGAACATTTCTAACTCAAATTTTGCTTCTGGGTGGTCCCTGGAACTAAATATTTTGAGATGGGGGTCCATGGCCAAATAAATATCAGTTTGGGGGTCCTTCACATGAAGAGGTTTGAGAACCACTGACATAGTAGTCTCTCAAGAACAGACTAACTGAGCTCCAGTTCAAGTGAAAAGGACCTTTTCTTTGACGATGGCTGGCCAGATTGCTGACATAGAAACATAGGGTTTTGTTTTTTTTAAACTTTAGAAGGATTCAGAAGACACTAATAGAATCGGGTCAAAATTCAAATTTTCACGATTTTTCAAAAATAGCAGATCTACAAGCTCGCAGCGCGGCACTCGGTGCCGCGCTGTGAGCTTGTATATCTGCTATTTTTCAATAGTTAAAGCATGAAATAATGATACACAATAATGTGTACCCTCTATTAATTTATTACAGTAAGACAAAGACTATACTGTCAGAATTTGTAACCTTTTAATGGAAATACAAGTCAATACATTGAGGATTTCAGTTCAACAGTACAAAATGTCAACACTTTTTGTACAAAGAGGTATTAGGTATAGAAACACAGTACATGATAGTTATATTGACAAGAATGACACATACACTATTGAGTACATTTCAACCATTTCAAGTCTCAGGAATCTCTCTGTCTCTGAATGGAATAACTTCAATGTGTCCCATACGTTCCTGCTTGTTTAGATTCAATACTTCTCTATATGGTCATCCACAAACCAAAAACTGTCATTAAATAACATGATTAATATGCATTGGTTGGCATCAGGAAGGTCACGATGATTAATGAACATGTGTTATGAATAATAAATATAACATACGCCCTGCAAGCAGGCCAAGCTTTACGTGCCAATGGGCACACCCCAAAAGGCAGGGTTTTACAATCCAAGATTGGAATCGTCAGCTTAATATTGGGCCATGATTTTTCTGTGCCAGACACTAATTTGAAATAGACTTAAATAATATTCATAAACAATATCTGTATTTAAATATTCTAGACATGCAGTATGGTCAGCTGGAAAATAATTTAATAACAGCAGAGAACACTGCTTATTATGCTTGTCATGACATGTCTACGCCCATTTCACCAAGACACATTCCTGTGCATTTATTGTACTTGGTGAATAAGGTGAATAAGGTACTTGGTTCTGCCCTATAGCAAGTGACATTAGATCACAGAATCTTCATTCACTCTTGCACCATGTTTTCTCTAGCCCCACCCCTTTGTCAATCATCACAAACATTGTACTGTCTATTCACTGGAGCTCTGTGGAGAATCTGGGTCTTGGTATCATTAGGCCCGGTGGATGGGGTCAAAGACACTTTAGCCCCTTTTCGACTGCAGCTTTAGCACCACACCACACCACACCACACCACACAGCACCACATAAAAATATCTACATTTTCCATTACACAAAAGCACCCCTATCCGTAAGAAACAAATTGACCCTTTTAACTGTGATTATAATGCAATATACATTTTTGTTACAACTATCCTAAATTATAATACACTATAATGGATTATAACTGTGATTATAATACACTATAAAGTATGAATATATTACTATGATAATTATAATACAATGTAATAGGTTATAATAGTGGTTATAACACTATAGAACCTATTATCATGTATTACAACTATATCCTGGTGGTCTATATGAAAAGTCAGTGAGTGATCAGTCATTATGATGTGTTTGGCCCTGTTTGGCCTAGCTCAGACCTACTCTAGACTTTTTAGTACCATGTTTAGTACCACTTTCTATTATTATCACACCACTCTACCCAGGTCCTTGTAGTGGAAAACCTGGCACAAGTGGGCGGTGTGGTGTGGAGTGATGTGGTGTTGGGCCAGTGGAAAAGGGGCTTTTGGGACTACAATGAGGAGGAAAGGAAGATGGTTGATAGAGAATAGGAGTTGTCGGAGGTGAGAGATCAAGCTTTGTGGGCGTGCGACCGCTGTGAGAGAATGGAAGCGTCAGGGGTTGGGTCTAAGCATCTCTTGATAGAAGAAAATTACAACATCCAACAGGGTGTACATGAAACAAAACACCACTGAGTAGGAGGCAAGCTGAAACTGTTTTCATAGAGGTGACTATGCTTTGTATTATTCTCCCTCTTTCACAGATTCACTGGCTCTGTTAAAGGCTGAATGTTTTTGAAGCAACCTTTTTAGCTATAGACCATATTCACCGGGCAGCCATCTTGCCACTAAGTTAATAAAATGCCTCCCCTTTGCCTCCCAAGTTTTCAATGCAAAATGCAAACATGGCTGCCCGGTGAATATGGTCTATAGCCTCCGAAATAACAAAATGAGGAAAACTGATTGCTTTAATTAGGAATTGATAAACCGTGAGGAGATTAATTCAATTACAACTTTCTATGTTTTGTTTGTCAGTTTATAAACTGATGTGCTGCTCTCTCCTTTAAAGCATTTGGTTGGGTTAAGCGTAATTGATACAGCATAATCCAGCACATGGGTGTCACAAGCTAATGTTGTTAGCTGGTAGAACAGTTTGTTTTTGGCAAGTGATGCCGTTATACTAGAGCACTGGTTCTCAACCTTTTCAGGCCACGACCCCCCAAAATAATCATATCTTAACTGGGGACCCCCCCCCCCCCCCCCCCCCCCCCCATCCTACGAGCACTAAGAGTTGAGGCATAACATTTTGTATAACACGGTTCTATTGTGAAAATAGCAGATCTACATGCTCACAACGCCTCGCTACGCAAGGCGTTGTGAGCATGTAGATCGGCTGAGGCGTTGTGGGCATGTAGATCTGCTATTTTCACAATTTCGGCCTCTAATATTTGACAATTTGGCCAATGTTTAATTTGTCGTTTTAGATGTATTAAAAAGTTTAAATTGTCACTATAAAATGTGCAGATACCCTCTCTATACACTTAAACTTTATGTTGGTTCGTTTACTGTTGAGAGAGAAAACAATGCTGCACGTTAAGTTAGTCTTCTGGGGACCCCCCCAAAATGATTTGGGGACCCCCCCCCTGGGGGTCCCGACCCACAGGTTGAGAACCACTGTACCAGAGAGCATGAATGAGGCTTAAGGGAAGCAAGTTGTAAGCTCTCCTAAGACTAGGAGGAGGAGGAGGCTCGTATCACCCGGCAGGAATGGCAGCAGGCCTTGCTGTAGTACCAATGGCTGCACAGGTTAACTTTCAATGCCAAGGAGCAGTTAGTGGTGGGGCGGTCCTGGCAGCTCTCATCTGGGAAAGGACAAGCAAAGTCAGGCAAAGTCAAGTAGCATACTGTCGCTGAGTGGTTTGCAAATCAACTCTTGTACAGTACAGTATGTCCAAAACTGTAATTTGCCAGGAAATGAAAAAAATAATAAACTGTGTTCCAATGGATCTAATATAGTTATCGTTAAGTCACAAGCTGTTATTAATACTTTAACATTTGTTCAATATTCATGAAACCCACAGACACACTTAAACACTTTCACCAAGTTCACAAGAGTCAACGCATTGTGAGATTATAGATAGGCAATTTCCACTAGTTTTGCATGACATTAAATTACTAAAAACATTAAAAGCTAATATATATATATATATATATATATATATATATAGCGACAACGCTACCGACTGCACCTTGACAGTCATCTCTAACTTAGGTGTACAACACGATTGAGCTTGTAGATCGGCTGAATGAAGCATAGTAAATTAGGCTTGTGAGATCTTTAGCACTTGGTTGTTCATCTTACCCGGTGGCTCAGTGGGGCAGGGCTGCAGAGCACAGGTCTGTTTGGCTACAGGTTTAGTGAGGGGGTCACAGCCACGGACAAGCTCCCTGCTCTGGTAACACTTCACATCTCGCATCCTCACACCAACACCGCATGTCTTAGTGCACTGTGGGAAAAGGCAGCATAATAAATGAACTAGGGCTGGGACTTTAACTGATTAATTGCGATTAATTAATTACAGAAAATTAACGCGATTAAAAAGATTTACGCATTTTAATCGCACCACAGAACCTTGCACCAACCAAGAAGAGACAACAAACGCAAAGGGAGAAGTAGCCGATCAGAGCGCTTTGCTTGGACCAGTGGATGCGAAATTTAAATTTAAAAAACTCACTCGTTGATTCCGTCGAACAAAAAAAAATTGTTTACTTGGAAAAAAATGCTTCTCAGGTCAAATATCGATGTGCGATTAAAATGTGATTAATTGCGATTAATTAATCACAGAGCCTGTAATTAATTAGATTAAAAATTGTAATCGCATCCCAGCCCTAAAATGAACATCAACATGTCTTTTGGGATTGGTGCGCAACATTCAACATTAGCATTAGACGATGCAGAGCAACTGGTCTATGAGGCACTATAATTATACTGAATATAAATAAACTAGTAAGACGCCTCAGGGCGACAAGCGACCTCACCCTAAAGGGCGAAGTGGACATCAGGGATGTGGACATCAGGGATCTCCATATATGGGCATAAAAGGGAATTGTTCCCCCTGGCATCACAGGGATCTCCATATCTCCATATATGGGCATAAAAGGGATTTGTTCCCCCTGGCATCACAGGGATCTCTCTAACAGGGCATCATTAATATTGATGACATCAGGGAACTCCATATATGGGCATAAAAGGGATTCTGTCAGTGTGACATCACAGTGAAGCCAAAGCATGATGTCAGAGCGGCAAACCCATAGACCGTATAAACGTGTACACGTCTACGCGGACGGACGGATGCGGACAAGCTGTGACGTTTCTCATAGTAAAATGCGACCTTCGGTTGCAATAATAGGCTCGCATGACACATGATCATGGGTCATCCTGAAGAGCTCCCTATGTGGATGGAAACTTTTAGTTTTTGTTGATAATGAACACCTCTGGGAGCATTATAGCGTTATTATAGCATATATTTGCTAGCCTGGTTAATAAACCAGACTGCACAACACCACCCCTGTTGGTAGTGGTGAAACGAAGTGTGTGATAGAGTCTGACGCTTGCAGTCAGGCTATATATTTGCATTATGCAAAGTAGTGTAATATTGCGTATACACATGTTGTCATTGAGGGCTTATACTCAAGACACATAGAGGTTCACGTTACACTGTAGGCCAATTCAGGCCACTGGCAAATCGAAGATGTTCCTTTTCCCTTTCCAAGCCCAGTTCCAGCAATCAGGATGTGGAACTGAGCCAGCACAGTAGGGTACAGCTCAGCTCAGTTCAGAGTGGTTAGCTGCTACAGTACTAAATACACTAAATGTGCAAATTTTATTATCTCAATTTATGACCCATGTCATTTTGATATAACTTCGTCTGCTGTTATTGTGACAGTAGGCAGTTAAAACCGAATCCTCGTCTCATTCTTTAGATTCCTGCAATAGGAAAGACAAATGTCTCTGAAATAATTTGCATAGCTTGTATTACAAATGCAGTTTATATTTGCAAATGCGACCATAAAAGCAAAGATGCCGCTGCCATTGTGTGGCTTAGCTCATCAAAAACATTGTACATTACCATGATTGGTGGCATTTTTAGTACGGGTGGCATTTTCAATATTGGGAATGAAGCGTCTAACTTAGGGAGTGTACGTTATTTACCCACTAGGGGGTGCTGGTTGACAGGTGATATCTTTTTTTTTTTTTTTCATGGTCCCCCCACAACCTTAAAATATTGTTTTGTGGTCCCCCCTGTGTGACTTGAGAAAAATGCATGACCCCCCTTCCCAATAAACACATATATATATATATATATATATATATATATATATATATATTAAGCTATCGTGCTAGTATTTTTAATTTATCAGACATCTGATAAAAAAATACCGGACATAATAATTTGAATGCATGGAAGACAAGCAGGTGCAAAAACGAATGTAAAGGAGTAGTAGCTCGTTTTTGACCCCGCCCCCCCCCCCCCCCTCCCCCCCCGCCCCCGCCCCCGCCCCCGCCCGCCTGCCTGCCTGCTCGGCCAGCCGCTTAGACAAAATGATAATAATGACCATTGCTATGTTTGGCCACTAGAGGGCACTGAAAACCCACAACGCTAATATGTTCCCCATTTTCAGCAGTTTTGTGACACTTTGGTATCATGCCAATAAAGCTCCTTTGAATTTAATTGAAAACCAATGAAACAGAGCAGCCTGAATTAAAAATGCAGACAGGCCTATACTTGAGTAACTGTAAATGTACAAACGTATTGGTATCAAAATATCCCATTTCATGTCAGCAAAAGAAAAGGCATTTTTTTTTCCATCATTGAGTACTTTATTTACAGTTTGCCAATAGTACAGTGGTACAATAACGATGTCATAAAATGAATGCACTGTAGGAATTTTTTATGACACACGAGCAATCATGACTTTTCAGCAATCAGTGTGTTTCAACATCTTAACACAGTAATTAATGCATGATATTGCACCTACATTAACATGCTACAAGCAGAAACAGACCTTTTTTTCCCAAGATCTTTGTCTATTTTAATTGAGGAGGAACATGTTTTTTTTTTTTATGTAATATTTTCTGTGTAAAAAGAAAAAGAGAAAAACAAACCCTAATAAATATTGTCAAAAAAAATGTGGATGAAACATCTCTCCCTCCCTGATCGCGGTCTGTCACCTTCACTGTGCCTGCTGCAGTGCTGCTTGGCCATCATGGATCTCTATAAATGAAAAGGGGGAGAGGGGAATAAAAAAAAAAGTATTACAACCATGACATTGACAACAATATTGCTACAGTAAATTACAATTAGCCTTATAGTAAACCTTGCATCATGCAGTACAGTATTTTTTAGTTTTTTAGTACCTACCATTTATTTATCAGGAACGTGTTTCTCCTCTGGGCTCCTCTTGAGATGAAGTCATTGGCTATGACATCCAGGTCAATCTTCCTTGCCAAATCACTGTAACAGTCTAACAGAGCAAGGTGATTGAGTCTTCCTTGCCCCATTGTGGATCGCAGATAGGTTTTCAGTCTCCGTAGGCCAGAAAATGACCTTTCTGAGCTGCATGATGTCACAGGGATAGTCAGTGCTTGTTTCACCAGTCTTGTGAGTTCTTCACAAACACCTCTCCTGGTGCCTCCCTGGTCACCCTTCAAAAAGTTGACGACATCATTGAAGGTAGACAGGCGATGTCCTTGGGTCTTTGCCATCTGCATAGACTTACTGTTTTCTCTTTTATTATATATTTTTTCTCTCTCATTTTCTTTTCTTTACATATCTACTGCATAGTACTGTGTTCTATTCGTCTGTGTCATTCAATGTTATATGATATACTTTAATGGTTTCCTGTTGAAATAAGCTTAGTCTTTTCAGGATCTCATTTTAGTAGACCTTGTACCAGTGAACTGTACCGTCATGAAACTGTACATTTTCCTATGCAAACTTCTAATAAATCCTTCAATCAATCAAATAGGCTTTAGGCTACATCAATTATATGTAATTCAAAGGAGCTTTACTGGCATGATAAAATACTATAATGCCTCATTCACATAGGGAGCAGCAAAGCTAAAGTTTAGCTTGCTTGGTCAATGTTATCTCAATGGAAACCAGCTTTAAAGCTTTCAAAGCTTTGTTCTGTGTATCTCCTGTATCTTTAAAGCTGGTTTCCATTGAGATAACATTGACCAAGCAAGCAAAACTTTAGCTTTGCTGCTCCCTATGTGAATGAGGCATAAGAACAGTTCAGTTGAGATTTTTTTTTAATTATTTTGGAGGTGGGGGTAGAATACTGTAGAGCTACATGGCTACATCACACAGAGTAGACATACAGCCAGGATGTGGAGGCGGGCTATGACGCTGGGTGACGCCCTCGAAAGGGACAAAGCCGACGTGTGATATCGGCCGAGTGCCAGGAATGCAGTTTGGCCAGTTTGGGGCGAACGACTGAGTGCTAGGAATTGTCGGCGAAAAATCAATGGGCTCTCATAACAGTACGCTCAAGCACTCACGCGCCCCCTATGTTCCCGCCGCTGAAACATACTACAGCTTCATCTTGCATAAGGAAATTAATTATATTGGACTAATCGCACAGGCTGTGTTTGCACGCATACTGCATGTTTTCACAACAAGGTGTTTCTGTTGCATCATGTTTCAGGCCAACAACACATGTACAGAATAATGAGAAATAGTCTGAAAGTCGGGTCTGCGCAAATGTTTCATAAATTGATAGATTTATTTGTCCAGCAATTAATCAAATATATAGGCTACTCACTGGTATGGTCGAGTGGTCACGATGCTGCATACATCTCTGTTATGCAACTTTGAGAAGGTTGAAAGGGCTTTGGTGGTGATCTTGTACAGTTTCCATAACATCTCCCCATAAAGAACTTCAATCAAGTGTATAATGTTTGTTTTATATGGGTTGTTGTTAGTTGTCCTGCGTGCCTTCCATTGTGAGCTTGTAGATCTGCTATTTTTAAAATATCATTAAAGAACAGGACATTCTGCATAATGAGTACTTTTACTTTTGGGACTTTCATTTGACAATACTTAGGTACTTTTACTCAAGTACATTTTTTATTCTAGACTTGTAGTGGGGTTACAAAAACACTCCAAACTAAAGAAAGATTGAGTAACTGATCTATTTTCCATGATATTCATCAAGCAACCAAGTCAACAAAGTGTGCATGAGTCTTTTCTCTCTCCTTCTGACTCCAATTCCCACTTCGCAGCAGAGAGAGAGAGAGAGAGAGAGAGAGAGAGAGAGAGAGAGAGAGAGACACTACACCTTTCTTTCTAATGCTATATTCCTCTCTTGGTAACAAATATGGTGGTTGTTAGCCTATGTATCCAGTCCAGCTGCTACGAGAAACTCCTGTGTGTGTGCACTGCACACTGTGCAGCGAACTTCGACAACACAGAGACGCACTGAGAGCAGCCGGAGGGGGAGGGGCCGAGGGATGTATTAGAACAACTGGAATGTACCAAGTCCATCAACTATGTAGGGGACAATGTATAGTTGAAACTGGGTATACTAACTTGATGATGTTATTTAGATAAAGAACAAACTAAGCATTTTTAATTACACAATTCGACAAATTAAAGTTGCATGGCCCCCCTAAAGCCAAAATGAAAAAAATCATGATCCCCCCAAGATCTAAAAAAAATATTTGATGATCCCCCCCCGTTATGGACCATACCAACCGCGCGTTAAAATCGCACACTGAATATGCTCTATCTATTGGTCTATGCAGGGAAGGGAACCCAAAACCCTGGCCAGTCAATGCCACGTTGGAGCCACAGAGCTACTGTACTGTACAGAGGGATACCAAACTTGTTAGTGCCGGCCTAGTCGGCAGTGTTGATTTCGTTGACTAAAACTATGACGAAAAATGTTTGTCGACTGCGTTTTTTTTTCACTGACGAAAACTAAATAAAAACTAAGCTGTGATGACTAAAACTAAGACTAAATATATAGTCAATTTTGTCAACAAAATAAAAACTAGACTAAAACGTCGCGTTGTGAGCTTTTCTTTTTTTTTTTTTTTACTCAGACACTGACAAAGGCGGTCGCATAGCTCTGCAGCTCCTGTAAGCTCAAGGCCACCTGTGGCCAACAACTAAATGAGAAAATGACAAAAAAGACATCGAAGAAATAAAGACCACACTCAGTTAAATTATTAGGTTTCCTTTATCTCCATTTAATTGTTTTTTTTTCCCCATTCTCTCATATTTGCTATGAGGCCGATGTATCCTTGAATTTCAAACATTCCTATAACAAATCACTGTGTTTTACTCCATGAATAAGTAGGATAGGCATCCACAAGCTTTCAGCTTCAGCCTATTCCTTTTGATCACATGTAACAATGACTAAGATGTATGACTTGTAAAAATGTGAGTGATCAAATAAACTAAACTAGTAGATCGGCTATTTTCAGCACACAACCAAGTGTAAAATCAGTCATTACGATGCCAACAAGGCCTGCCAAAATACATTTTAGTTAACTGTAGATTTAGTTGCCTAAAAACGTATGATATTTAGTCGACTAAAATTAGACTAAAACTAAAACTTTTCAGGTGATTAAATTATGACTAAAATTAAATGACATTTTATTCAAAAGACTATGACTAAAACAAAATCAGAATTTGCTGTGAAAAACAACATTGCTCCACAGGACCAAAAGTGCCAGTGTGTCACTGTCTGACACTATGCTGTATGCTCACCTCTGACCAGGGTGTGGTGTACCACTTGAAGCACGGCCTCTCAAAGCAGGTGTTCTCCTCTTCAGGTTTCTCGCCTCCACCACAGGCCTCGTCATCAAAGGTCTGGAATTTTCCACCGGTGATGCCGGCACAGAGCACAATCCTCCGCTTGACACCGCGTCCACACGTTGTGTTACACTACAGACAGAGACAAACGAGGCTAGTGAATTACAGTATCGAAATTATATTTGACAGAATTTAAAGTCAGCCGTTATAGTTTATTTATCCATCGATTGTTATATTCTTCTCTTTCAGTTTAACTGTTGCCAGCCTAGTGGTTAATATGCCTCATGATTTAATTAATATATATTTAGACCTAAGGCCGATTCTACAAATGTCTTCTAAATCCTAACTGTTTTCTGAAAAAATATGTCAGTGGTTCTCAAACCTTTTCAATAGGACTTGGCCGTGGACCCCCATCTGAAAATATGTTGTTCCAGGGACCCCCAGAAGCAAAGATTTGACTTACAAATGTTCGACTTTAAAAATATATTTATTCAAAAAATAGCAGATCTACAAGCTCATAGCGCGGTGCCGCCCTATGAGCTTGTATATCTGCTATTTTTAAATAGCTAAAGTGAGAGTGAATCCTTGTACCCAGGGCCCAGAATGTGGTGCGACACCTCCTGCCAGTGACCTTACCCTTTCCCAGTCCTGACTGATCCAGTGTGGACTGCAGTCTCTCTCCCCACAGGGGTGGATGGCCAGGGGCTTGTTCTCTGGAGAGCACTGTGACTCAGGGACCACGCGTCCCTCCGGGGTCTTACAGTAGACATGACGCACCATCTTTCCATGGCCGCACGACCCTGAGCACTGGCAGAGGTCGAAACACACAGGCAAGAGTCCAAGGGCGATAAATAAGCATCCGGTGCACAACAGTAGTAACTAGGGATGCACCGATATGGAAATTCTTGGCCGATACCGATACCGATGTTTAAAATAACTATTTAGCGATATTTGTTTATTTTGTTTTTGGTGTTATTTCCCCTTTTGGGCCAGGGAAACAAATAAATCAACATAATAAGTAATAACTGTTCAGACTCTATTCTCTTTGTAGGCTGCAAATAACCAAACAACAACATAGCCAGCGCAAATTGTATGCTTATCAACAACAGATAAATATCGGCTACTGCCATCGGTTAATGTCAGCTTTATTTGCCGATACCGATATTGACCGACAACGGCAAACATCGGCCGATACCGATGTGCGGCCGATATATCGGTACATCCCTAGTAGTAACAGTTTCAGAAGCCATCAGACTTTAACTAGAAATACTGTTCCTACGAAACAGTGTGAGCTCGCTCGTATAGAAATAATTAAAAAAATAACTAAAATAAAAACTCTTAATCAAATACATTTTTGTTTTTCCTTCAGTTTTTTATGTTTAAAAAAAAAGTTAAATAGTGTTACATGCTCGAATGTAACACCATGTATAGGCACAAAGACCTACCCGTTGGCTCATTGGCACCTCAATTGCAAGTGTGGTTGCCAACGTGACTATATTCTGCAGCGAGCTAACTGTCATGTGAAGCTCAACCAATACTCCAGCTAACACCACTCATGTTTTCCGGCCAATTTCCAATTGCACCTCATTGGCTAAGGGCCCTGCATTTGTACTGTCGTGGCGGAACTTGATAAATAAATAATGAAGATAACAAAGTGTTACTCATTACTGTGGTTGCCAGTAGGGCAACCACACTATTTTCTGGGTCCGGAACACAAACATTGCATAAACATAGCCAATCAGGAAGCTGCAAAAATGATTACGGTCAACTTAGCCAATCAGGAAGTAGCATTCTCGGTGACTTCATCATTATAGAGTAATTCCATTGAGTTCAATGGACTTACAAATATATAACACTTGCAACTTCCCAAAAATTACAGGTGTGAGGAAGAGGCGAGATAGGGGATGATGCCGACCCATGATTGGTGAAGTAAATTAGCAAACACATCTTTTCTAGTTACATTTGAACTACATCTCACTGATCCCCTACAATAGGATGGCTAGGTGCAATATATTTTACAATCATTTCACAATTATATGGATTTAGGGATCCATCCATCCATCCAGAAAATCTGTTGCCGATAAAGTCAACATTGAAGCTGAAACTGACATATTAGTCTGGGTTGTGTTTTTAACACAGTATGTATCGTAAGATCGTGCACTCACAGGTCCCCACTCTGACACGGTCCAATGGCGTTCACAGGGAGGGCCAGTACAGTTCTTGGTGTGAGGAGGTTTGGTCATTAGATCACATGATCTGGTCTCATCTGAACACCTGACCTCACGCATCACCTGGGCCCTGCGGCCGCACTTGGCCGGACACTGTAGAAGCAAGCAGAGTCACTCACACTATGACCACTAACACTTTCTGATTTAAGATCTGGCCACATCATGTTTTATAACCAACCTGATCATTGAGTACTTTATGAATGAAGGCCTTAACAGTATATTTTAAGGTACGATTACAATGTACAATTTAGGCATTTAATCCAGAGCGATTACAGTAAGCAAGGAAGGTAATACATCAAATGCATAGGAATAGAAAATACATTTTAGCCTTTTGCATAAGCCTGCTAGGTCGTCGAGGCTGGGGCAAAGGTAGACTCTGAAGAGGTGAGTCTTCAATGGGGGAGTTCATTCCACAGTTCAGGAGCCAGAAGGGAGAAGAGTCTGGGATGTGTGGAGTGTCACTGCCATCTCTGGCAGTCACACTTCATCTGAGCAGTGTTGATTTCGTCGACTAAAACTATGACTAATTATATTGACAATTTTGTCCACAAATAAAAACTAGACTTTGGTTGCACTCGGGTTTTGCACTATGAGAATAGCAGATCTACAGCGACGCATTGTGAGTGCAAGTGAGTAAAATCAGCCATTACGACACCATCAAGGCCCGCCAAAAATGTTTTGTCGACAAAATCAACTTTACATTTCGTCGACTAAAATATTATGATATTTAGTCGACTAAAACTAGACTAAAACTAAAACATTTCAGATTACTAAAATATGACCGCATTTTATTCAAAAGACTGGAACTAAAAGCAACTAAAAAATTTGCTGTCAAAATAACACTGCATCTGAGAGCCTTCTGAAACCTTCTTTTACTCTCTGTCTCTCTCTCACCCACAGTCTTTTCTCCAATGCTTGCCCCTGTCGTAGATTAGAGGTTATCATGATTGATTATGTGTGACGTTATAGAGTAGATCATGTATTCATTGATTATATTAATATCTAGGTCTGTATGATGATACTAATACTTGATAGTTAGGAGTAGAGAGGCCTTCAGTATAGGCCTCAGCAGTGTTGGGAAAGTTCACTTTAAAAACGAACTAGTTCAAGTTCAAGTTCAGAACTTCTAAAATGAACTAGTTCATTTTTAGTTCATAATTCCCCATTATGAACTAAAGTTCATGGTTCCCCAAAATGAACTACATAGTTCTTTTTTAGTTCTTTTTTTAACCATATTTTTTTTATACTTTTGGCTATTCAAAAAAAAAAAGAAAAAAGAAAAAAAAGGAAAATATATATATATAAAGGTCTATATATATATAAATGTTTAGACGTTGCTGCATGCTATTATTTGTCAAAATTATTGACTCAGCCCATATAGAACCACACACAGCAATAATTTCATCCAACTTAACATTGAGGTGCCCACAATATTTATGTGCCCACTGCCTAGTTCCCAGTCTTCCTGCACCCTTATTGTGAAGGGCTGAATGTAATAACCATGTTATTGTCTCATTGTGTGAAATATCATAATATTCAAAACAAATATTTGACTCCAATTGATTCCCCACACAGTATTGACTTGATATAGCAATACAAATATATATATATTACACAGCAGTTGTGGGAAAACTAAGACATTGTTCAAAAAACACAATTCCGATTTTGGTCATTTTGGAAATGGGCAAAAAATATATTTTTCTTCAATCTACTGTCTTGACACTCTAACCAAAAGTGTTCTATAGACCATAATCTACAAATTGGAAGTGAAAGAAACTTTAACACACATTTGAAATAAAAACAAAAAATTACATGTACAAGGAACCCCACTAGAAAAAAAAAAAAAAAAATTACATGTACAAGGAACCCCACTAGAAGGCAGACGTTTCTCGTGCACAGCATGTTTCCGCGTTGGTTAAAGTAGCTGATCTACAAGCTCACGTTGTCTCGTGGATGCGACGCGTTGTGAGCTTGCAGATCAGCTATTTTCGCCGTGCAACACACATAGGACAAAGTATAGTCAGTCAGGCTTGCGAGACGAGGAGGAGATTCACACAGTGCAGCAGCAGAGTGCAGACAGCACCGCATATCAACGGAGGAACGTTCACGAGGAGCTGCGTGCAGTGCCTACTATTGGAGCATGTGAATGAAAAGAGAGACGAGAGGAGCAGAGGACAGACGACCGCGGAGGCGCGGACCGCCGCATGAACGGCCGACGAACGCCGACGAACGTCGTTCACGGGCGTCAGAATGACCGCGTTCGACAATATCGTTCATCAAGCGAAAACAATTACGTTCAGTTCACGTTCGCCCAAAATATGAGCGTGTTCATGAACGATCGTTCTTTGAACGCGTTCGGGTACAACACTGGGCCTCAGTAACTGTTGTTTTGGTAAAGCCTATCTTGTTATGGTACGCCTCGTCCCAGAGGCCTTGAAGCCACACAGTATAACTTTAGTGTTTGACCATTCCTCTTGGCAGAACTCCTTTACCACTGCCCAGAGTGTTAATGGTATTTCTGTCCATGATATCATGTTACATAAACTTGACCACACCACCACCTAATATAATTGTCTTGTCTCCTCATTTTCTCATGATTATTGATTGATTTGACTTCCACCACACCCCTCTCCAGGGACATGCTGGGCCCCTGATTCAGACCAGGAAAAAGAGTTGGAGAGGCCCTCATTGCGTGCTATAGAGAGAGATCTCTCTCTATAGCACGGCTGCTACTCAAAGATTTGCCATTTCAGATCATGACAAGTGACAAGCCAGTGGGCCAATTACTGTGCATGATGAGTTACGGTATATTTCGTTGTTGTCGGGTGGAAACCTTGTATGTCCAAAACCGTTTGTTTTGTATTTATCATTTTAAAAATGATTTAAACTAGTGAAAACATCAGCTGTTTTCACTACTTTTATGCAACGGCCTTATGATGAAGCAGGGCTTTGCTTTGCGAAAAAATGTATGAATTTGAAACTTGGAGATACGAGGTTTCTGCCCGACAGTGACCATTTACTTTGTTGGCCGCCCAGCCCCCAAAATGGAACGAAGGCCGACAATTTATTTAAATTTTTTTCCTAATGGCCGGCCGTTCGGGAGTTGTCCCGCTTTTCCCAATGGCCAGCACGTCCCTGCCCCTCTCCCCCTACCTCAGCCCACTCGGCCACCTCCCACTGGGGTCCACAGGTAGGGCTCTTGCAGGGCCGTCTCTCCGGGGGTCTCTCCAGCTCGGCCAAGGTGCAGAGGTCACTGTAGACAGAGCTGTCCAGCCCAGGGGACAGCATCTTCCAGCAGCGCACCAGCCGGAACTGGAAGCCCTCTCCACAGGTCCTGGAACACTCACTCCAGCTGCTCGCCTCCCATCTGGATGGAGGACAGGAAATTAAGTGAAAGGCTGTTTTTGCATAGCGAGGTTTTATTGACCCAAAAGGGACGCTTGTCTTGCATCTGGTCACGAAACACAAAATACTTTCACTTTTTGTAAGCAAGAGGCACAGAAGATGTCCAAAGACCTTTTGATATGAGGTGGAGTACTATCTGCTCTATCTGGTTTACCGTATCTATTTATATAGCAAATCTCCATTTCTATTAGACTAGCAATGGAGGGGATTCACCTTTGGATGAGCGGGTAGGTGTATTTGCAAGGGGACCTTGGTTTGAACTCAAGTGATCACACGAACATGCTGTAAGTAAATGAACGAATTCCTCTATAAATCACCCAAAGCTACAGAATATATTTTTTATACAAAATGTACCTCTACAAGGCCTGTCATTTCCGAGGGAATGTGTCATCTCGATCTTTGTTTGCCTTGGTTTGTAGTCCATGCTGGCACTTGCCTAACATTCAAAACATCAAGGGACTAACTTATCTTCAACCAAATCTGATATTCGTCTTTAAGCACTTAATGGTTAAGTGGTCAAGCCTGTGTACTTCTAATGATTGAGACATGTTGTGAGCTTGTAGATCGGCATTTTTTTTTTCCATTACAAGCCAGCGTCTCTTTCACAACATGAAAAGGTTTGAGAACCACTCAAACGGTATACCTGGGCTGACATTCTCTGCCGATGCAGAAGTCGTGGACTGGCTCAGGCCTGGTCAGAGCATCACAGTATATGTCATCAACCTCCACACCGTCATAACGCACACACATGGCAAACGACTTAGACACTCCTTGGACATAAACACACAAGAAGACATAGAGGAAAGGGGTTGAGATCTTACAAAGAGATCATACTGAAAATGTTTAATCCCTGATTTCGGCTATTTCAAAACAGCTGATCTACAAGCTCTGATAGTAGATCAGCTATTTTGAATGAAACGTTGACACATCTTAATAACTCTTCTCTTTTGGGGTCCCTGGCACAAAAGAAAAAACATTTTCAAATTGGGGTCCCTGGCCAAATATGTACTGTATAAACGTGGCAGTCGTTGACATGAAAATGTTCGAGGACCTGTGTGTGTGTGTGTGTGAGTGTGAGTGTGAGTGTGAGTGTGAGTGTGAGTGTGTGTGTGTGTGTGTGTGTGTGTGTGTGTGTGTGTGTGTGTGTGTGTGTGTGTGCGCACGTGTGCGTGTGCGTGCGCGTGTGCGTGTGTCTCTACCTATTGAACAGGTGACGCTGCAGGGTTCCTGAGAAGAGAGTTTCCAGCGGTACATGTCAGCAGCACTCATCTTCAGGTTCTTCTGAAGCAGCCTCTGGTTTCCCCTGTCACACGCACGCAGGTGCGCACACACACACACACACACACACACACACACACACACACACACACGCAGGCAGACAGACAGACAGACAGACAGACAGACAGGTTCTCAAACATTTTCATGTCAAGGACTGTATACGCAAGACAATCAGCCTTAATATCAGAATGGCCACACAGGCACTCTTTCATCAGATCACATAAAAGTCACTCGTTGTCACAATGGCGGCCAGCGCCTTGGCCAGTCCAGACATTTATTAGAGGAACTTTGACTTACTGTACTCTCGGTGCGCGACACGGCGCACACCCAAGTATAAAATCAGGCATTAAACCTCGCCGACGTCTCTCGGAATAACTGTGTCTAATTCCCTCTCATTTCTCCCCGGAGGTCACTACAGTCTGACAGCAGCTTTTTCCTCCTTCTTGTCATATTTTCTATTTATGATGGCCTTCTCTGTAAATACCTTAAATTATTTGTTTTTAAGTGTGGACATAGCCAGCTCCTTCGCTCCCACTGCACCTCTTTCTCTTTCTTTTGTCTTTTCCCCAACTTCTCGTTTTCTCCACCTTTCTTTCTCCCTCTCTCTCCTATCCACCTTTTTTTTCTCTCTCCCTCTGGCTTGCTCTTTGTATCTCATTCTTCCCCTTCTATCTATCTCCCCCCCCCCCAGTGGCGTCAGTTCAGAAAAAGCTACGGTATGGCAACATGACTGGTGTCTTGCACGCGCGTGAAGGCAAGACACCAGTCATGTTACCATACCTTAGCAACAGGATACATTTCTTTTCAGAAGTACATTCTACACCCCCCCCCCCCCCCCCCCCCCCCCCCCCCCCCGGATATGGCAGCCTGGAATGATTGTTCAAGTGCAGCTAAACTTGGCATGTTAGTAAAGTGCCACAATTAACAATAATGCATTGCACTTGTGCAGCTGACCTGCGGAACCTGGGAATATACCATTTTGTCAATATGGGGAGAATAGAAGTGTGGACAATATAATTATAATACCTTGTTAAAGTGACCATTCTGTAAAAAAATTGCATTTGTAGTTATTTTACTGTAATTTAACAACATAATAACCAAACAGATAGACAAAGAGACATTCATGGATTTATGAATTATTATTTTCCCCCAGCTATGGGCAGCTGCATACCCCTGCCATACCCAATTGACGCCCCTGTCACCCCCCCTCTCTCTCTCTCTCCTGGACCAGGGAACGGTAGGTTCCGTACGGAACCATTGTTTACTTAGATATGGAAGGATGACCTCCCACTTGGGTAATGACGCCCCCTGGCGATCATTCAGAGAAACTACTTCAGCTCCCGTACTAACGTAGGTAGGAAGGGCCTGTCACTCAAACCGGAGTGACCCGCCTCCAGGCTATATAAGCCCCCGGAGGCGGAAGTAACATCCTCTTAATACCACTCTCTGCCACATTCAGTGAAACAGAGGGGCATTACGTGGGAGGTCATCCTTCCATATCTAAGTAAACAATGGTTCCGTACGGAACCTACCGTTTACTGTCAATATTCCAGGATGACCTCCCACTTGGGATTCTTAAACTCCCCTCTAAGCCACAACCTACTCTCATACCCCCACACACCCCTCATACGGGTGAGCACAGCCCAAACGGGCGTGACCCATCACCCAGAAGGTCCCAGGCCCACCGGACCTGGGTGTGAAGGCATGAGAAAATAAGGAGAGACCCTGACAGACCGAAGTCCGCCTCATTCAACTAAATGAAAAGGACAAGTCCGCCTTATAAGTAAGACACACTATATAAGGAAAACACAGGGTCCCCCCAAAATACCCCAGGTGGCTACATGCCCACCTGTGGGAGGGGAAGATCCGACTCCTCTATGACGTAGAGGAGGCAACTGCACCCAGAACCGAATGCGCTAGCGAAGAGGATTCGATATCCAGGTGATAGTAGGCTGCAAAGGTAGAAGGCGAAGACCAATTCGCCGACACACAAATCTCCTGAACGGAGACTCCCTTTGCCAGTGCCCACGAAGTAGCCACACCTCTAGTGCTATGGGCTTTAAGTGCCGCCGGCACTTCCACACCCGCACTAGAGTAAGCCAGCCTAATAGCATCCACAATCCACCTCGAAAGAGTGGGTCTAGACACCGGCTTTCTGACAAGAACATTGCCCATTTCCACGAAGAGCTGAGAAGAAGCTCTAGAACCAGCAGTCCTGTCACAGTAGGCCTTCAATGCCCTGACAGGACAAAGGCAATTCAGCCGTTCATCCTCCACCGAGACAAACGGAGGAGGATGAAAAGCCAGAAGAACAACAGGCTCCTTAGGAACCACCATGTTCTTAGGAACAAACTTAAGATGAGGCTTGAGCAACACCTTGAGATCATTGTTCATAAACTGCATGCACTCCGCAGACACCGAGAGAGCTTGCAGGTCACCAACTCTTTTAGCCGTGGCCAAAGCCAGCAAAAGAGCCGTCTTGAAACTCAAAAGTTTCAAAGGCAACCCTACAAGCGGCTCAAAGGGAGCCCGACATAGGCCCCCTAGAACCACCTGCAGATCCCAAACTGGGAACAAAGACCTAGTCACCGGCCTCAAACGTTCAACTCCTTGCATGAACTTGATGACCTCCGGGACTTTAGAAGGTGCCTTGCCCGCCACCCCCAGGTGACAGGCATTAATAGCCGCCAAATACCCCCTAAGGGTAGAAAATGCTAGACCACTTCTCAAGCGGTTCTGCATAAATTCCAGAATTTCCTGGGCTGACGCCACATGAGCCACCACAGGTGGAACACGCGACTCACACCAGTCCTCAAAGGCATTCCACCTTCCATCATAAGACGCCCTCGTAGAGGGCGCCTTAGCACTCTGAATGGTATCAACCACTTCAGAAGAAAAACCGGCTGCCAGCAGGTTTAACCTTTCACGTGCCAAACCCACAGGTCTAGGACCTGCAGGTCTTGGTGGAAGATCTCCCCCCTGGCCTGACTCAACAGGTCCCTGCACTGAGGCAGCTGCCAACCCGGTTCGCAAAGGAGAGGGGCGATCGCCGATCTCCACGTGCCCTTGTAGGGAGCCACCAGGAGCATCTCCAGACCGAACCTCCTGACTCTCTCCAGAGTGGGTCGGATTAAGTCGAAGGGGGGAAACGCGTACAGTAGACCTCTCGGCCACGTGTGCGCTAAGGCGTCCAACCCCAAGGGAGGACTGCCCTTCACCGCGAAGAACAACGGACACTTCGTATTCTCCGCTGACGCAAACAGGTCCGCCACTGGCTGACCAAACTTGCGAAAAATCTGGCTCACCACCCTGGGGTGGAGAGACCAATCCTCGTAGCGAGGACCTCCCCTGGACAGGAGATCTGCTCCGCTGTTGAGGAGACCTGGGACGTGTGAGGCCCTGATCGACTTGAGGCGCGACAAGCACCAAACCGTCAATTCTCGAGCCAGACGGTCCAGTGGCAACGACGACAGGCCCCCCTGTTTGTTGACATAAAACATGGCCGTCGTATTGTCTGTCCTGACCAGGACGTGACAATGCAAAATCCAAGGCTCGAAATGCTTGAGCGCCAGGAGTATAGCCATCAACTCCAAATAGTTGATGTGACGACCCCTCATCTCCAGAGGCCAAAGCCCCTGCGCTGTGCGCCCCTCGAAAGTGGCTCCCCATCCACTGAGACTGGCGTCTGTCGTGATCGACTTGTGGGAAACCACCTCGCCAATCGAGACTCCGCTGGTGAGGAACCCCTCCACCAGCCACGGAGACAGGGCGATCGCGCAGGAAGGGGAAACCGTAACCTTCTTGTACTTCAAGGAGGGCGGGATCCCGAGGGATAACATCCATCTTTGAAAAGGTCTCATATGAAACCTGCCCAAACGCAACAGATGTACTGCGGAAGCCATCATTCCCGTCAGTACCATGCAACTCCTGTAAGTGACCTCCTGGCCCACTTGAAAGGAGTCGAGACATTCCCGAAACCTGTCCACCCTCTCCTCTGAGAGACGGGCCGACATGTCGGATGAGTCCAGAAGGACCCCAATGAATGTAAGACGACTTGCTGGAGTCAGCATGCTCTTGCCGTGGTTGACTATGAAACCTAAGGCCTTCAGGTGAGCCAAAACCACTTGTGTGTGACGCGCCACTTCGTGGGCGGAGCTCGCTGAAATCATCCAATCGTCGATGTACGTCGCCAACCTGACGCCCTGCTGTCTCAGCGGGGCGATGGCTGCTTCGGTCACTTTCACGAAAACCCTCGGGCTCAGTGACAGACCGAAAGGGAGTACTGTATACTCGTACAGGCGACCCTCGAAGGCGAACCGAAGGAATTTCCTGTGTGGGGGATAAATCTGGACGTGCTGATAAGCATCCTTCAGATCCACTGAACAGTGGAAATCCCCTTGCCTGACCGACCGTAACATGGTGGGTACTGTTAGCATCCTGAAAACGTACTTCTTCAGGTACACGTTTAGTGCCTTTAGGTCCAGGATGGGACGTAGCCCCCCCCCCTTTTTGGGCACCAGGAAATAACGGCTCCAAAATCCCATGCGGGATTGGGTCCTGTCCAGCTCCACTATAGCACCCTTGCTTAGCAATGAGCTGATCTCTTCTCTCAAAAGACTTGCTTTTAAACCACGTGCTCTGGTATGAATAACCCTGCTCGAAAGCGGGGGTATATCTGCGAACTGTAACCTGTAACCCCTGGTTATCGTTCGAAATACCCAATGGCTCGGGTTGCATAACTTCCACTGGCGCGCACAGCGTGCTAGCGTGTTTTGAGCGAGAGAAACCCCACCACTGTGCTTCCGTGACGGCGGAGCTTTTTGGCGGCCGGACCGGAAGTGGGGAACCTGCGTATCCGTATCCGGAACGACCGGATGCGGAGCGCAAGGGTTCAATAGGCCGCATGGCGGAAACACCTTCTGGTTGTACCGCTTGACTAGCGGAGCTATTTTGCGGCGGGACCGGAAGTGGGGAACCTGCGTATCCGTATCCGGAACACCCGGATGCGGAGCGCAGGGGTTCAATAGGCCGCAAGGTGGGAACACCTTCTGATTGTACCGCTTGACTAGCGGAGCTCTTTTGCGGCCGGACCGGAAGCGGGGAGCTAGCGAATCCGTATCCGGTGAAACCGGAAGCGTTCGGTTTTCGCTCGATAGAGCGACAGGAAGAGCAAAGCGATTCGACTGATAAACAGACTCGCCCACAACTAAAGCATTCTCCCCTGACAGGAGAGGAACTTTTACGTTTAATACCTGCTCTAAGGCCTTTATGCTTGTCCCTTGACCCGGGCTCATAGTAGGCCGACAGAATTTCTGACTCAAGGTTAAATTCATAGCATCGCTCACGCGAGGGAAAATCCACTCGCGCGCATGAGGAACCATATAATTGTTTGACGTTAACATTACTGGTTGCTGATAAAACCTCTGACTGATTAAAGAGTCCTGACGGGACTCCACCATTCTTACAGGAGGCATGCATAAAGGATTCATATTGTCGACGCGAGGGATATCCCACTCGCGCGCTTGAGGAACCACATAATTGTTTGACATTAACATTACTGGTTTCTGATAAAACCTGTGATTGATTATCGAGTCCTGACAGGACTTCATCATTACTACAGGAGGCATGCACGATGGGGTCGTCTGTGCTAGTGCGAGAGAGTTGGACAGAGACAGACTTTGCTCTTTCAACATGTTTATTGTCGACACAGGAGGCATCAAAATCAACATTTTCATTTCCCCGACACGGGGTACCGAAAAACGCCCTCGTTTGGGGGGAGGGGGACCGAGAGACACCTCGGACCCCCGCCCCAGCACAATTCCCCTCTTCAGAGTGTCATTTGCGCTGTCCCCTACCGCGGCCACCGCGGTATGAAGACTGCTGCCTGCCATCCTTGGACGGGCGGCGCGGCTGAGCGCGCTCGGGAACCACAGCCTTGCTGCGGGGCCTGTCAGGCGCCCTGGCTGCAGAGGCTCCCCTGGAGGAAGACGAGTGCTTCTTAAAAGAAGCAGAGCGGCCCCTTTCCTTGGCGCGGGAGGAGCGGGACGTCCTCCTAGCTTGCTGCGGTTCATCCTGTGGCACTGTGGTGGACTCGACGATGTCCTTAGCCGCCTTGAAGAAGGTAACTCTACCCTGCAGCAGCTCCAAGCCCCCACCCATGAGGGTGGTGGGACTGTTCTCCATGTTTATGAGAGACTTGTACATCTCCCCGCGAGGACCTAGAGGCTTCTCGCCCACGTCCCTCTTAGGCTCGAGGTCGACATAGTCGAGCCAGCGGGCTCTCTCAGACTGGAGGTTGTAGTCCATGGACCTGCCCATCCACTTAACCGCATGCCAATTGACCTTCAGCATGATGTCAAATAGAGTGTTCAGTTCAGCTGTGTGCTCCCCCGTGGGCAGACCTTTGACCAGGTCCTTGGTGGAAGCGAGCAAGAGCTGGATCAGATTCAGGTCCTTAGCGGCCAGAGCAGCGGACCGGTAGGCGTTACGAGCCCTGTCCGACTGCAGCTTGTCCTCCAGGACAGTGAACCCCGGCGGGTTGGTGCCGACGGGGCCAACAAACGGCCCGTTTTTAGCTGTGCCTACATCTTTGTACTGGGGTCTGACGGAACTCAGAAAAGATTGTGCCAACAGGTGGTCCAGGTTAGGGCAGGTGGACATGCCTGCCTCCGCACCGCCCACCAAATCCAACACAGAAAAAGGCAGCTTCCTGGGGTCTTTATGTGTCTTCCATGAGGAATGGAGGGCCTTGGTGAAACCTTTCACCAGCGGCAGCCTGGAGAGGACATACGGGGCGGGAACCGAAGGCTCCTGCCCGGGCATTTCGTCATCATCCTCGGCCTCTTCAGAGGGGAGAGGAGGTGGCAACTCCTCTCCAACTCTGGCCAGAGCTCTCATGTAGACTGTGAGGTGATCCAGCATTTCTGCTGCAGAATCGACGTCCTCTGCTCCCGCTTCACTCGCTTGACTGGCGGGTGGAGGGGCAGTGGTGCCTGAGGAGGCCTGGGAGCTCCCTGCGGCGTCCAGTTGACGTGCTGGAGCCGCAGGGGCATTACCTTTCACAGTGACCGTGAGTCGAGAACCCTCGTCCTCGACGGAGTCCTCCTCCTCCTCGGCCGTGTATCCAGAGTATTCAGAACCAGAACCCTCGCTCTGACAGGAGCTCAGGTCCGACTCTCGCCTGAAGGTCTGGACTGTTTTGGTGATGCTCACGTCGAGGGGGACGTCCCCGACGGTCACATCCAAGCGTTTCTTTTTGGGCACCGCGCCCGAAGGGGAAAAGGCTACCGGAGATTTCGTCATCTGGATGTTAGCCTTCTTGGTCGCCTTCTTAGCGGCGACTTCACCAGACCCGCCAGCTCCAGTGACAGTGGAGCTAGCTGCGGTCGGTTGCGCGGCAGGCGGTGTCTCATGTAGCACGGCGCCATCTTGACTTAGAATGGCGCGCTGATTGCCAAGCGGATCTCCGGAAGGCAGCGCCGCACCTTGACCAACGGTGCGGGCCGCCTGGGGAAGGAAAGACTGGGCTGTGGGGTTGAGAGCAGTGGACCCACCTGGTGGAGCGCAGGCCCCGAGGCCTGCCCTGGCTAGGTAGAACCGGTGTATCAGTACATCGTGGTCGTAGGCCACGCAGCAGTCACAGAAAGGTCCTGCTCTCCCCTGAGGACTCAGTGCAGAGAAGGCGTGTGCAACGCCCATGCGGCCGACACAGAGATGGTGAAGATCCTGTCCGTCGATGAGTCCTGGACAGCCTGGACATTGCCTCGGCAGGAAGGCCAGAGGATCCATGGCGAAGCACTGTAGATAGAGTTAACCAGAAGCAGACGAGCTAACAAGCTAACGGCTAAGGCTAGGCCACGCTTGATTCGGGCAGGGCCTGAACAAGCGGTAAGCAGTGTAGCTAACGTTAACAATAGCAGACGAGCTAACAAGCTAACGGCTAATGCTATGCCACGCTTGCTTCGGCGAAGGCCTGAACAAGCAGTAATAATCCTTTGTTATAAAAGGAAATAACCGTCGATTTAGGACGGAAAAAGAATAAGTATTCTTAAGTACGGGTTAATTCAACACTCGCCAGTGGGCGACTCCAATGCCACCGCTTTAGGCTAATGCGCGAAGAATAATAATACAAAGGCTGAGTTTCAACTTATCTGAATGTGATATCGCAGAGAGTGAAAAAGAGGATGTTACTTCCGCCTCCGGGGGCTTATATAGCCTGGAGGCGGGTCACTCCGGTTTGAGTGACAGGCCCTTCCTACCTACGTTAGTACGGGAGCTGAAGTAGTTTCTCTGAATGATCGCCAGGGGGCGTCATTACCCAAGTGGGAGGTCATCCTGGAATATTGACAGTAAACAGGGTGTGTCATGTGATGTGTTTTATAGGTGCTGGCAGGAGAGCTGCTGAAGCCGTGTTTGGACACAGTGCAGGGAAGCCAACATGAATTATAAATATGATAGAATTGCAATCCTGGCCAGGTGGACCTGCCTGCCTGTCTTGCCGCTTTACTTTCTTTTTTTGTTGTTGTCTGATTTACTGGCTGCCTGCCCTGCTGCCTGTCTGTCTGTCTGTCTGTCTGTCTGTCTGTCTGTCTGTCTGTCTGTCTGTCTGTCTGTCTGTCTGTCTGTCTGTCTGTCTGTCCAGCTGCCTGGGAGCTTGCTTGTGCTGCCTAAAAAAAACCTTGCTGCTTGTCTTTCCACCTGCCTTGCACTCTCGTTGGTCTACATGAGACATCCTTCATAAAGGCACACACAGCATCAAGAGGTAGTCCTCCACATCATCCCTGCCCATACCATACTTTCTGTGAACATGTTCTCCCCATGTCCCCGACGCCCCAAGGGTAGGTACCCTCACAAAACGCATGCAGTAATCCTTGTCTCTATACTGCTTCCCCCTGGCTAGCAGTATATGGAGGGGAAAGGAATTGGTTGGAATAACGTGTTCCTTCCATGCGTCCAGTCGAGGAAACTCCACCCCCCCTGTCAGGTGAAAAGAAGCGGCTTGGACTCTTCATGCATAGAAGGAAGCATGAGGTCAGTCCGTTGCTCTCCCCAGTTTGGGGGAGCCAGATGTAGGAGCAGTTGGCACCCAGGGACGTGCTGGCTATTGGGAAAAGCGGGACAACTCCCGAACGGCCGGTTCATTCCCGGCCGGTCCAGGCCGGCCATTAAGAAAAAATTAAAAATAAAATGTCGGCCTTCATTCCATTTTGGGGACAGTAAATTGTCACTGTCGGGCAGAAACCTCGTATCTCCAAGTTTCAAATTTATAATTTTTTTCGCAAAGCAAAGCCCTGCTTCATCATATACCGGTAAGGCCGTTGCACAAAAGTAGTGAAAACAGCAGATCTACAAGCACTACCGCGAGGCGTTGTGTGCTTCTAGATCGGCTGTTTTCACTATAGTTTAAATCATTTTTAAAATGATAAATACAAAACAAACGGTTTTGGACATACAAGGTTTCCACCCGACAACGACGAAATATAACTCATGTACAGTAATTGGCCCACTGGCTTGTCACTTGTCATGATCTGAAATGGCAAATCTTTGAGTAGCAGCAGCGCTATAGAGAGAGATCTCTCTCTATAGCACGCAATGAGGGCCTCTCCAACTATTTTTCCCGGCCTGAATCAGGGGCCCAGCATGCATGTCCCTGTTGGCACCGCTCAAAAACATGGTGACCTTTTGACTCTGAACTGAAGAATCATTACCTGGTTCTGTTGGAGCGGCTGGTGTTCCTCGAGCCTTGCACCACGGTTCTGTTGTGGTAGAAAACATCCCCGCTGTCGTTACGTTTGCGTCCCAAAGTGAACTCCAGCGTCCTGTTGAGAGGGGACGGCCCGCTCATGTCCAAATCTACCGGCCCGACCTCGGAGGAGAACAGCCCCTCCCCCTCGGTCAGAAGCTGATTGGTGGAGATGTTGATGAGCAGTTCGTCTGGCCCAATCCGGTCGCCCAGCAGGACCCTCCAGATGAGGTTTGGGTTGGAGTCTGGCCCCGCCTCCAGGGGTCCACTGGCGGGTGCAGGCAGGGAGGGGCTGCCTGTGTGACTGCTGTTTCCCTCTGGTGGATGACAACACAACAAGACATAGTTTGAGTATCTCTACTTGTACCTTTTGACTCCACTTCTGCATTTCTAGGAAGGGTAAAAGTCCATTATGAATTAACCATTTAAACCTTAGATTTCTAGCTTAGCCCCAGCTCCTGTGGTCACTCCTCTCTCCACTTCCAGCAAGACTGCCAGCCAACCTGTAGAGTTTATTAGGAGTCTTTATTGATTTTTAATAGCTGTGGGCATTTGTGGGTAGTCTTTTCGTTTACCTTATTACTTGCACCGGCAGAGTCATCATTAACAGCCAATGAGGGACCTGCATTCCTGGTGATGCCGGTGGTGATGTCACTGGCATCGCCAGTGGTGATGCCAGTGGAGAGCAGAGCACACCTCATGGCGCGCTCTGCTGGCGCGCAAGTAGGCCATACATGGCCTACTTGTGCACAGTGCGCAAGTTGGCACCTCGAGTTGGCACCTCGACAGAGGTGCCTGTTTTCTCCTGTGTTTGATTACGTGTTAGGGTAGTGATTCGTCGGTTGGTTTCTTTTCATTCCATAGGTATGTTTATGTTGATGTTTTGTTAATTGTTTTGACCGTAAGCCAACTCTGAAGTCACTGGCGTTTTAATAAAACCCATACAAAGGCTGAACATCCTTGTTGGTTGCTGGTGGTTCTTGCAAGTTGGAAAGAGGGGAGTCCCACCCTTTTTGTTGTACCTTAAGTTCCCACTAGGACGGAGCATAACAGGGAGCTTTTCAGCCACTGTGCGTGGCCTCCCTTCATCTCGCCCAGCACCCACATTGATGGTATAATGGCCTCAACGCAACGGTCATACACAGCCAGCTAAGAGCATGGAGAAAGACCATTACCACTCATGTACTGTATGTCATGCAGCCATTTTTAATATGCCATGAACCACTCAATGTTTTATCTTTGCCTCGCCTTTATGTATCTTTCTTATGAATTATAGATACATCCAAAGGGCCGACACACATACTGTAGAGAGGCTCCAGTTAACCACTTAAACAGTATATAATTCGCCGTATGACGAATAGCGAAAATATTAATGTATTGTGAGCTTATATATCTGCTATTTTCAACATCATTTTTGACAGTTATGTCACCTACAATGGTGCAAAACAGTAATGTGAAATGCCTACAAGCTCAAAAGAAGTCACATTGCAATGCGCTGTGAGCTTGTAGATCGATTTCTCTATTCGTCACACAATAAAGTACAGCTGTATACGGCATAAGTGGTTATCCTGGGTCCAGCAGGGGGTTGTGCTTATCAAGGAAAGTTCAATAAGGAATTGCGTTGAGACTACCGTGCCCCCTACTGGGATGGTATCACATATCCCATGTATATATTCTCCCATCTATAAGTACAGTATTACAGGTTGATTTACATACATATATACAGTACATACATACATACATACATATACATACATACATACATACATATATAGTGTGTGCCAACGGTGACACAATTGTAGTCCTAGAGCGGCCATATTTTGGGTCAAACACAGGTGTTTCAATTGTTTGATTGGCATAGAACTAATACTACTACTCTAATCAGAACACCTGTGTAAGGCTGTGTTTGACCCAAAATGGCCGCTCTATATAGGACTACAATTGGCACACCCTATACAGTACATACCGTACATACATACAGTACATACATACATACATGTACATACATACCGGTACATACATACTTTACATACTTACATACGTACATACACATACATACATACATACATACATACATACATACATACATACATACATACATACATACATACATACATACATACATAGTTTACATACATACATACATACATACATACATACATACATACATACATACATACATACTTTACATACGTACGTACGTACGTACGTACGTACGTACGTACGTACACACATACATACATACATACATACATACATACATACATACATACATACATACATACATACTGTACGTACGTACGTACGTACATACATACATACATACATACATACATACATACATACATACATACATACATACATACATACACACACATATACATACATAAATACAAACATACAAAACATAAAAAACATACAAAACCTGTATGTTATAAACAGTGGGGCCTACCTGGATACTGCTGTGATGCCGGTGTGTCCTGGTCACAGTCTATAGCCGCTGTTTCCTCATACACCTCGTTGGTCTCTTGGCCCTTCTGCCCGTCGGCCCCACCCGGCGCCCCTGGTTCCATCAGCACCTGGTTCTGTTGGCTCACTGGAGGCCCCTTGTCATAAACGCTGCTGTTAGCCGCCAGCAGACCACCCACTTCCACAGAGACCCCTCCACCTGAGCTGTCCGAGCCGGTGTAGACAGGGGGAGGAGGGACAGGGGGTAGGGACTCGCGGAGGACCGTGTACTCATAGGTTATGTAAGGGATCCGGCCATTCTGGTTCCAAATCTGGAGGGGGGACAAGATGATTGGCAGTAGTAATATTAGCCAACACAGAAGTATTCATGTAATGCTGTTTTACATGTAAATGTTACATTATTGCATTCCAATCACTGTAGACCTATGGTTTTTCATTTTTCAATGACATCATAAAATCATCCCCTCCCCTTTTACCATACAGCAACACTGTGGTTGTGGCTGGGACACCACCCACCTGACAACCAGGCATACTTATTGAACTGGTGGGTGTGGCCACATAAAAAAGTTTCAACTCTTGACTTTCTGTACACTTTTTTGGGGGGAAAAGTCTTCCTCCTAGTATAATCATAATACCTGATGATCATGGTTTTTGTGGGGGAAAAGTCATGGCACCTCATCTTTAACTATTTCAGTAAATGTGTTTTGTGCAATGAATAAATACGGTATATAAACGTATAGAGCAACAGCAGTGACTGAGGCTGTGACAAGGGAGTTTAAACAGACTGTAGCCTATGACTATAGAAGTATGACCATAGAAGTCCAGATTTGGCACTGGTCTCGGCACTGTGCTCCTCCAGCCTTGAAGAGAGAGGATCAGAATGCAAATTATCTTTGTATTTTTTGCACATACTGTATTTTCTAGGGGTGTAAGGATAGATTTTAACAACGATGCGATACGCGTCACGATACATGGTTGACGATACGATACATGGACGATATTGGTTCATTCATGACGATACGATACGATTCGATTCAATGATTTAAAATCGATATAGTAACTATTTAGCAAAGAAATTAAATCTGTTTAAAACGTGTCAATAGTGCATGTTTTTAAGAGAAACATCGATTATTATGGATATAAATAAGTAAACTGTGATTCTCTTGCAAATACATGGACATTATATTTCAACCCATATGGACAAACCCGCATCTTGACCTGAACACAGAGATTACACACATTTATCGATAGACCAAGAGTAGCTACAGTATATGGAATGGAAAGTAATTAAACCCTTCTTCTTCTTTTTCCTTCTTAAAATTGCTAAATACAAGGCACAAATACTTAGTTTCCATACAATCATTTATTTACACTGCAAAACGATTCAATACCGATTCTGCATTGTGTACCGATACCGTTACGATACAAAGCCAAAACGGTACGATATATGCTTTTGCATAACGATATAGTAGATCATTGCAAGTTAAAATCGATTTTTCGATCCAGTTACTATATCGTTACACCCCTAGTATTTTCCTATTTCTGCTGCTGTATTTATTTTTGTTTTATTTTATGTGACTAAATACGAGGAGGTTACTTGAGCATTTGTCTGCACATTGTACTGAGCTACAGAGATGCTCTGATCCAGATATGGTTCAGAGTCTTGGGGTCTCGTACGATGACGAAAGCCTTGTATGAGTAGAGACAAGCCAGTGGAACAGTCGAGAGTCCTACGTTTTTTTAATTTTTTTTAACTCCTTTCTCTTGTAAAGAAATCTATCAGAGCTGGCTCATGCCTAGTGCTGTGCTCAATATATGGCTACTGTCAGAGTACAAAGGTCTGTACTAATTCAAACACCGAGCGTCATCCCCCGCCACATTATCATTGCATTTACATCGAAAGTGCGTCAGCACTTGCAATGAAAGGTTCGATGAGTGCAATGGTCAGATAAGGCTAAATTCTAAATCATTATTACGTTGTTGTCGGGTGAAAACCTTGTATGTCCAAAACCGTTCGTTTTGCATTCATCATTTTAAAAACGATTTAAACTAGTGAAAACAGCCGATCTACAAGCACACAACGCCTCGCACCGCGAGGCGTTGTGTGCTTGTAGATCTGCTGTTTTCACTACTTTTGTGTGACGGCCTTGTATGATGAAGCAGGGCTTTGCTTGCGAAAGAACATACAAATTTGAAACTTGGAGATACGAGGTTTCCACCCGACAACGACGATTATCATTACAAGCCAAAGTATAAAGACGACTATGGTCAAAAGAACTATGCACAGATACTGTAGCAGTAGTAGGAATAAAAGGGGGAAAATCTTCTCTTCATGGCAGCCTGCCTACCGATCACTCCCACCAACTTTCTGATTAACTACAGCTGCTTCCATCCCGTTGATTAATTGGAAAATACTACATTTTGTCAAGCACCGTGTCACAATGCACTTTTTCTACATAAGCATAAATTAGGCCTTTGAATATAGTGTGGTTAATGTGATAATTTAAGTTGTATATTTTAATGTACATGTAAAGTCCAGATAGGAACCAACCAGGGACAAGACTAGAAAACCTGTGTAGCACATCAGTTTCATATTCTGTAGGCTATTGGAAATATGTTAAACTGCACCATCCCTATAAAATATGTACAATTAAAATACATACTGTTGTTTTGGGTTGAGATTGGCACTTTTCCTGGGGCAATCTGCACAGATCATGCATGTCACACGTGTCGTCTTCTTCTTCTTTTTTAGTTTTTTACTCTCAAAAAGCGCCTGCAATGTAGTGCATTTGAAACTACATTACAGTGCACATCATGGGGCGATCACTGCTTGCCTCCTGTGAATTGTTTTATTTTTATTTTATTTTATTTTTATTTTGTTGCTGAGTGAGGTCAGCAGACAAAGTGACATGAGTGAGATGAAAAAACCTGAGTGAAATGTGCCAATGTCAACCAGAAACATCGGTATGCAGTATATGTATATACCAGTATATTGATGGCCTGGTCAATTGGGCCTTTGGCTACGATGTATTCAATTCCAGTCTCGTACACATCCATGGGCCGTCGATACTTGAATACAGTGCCTGCGGCGTGGAAGTTCTGGGGGCTGTCGACCTTGTAGGCCCCGTTGAAGAAGAAGTTACCTGCCTGATCGGTCACAGCTGGGGAGGAGATAGGTATAATGAACCACAGGGGAGAACACAGGCTGAAAACAGCACATTTATAGGCTTAGATGCACGTTTATTAACGCTTGCACAGTCACAGGCCAAACTCAACACTTCCTCACACAGTCATCTTCAGGGGTGAACTCTGTACTCTGTACTCTGTACTCTGTACTGTGTGTGTGTGTGTGTGTGTGTGTGTGTGTGTGTGTGTGTGTGTGTGTGTGTGTGTGTGTGTGTGTGTGTGTGTGTGTGTGTGTGTGTGTGCGTGTGCCTTTTGCCTTTTACTATCTCTCTCTATTCTATCTCTCCGTTTCTATTGCACGCCTAAACACATTTTGTTTAGGTGCTGCCAGGAATGTCATTGATAGGGACCTGCAAGCGAAATCCAATATTGCAGATCACCAAATGATCAATACTTAGAGTCTAGGCTTAGTAGGCATATAATGTGTATTCCATATCAAATGGAAATAGTTATCACAGTTATTGCCAAAGAATTTACCCCCACCATTGGTTTCTAAAGGCAGATCGCATTGGATTTGGGATAAATGAAGAAGTTTTGTTTTGTTTTGACAAGATAAACTCTGGAATCTGCCCATATAAAGTCGAATAATCTGCCTAGTAACAGAACACTGTGGCTCAATCCGTTGGTCGCTCACGCCACTGAAGCGGTGCACATGCAGCCATCGGTGGAGCGCGCTGTGAGCTTGTATATTTGCTATTTTTCAATAGCTAAAGTATAAAATAATTACGGCCCCCTCCACCTTGGGCCCTAGTAACTCAGTCCCACTTTTACCCCCCCTTGTGACGCCCCTGTGTGTGTGCGCGTGACGTGTGTACATGTACACGATGAGCAGGAAAGGAGGAAGTACACACCTAGAACGTCAGCTGACTTCTTCCTCTCAATGATTTGGATGTCCCAAGATCCTTCAGGGATTTGGGTGATAAAGGAGTAACCTTGGTAACAGGAAACAGGAAAACATTATACCTTTTTACGCTACCAGTAATTACTGATCTCCCGGTTTCTGCCTTGACCTTTAGTCATTGCTGGCTACGTGACAAAAAAATAAAACACAGTTCCCAACGTTTTACGTTTTACTCCCTTTCATTACATCCACTGGTAGGAATGGTCAACCTTTTCAAGAAATGCAATTGATCAATCGATCAATCAAGTATATTTCATGTCTATTTCTAACCTTTATTTACCCAGGAAATTAGTAAATGAGTGCTCTTTTTCAGCAATTCGCATTCTTACACATATTCATTTACACCTGGCAGCTGGCCAGCACATTGTGCAACAATGGCACTGGTGGTTGTGTGCCTTGTTAAAAGAGTGTAGCTCAAGGGTCTTTAACAGGGGGTCCGGGACCCCTAGGGGGTCCTCAGAGTTACTACAGGTGGTCCTCCAAATCTTTGTGTGACTTATTTTTTCTCCTTTTTTATATTAACCACTTGAACCCTCGCGTCCAAATACTGAGAACTTTAGCGAAAAATAGCCGATCTACAAGATCACAACGCCTCACGCTGCGAGGCGTTGTGAGCTTGTAGATCGGCTATTTTCGGCAAAGACGTTTGGTGTAGAGGGGAAAAAGAGCAGACTAAGTAGTACAGGTCAGGAGTGAAAGGTCAAGTTATGTATTGACGATTCAAGTGGTTAAATATCTGAAAACACAAATTGAAACAAATCCAAAATACACTGATGATTGTGCTGTCAAACATTGAAACTATATTGAATCTATATTAAATGGTTATGGGGGTCCCTGCTTCATCTCTCTCTCAACTAAGAGGTCCTTGGCCTGAAAACGATGAAGACCCCTGGTGTACCAGTATGCTCATTGGACAGAAACCTACTTCTGTAACACACTGCTAATGTAAGCCACTAAAGCTAAAGCTACTGAAGGAGTAGATAGATATTATGAAGCCAGTCATTTACCTAATGTAGTGGCACCACGGCGGATGTTTCCAGTAACTCTGCTACAGCTGCTTCCGTCCCCTTGGCACACGCCACACTTATCCAGAGTGTTGGAGGAGAAGAGCACTCCGTCACATCCGATCGGCTGAGCGGCAAGCCAACATAACAGTGCTGTGTTAACGCTGTGTCATGTTTGACCACTTTTCAACCAGGCATCCCTATTTTGGGCATGCCATTATAGTTGATAGTTTTATAGTTTTCACAAAGCGCTAAAATAAAAGGTAAATAGCAAATCTATGGGGCTCTTAAAGAGGTGGTGCCATAGTTTTGTACTTTTTCTGTTTTTCATTTGTCTAGGAGGTTGAAAGTACTTCATTAGACCCCCTGGTGTGTTTTTTTTTGAGAAATGATGTATTCTCTTAGTATTTGTTTTTTTTTTTTCTCTTGGAGGCTGCCACCTTGTGGTCAAAAGTGTCAGTTAAAAAACACAGATACTAAGTATGTCACAGTTAGTCCCCCCAGGAATCCGCGATTCCGCGATCACGAATTTTTTCGCGGAAATCGAAGCCCTCCGCGGATATCAGAGCCTCCCGCGGATATCATAGTAGTCCGCAGAATAGGACAAGACGAGGAGCAGAATATTACATTTTACATGTAGTTTTCATCACGGCCGCTAGATGTCGCGGTGATATAGACGGACAAGACTCACAGCCTAGCCGGTCCTCGTGCCGGATACGGAAACGGAAATGGCTTTGTTTGCCGTGGCATGCATTCATGTGCTGTGACTCGTGTGTGGTGACGATACCAGAGCGGATGGTGCTGATTTTTAATGGACTAGGAACTAGGCACATCGTCTGACTGTTTATATTGGCTCACAAGCCTCACATGGTGAGAAAGACGCACTCACGCATGCTATACATGGACCACCCGTGGATTTCTCGGCCATTCGCGGACTTTTCTGACGTCCGTAGAATAACGGTCGCGAGTGGCAGCAGAGCGGCGGGAGTAGTCATTACTACTATTATAAAACGATGTGTACATGGTCTGGCCAGTGGCCACCTCATACAGAGCCTGGGGGAATAGCTTAGCTTCCCTCCAACTGGTTGCACTGACACTGTATTGGTCCGGTCCCACATTCGTTCCTGACAGAAACTGTGTCCTGAACTATAGTTCCTCTATGTCTATGGTCCTGGCAATAACAATGCTAATGCAGAAGAGAATAAATAAATATTACACCCATACTAGGTAGTAGGTAGGCTATCCTCTAAAATGTGGTTACTATGGGCAGGGTTTGCATGACAATATAGTCTTTGCAACAGAAAGTAATTATTAAAAACAATAACAATTAAAAAAAAAGAATAGATTTAATATTAGATTTATATTCTCAAAAATGATTATTTGATTATTCTAACCACTAATTAAAATTAATTGTAGCTATTTCATGAAGGGTTTTACTTGATTATTAGAACTATATCATTTTTAGCTTGATAACTGGTCATTTTAGGTTGTTTTTTAATGTCCGCGGAATCAAGAATTGTTCACCACAGAATTCCGCAGAATCAGGATTGTTCTCCACGGAATTAAGAATTTTTCTCCGCGGATTCCTGGGGGGACTACACAGTATCAACTCCTCCCCAATTACCATTCACCCAACACTGTGGGGTGTGGCTATATCAGCTGGGTCACCACCCACGAAGGCATCCTTGCATACTTAATGAACTGGGGGTGTGGCCACATAAAAACCCAATTTTAACTCTTTCTGTATACTTTTTTGGGAAAAAAAATCCTCCTAGTATAATCATAATACCAGATAATCATGTTTTAGAGGGGGGGGGGGGGAATCATGGCACCACCTCTTTAAGTCTGACATCATTTTGTAGGCAGAGGAGACTTTTGGGGCCAAAAGGCCCCAGCGCCCATGAATCTTTTTACTATTTTTACTATTTACTAATTTGTCTTCTCTTTCTTGTTGACAGGAAAGTGGTCGAATTATACTTTAGTCGTTATTTTTGTCTCGGATCTGTTGAAATAGTGAGGGACATATATTGACAATAAATCTGCTTGGAGGTCTGACTACAAAATGATGTCACGGCTTAAAAGCCCCATAGCCTGACAACGTGCCATGATGCTACCTTTTGTCAGCTTGTAGGTTTGCTATTAGCGTACAACACCATTGTACGGCGAGAAAAAAATGGAGCTTAAGAGATCAAATGTTTTCAATGTTGCATGGTTTGAATCTTTGGAATGCTATACTTTCTCAAGTAGGACTCTTTCTCAAAAAGATGCGGATCTCCTAGCCCCATATAGAACCTCACCCCCCTCCGCTGAGCACTGTTGTGCTCCGAGATGAGGTCCTACCGCGGTATCCCCGGGCTGGGGTAGAACGCCCCCACGGTGAGTTATAAAACACTTTTCCCGAAATCGTATCCAAAAAGTAAAGGTAGTTCCACACTCCCAGACTATGGTTTCCCATCCCAGGGTACATAAAACATGCACCACGGCATGAAACAACCGATTAAATCGCTAGTTTTGTAATGTTTTCCCATTCAACTGTAACTCCCCCGGCAGCAGTTGCCAGTGCTGTTGTATAGTCTCGCGTAGCCGGGGAGCATTTGCAAATCGCTTTAGGCAACATTCTGGCCATGCGAGACTACGCCGGGGGCTTTTCTGAATTTAATGAGACTAAATAAGTCATTTAAACCGTTTTCCCAACGCCGTGGTGCATGTTTTATGTACCCTGGGATGGGAAACCATAGTCTGGGAGCGTGGAACTACCTTTACTTTTTGGATACAATTTCGGGAAAAGTGTTTTCTACCTCACCGTGGAGGCGTTCTACCCCAGCCCTGGGATACTGCGGTAGGTATCGCATTCTATTTTCCCCCCGTTTCTACGGTTTCTTGGGCTGGATATGGCAGCCTGGAACAGTTGTTCAAGTGCAGCTAAACTTGGCATGTTAGTAAACGTGCCACAATTAACAATAATGAATTGCACCTGTGCAGCTGACCTGCGGAACCTGGGAATATACCATTTTGTCAAGATGGGGAGAATACAAGTGTGCAGAATATAATTATAATACCTTGTTAATGTTACCATTTCGTTAAATTTTGCATTTGTAGTTATTTTACTGTAATTTAACAACATAATAACCAGAACAGATAGAGAAAGAGACATTCATGGATTTATATTTAAAGGTAACTTTTATTTTCCCCCCTGGACCCAGGGTATGGCAGCTGCATACCCCTGCCATACCCAATTGACGCCCCAGATGAAAAAAACTTGACTCACCTCACACTTACCGTCCACACAGACACCGCGGTAGCTGCTATACTTGCAGGAGGTGCCATCACGAGCCATCACCATGAGCTGTCGCTGTCCATCAGCCGTGGTGCAATGGAGGTCGCAGGGGTTGCTGGAGATGTGCACGTAGTCATCTGGGGGCAGTGGTGGAAAAAGTACTCACATTTTATACTTAAAGGTGTACTGTCACCATTGTCATTAATAGGCAGATCTACACGGTTGCACATTGCAAACTTGTAGATCTGCTGTTTGAAACCACTTTGAATTGTATTATTAAGCATAAGTATGATTAATTTCAGAAGTAGTAAAAAAAAAAGATGACACAGTGCATGCTTGTTTCAGAGCCCAGGACAACAGCAAAGGACCCAATCATCTCTATTTCAGGGGTCTTCAACGTTTTCAGGCCAAGGACCCCTTAGTTGAGAGAGAGATGAAGCAGGGACCCCCACAACCTCATAGATTCCATATTGTTTAATTGTTTGACAGCACAATCATCAATGTATTTTGGATTCATGACAATTTGTGTGTTCAAATATTTAACCATCCGTACTTAGTCTGCTCTTTTCCTCCTCTACACCAAACCCCTTTGCCGAAAATAGCTGATCTACAAGCTCTCGACACCTCGCAGCGCGAAGCGTTGTGAGCTTGCAGATCTGCTATTCTTGGCTCAAGTTCTCAGAATATGGATGCTAGGTAGGGTTCAAGTGGTAAAAGAAAATAGAAAAAATGTTCTATCACACAAAGATTTGGAGGACCCCCTGTAGTAACTCTGACCCGGATCCCCTGTTGAAGATCCTTGCCCATTTAGAACGGGTACACATTATAGTGTATTATTATTTTATGCTTTAACTATTGAAAAATAGCAGATATACAAGCGAGCTTGTAGACCTGCTATTTTTGAAAAATCTTGAAAATTAGAATTTTTACCCGATTCTATAAGTGTCTTTTGAATCGTTCTAAGGTTTTTGAAAACCCTATGTTTCTATGTCAGCAATCTGGCCAGCCATCGTCAAAGAAAAGGTCCTTTTCACTTAACTGGAGCTAAGTTAGTCTGTTCTTGAGAGACTACTATGTCAGTGGTTCTCAAGCCTTTTCATGTGAAGGACCCCCAAAATGATATGTATTTGGCCACGGACCCCCATCTAAATATATTTAGTTCCAGGGACCCCCCAGAAGCAAAATTTGAGTTACAAAAGTTCGCTTTGAAGATTTGCACGCATTTTCACGACTTTTTTCACTCGGTGCCGCGCTGTGAGCTTGTATATCTGCTATTTTTCACTGGTTAAAGCATTCAACAATTCTAGGCCTAAATGGGTTAAAGGGCCACAGGAGAAAGTGAGAGGGCATTTAATGAGTTTCTCACCCGGATACAAGGGTTTCCAGTGGAAGTTCCTGCCGCTGTAAAGCTGGGAGTTGAAAGACCAGCACTGCTCCTCTCTGAAGCTCCTCCCAGACGTAGGACACTCCTGCGATACAGAAACGACAGCCGTTTTAAAAAGTTGCATCTTGTATTTTTACATGATATATTATTATGAGGAAATGTCATGTTTCATGCCTTTTCTTTTACATTAATAGTGTAAAACTGTCTTCTGTCTCGGACAGAATCAAATCAAATTATTTAATAGTGTGCTGTGCTGTGTGCAAAAGTGCTCATGAACTCACCTTGGTATTGCAAAGGTGATATTTTTTGGGAGAGCCTGTACAGGTCATGTTGTCTTTCCCGCCAGCTACTTTCTTTCTTTGGATATGAAAGACATAGAAAAATAACAAATATCGTCGATCATCTTTATCTGTTGCTTCTGCGATCAAGGAAATGGGTTTTCTCCAACTCAAACTTCAACATCGCAACAACTTACAGTATATAGTTCCATGTACAGTATAGGCACATGCTGTGTGTGTGTGTGTGTGTGTGTGTGTGTGTGTGTGTGTGTGTGTGTGTGTGTGTGTGCGTGCGTGCGTGCGTGCGTGCGTGCGTGCGTGCGTGCGTGCGTGCGTGCGTGCGTTTGTGCGTGCGTGCGTGTGTGTGTGTGCCAGGGCAGGGACGTGCAGAGAATGTTAGAGAGGCAAGGGCTGACATTTCTAAAATGGCCTTTTGGTGAAAATATCGAAAATAGCAGACCTCCAAGCACGCGTCGCTTGGAGGTCAGCTATTTTTCGATGCTTGAGAGGGCAACTCTTTCAACATGAGATGCTGCATTCAAGTTCAGGAGAGTTTGAACAAGGCAATTCTCTTGAATGCTGCCTGCACGTATGGCATGGAAAGAGGGCATTTGCGTTTCTTTCACCATGGTAAAAACTGCATTCGTCGTCTGGAGAGGGCACTTTTTTACAGACGGATAAAAGGGCAGGGGCTCAAGCCCCCTTTGATGTCTATGTGTGCACGTGCCTGTGCGCGTGCACGCTAGGGCTTTCACGAATTCGACCTCAAAGTATTCAAATAGTCGAATATTCGACAGGACAGGCCAAACTGTCAAATATTAAGTAAGCAAGAGGCGTTGTGAGCATGTAGATCTGCTATTTTCACAATATTTATCTGCGGAACCGAGTCACATTAAATGTAATACCTACAATTCCAAGTGCTTGTCAGGGTCCCCAGTTCAAATATGTTTATTTTGGGGGTCACGGCCTAAAAAGGTTTGAGAACCCCTGGTATAGACTAGAGCGTTAGCAAATTCATCCACCAGGGGCATTGACAACTCATTCTTATGACTTCCTATCTAGCCAAGCTTTATAAACTATATATTTCTTAAAGAGAAAACAATAAAATAAAAATAAGCGAATATTCGACTTTGGTGAACAACGTCGAATACTGACTTTGATATTCGAATGTTCGAATATTCGAATATTTGGTGAATGCCCTAGTGCACGCGTGTATTTGTGTGCGTGTGCGTGTGTGTGTGTGTGTGTGTGTGTGTGTGTGTGTGTGTGTGTGTGTGTGTGTGTGTGTGTGTATGTGTGTGTGTGTGTGAGGCTGACCTCTGTTTGAGGCAGTGTCTCTCCTGGGACATGACCCCTCCTCCACAGGTGCGGGTGCAGGCGGTCCACTTGGCCCACTCACCCCACCAGTAGGTCGTCACCTCCTCCAGCTCATCCTCCAGACTGTTGGATGCCACGCCCCCCTCCTCCTGCGCACACGCACACTAGGGCATTAACGAATTGTGATTTCTGCAAGTCGACTCGACAACGGGTGCGTTCAGAAACCCGCACCGTGTGTGTGTGTGTGCTCAGTGTAGTGAGTGCAGTGGGCGTGACGTTGTAGAGTGCGTTCAGTGTGGCGTATTTACGAATGACCAGTTAAGAGGCAGGTGTGCGCTTTTTCACTCTGAACTCTAAAGGTAAACTTTCTGAAAAGCAGCAGTTGCTAACGTAACGTTGATATTGAAAGGAGATTTAATTCCTAACTTTGGCATACCTGCTGTTAGTTTACACGTTGATGCGTGTGAAACTATCAAGCCCAAACTACCAACGAAGCTGCAAATGCTGCATTTTGCATTCATTTCCTCCATTGTTCACAGCTGAGAAGCGCTCGAGACACGGCCATGAAAACCAACCAATCAAAACACCGCACTGACGCACTACACCGTCAAACCCCATCTTCTGAGTAGGGTTGGTCAGTGCGTGCACTCAGCACACTGGTGCGCCGCGCACTGGATTTCCGAACGACAACGCACCAAGTCCACCGAATAAACGAACGGCAACATGGCACACCAGTGCGTTGAGTGCGTATTTCCGAACGCACCCTCAGTAAAAAGTTGAGTTGAAGTCGACTTTATCGGTTGATGACGTCATCACATCACACACGACCGCCCAATTATTATTATTATTATTTTTTTTTTGGGGGGGGGGTCCCCAGATGATTAGCTTAAAGTGTTAGTTCACCTATTTTTGACATAAAGCTGTGTGAAATACTACATTAAAATACTACATTAAAATAGTGGTTACAAATGTATTAATTCATTACCAGAGTCCCGTGGTCAGAGTTCTGGTCAGTTTTAGATGAATATAAAGTATTTCCGGTGATTTGGCAGGGGCTCATGGCCCAATCATTAAAAATAGATGAATCCACAAAATTAGCGTCATTTGTATTGTTGACCTATTTCTACCAAATAGACCAACTTTCGTTCAACTTTGACCCCTCTGTCACATGGTATTATTTTTTATGTCCAGTATCACTACGCCGCTGCAACGTATTTCCCCAAAACAAGGTGCTTTGAAGTCAGCTGATCAGAACCAAACCTCGCTCTATATGGTAGAAATAGGCCAACAATACAAATGATGCTAGTTTTGTGGATTAATCTATTTTCAATGATTGGGCCACGCCAAATGGCCCCCACCCCATTGGAACTACTTAATATTCATTAGAAACTGACCAGAACTCTGACCACGGGACTCTGGTAATCAATTAATACATTTTCACACAGCTTTATGTCAAAAATAGGTGAACTAACACTTTAATGTGCAACATTGTTTTCTCGCTCAACTGTAAACAAACCAACATAAAGTTTATGTGTATAGAGGGTATCTTCACATCTAAAAGTGACAATTTAAGGACTTTTTTAATACCTCTAAAATGACAAATCAAACATTGTCCAAATTGTCAAATATATAGATGCAGAAATTGTGAAAATAGCCGATCTACATGCTCACAACGCCTCGCATCGCGAGGCATGTGAGCATGTAGATCTGCTATTTTCACAATAGAACCATGTTATACCAAATGTAATGTAGCACTGTAATATTGGATCATTCCCCTTGACAATAAGCAATCCTACTGTTTGAATGCTGTGCAGACGAACACATGGAGCAAAAATAATGATAGAAAAAATACAAAGGTTTTTTTTTTTCAACTTCGACTTTAGACTTTCTCTGGTGGGAGTCGACTTGTGTAATGAAGTCTTGTTGACTTTTTCGTTAATGCCCTAACCGTTAGGGCATTAACGAAAAAGTCAACAAGTCGACAAGTGTGCGTTAGGGCCTAACGCACACGTACTGTATAGGGCTGTCACCATTAGGACACGTCACATGACCATTGATTTTCACTGAAATAATTGCGATTAACGATTTAATTGTGTTTTTGTCCCTTTTCTGGCTTGACTTTTAGGCTTTGAAGTTGCACATGGCAGATATGACACATAACCTAAATATGCGAAGAAATTACTGACATATTTGACAACTTTATACTTAAACATTCATCGATAGTGGAAAATAGCCGATCTACAAGCTAAGTTAGTACACAGATCATGCTCCTTGTGAGTGTACTCGAGTTTGGATCCAACTCCGTCTTGTCTCGCGTGATTCTCCAGTCTCTCGGCCCTTGGGTCTATACACCACTATCCTATCAATCAAAGCAAGTGCAAAAAATGAATTGTATTTATAAATCAAAGAAATGATTAGTAGTAGTAATAGTTCATTGAAGCCACAGCGTTCATTTTAGCACTACAATAGGCATGTTCACATGGACAGACATGCAGCACAGAGAACATATCGTCGCTGTCGGGTGGAAACCTTGTATGTCCAAAACCTTCTTTTTTGTTATTATTTAAAGAAATCACACCCAATGTGAAGTGAGCGGTGGTCGTGCTTGCATAACGTCTTCAGACTAGGATTTGAGTCTAGGATGTACAGGCTATGCTACACACACATGTTTTGCTACGGCAAAACGCTGAGGAAAAAGGCTACAGACACACGCACAGCCACTCTATGGAGCGGTTTACCACCACTCAAAAATACGATTTAAAATAGTGAAAATAGCCGATCTACAAGCACACAACGGTGTGATTCAGACTCCACCTAAACCCTTAGCACTACAGAAAATCAATGGCCATACATGAAGATAGTTAGCATTTGTATTTAGGTTTTTTTAGAACTTTGATTTTATTGTGTTTTTTTCTAGATAGATATCCATTTGCACTTGTTATATTGCTGTTGATGTACTGACATATTATCTTGTGATGTTTTGTATCTGCTTATTGTAAGTCGCTTTGGATTAAAAGCGTCTGCTAAATGCCTAAACTGTAAACTGTAAACTGATTGCAGATCTGCTATTTTCACTACTTTCGTGCACAGTGCACACCCTTGTATGATGAAGTAGGGTTCTAATTTACAAAAGAAAAAAAATACACATTTGAAACTTGGAGATACAAGGTTTCTGCCCGACAGTGACGAAATGTACAATAAATAACTGACCACGGCGCTTGGAAGTCACACTACCAATGGATCAGCTTTTATGCATTCCAAATGCGTAAAAAAGCGTCTCTAATTCTCCCAGATCACATAGTCTCATTCACACAGACACAGATTTATCAAAGTGACCACTGGTATGTGCAGTCGAGCTCCCTGTGAAGGTGTGAGACAGAGCAGCTGTGTGAGAGAATCTGGACATACCAGACTGAGAGCGTAAGCCAGGGAGAGATAGAGGGAGAGATATAAAGACAGATAGATAGGTATGGAGGAAGAGAATCTGGGAAAGAGACAGCGAGTGATACTAGATAGCCGAGAAACCGTCATTAGAACACAAGGGTTCCCGAAGGGTTCCCAGTTCGATCCAGTATTTCCCGCCACTGCTGGTTGCCGATCACAAATAACTATAGTCTAGACGTGTGGTGCGATAACACTGATGTCCAAAACGTTCTTCAGAGTTGCAACATATGCCATATTTATTTCCACACGTTTACGTCACTTTGTCATAAATACTTTGACATCGGATAATAAAGAAATAAAGAAAATAAGCAAAAAGGGTGACGCCAGCCTCACACATGCACTTCACAGTCAAAAGACTGCTTTGTCTCATCAACCGACAACACCTAGCACTAATTACTGAACTTCCCTATATAACCTGTTCACCTTGGCCTTGAACTTGGGCGTGAACTCAAATGATGTCATAGCATGTGAAAATACAGAAATCAAAATATGGCTCTTACACATACAACATTCACAAAAATGCTTTAATCTGCTCCCTCACAAAGGGGACAGACTTTAGTCACAGGTCTTTCAATTCTCTCTCTCGGTCGTCCTCAGACGAGCTTCCATCGGAGTCTCCAATCTTTCCGGTTCTCCATACATCCGGCCAGCTCCCGCATCCTTCTTCAGGACGTCCACATACGTTAATGCGGAACGTCCTTGCGATCGATGTCCGCGCGTTGGTTCCCACAGGACCAGCCTACTGGCCGGGAGCTCCCGATGTCTGTGGCAGTGGCTGGCCAACTTCATCCTCCTACCTGCTACCTTCTTGCTGAGCCTCGGCAGTTGCCTGTAGAGGTCCTAGTTGGTGATGTGGATGTTCTGGTCCACATTCAGAACAGCTCGTAGCATTCTGGTGTAGCACCCATCCAGGGACTTCTGCAGGGTGGGTGTCAGGGTCCAGCTTTCGCAGCCATACAGGAGGACAGACTCCATCCACAGTGGCGTGGAATAGGCTCAGCTTTATGTGTCGGGGGAGATTCGAGCACCACACACTTGACATACTGTTCAGGGCCCTCCACGCTAGTGCCTTCCTGACCTTAAGTCCAATTACCGTGCATTAGTCTTTGTTTGAAGACGAACTGAACATACAAGACCTTTCTTGTCAGGGAAGTTTTGCAGTAATCTCCCGAGTATCCAAGATCCTCTTGGTGCTGAAGCATCCACCACTTCGACAACATCTCCAGGTATGAAACATCTTCTTCCCCTTGTCCATTTTTGTCGCTCTTGAAGCAACGACACTCGCTAATCCATCTTTTCCAGATCAGCAATATATTGGCTCTGTCTCCATCTTCTCTTTGCATAGAGATCTCCCTTGTAAAACAGTCCTGGTGGAAGAACTGGTTATCCCTTTAAGAGGAGCAGGTGATTTGGTGTCAAAGCCTCCAGGTCATTTGGGCTATCCGAAGGTCTGGTGATGGGGCGATCATTTAGCATAGCTTCGACCTCACACAACACTGTTTGAAAGCCTTCATCGTCCAGTGTTTGCTGTCGAAGCACAGAATTCAAGACCTTCCTTATCATCCGGATGATGCGCACCCATACTCCGCCATAATGAGATCTAGAGATCTTTCGATGTGGGTTTGGTCAAGAGAAGCTAAGGCCTCTCTGTTCCCACAAAGTTGGTACCATTGTCGGATCTCATGTGAGAAACTTGTCCTCTCCTACAGATGAATCTCCAGATAGCGTGGATACATGAGCTTGTATCGAGGGAGTAGGCCACCTCCAGATGAACGGCTCTACTTGCCATGCAAGTGAATATTACGCCGGAACGCTTCACAATGCCATGCACGTCCCTTCTTGATGCCGATGGGCCCAAAATAATCCACGCCAACATTAGTGAACGGAGGGAGATCTGGAACTATTCTTTCAGTGGACAAGTCTGCCATCTTTTGTTAGGCAGTCACTCCCACTCCCCTGTGGAGTCTGCAAAACTTCGTGGTGACCTTCCTCAATGCAGAGTTGGCGTTTGTGATCCAATACTTCTTCCTTATACTGTAGAAAGTATGTGATTACTTCCTCCATGGCCCAACTGTTCGTGGAAGTGCCGGAGGATAAGATTGGAGATATGTTGTTCTTTAGATAAGATGAGGGGATGTTTTACATCTTCAGGCATTGCTGCTCTGTTCAATCGACCCCCAACTCTCAGAAGACCCCCCCATCTAGGATCGGATCCAATTTATAGATGCTGCTGCCATTCTGTATTTGTTTTCCAGAGGTTAATGCAATGATTTCACTGTCGAATCTCTGTTTGCTGACAGAAAGAAATGATCTCTGCTTCTCAGAGATCATCCAGCGAGAACTTCTGGCTTCCCACCAGTACTTAGGTGTAACTGCACTTTCTTTTCCTGCTCATGTTTAGCAGGACTTCCTTTAGCTTAAGGAAGGAATATACTTTGATTACATAATCAAAGCATACCAGCGGCGTAGCCAGGATCACCTGGCTTGGCCTGGCACAATGTGGGTGGGCACAGATGTGAGCTTGTACATCGGCTATTTTAAAATAGCGAACATTTAAATATTTACAGGGACATAATATAGTCATGTCATGGAAGTGGACTTCTCAAGCAATATTAAAATCAATTCATAATTGATTGATAATAATATGATCAAATCTCAAAAACTGTGGTCAAGCACACCCTGGTCGTTGCTCTCAAAGAACATGAAATCGATGAGAAAACATGCGCCGATCATTACAGCCTTCATTCGCACGTCCAGATCCATAGGAAACTGGATACCAAAGTTGTCGGCATCCGTGAACGCCTCTCGAAGTAGTCCCGACCACTGTTTACTGATCTTCCCAATCTTGGTTTTTCCATCCAGGGTCAAAATCCTAAAGTCAACATCTGGCAGGCAGCTCCACAAACAGAAGGGCCCTTGGATCTTCAGCCTGGGCACCCCGTGTTCGTCCTGCACGACGAATTTGGACCTGAAAGGGTGCCACTTCTGCACCACGTAGCCCACCGTGTTGCCGGGAGGGGCCTGCACCTCCATCTCCTGTAGGCAGCAAGGGAAACAGCAGGCCGTGCACTTGAGAGGCCGGGTGACGGTGATGACCTCCTGGCCAAAGTTGTCCAGGACGCGGATGACGAAGGAGCGCAGCGGGCCGCAGCACTGCCGACTCAAGAAGCCGCTCTCCTCCACGGCGTAGAAGACGTTCTGGCCCAGAGAGTTGAGCACCTCGTACTTGTTGTTGGTCTCAAAACCCGTGAGGACCTCGATGACCTCCACCTTCTGTTTGACTAGCAGCCGATCCACCTGAGTGAGGTATTCCAGTCCAGGTGGACAGCCAGGTATTTGAGGGTTGGGCACAGCATAGCCAGGTATTTGAGGGTTGGGCACAGCATAGCCAGGTATTTGAGGGTTGGGCACAGCATACATATCCATCTTAGTTTGTGAGACCTCAACACAACCGCGATCCGGCGTCAAAATGAGAAATAAAAGGCTCTTACACTGTATATATACATATTTGCATGTTTGTCACTTTCACTCCTGAATGTGTCACTATAAGAGTAAAGAAGTGAGGCTAGGCTTAGGTTTAGGCATATTTTTGTGAGGTTAGTTACTTAGTTCTGTGTCAGGAATGCCCAAATATGGAGTATAACCCAGTCTATGATGATGGTGATGATGTTGTCAGTATTGTGACATCACACTGATGACATCACAGTACTCAATATACCGGTATGAGGAGAGGAGGAATCACAGGCGCCAAATGACTCCAACATAGCCATCACAGCTCCAGTACCACAGAGAAAATGCACAGAGCACAGAGACACTAATGGCCGGACTACACCAAGCCGTTTCGCGCGTGTCAGTGCGTATGCGTGCGTATGCGGGGCGCGTGCGCATATGCGCGTTTTGGATAGATCCAATGTATATCTATTCAGCCGGCTACACCAGGCGTACGGATAGCGCGAACCACGGATACGCATTCCCTAAAAATAGGATCGGTTCTATTTTTTAAGCACGCGTATGCGTTTTGTACACAGACTATCTGGTCGTCCTCACATATACTCCCTCCTTGGTGTAGCCTGGAGCGCTTACGCATACGCGAGCGTCTTCACGGACAGTACGCGCGTATGTGCACATTTTTTGGTGTAGTCCGGCCGTAAGTAGGAAGGGGAGGAGGCAATTTGTTGCTGAGTATTGATGATGAGTGAATGACATGCACTTCCCACTAAGCACGCCGTCTAAAAGTGGTCTAATAGTGGTATAGATTTGAAAGTGTTTTTGTTGTCTAAACTTAAACTAGACGACAATAGACGTCTAATAGTCGTCTAAATGCAGACCGTCTATATTTAGACGACTATTAGACGTCTATTAGTTGTCTAGTCTAAGTTTAGACGACAAAAAAACGTTCAAATCTATACCACTATTAGACCACTTTTAGACGGCGTGCTTAGTGGGTTAAAGGACATTTTTGTCTACGGTCTCAGAGGAGGGCTGTGGACAGTTCAGAGACCTGCCTACAATTGCAAAATCTTTAGGTAGGTTTGGTCATTTCAATGAAGATTTTAATTCATATTTAATTGTCTAATAATTCTTAATGCAAAAATCACACCCAATGTGAAGTGAGCGGTGGTCGTGCTTGCATAACGTCTTCAGACTAGGATTTGAGTCTATTTCAGGCTATGCTACACACACACGTTTTGCTATGGCAAAACGCTGAGGAAATAGGCTACAGACACACGCACAGCCACTCTATGGAGCGGTTTACCACCGCTCAATAACAACATGGCTTCTATGATAGAATGTTAACTTTTCCTGACTTGAAAGCCTGCTGATGGATTGGATTTCCGGTCGATGTTCATGCGGAAGGTTGGGGGTTCAAACCCGCCTGAGGCCTGTCCTGGACAGGTGTCACCGGACATAAAAAAACAACAATGATGAGGAGCCCGCTGGCCTACTGCTCCAGGCACAGGCGTTGATGCCTGGCAGCGTCGCCGGTTTGATTGCCAATCCGGACGACCTTTGCCGCATGTCACTCCCCATCTCTCCCTCCATTTCCTGTCAGTCTACTGTCCTATCTAATAAAGGCATGAAAGCCCAAAAATAAATCTATAAAAAAACAACAACGATGTCCACATAGTCCATAACCCACTTCTAAATAAAATATTTTATTTTAGTAAGGTATTGGCATGGAAATGTAGGCCTACTCATTCTGCAGAACAACCTTTTTAAAGTTTTCAAATGTATACAAAAATCTTTTGAAAATAGCAGATCTACAAGCTCGCAATGCGTCACATTAACACTGTGACCATGATAGATTCATTAAAAACACAGATTATTTTTTTCTGGTGACTCATATTACCCTCCTAATACGTGAGCAGGCCGTGTTTTCTCAATAACCTTTTTCATTTATTTTTTATAATTCTTTGGGAAAATGAGAAACATTAAATACAAAACAAAATTATTAAAAATAAATGAAAAATTCATCATCAGCCCACCCTACCTGCATGGCCCTGGAAGACAGGTTTCCCACAGACACAGCCAAGGTCAGGAACCCCAACAGCACCAAGCTGGTCTCCCCACACTGCTCCCATGACCACACTCTCATCCTGAGAGAGAGAGAGAGAGAGAGAGAGAGCAGTGGCGTCAGTTCAGAAAAAGCTAAGGTATGGCAACATGACTGGTGTCTTGCACACGCGCCACCAGTCATGTTGCCATACCTTGGCAACAGGCATTTTAAGAAGTACTACATTCTATTCCCCCCCCCCCCCCCCCCCCCCCCCCTTTCTACTGTTTCTTGCAGCTGTATATGGCAGCCTGGAATGGTTGTTCAAGTGCAGCTAAACTTAGCATGTTAGTAAACGTGCCACAATTAACAATAATGCATTTCACCTGTGCAGCTGACCTGCGGAACCTGGGAATATACCATTTTGTCAAGATGGGGAGAATAAAAGTGTGGAGAACATAATACCTTGTTAAAGTGACCATTGTGTAAAACTTTGTAATGTAATTTAACAACATAATAACCAGCACAGATAGACAAAGAGTAATTCATGGATTTATATTTAAAAGTAACTTTTATTTTCCCTCCTGGACCCAGGGTATGGCAGCTGCATACCCCTGCCATACCCAATTCACCGTTTGTCAGCCTTCTGATTGGTCCCTGAGACTCCCTGACTGGCCAACCAGAAAAATACATTCACTTTTTGCAAGCGGGGGTGGAGTTCTGCAGTCGGAGAAAGTGGCAGCCGTCTTTCACCGGCTGTCCGCACTGCGGAGCACGGCCAGGCCGCTCGCGACCATAGCGTTTGCGATCATTGTAATGAATAAGCTTCAACAGACTAGTTCACATGGACCTTATCAATGGTCTAACTTGTTACGATTGGGTACATATATTTTAAATGGGCAGAATTACGAAAAGCCAGCCTATTATGTGAGGAGAACAGATTATAGTTCTCCTCTTCCTACCCAAGATGCAATGCGCTTTCTCCTTCTATTTCTATTCTCTCTCTGATCCAGAGGATTAAACTAATTAAAACATATATTTTCGGGGGAAAATTACTGTTTTGCTATGTAATTACTGTACCTTTTTCTTCCCTTTTTATTAATATCACGTAGATGTGTTTTTTTTTGGTACTTTATATAGCTGTAATGAGGCTATGAAGGAAAAAAATCCCATCCACTTCCACTATAAAAGAATCTGCAATAGTGATTCTGTCCCACTGGGATTAAACAAATTAAAACATATATTTTCGGGGAAACCCCCTGTTTTGCAATGTAACTACTGTACCTTTGTCTTCCCTTTTTATTAATATCACCTAGATGTTTTTCCTTTGGTACTTTAAATTGCAATAATGAGGCTATATGAAGAAAAAAAAATCCCATTCACTGCCACTATAAAAACAATCTGCCCAGGGTTAATGTCCCACCATAGTAACAGGGCAGAATGGGGCGGGATTTGCAAAAGCCTGAATTGACGCCCCAGAGAGAGAGAGAGAGAGATTCAAGGTAAGGACACCAAACGTAGAAGATGAAAGACAGTCTGTGTCAATCATTGTTGCAGGTTAACATGTCTCTGCCTCTCTCTTTGGACTAACATTGGTATGTGAGAGCGGCTACGCATTAGGTCTGAATCTCATAGGTTGGGATGGGACGATAATCGTTATTGGTCGTTTATCGTGATTGAAAAAACACTCACAACAATCGTATCGTGTTTCAATTTATCGTGAAACTATCCTCCGTCATGCGCTGAGATCAATTCACCTCTTATTTGCCGAGCTGCATATCTGGTACCACTTAAACCCTCCATAATTAGTGAAACGGACCTGAAAATAATGTACTTGATACAGTATTTTTTTCACTCTCTACCAAATCTCTTTACCAAAAAATAGCCTATCTAAGCTCACATCGCGATCTGCTATTTTTTGGCAAATGTTCTCTCCGCCCCAGGATAATGGATGTTGGGGATATTTTGATTATCCCGATGATATCGTGAATCGCACATTTCTTTGGTCACGACAATCGTGGCGTGAAATTTTCATATCGTCCCATCCCTACTCATAGGCTCAGGTTAGAGGAGATGGTGGCCGTTGTTGCAATGAGGGAAGGATCACAGATTACCCCCACAACGCCATGGAATGTAAACACAAAAGGTGACGTCACGTTTCTTTATACACCTTCAGACTGAACGACGAGGCAACCATTAGCACTGACTCAAACCTGGCTGTCTTAACCGTGCCATGCCGCCTTAACCCATTTAGAACGGGTACACATTTTGTGTATCATTATTTTATGCTTTAACTATTGAAAAACAGCAGATATACAAGCTCACAGCGCGGCACTGAGTGCCGCGCTGCGAGCTTGTAGATCTGCTATTTTAAAAAATCTTGAAAATTTGAATTTTACCGATTCTATAAGTGTCTTTTGAATCCCTCTAAGAGTTTTTGAAAAAACTATGTTTCTATGTCAGCAATCTGGCCAGCCATCGTCAACGAAAAGGTCCTTTTCACTTAACTGAGCTCAGTTAGTCTGTTCATGAGAGACTACTATGTCAGTGGTTCTCAAACTTCTTCATGTGAAGGACCCCCAAAATGATATTTATTTGGCCACCGACCCCCATCTCAAAATATTTTGTTCCAGGGACCCCCCCCAGAAGCAAAATTTGAGTTACAAAAAGTTCGCTTTGGAAAATACATATATTCAAAGCGCGGCACTCGTTGCCGCGCTGTGAGCTTGTATATCTGCTATTTTTCACTGGTTAAAGCATTCCATAATTCGAGGCCTAAATGGGTTTTAATGACACACCCGAGCGCGGGCCTCCTCAACCTACAGTAAATGCCTGGGTAGGAACGCTGAGGTCCGCCACGGGCCTGGCGCGTGCACTGACGCAGGAGGAAGGCGGCCGGTGACACAGACAGGCTGTTGAGAGAGCACAGGTGTTTGTGAGACAGGACTTGGAACGGCGGCGCGGGGCCCATGTAAAAGTTAACCCATTTAGGCCTATAGGATTATTGACTGCTTTAACTATTGAAAAATAGCAGATATACAAGCTTGTAGATCTGCTATTTTTGAAAAAGTCGTGAAAATGTGTGAAAATCTTTGAATATATGTATTTTCAAAGCGAACGTTTTGTATCTCAAATTTCGCTTCTGGGTGGTCCCCTGGAACTAAATATTTTGAGATGGGGCTCCGTGGCCAAATACATATCATTTTGGGGGTCCTTCACATGAAAAAGTATGAGAACCACTGACATAGTAGTCTCTCAAGAACAGACTAACTGAGCTCCAGTTAAGTGAAAAGGACCTTTTCTTTGACGACGGCTAAGCCAGATTGCCGACACATGGGTCAAAATTCTAATTTTCACGATTTCTCAAAAATAGCAGATCTACAAGCTCGCAGCGCGGCACTCGGTGCCGCGCTGTGAGCTTGTATATCTGCTGTTTTTCAATAGTCAAAGCATAAAATAATGAAACACAAACTGTGTGCCCGTTCTGAATGGGTTTTAAACAAGCCTCGAATGCCTGGAAGGACTAAGGTAAGTTTCCTAGCGCCGCCGAGCCCTCGGCCGGCACACAGGTAGGCCTTTGTTTCTACCTTTGCCGTGCTGCAGTGTGAACACACTGGCTGGCCCCGGCCACGGACTGCTAAGGTAATGTAGAGAGAGCTATATAGGGTACGCCCCAGACCAGGGGCGTCACAGGGGGGGGGGGGGGGGGGAGTGGGACTGAGTTACTAGGGCCCAAGGTGGAGGGGCCTTAATTCTTTTATACTTTAGCAATTGAAAAATACCAGATATACAAGCTCAGGTATACAAGCTGCGAGCTTGTAGATCTGCTATTTTTGGAAAAAAAGTCGTGAAAATGTGTGCAAATCTTTGAATATATGTCTTTTTTTAAGCGGACATTTGTAACACCATTTTTGCTTCTGGGGGGGGGTCCCTGGAAGTAATCATTTTGAGATGGGGGGGTCCTTAGAAGGATTTGAAATATTCAAAGATTTCCATGATTTAAAAAAATAATAATAGCAGATCTACAAGCTCGCAGCGTGGCACTCGATCTGCTATTTTTCAATAGTTAAAGCACAAAATAACCAAAGCGAATCCTTAGTACCCAGGGCCCAGAATTTGGTGCGACACCCCTGCCCCAGACACAGGCATTCACGTGCACGAACGCACACGCACACACACATACTCTCATAGTTGTGTGGACGCGCGCACATACAGTACGGTACGCTACGCACACGCGTACGCCCGGGTTTCTAGGAAAGGCCCCGCCGGTGTACATCCCGTGTCCCCGTCCGTTTCTCCTCCCCATCAGCTTGTCTGAGTCCAGTTAGGCAGCCCTCTTAAAATAAGCAAACAGATCGTCTAGCCCTGTTTGCAGTCTGGCTTTCTCTGGCACTAAATATTGGTGACAGGTGTCTTAAACTAGCCGCCGGAACACCTGGACTTCATTATCCTTCCAGACACAGCTGGAGCACCGCCAGCTGCCAAACACACACACACACACACGCGCGCGCGTGCGCGCACACACACACACACACACACACACACACACACACGCACACACACACACACAGGCAGTGCGCAGAAACGCTCTTACACAGACAGAGCTGCGTGTACGTATACAAGTATAGGTGCACACACTGCACACACCCTCTCCTACATGCGTAGCCTCCTATACAGTCATGCACACGCAGAAGAAAAGTGGGAGCACACACAAACAGACACACGCACACACGCACACTCGCGCGCTCGCAGCAGACTCTCTCTCTCTCTCTCTCTCTCTCTCTCGCTGCCTGCCTGCCTGTCTGTCTGTCTCTCCAGCCCAGCCTGTCGCTGGCAGGCCCAGACAGGGCCTTCCTCCCTCTTTCCCCTCACTCTGTCACTTCCCAGGCGGGCGGGCGGGCGGGCGGGCGGGCACAGAGGCCGGGGAGGACAAAAGTAAACACGGCCCCTCTCGTCCTCCGTCCCTTTCTTTCCCGCCGGCCCTTTGCCCCACCTCCCCACCCCCACCGCCGTGGCCCCCACGGGGGCCCCCGGGCCCCGCCGTAGAAGTGTTTTTCTTGCGCTGGCAGCTCCGCAGACAGACAGCGGTATAGTCTGTCCCCTGGGAGGCTGGACTAGAGGTTGGGGAGGGCGGGCGGGGGGAGAGCCTGGGGATGTCTGGTTGTCAGTGGGCAGACTCATCCTTTCTGGACACAGTCCTTGCTCTGAGCTCTCCTCTCCTCTCCTCTCCTCTCCTCTCCTCTCCTCTCCTCTCCTCTCCTCTCCTCCTGTTTCTTCTCGGCGTCAGCCCCGAGCTCACATTCACGTGTGAAGCGGAGAATGGATTGCCGCTTTTCCCCCGGCCTCGTGTATACAAAGAAGGCCAGGAGTGCCGAAAATACAGGCAGGCAGGCAGGCAGGCAGGCAGACAGACAGACAGACAGAGAGTTGGGAAGCAGGGGCGTGCTGGGCCCCTGATTCAGCCCGGGAAAAAGAGTTGTAGAGGCCCTCATTGCACGCTATAGAGAGAGATCTCTCTCTATAGCGCTGCTACTACTCAAAGATTTGCCATTTCAGATCATGACAAGTGACAAGCCAGTGGGCCAATTACATGAGTTATATTTCGTCATTGTCGGGTGGAAATTGTCGGGTGTCGGGTGGATTGTCGGGTGGAAACGCCTCGCGGTGCGAGGCGTTGTGTGCTTGTAGATCTGCTGTTTTCACTACCTTTTGTGCGATGGCCTTGTCTGATGAGGCAGGGCTTTACTTGTACACATTTGAAACTTGGAGATACAAGGTTTCTGCCCGACAGCGATGATTTACTTTGTTGGCCGCCCAAGACCCCAAAATGGATATTTTTATTTTTTTTCCTAATGGCCGGCCTGGACCGGCCGTTCGGGAGTTGTCCCGCTTTTCCCAATGGCCAGCACGTCCCTGTTGGGGAGTGAGAGCTGAAGAAGAGTCAGTGTGTGAGTCAGCAGGCCTGTGTACAGGGACTTAAAGAGAGGTCAGTGGAGTTCACCTGGCCTGGAAGCAATGGGAGCTCAGCTGGACTGACCCCTGGCCTAGTTATTGAGCTTGATCTTGACGCGTGGCTCAGCGGGTATTGGTAGAGCACAGGCTCAAATGCTAGTAAACTATAATAACTCCATTATAACCATTGCAGTTTGGGGCACTTTGGAAAAAACATCCACCAAGTACCATGTTACGTTAAAACTAGGGATGTTCCGATACCACTTTTTTGCTGACCAAGTACAAGTACGAGTACATAATTTGAGTACTTGCCGATACCGAATACCGATACTTTAAGTTAAGTTTCTGTACAAGTGCTTAAATAGTGTGTGGCGCTCCGTTCGGAATCTCCGTATGAGGAGATGATGTCTGACATCAGGCTGTTCTGGAGGAAACCGGCGCAAGCGCTGACTCATTGTGACATCACTTCATAAAAGGCTCTGACATCACGTACGCCACATGAGTCAACAAAAAATCTCTGTGAGTGTGTACAGTATGTATATATGTATGTAATCCGCATATCTCGAGAACCGTTTGTGACATCAGGCTGTTCCGGAAACCGGTACAAGCGCTGACTCATTGTGACATCACTTCTGCTCACCCGATACGCGGTTTTGTTGATGTCTGACATCATACTGTATATGGGCATAAATGGACACAGGCAAACAGATAGTCAAAACGGGTCCTAAGACGACAGGTATAAATTAATGGGGTTTGCATTACACAGACTTCAGCATGCGGGTTCCCTGCCGCAGCAGGGAGTGCATTGCCCGGCATCGACCCGACTCGATACGCGGTTTTCCGGAACTGGCGTGAAAGGTTCAGAATCTACGTATGTCGTATGCAGAGCTGATGTCTGACATCAGGGTATTCCGGAACCAGCACTGTGTCTGCAGAGATCTCCATATATGGGCATAAAATGGACGCAGACAGACAGATACAGATATCTCCATATATGGGCATAAATGGACACAGGCAAACAGATGATCAGAGATCTCCATATATGGGCATAAAATGGACGCAGACAGACAGATACAGATATCTTCATACAGTATATGGTCATAAATGGACACAGGCAAACAGATGGTCAAAACGGGTCCTATGACAACAGGTATAATGGTGTTTGCATTAAAGGGCGGGGCATTCATTCCCTATTTACATCGTTCCCGAGTAGGCCGGCCGCCAACTAGACGCGGGCGGCCGAGCTTCTAGTAAGTAATAATGACGTAGGAAAGAAAGTGAGTGCAAAAGGCAAAAGAGCAAAGAGAATGAAAAAAGCATCCTCAGCTGTACATGTGCATGAAGTTTGGTGTATTGTATACACCTACACCAATGGCATTATTTTCCCATAGTAGCTACTGTACTTTAACTTTTTGTAGGAGATACAGTGTTCCAGCATACAATAAGGTAAGACTAAAAAGGTTCTTTATCCATCAGTCGACTTTAAGGCTTAATCAGGAGTTTGGCCAGAGGTAGGCTAGCTAGGCCAACCAACCCGTTCTCACCCCTACTGCGTCTCACCCTTGACGCTGTCCCCCACGGTGTCATGCCTGAAACACGCAGGGATGCTTTCGGCGTCTATCTGAGACGCATGCGCTGACGCATGTTGACTCGAATATCTACCTCCCTGGGTGGGGAGCGAACCCTGGCCTCGGTTATAGTGCAGTTTTTCTCAACCACTGTGCCTGGGGACCTTTGGTGTGCCCCTGAGAAGGGTCAAGTGTGCCCCTTGAAACTGCTTGAAAGCCAGTATTCAGTATTGTATTAATCATTTTAAAAAAGATTTAAACTAGTGAAAACAGCCGATCTACCGCGAGGCGTTGTGTGCTTGTAGATCGGCTGTTTTCGCTACTGTTGTGCGACAGCCATGTATGATGAAGCAGGGCTTTACTTTGAGAAGAAACGTACACATTTGAAACTTGCAGATACAAGGTTTCTTCCCGGCAGTGACAATATTTACACCCCCGTATTATGTTGGTGTGCCCATGAATTCTTGGGACATGAAAAGTGTGCCCATGCAGATTAAAGGTTGAGAAACACTGTTATAGTGGGGACCGTGCTCTACCGACTGAGCTAGCGAAAGGCTGGCCAAACCCCCTTTTTTTGTGCCTAGGGGATAGTGGCGTGAGCGGTAGCGCCGGGTGGCTGGGAAGAGGAAATCCCGCTTTTTCGAAACGCACATAATTTCGACAACGGAGCGTCGGCAGGTACCGCTACTCACCCCACGGAGGTTAGGGTTAGGGTTAGGGTTAGGTTTGGTTGCCGAAAAGATGCTTGTTTTCTACAAGTCATCCTGTAGAGCGACACGCTCCCTGCTGGGAAAGCCACGGTAGTCGGTAGTCGTTTCAAATCCCACTAGGGGATTCCCTTTTTCTTTTTTTCTTTCTTTGACCACTAGAAGGTGCAATTGCATTACTTATGAAGCGCAGCGCTTTCAGCGTCCTGCCTGGACGCGCTGAGATTCGTTAAGCGTTCATCAAGACGCCGCGGGGTGGAGACACGGCGTCATGTGTGAGACGCAGTGGGGTGGTGAGAATGTGTTGGCAAGGCGGTGGACATTGCTCTTGTCTGTATCATGTAATCCTGTTTTTGTTCCCTTGTTTCAAATGTTTGTATATTATTATGTTTCGCATACATGGCTGCTGTGTCGCAAGACGAATTTCAGTGTGAACTGACAATAAAGTACTATATCATATCATATCATATCATATCATATCATATCACGTAAACAACTTCACAGTGTGTTCTATGTGCACACACATACGTGTGTTCTGTTTATACTGTATGTGCAGTACTGTACCGGTAGGTCTAGATGCCACAGGCAAGCACACAAACACGTTGTGAGCTTTTAGATCAGCTATTTTCTGTAAAGGTATTTGGTGTAGTAGGCACAACAGGGGGGGAGTGGTATAGAACGCTTGGGAATATACTGTAGGTGTGTAAGTTGTTATGAAGACACATTTATATCTACCTCAGTTGATCAACTGAGCTCAGATCAGTTAAGCTACCTGCCATTTGTGAACGTCC